>NW_024468259.1:0-600000 GCF_002104995.1 Linderina pennispora
CGCGTTAATTCTGTCGACAAATACAGCAACCACCAGGTTGTGTTCGTGGCAATACCTTTTTATGTCACTGAACAGCTTGTTGGCAGAGAATGTTTGGCCCTCGTAATTCCGTTTCTCCCACCACCTGCCGATGATATCCAAAACCTTCGTCGTCGTTTGCGAATGCGCTGGCAAATGCCTCTGCAATAAACCTGCATCGCTGTATCCTGTCACTGCACTGCCGCCAGGAGCCACAGTCGCCAATGTACACGACGCGGGCATTTGCCATGCGAGCGAGCAAATGAACTGCAGTCAGCAGCATCAAGAAGCTTTTGCCAATGCCCTTGCACCCGCGTATAAACAGCCCGCGCGCCATGGCCATGTGCTGGCTGAGGCTCCGCCGTATCACGCCCGGCCGTACGCCAAATATGGGCGGGCGTGTTTGGATGTCCAAGTATCTGTCAAGTAATTCGGCGATTACTTTTTGCTCACCGGGTCGCGTGATGGCCTCGATTTCCTCTGGTCGCGCATGAGACGTGCTGGTGCTCTGTGATATGACTGTGGGCTCGTCGACATACATGATATTGGGCAGCGCCACAACGCTAGGCTCGGGAGAGTCTAGTGCCTGAGAAAGAGCCTCCGCATTATCCGGCTATCGTGCAGAGGGTGCTAGCGGCACGGCACTGTCTGAACATATACGGTGTGCCATCCATGGTAGATGCAGTAGCAGTGGTCTAAATAGCATAAGCAGATGTAGTACGGATGGCCTCAATGCACCTACGGACAAACTGAAAAACCAAATACTAAAGCTGTGTAGGGTATGCAAGAAAAAACTACAGAAAACAAGTTAGAAAATGGAATGCCGAAGCAAGCAACAGGGAGGAGAGGGGTAGTGCAGGAATGCCGAATCTCTCTTGAGACTCGGATACTCAGCGGGATCCTCGAGTCTTGACGCAAGTTGTCAATTTCTGCAGATCTATTTATAGTCACCACCATCCATTGTCAGGAATCTACAGCTGCACCCGGCGGCTAATTACAATGCCACATTCAGCGAGTATATGTGCAGGGCGCCGACGGGTGCACTAGCATCATCCTCAAGCCCTGTTCTCTGCGACAACAACCCCGACCCTGGGGCTGTCGCTGCTGGGCGCTGACAAAAGGACAGTCGACAGCCACTGGCCAGAACCCAAGCTCGAGCGTGTGCACAATCTGGACGATTGTAGATCACGATAGAGCGAGTCCGAGCGTGTCTGGACATACAATGACATCGGGCCCAGGCTTGTCCGAGAAGGCACTGAGTGGAATAGCCAGTATCCGAGTAATAGGGTGCGGGACACTTATGTATGGAATGAGCTCAAAGTTGTCCAGCACGAATAGCCGACCGCTCTCATCGCCCGCCATCACTTGCGACCCCGAGGCAGTTGATGGCTGGATAAACGACCCGGTGCACATAGGACTTGGCGGTAGCCGTGGTTGGAATATCCATAACCGACGTGCCGCGCGCTAGAATGCTGATCTGGCTGGTGCCTGTTGCAGCCAAGACGTAGCTGGTCAGCACGCCGTGCTTGTCGGGAAACTGAGATGAGCATACAGCGGTGATCATTGGGTCATTGAGCAGAGTCGAGGTGCTGGGGATCATTGCTGAAGACACATGCGGCCTGATCTGCGTGCGCCAGAGCGTCTCCTGTGCATGGCACGCAGTGACGACGCCATTCAGGTCACCAACAACAAGGCTGTTGGCAGAATTCGGGTTGCTATTGGGCGCAATGGCTGAGATAGGTGCGGATAGGATCGAGCGCGAGAACACCTGGTTCATCGAAAATACTGTGACCCGGCCCTCACAGTCGCCGGAGACGATGTCGGGGACGTGGGGGTTGGACCAGGAAGCGTGCTTCATCATCAAGCACAAGACCGCAGGCCCAGTAGTTTCTAGTACAGTCGATGACCCTGTGTTTGTGACCAGGATGACTGCACCTGCTTCGGTACCAACAGAGATCGATGGGTCGCTGGATTTGGGAGACCAGGTGGCGATAGCTGAGATGCGGCCAATGTCGGCGGGCAGCTCAAACATTGACTCGCGTTTCAGCCTGCAGTCGCCGATGGGTGTCGGTGGTTGTGAGGGGCTCCAGGTATTCAGGCGTATCCTCTTTGTGCCGGCCATGTGCTGTTGTAAGAAGGTGCAGGGAGTATGTTCTGAGTTTCAAAAGAAAAGCCGAATCGGCTCGGGGTTGCTGGATGCTATGGCAGCAGCAGCAGCCTCCGTACAATAATGGGCTCGCTGATCCATGCGGGTTTGATTTTTTTGCTTTATCTTCTCTGTGCTTTCTTGTCTTTGCATTTAGAAATTCGCTAGCATATTATTCAAACTAATGCTGCAGACACGGTTACTTGCTAGTCCGGCAGCGCACTTGAGAAGACTCGCCAGCAGCGGGCTTCGACAGCCAGCCTTCGTATACTCGCAGGCACGGTTCTATGCGGCAGGGAAGAAGGCGGTTGAGAACAAACGCGGCGAGATTGATATCTCGACGTACCCGCCTGAACGGATCCGCAACTTCAGCATCATTGCACACATTGACCACGGCAAGAGCACACTGGCCGACCGTCTGCTGGAGCTGACAGGCGTGATCTCCAAGGAGAACAAGAACAGGCAGGTCTTGGACAAACTTAAGGTGGAGCGGGAGCGCGGGATCACGGTCAAAGCTCAGTCAGCCAGCATGCTCTACGAATACAACGGCGACAAGTACCTGATGAATCTAATTGACACACCGGGACACGTCGATTTCAGCTACGAGGTCTCCAGATCGCTGGCAGCATGTCAGAGCACGATTCTGCTGGTGGATGCGGCGCAGGGGATCCAGGCGCAGACAGTGGCCAACTTTTACTTGGCGTTTGGCGAGGGTCTGGAAGGTAGTGCCGGTCATGAACAAGGTCGATCTGCCGACGGCTGAACCAGAGCGCACAGCGGAGCAGATCGAGAGTACATTTGAGATCGATACCAAGGACATTATTCGGATTTCAGCCAAGACTGGGCTGGGTGTCGACCAGGTGCTGCCAACATTGATTGAGAAGACGCCGCCGCCGCAGGGCAGCAAGGATAAGCCGTTCAAGGCATTGCTGTTTGATACGTGGTACGACACGTATGTGGGCGTGGTGTGTCTGCTGGCTGTGAAGGACGGGTCGGTTAAGCGTGGCGACCGGATTGTGTCGAGCCACTCGGGGACCAAGTATGAGGTCAGCGAGGTCGGCATCATGTACCCGGAGCAAACGCCGACCACGTCGCTGCAGGTGGGCCAGGTGGGCTATGTGGTCTGCAACATGAAGTCCATTGCCGAAGCGCATGTCGGCGATACGTTCTATCAAGACAAGCATCCCGGTGGAAGCACTGCCAGGGTTTGTGCCGGCAAAGTCGATGGTGTTTGCCGGTGTGTTCCCGATCGATGCGGGGGAGTTTGACCGCCTCAAGGAGTCGATCCAGAAGCTGACGCTGAACGACTCGAGCGTCAGCGTGCACAAGGAGACCAGCGCAGCGCTGGGCCAGGGCTGGCGCCTGGGGTTCCTGGGCACATTGCACATGGACGTGTTTCGGCAGCGGCTGGAGGAGGAGTATGATACGAACATCCTAGTCACGTCACCGACGGTGCCGTACCAGATCGAGTACAAGGACGGCACAACCAAGTTCATCCGCACTCCAGCGGATTTCCCCGACGGCACTGTGCTACAGGACTTTGTGCAGGCGACCCTGGAGCCGTATGTGACTGCGACGCTGATCTTCCCCGAGGCGTACCTGGGCCACATGCTGGAGCTGTGCAGCTCGCACCGCGGCGACATCCTCGACCATACGTTTATCGATCCAGACGCGGGTAATGCTCAGGTGCAAGCTGCCGATGGCGGAGATTGTGACTGACTTTTATGACAAGCTGAAGTCCAAGTCCCAGGGCTTTGCCAGCTTTGACTACGAGGATGCTGGCTACGGGCCCTCGGATCTGGTCAAGATGGAGGTCCTGCTGAACAACGAGCCGGTGGATGCCCTGGCAGCAGTCATGCACAAGAACAAGCGTGGTGACTGTCGGGCGAGATCTGGCCAAGCGGCTCAAGGAGGTGATCCGCCGGCAGCTGTTTGATATCATCATCCAGACAGCCTCCAACGGCAAGATCGTGGCCCGGGAGACGGTCAAGCAGCTGCGCAAGAATGTCACAGCCAAGTGCTATGGCGGCGACATCACTCGCAAGATGAAGCTCCTGAATCCGGCAGAAGGAGGGCAAGAAGCGCATGAAGAAGATCGGCAAGGTGGAGCTGCCGCAGGAGGCGTTCTTGAGCATTATGACCAAGAGCGATAGCTGAGGCGATAGGAGTAGACGCAGCTAATGTGCAGCCGATCCCGCGTTCGCTTTAGACGAGGGCGGGAGGTTCGCAGACGAATTTGTTTTTTTTTTTTTTTTTTAGTCCTAGCGCCTTCACAGAAGCAACAATGCCGTTTTTGCGATCAAGCACAGCGATCTTCTCGCCCCATTGCCGCCTTGCCAGGCCCAATCAACTTTTTCGCTTTGAAAATTTTTCTTGCTGGCATTCCGAGTCCTTGCGTCAATGCCCAGGTGTGTTTGTGTCGTCACCCTTGGATTGTGCTTCTCGTCCTATCTTCAAATTATTTTTTAGCTCTATCTCATGTTCTTCCGTGGCTTCCGTCGCTAGTATATTTTCTTACTATAAAAGACACACCCAGGCACGGGCTTCCCACACACAGTTCTCACAGGTGACGTCGAACGGCTTTTGCCTCCTTGTTGCTTTCGTCACACAGCCCTTTTTACTCTATTTCGCGCTTTTTCCGTCTATTATTTTTTGCACCTCAATTCCGCCACCACCGAGAGCCTGTTACTTTCTCGTACTATATACATCCAAAACACGCACATGTCCGAGGCATCGCCAGCACCAGCACCTGCCACAGCAACCCAGCGCTGGGCCTGATTACACGCACGCACTCACATCGGCCAAGGATCCGCACCTCACATCGCCCTTCCCCGAGCTCGACTCTGACGGAGAACGCGGGAAGAAGGAGCAGCCCACAGCCATATCTGCATCTATTGCTCCGGAGATGACCACAGCAGCTACCGCGCTAGCCACCACAGCAGCCACGGCTCAGCCGCCAAGCCTGGAGATAAGCGTGTCGCCGGCAGTCAACCCGCTGGCGGCCTCAGCTCCGTCCACGTCGGTGCCGGACGCGCTCGCATCGCTGACACATGCAGCACACGACCAGGCGCTGGAGATCATCAATTCCCTGCAATCGAGCGCACGGCGCCGACGCAGCTCGGTTGAGGCCGTGGCAGCAGCAAGCTCGGTGCTGGCGTCGTTTGCGAGCAGTGCCAAGGCACGGCATGCCAACAGAACCGAGGCTGCAGCCGCCCTGGCTACGGCAGTGGCAGCAGCAAACTCTCCCCCAGTGCTGAATCCGCAGATGACGTATTCGTCGGGGCAGCACTCGGCAGCAGCGGCTCTGCTGGCTGCGTCGGGCCTGCATCCGGGGATTCTGCCGACCGATTCCGTCGGGCCCCACATCCCTGCAAGGCACGCCTGGCCCTGGCGAGCGCATGTCAATAAGCAGCGAAGGGCATGGGCGATACGGGGATCCCGCAATTCGATGTTGCGTCGTTTGGTGCATTGCCTGCCTAGTGCTTTTACTACGGCCGATCCGATGGCGAGCGCGGTCGAGGCTACGGTTGGGGGTGACCCTAGCAATACTGCCCAGACCCTGCTGACCACGATCGCTGAGACGCCGACGCGATCAGCTGGCAAGCCGGCAGTAGCAGCCAAGCCGTCGCGTCGCAAGGCTGCAGCTGGCGTGAAAGCAGCCTACAAAGGCTGCCAAGGCCGAAAGCGAAGGAGCCCGATCTGGAGCTCAGCATGAGCCCGCCCAGCAGCCAGTTCGACGGTCCGCTCACCAGCAACGGCATGCCGCTGACGCCCGATGCGCCTGGATCGGGCCGGCCCGGCTCTCTCCGGCACCTGACACCCGATGAGCGGCGCGCACGGCGACTGCAGCGCAACCGCCTGGCGGCCAAAGAGTGTCGCCAGAAAAAGAAGGTCTACATCACCAACCTGGAGCAGCAGGTCGAGGATCTGGAGAATGAAAACTCGCGCTTGCGCAAGGAGATCGAGGAGCTCAATGCAAAACTCACCCTGGGCGGCATGCGCACAAGCAGCACTGCTGGTTACTCCCACACTGGCACACAAGCAGCTGGCCGATGTCGGAGACCCGGCCCTGGTGCTGAATGGCGAGTCGCCGCAGCCCAAGCGCTCGCGGGTCGCTGACCGATCCGCAGCTCCAAACCCCGACGTCTGAGGCGGCCGACGCGTAAAAAGCGCCGCTATCTTTCTATTTTATTTTGCCCCTGTGTATGTGCCTGTATTCACCCTACCTCTCCGTTTACTTTGCGAATATCTTCCATTTCTGTCTGTTGAGCAAGCAAAAAAGGTTGGTTTATATTTAAAGCGAGAGATGTTGTCTAGAAGAGAGAGGCGTGCGTGCTGGAGATACGGGATATTACAAGAGGGCGGGGGCATTTTAGAAGCGGACGGGTGTTCAGTTTCACTCTGTTACGCGCTTGAGCTCCCCGTTGACAAACCGGCTCTCCTCCATGCCCTTGAGCGCATTCGCACCCTTCTCCTCTTGCCGCCCCCCAGCGTGCTCCTCGTCGTCCAGCCGGTTATCGCGGTTCACCGCCGGGCAGCCCAGGAAGCTCGATCCTGTCACTGTGCCTACTGCCGACACAACGCCGGCGAAAAACAGCATGTTGGTCAGCCGGTGTCTCTGAACCCCTGTCAGTGTCCGGAAGCGCATTTGTGCTAATGTGAAGGTAGAAGGCCGATTGGAAATGCGAAAGGAAGCAACTTGCGACGTGGGATTGAATCGGCGGCCGCAAAATCTGCCCAGGGCTTATCGAAAAAATTCGATGAGATCGTCTGGAAAGCCTGAAGATTCGAGCCCATCAGCTCAGCTATGCAGCGAGCCGAGTCGTCCCGCCATGAGTCTAGCTGCCAATGTGCCAGAGCGCAAGTGCTCCGCATGCCACACCAGCCAGGCAGGGCCGAATTAGCTGGCGACGCAGTGCATCTACATATAGGGGCTCAGGACATGTGCTGAGAATAGTATTTCACAAGAAGACGGCACTGTGTATGTTGCAGATATTATCTAGATGCTCTGCTGGCTCAACGACTTTGTCGCCGCAACAACCCTTGCCTCATGGCAGCATCTCAGCGCGCTCTCCACCAGCTTTCTCGTTGCGCGCCTCTCCTCTGTGGTATCCTGGCACAACGCTCCTTGGGTCCTCAGTCTCCGACGCATCGTCGCTCTCCAAGTCCATCGATGGGCGATGCACAATTGTCGGTGCAGTTTCTGAGAAGGACTCGATGACCGGTGATATCGGCATGACCAGCTTAGGAATCTCGTCTTGGTCCCATCCGGGCGGGTGCTCCGGCAGGTGTTGAGGTAGGCACAGGCGGCGGCTGCGCGCGGTGGCTGCGCTTGTACTTTGAAACGCTGTTCTTGACGGACAGCTGGCGACGAATGCCTGTAGACATCGCTCTGGCACGGCGTGGCAGCGGTGGTGGCGGTGTCTGCTTGCCACTCGATGCATCAGAGGGTTTGTCTACAGCACGTACTGGTAGTGGCGGTGGTGCCGCCCGCGATCCAGCGCGTCTATGGGTTGATCTCTGCATCGGCGGTTGTGGCGGTGGTACCAGCGACGGCATCGCGCAGCTGGACGATTTCGAGGCACTCAAGGGAGTATGCATTGCTGACATAGGCGTTGGTGGCGGAGGTGGCGGAGCCCGACGACGATGCTGACGATGGCCGCCATTAGTCTCGGATTTGGCCGGTGTTCGCTATAGATGCACCAGGCACAGATGATGCCAACGGCGAGTGCGGTGCTGACGATGAGGGAGGTGGTGGAGGCGGAGGTGGAGGACGCCGCCTGGCCGGTGGTGTTGGTGGGACCGGTGAGCGTGACGGTTGAGAAGGCGTGTGAGGTCGGCGGTGATGTGCCGCCGTGGCTAATGGCGGTGGTGGCGGTGGTGGGGCTCTGCGCGATACCTTTGGCCAGGTCCCTGAATGGCTGTCTTCAGAGCGCCTTGCATAGCACGTCTCCTCGCTCATTGACGATGACAACGACGATACCGGCGATGATATGCCACTTCCCCGCCGTGACTTTACCTCAGGAACGCTAATCGACAAGTCCGACGCAGTTGACAAGCGCGGGGTGCTGAAATGCCTCATGGATGGAGGTGGCAGTGGTGGTTCAGCATGACTTTCGTGCTTCTCCGAAGCCGAAGCATGTGATGACACCAGCGAGTGGCGCAGTAGGTTGACCAAGCACAGCTCAATGTCCGAGAGCCTATGCCGTGTAGTTAGATACACCGAATTTCGCAGAATCGCGCTGGTTACCAGCAAGTATGCCTGGCGCTGCTTGGGCAGCCCGTCGGAAAGATTGGCCAGGTCGCGGATTACAATGTCAATCAGCACAAACATGTCGTTTGTATACAAGATGCACGACGTGCTGGGATCAGTTAGAATGCAGTACAGCATGTGCAGAATCAGCACCTGCGTGGACGGCTCCGTCTCGCGGTTCAGTAAGAAAACGAGGTTTTCTGTGAACGTCTTGCAGCAATCGATACGCTGCGCCAGCAGCTCTACCACCGGTGTCGAGTGGCCAGAAGACGAGCGCCTGCACAGCGTCGTGGAACTGGCTATGCTTGTGCGAGCTGTGCGCGACCCTATCCGCTGCACGGTCTGGTCCCGTGTCTCGGACGCAGAGCGGATCAGCGAGCCGTCTTCAGTCCTCGAGCTGTGCACGCAGGTCCATCGAGCGGCTGCGTGAAAGCACTGGCACCTCTTGTGGAATCGACTGTACGGCCGGATGCCTCAGCGGGCGCTGCGCGGCGCTGTCGATGCCGCTATGAGCACAGGCACTGCTGGCCATGGCGATGTCGATAGGACTCGGCCCGTGAGTGCCGAATGCGCTCTGAGACCCGGCCTGCATGCGACTGGGGTCTTTCGGCATCGTCTGTGTGTAGCGACATACCGGGCGATGACTCGGGCGGTGGCAGCGAGTATGTTGAAATAAGACTATCAGGGCGAGCGCCGGAGAGGCCGCGTTGCGCTTTGCCTGCATTGTTGAATACCAGTGGGGATTGCGGAATCGACTGGTACCCATCATGCTTCAAAAACTGCTCGTTCAGCGCCAGCAACAGCTTAGTTCCTGTGTTGTTATACACATCGCTCTCTGCATACCGCATCCGCTCGACATAGTCCAGCAGGTAGAGCAGCGTATCGTCGGTTACACAGTCAATGTCCGTCGGGCGAAAGTGTCACGGCCTGGGCAACCTCAAACATCAGCGACATGGCTAGAACATGCAAGTGCTTCTCTGGTGCACCACGCACAGCTCGCGCCAGCAGTGGAAACAAACCTGTATCCCTGCACAACCCGTATGTGTCTGTCTGGAACTCGGTTATGAGATGCAGGAATGCTAGCAGTAGCCATAGGGTGGGCTCATAATCAGTGGCCTCGACGCTGAGCTCGGCGTATGTGCGCTTGACCAGGTGTCTTTGCACCAGCCGGGCGTTGTTCTCGATATAGCGGCGAGGCAAAGAACATGCAGCAGAGGCGCAGGAAATTCTGGTTCTGGAAAGGCTCGTCGCCATCAAATAGTCGCGACAATGCGCTGACAAACCAGTCCACTGCCATAGCGACGTTTTCGGCCATCGCCGACCTTAGCGAGTGTGTATGGTGCTCGAATACTGTGTCATGTAGCACGCACCGCAGCTCTTCTTCGGCGTCCTCTACGCATTCAAACTCGGGCTGCTGTTGTAGGAGCTGCTTGCCATAGGCTGTCCGGTACGACTCGTAGTCCACGCTGCTCTCGAGCACCATCGAGAACCGTGATGACTGGGCCCGCCTTATCAAGGGCGCGCCGAACCCGCTGTCACTTTCTGCTGCTGCTGGTGGTGTTGGTGCTTCCGGTGCCGGTGCCATTGCATGCTGTGGAATTTGCTCTATATCTGCCATTCGTCTAGAGAAACACAAACTGTATGCAATGCGTGTGCCGGCTATGGTATTTTTCTGCTTCCTCGCACAGTGCTACGTAGATACAAAAGGAGGTAGCGGAGGGGAGACAGACAGCTAGAAATGTAGAGAAATATACAGGAGAAAGTGCTAAAAATGGAAGAGAAGTGGAGAAGACGAGGCCAGTGGAGAGGGCAAGCAGTCGAAAATAGCCTGTGTGTGCCAAATAGAACGAGTGGGCAAGTCTGCATCAGGCTTTCCTTTTCTATGCCCCTTTCTGCCCATCATGCGCGGCGCATCGGCCAAAAGGAGCCAAGCATGAAACATCAAATACCACAAGCCTTGCAATGACCAGGCCACGACCTTTGTGTCCTGCACGCCAAGTATCCCAGAAGGCGGGGAAGCACTGCGCTTTCTTGCATGCTGTTTGTCCTCTCGTGGATGCTGCCGTGACCAGGAGGCGGCAACAAACATGGCCCAATCACTGTTTTCGTCTTCCTTTGTTGTGTTTTTGCCAATTGGAACACACGCACCACGCCAACCTTGGGGGCAGGCTAGACTGCTGCTGCGATACATGGCAATGACACCCTTACAATCAATGGCGTCGCCTCGTCCAGACCTGTGCTGACAGAGTGCATGCAGCGTGTGCGGGCATGTGCATATGAACGATCTCCATGTTCCCAGCACCACATGATTCAGGACAAGCTGGCTGGCCAAGACCGGTCCAAGGACTGCCTGATTTAATCGCAGGCGCGGCGAATATCGGCTCCATCTGATTGCGCACCTCAGGAGCTGGCGGAGCAATCGAGAAAATGGGCGCGAATTCGGCTCACGTTCCGCGGGCCGATTTGCTCGGCTCCACATTGGAGAGGGGACGGAACGATCCGCAGGCAGTTGGTAGGAAATGCACCGTCGGCAGCGGGTGAAAGGGAGGGGAGGGCGCCTGGCTCGGGAGAGGCTCACGGTAACGCTTTCCCAAGCGTCCGATCCCACCACACTTTTCTGCCTTGCCACTCAGACACCTTTTTTTTTTTCTAATTTGCTACTCTGAATTCACGGCATAGACCGCCTTCTGATAACGTACCGCATAAAGAAGCGATGGCGCATGAACCACGTACTCCCAACAACCTTCAGTGCCTTATCGCCGGTGGACTTGCCGGTATGGCCGTCGATACAGCGCTGTTTCCACTGGACACAATCAAGACCCGGCTACAAGCCAAGGGCGGGTTTCTGGCAAGCGGGGGCTTCCGCGGTATCTACGCCGGTCTCTCGTCGGCTGTGATCGGCTCCTCCCCGGGCGCCGCCATGTTCTTCCTCACATACGAAAAAGTCAAGGCCATGGCCGAGCGGCGAGTTTCCAAAGAGTACCAGCCGGCCGTGCACATGTTTGCAGCGTCCGCCGGTGAGGTCGCCGCCTGCATGGTCCGCGTGCCCACTGAGGTGATCAAGCAGAGACTGCAGACCAAACACCATCCATCGCTAGGCAAGGCAGTCCGCGGCACATACCATGCAGAGGGCATTCTGGGGTTCTACCGCGGCTACCTGACGACTGTGGTGCGAGAGATTCCGTTTACATGCATTCAGTTCCCGATCTACGAGTACATGAAGGTGTGGTATGCGAAGAAGCAGGGTAGGCCAACCCAGGCATGGGAGGCGGCGGTATGCGGATCGATTTCGGGTGGATTTGCTGCTGCCGTTACAACCCCGCTGGATGTCGTAAAGACCCGGGTCATGCTGTCAATGAAGGGCATGGAGGCACACATGCAGTACTCGGGTATTGGCAACACGCTTGTGCGGATCGCCCGCGAGGAGGGCTTCAGGGCTCTGTTCAGCGGAGTTGTGCCCCGCACTATCTGGATCAGCATCGGTGGATTCGTGTTCCTGGGCTCATACGAAAAGGTCAAGGCTGTAATGATGGATCACAAAATCCTTTCGACATAGCGTTTTGCCAAGCGGTATATGGCAAGCGTTTTGAGTGATAAAAATATCACGCTGCTACACCGGGTCCAGACATCGCCCTAACAAACGGTCGTTTTAATGGCCAGAACATAAGGTAGCATGCATGTTCTCTGATGTTGCGCATTGCTCGCTACTACTATATAAATGGACTGCTACCCTTGCCTGGCCATGGCAATTGCTGATAAAGTGATATATGTAATTCAAAAATGGGCAAGCGGTATGCTTTATTTATGAGTTCGCTTGCTTCATCGAGACTATTTCATCAACAAAGGAGTTGTTCGCACAGATATCATTATACTTGAGTGGAAGGTCATCAGAGATATTTCCTGCACCACCGATATCGACTCCTATCACTCGATGGTTCAGCGTTTCCGAAGAAGGATCCCAGGATGCATTGCATTTGGCTTTTTTTTCCAGCGCTTAAAGGCAGTATGTGATATCAAATATCGCAACCAGAGCTGCCGTGGTCGAGCCAATGGCAATTCCAATGACCGCGCCTTTGGAAATTCCGCCTTCATCCTTCTTCGAGTCTGTGCTGGAGGTCTCCCTAGTAGTAGTTGAGAAAACCACAAGGCCATTGCTGTACCCAGTAGAAGGTGTCGCGGTATCCAAGGCTTCTGTTCTAACCGTCAGTGACCGTGATACTGATGCCGACACTGGTTCAGATTTTGATTCTGCTGATGGAGATGATGATGATGATAGCGATGATGATGACAAGGTTCCGGAGGATGAAGGCGTGTACACGAGCCTGTTACGAGGTCTAATCCCAGAGTGGCCAACAATCTTTGTACCTGAGACGGCCGCCACGCTAGAAGTCGCCAGCTAGTAATCATTGTCTTTTGACACCGTAAACTTGGATACATCCCCGAGGTAAAAGGTTCCAAAATACACGCTGATGTCAGACAAGAAGCATATGTAGTTGTCGATCCGCGTGTAGTAATGGAACATTTTTGCTCCGCTGCAAAGGTCGGCTCCGTATGCTGCAGAGTGGGAGTAGATGTAGTCGAGCTCGATTCCGCCCGTGAGCGAGCCAATGCTAAAGTATGTTGGCTTTCCTGAATTGAAATGGAGTATAGCGATGTTGTTTGCCAATGTGGTTGTCATAGCGTGGGTTTATATCGATTTGCTCAATAGCTGTTCTGTTCGGTGGGTAGCTGTTGATACTTTCAATGTAAACCCCGTACTTTATGCTTGGGTCAAGGTCGCCAGAACTATCGAAATC
Organism: Linderina pennispora; assembly: GCF_002104995.1. NCBI lineage: Eukaryota > Fungi > Kickxellomycota > Kickxellomycetes > Kickxellales > Kickxellaceae > Linderina > Linderina pennispora. The sequence goes on from NW_024468259.1 coordinate 13,214, forward strand.
GAAGCAGATTGCAGCAGCATAGCCAGACGAGTTTCTGAACAGATCCATTTTGCAAGATGTCTGCTGGCCATTCTTGCCAGAAACGCTACGGACATCGGATGTGCTTTGCTTATCGACAGCCACCCTGCTGGCCAATGTCGACAGGAGTAGCATACCAATGAGTGATATGTAACTAGGCATTGAGCGTATGCTCATAGTGCTAGGATGATTTCAAGCAGTTGCTCCAAACCTAAGATGGCGAGAACGAGAGAGCAAGTTGAATAGCAGCGAGCATCTCTACCAAATGGCAACTGGTGAACACCATGCTAGCCTCTTATATGGTTTTCTACGAACTATGCCGTTCGCAAACGATGTGCAGAAGCGATCCCCAATCTCTTTTAGCTGTCGCTATTGGCAGAGACGGGCTGTCGAAAAAAATAAACTGTGCGCTGGTTTACCAAACTTGAGAAACGACATGCAGATCGGCTAATGCTTTCCTTGTTGCACCTCTTTTCTGGGTCGTGCACTGCGGGTCGTGGACTGCGGGTGATTTACCAGGAGGATGTTCGCAGCAAGTGAGGATGCGCAGCACGCCAGCAAGCGATGGCATTGGATTGTATAACTGACTGCTACAAGCTGGCCATATGTTCCAGTCATAAGCGTGCAGCACAATGAGCCAGACGACCGACCACAGCCACCAGCCAATGAGCTGGTCCCATGCAACATCCAAGGAGCAAGTCTGATGCAGTGGGGTTTATATGTAGTTCACAGATTTTCCTCGCTGCTAATGTATGAGAGCACATAGGGGTAGCTCGACCTTTTCCATATACTTTCTGTGCATTCAACTCTAATAAATCCAAGAGCGCTTTATATTTTACTTTGTGGGTGCAGCTGCATCCACTTCAGACAGGATAGTTTGCGAGGCTTTGGAAAACTACACAGGCGTGATCTGCATCCAGGCCCGCTGGGATCAGGGGGCAACCGGATTACGTCAAGCGGCTGGTAAACCTTCCAGCGAGTTCTTGCGCGAGCTTCAGAGCTACAAAACCACGGTCCACGCACGAGGGTGTGGCCACCGTTTCTCTCTCTTCTCGACAATTTCAACAACCTTTTTACCTCACATTTCCCAATTGCTAACAAGAATGGCCAGCACGACGTAAGTTTATCATAGGGGAGCATGGGCCGCCTGAAATTCCATGCGCAGATATGCTAAGCGCGTCTCTTTTTTGCTGTAGCCGTCATCCCGAAGTTCTCTGGGCGCAGCGCGAGGACCTCGTCTACCTGACAGTGAACCTGCACGATGCGCAGGATGCGGACATCGACCTGCAGGAGACATCAATTGATTTCAAGAACACGACGGACGCGAAGGACTACGCGTTCCACATTGACTTCTTTGACAAGATCGATATCGCGACGTCGAAGCGGTCCGCTACGGGACGCTACGTGTTCATGGTGCTGAACAAGGCCAAGGGCGAGTGGTGGCCGAGACTGACCAAGGAGAAGGTCAGGCTGAACTTTGTCAAGACCGATTTCGCTCGCTGGAGAGATGAGGATGATTCGGAGGACGAGGCCCCTGCCGTTCCGGATGGCATGGACTTTTCGCAGTTCGGCATGCCTGGCATGGGCGGCATGCCTGGAATGGGCGGTATGCCTGGAATGGGCGGTATGCCTGGAATGGGCGGTATGCCTGGCATGCCTGGTGGTATGGACTTCAGCCAGATGTTGGCCAACGCCGGTGCTGCCGGCGGTGCTCCTGGCGATCTCCCCCAGTTCGACGAGTCCAGCGATGAGGAGGAGGAGGAGGAGTCCAAGTAAGGACCTTTCTGCAAGCAAGCGCTGTCTTCACACCAGCAATAAAGCACCACATCTCGATCCGATCTGCATGTCAGTACTAGTTGCAATCGTGTGCCTTGTATCAGCAAGGTTTTTAAAATATTTTTAGAGTACTAAGAAACACGGGTTGGTTGTTTTTTTGTTACGCCTGGATAACACCAGCAGCGGCAGTCTCCAGCAGCTTGTCGTCGAGCTCCTTCGCAGCGGCAAAGCACTCATCGTACGAGTCCTTGTAGTCCTCGTGGGCCTCGCCCTTGCCGCCCTTGCCGCCCGGCACAATCATGATGCAGCACGTCGGCCGCTTGGTCGAGCACGAGCCGCCGAGCTCCTCCTTGGTCGGCACAAAGCAGTACGGCACGTTGCTGTCCTCGCACAGAATCGGGATGTGTGACAGCACGTCCATCGGCGAGATGTTGCCGGCCATCACGACCAAGCCCTTCTCGCCCTTGCGCAGGCCCTTCACAACCTCCTTCACGCCGCGCTTGACGTGCCGGTGCTTGGCCGCCTTCTTCACGGTCTTCAGCACCTTCTTTGCAAGCTTCTTGTCGGCCAGCGGGTGCGCAATGGGCGCCAGAATACCAGGGGCGGCTGACTCGTCAGCGGCGGTGTCCACGACGGCCGATGTGTGCTCCTTCTTATGCGACTTGCCCATGGTTGTTCTGAATGGAGGCGGTGGTATGATGAGTAATAGAGATTTCCAGGTGCTATGGATTGGCGGTTGGAGTAAAAGAGGCGAGGTGAGGGGAAAAAGTTGGCGTTGCATGGAGTTTTTTTTTCCTTAGAGGCTAGATCAGAATTCGCTGATCCAGACTGTAATCGGTGCCGAACATCACCACGGCGTGATCAAGACCTCTACTCGTTATAGGTGACCTGACACAAGAATTGGGCGATATGGCGAAAAGACTGTTACTCGATTTCGAACAGCAGAGATTCTAGGCAGGCACAGACATAGCTAGCTGATGAACAGCTTCTTGCACTCGGCCAGACCGAATGTTTCGCTGGTACGTGGGCACTTGACCTTGCCGCTGTTGTTGGCAGCCATCTCGTTGAGCGAGTTGAACGAGTACACATAGCCATTGGGCAGACGCATGGGCGGGTTGTCCTCGTTCATGTTCTCGCCGGTGATGCGGCAGACCAGATTCGAGTTGACATGGTGGCTGAGCGGCAGGTCCTGGGCCAGCTTGCCCAGGGTGTCGCGCTGACACACGGGGCAGTTGCGGTTGTGCTCGGCGTCGTCGTCCGAGATGCAAGCCGGTGTTTTGAGTGCCGAGAGCCCTGTTTGCAGTAGCAAGTGCAGCAGCGGCTGAGATGGCAGGTGGTGGAGCTGGAATATCACCATGCGGAACTCCTGCGCCAGGGTGTCCCACCGGCCAATATCAAACATGGCCCTGTACGGCGGGCATGGGGTGTCGGGCGGGAACGCCAGCAATGTCATGGCACGCTGGATGCGAGGCATCTGGGTCTCTGACCATGCCACCAGGTGCTTTTTGGCATAGACGATGGCCTCTGCAGTGTTGCGCGCCCTGATTAACTCGATATACTCTTGCAGGCGCAGCTCAAACTCTAGCGAGCTATCAATCTTGCGCAGCGCACTGCGGTTGTCGGCACACCACTGCAGCGTGCTCCGGCACAGGTGCTGCTCCTTCAGGTCCCGCTCAATCCGCATCACCAGTGTAAATAGCGACGAGTCAGCGAAATGCTCCAGGCCATTGCTGTCTATCAGCTGCTGTGCTGTCGATGTGTGGCCGCTGCGCAGCATGTAGTCTATCAGCACGCGGTCGAGCCGTGTCCGACACCACCGCTCAAACTCGGGCTGTGTTGATGACGTGAATGTGCTGAGCTCGTTGAGCTGCATGGCCCGCTGCTTTGACCGCTGGATGAGCAATGCCTCCTCCTGCTTGACCACCTCCAGCTTGCGCTTCAGGGTTTTCAGTCTGTCTATCATTCCGTCCAGAGCCCCGTTGATGTCCCCGGCCTCCGCGCTGCCTGACCGCTTTATCAGGCTGCTTACTGTCGAGCTCACATCCTTTGTGTCCCGCTCTGCCTGCTTCTGCGACTGCCGCACTGCCCGCTTCAGCTGCTCCAACGGCACCTACAATGCACCCGAATGAAAAATGAGCCCCGTGTGCATTCTGGCTTTGACAGGAGGTGGAATGCACCAGCTTACCTTCATGAAGGGCTCCTCAATAGCCAGCATTTGCTCGACATTTATCTTGTCCATTTATGACAGAAAATACGGTGGAATTTATTATGTTGGGAAAGTGGTAAGAAGAGGAGCGCTGCAGCAGCGAAGGGCTGGTGGGCACGGGGTTTAGAGATGGCAGGCATGGGCACTATTAAGCGGGTGACGTCTGCTAACAAGCGATAAATCGAGGCCTTGCGAGCGCTCACCTCGCATCAGCCGACTCGCACGTGCCGAGTGAGGGGAGGCAGGGAACAGCATTCTTGGGCCTGAAATAGCACCCAGCGATGAGGGGAGGTCGGCGCAGCGCAGACCCTCGGGTCTGATTCCTACTGCACATATGGCGTTTACTCGCAATTATAGCGCAAAAAATGGAAGACAGTTGGGCATGTAGCGCAGGGACATGACGACAGCACCGATACTGCCACCGCGGAAGCAACAGATACATGCAATGGAAATGGCTGCAGGTGCCACTGGCATTGACACCCTGCTCGCATGTGCCGGGCTGTGTATCTAGAGGATCCCAGTGTCATATGGCACTTGTCATTTTCTGGTGCGGTAGCTGGTTCACTGCTGGCCAACACAAAGCAGAGCTGGAAGCGCTGCAGCAGCAGGCGGACATGGGTATTGTCCGGCATTTTTAGCCATCAGCTGGCACAGTGAGCGTTGGGATTTTTCGTTCATGTCCTTTTCCGACCTCTTTCTCTTCTCCTCAATGGTTCCTTTGCGAAATTGCAATCCTACCTACTTTTACGTTCTGTCCAGGCCCTTTGACGCTTTAGCGACTGCCCTTCTCTAGCCTCCAGAGAGGAGCCTCTTTTCTGTATTTTATTTACCTTGCACACACGCATCATGTCTACTGTAGATATCGGAGACGACAGCGCCGACAGCTTGGCGGGCAACGCTGGCGCTACAGGCGGGTGGAGCCTTCGCGTCAAAGCGCTTCTGGAAGGCGGCGCAGAGCGCGAGTACCGAGTACAAGTCCAGCCCAGCGCGACAGTCGGCGACTTCCGCACGAAGCTGTCCAGCAAAAGCCAGGTGGCAGTACACCGGCTGCGACTTATTTTCAGCGGGCGGGTGCTTGCCAACGACAGCCAGAGGCTAGCAGACGCCGGGGTGGAGGATGGCTGTGCCTTGCATATGGTTGTGCGCCCCGCTGCCACAGCCGGAAACAGCGATGCTGCCAGCGGCCAGCAGCGCGAATCACCTGGGCAGGGGCGAGCAGCTACCGATGGGCGCCAGGGAGCCGGGCGCTCGGTGACCGTCGACATTCCCATCTACTTCCATGCTCCGGAGAATGTGCGATCCGAGCAGGACCAGCAGCAGCAGCGTGACCGGCTGGGGCGGACCATCGCTACGGTGTACCGGAACTTTGGAGCCGGCGATGGCGGCGAGTGGATCGCAAGGACTTTGACCGGCAGCATGTACCGCATTGACCGGGAAGCCGCCGAGCGGGATCTGCTGACGGACGAGGAGATGAGCCGCGGGACTGTCCCCAGAACGGCTCTGTATCCGGCTAGCGAGTCAGAGCACTCGGGAACGCCGATTCCCGGGCTTGTGTATTCGCAAACCACCAGCGGCCAGGAAATGGCACCACAGCGCGTGGTAGTCGCGACACGACCGCAGCCAACGCGCTCCCAGGCAAACGAGCTCATCTACGATTTGCTTGAGAACATCCTGCCCGCCGTACGTCGCGTGCCCGGCAGGGAAAACTTTGAATTCGATAGACCATCGACAAGGCAGTCGCGGTACATCTCGCACTCGGAGCCTGCTGTCGAGCAGGTGGGCGCTGCTGGCCTGGCAGTCAGGAACCTGGGCGATGCCCTGGTCGAGGTCGGCCGCATGTTCCAGCACATCGGCCTGGGTATCCGGGACACTGCCCATGGTGAGTCGCAAGCGGATGCCGAGGACAGGTCGCAGCTTGCCGAGCGCGCGGCCCAGGCTGCCCGCCAGGTTCTGGCCGCAGCACCGCTGGCACTGCCCTTCCTTGAAAGCTCGGTGCAGCTGCCAGCCGAGCTGCCGTCCGCCCGCACCAACCCTACAACCCGAGGCGTGTCTGCATCAAGACATGACCATATTCTCTGCGTGTCAGCTTCACATGGCCGCCGCCGGAACCGCCGCATGGCTATGGGGCTGTTGTCGAGCCCAGGGAACGCTATGTTCTTTGGTCCGGGCGTGTCAGCCGATTACACAGAGTTCCTGGCGCCCCAAATGGTTGTCGAGTCCATGGCTACATGGACCCACCCAGCCCCGCCCGCCGGGATGCAGCATGGAACAGCGGATGCACAGACACAGAGACCTAATACGCAGGCGTATGTAGCAACTATGCAGGCTGCACAGAGGTTTGGTGCTTCAGCTCTTGCCTCGGCTTCGACTGCTACCACTGGTTCAGCAGCGACAGGTCGAAACACTTTCTGGAACGTGGTCAACTCAGCTCCAGCGCCAACGGCACATGACAATGGAGCAAATACAGCATCTGGTCGTGCTGCACCAAGCACAGGAGACAGCACGCGCATGCATGCTACCCGGACTCTGCAGAACGGCAATATACTCGATGTCTACATTGACACCATTGCCGACCCATCCGAGCTGGTCCGCAGAATCCGCAGTGCTGCTCAGCCAGCGCCAACCCCCGCCCAGCCGCAGCCAGCAACCTCCTCACAACCAGCACCTGCCCGACCACAGCCAGCAGCATCCTCGCAGCCAATACCCACGGAGACATCTAACGCCCAGCAGGATCTCGCCGCCAACCCAAACTTCCTCGGCTTCATTGACCGCCTGTACACGCTCGGCAGCCAGGCCTCGTTGGGCGACGATCGGTCCGACCGCTCCACCACCACCGAATATGGCTCGGCCGCTGGCTCAGTCACCGGCGGCACTGGCGGCCACCCACCACGCATATTCTCCACCTTCAGCGGCAGCAGTGGAGCACAAGGCATGTCTGTGCCAAGCACCAGCGACTCGCCGTTTTCATTCACATCCATGGTCCTCGGCTTCGAGCCCATAGCCACCACGGCTGGCGCGCCCCCGCGCCCTTCCGATGCCCAGGACTCTGCGACGCCAGCGGCGAATTCGCAGCAGACCCAGCCGCAGCGCATCTTTGCCTCTACCCGCGGTGCAATGCCTGGGTCCTTTGGCCCCCTGCAGCTCACCTCGGGCGCCAGCCCAGTGAGCCTGTCGGCCCAGTGGTCGACGCTTTTGCAGGCGGTTGCCGGTGATTCTAATGAGGCGCGTGCGGGTCACTTGCCGACAGATGCGGGCGACCAGATGTCACCGCAGGTGGGTGAGACACGGCCGCGCTCGAATTCGTCGTCGCAGCATGGGTACGCCGATGCGGAGGCATCGGGTTCCTCTAGCAGCACGCACAGCTGCGCTGACGCTAGCATGAACAAGCGTCACAAGAAGAACGACCCAGGCGACGGCCCTAGTGGCCAGGGCGGTTCGGGTATTTGCTGATAATAGCTGGATGCCACATAATGATGTGGCTGGTTAGATAGATCTGTCAAGCTAAAGGTGCTGCTTCTAGCAAGATGTCTCATTAGCTCTATTTCTTGGCAAAGCGACGCAGGCTGCTGTATCCCCGATTCCCTCAGATGCGGGGATGGAGAAGTGGCGAAAGCGCCTGTTTCATTTTCGCGGGGGGAGAGATATCGCATACCAATATTGGACTTCATATGCTGTATGAAACACACACCATGCTGTCCTCATATTGCCATCAGCCAAGGTCTTGCAAACACCCTGCCAGCACACCCTTCTGCTGGCCATATGCAATTCATATTAACGCACACCCTGTTCCTGACAGCAAACGCTATGCACCTTTCCATTTCTCCTCAACACGGGCACGCGTGCGAGGTGTCTCCCGGGCGCTTTTGTAGTCGATGTCTGAGACAGTTTACAAATACCCAGATACTGGTCCACACGCATTTCCCTCCCAAGCCAGCTATGCCATAGCTTTTGGTCTCCGCACTAGCTCTCCCTGGCACCAGCTCCCCCTTTCCGCTTCTCTTCCCTTTAGTCTATTTTGCACAGAGCTCAGCTACTCTATTTTTGAAAGCAAATTTTACTTTTTGTTGCATTTGGCATCAGTTCCATATATCAATCTCCGTGCAACAAGGGGCTTTTTTTGGCATTTACATATAGCACATATTTCATATTCAGCATCAACGCTCCCTGCCGCTTATCATGAGAGCAGCACTGTCATTGGGACATGGCCGCTTGTTTCTCTGCGTACTAGTCCACATAGCTTTGGCAATAGTCACTGTTCCCTTCGGCAGCGCCTTCGAATTCAGCATCAGCACGCATTTTGCCGGCCGCACGCCCGAAATCCTTATGCCAGCAATGCGGCTGAACAAGCAGAAGATCGGCAGCGAAGACGCCGCCAACCCTGTGGCAGCGGCAGCCCTCGACCCAAACGAAGCTGCCATGAGCATCAAGTCCCAGGACCTCGTGCCGGCCGATCGAGTCAGCAATATAGCTGTGCACCCGCAGCTGCACCATGGTGCGCACGCCCATTTGGATGGGGACGAGGAAATGGGCTCGGATGAAGTCAATATTAAGGTTGGCGCAAGCAGCGGGCCGAAGAGCAGTGGTGCAAAAAAGAAGAGCGCGGCGAAAGATGGTGACGACGGGTCAGGGGATGGCGATGAGATGGGTGCGACCAAGAGCAGGAGCAGGAGCAAAGGAAGAAGCAAGGGCAGGGATGTAGATGACGATGCGGCCGACGATGATGCGGACAAGTCTGACAAGAGCGGATCCAAGTCCAAGAGCAAGAAGGGCGGATCCAAGTCCAAGGGCAAGAGCTCGTCTGATGCTGATGGTGACGACGACGACACCAAGGATTCAGGAGACACAAAGGATTCAAGGGACACTAAGGATTCCAAGGATTCCAAGGATTCCAAGGATACAAAGAGTAGCATCAAGGGCAGGGGCAAGGAAAAAGGCAAAAACACGCACACCGGCCTCGACGGCAAGGAGATTGAGGATGAGGATGGCGACACCATGCAGCACAAGAAGGTGCAGGTTGAGCATGTCAAGGCCAAGAAGAAAAACTGGCGCACAGGCAAGGCCACGTACGACTACCAGAAGGCGCTCGATGGATGGAAGTCCGCTGGCCCCATGTACTACTACAGAGGCAAGTACTTGAATGTGGCACCAGCGTCTCGTATTGCAGCCGGTACCTGGGCCACCGTGCTGGCGTCAGCAGGCTGGATGCTGCTGTGAGTTTCCTCCTTTGTAAGCCTTTTGCCGTGTCTGGAGCTATTCATAAAACTTTCTTCATATCAATCCTCGCACTTGCACCAGTCTTTTCGTATCCGATATGGCATGATGCTTTAGTAATTCTCTGGCCGGCTCGGGGCTCGATATCGGCGCATGCGTTCAGCCGAAGGACTCGTGCATGTCCTAGCTGCGCATATCGATCGGTGCCTGCGCATGAAAGCCGGCATTTGCAGAATGTGAGCATGAACAGCAATTCCAGCAGTGTTTTCCTTGTGCTCCGCGGCAGACTAAATGGGGAGGCGTTTGTATTGAAAGGCTCATGGATCCAAGGAGAAAGATGTACAGTGCCCCTGGAGGGTGAGGGTGGAGACGGGAATAGGGAGCTATGTATAACGGTAGTGGTCACCAACGAACTGAGGCAGAAAGCAAAGCGCTGCAGTTGCTTCAGCGGTAATACGACTGCGATCCATACGGTGCATGTTGAGTACGGGCAGTCTGGGCCAGCGGCTCCAAATACTCGCCCGACTCCACATCGAGCACCCGTACCCTCTCCACTGCCATCATCTGCGGGTGGCTGGTCTGGGTGGCACCCATGTGGGGGCTGTGCGGGATTGAATTGCAGGCGCTCTGGATAGCCGACGACGTGGGTGAGTACTTTGGGATATATGCCATGTTTTCCAGCAGCGACGCCGATGGCGCGTTGAACCCGTGGCTCTCGCACTGCTTGATCAGCGGAGAGTCAAACGGCGACCAGTCAAGATCGGTGTATTTAGAGTCCTGTTTCTCCTGTGGCCTTGTTCTGTCGGCCTTGGCCTGGATTGGCGTTGTACCTGTTGCCTCGGTCAGAGGAGGAGGCGGTCGTGCTGCTGAGGGCGTTGGGGACGATGGCACGGAGGCAGGCGGCACATAGGCAGCTGTGGGCTGCGCATATGGCTTCTTTTTAATCGACAACTGCGGGTTGTACATGTCGCTCCTTTGCTGCTGCTCTACCTGCTGCTGGTGTTGCTGGTACACCTGCTGGTGCTGGAATAACTGCCGCTGCCGCTCCTGGTAGAGCTGCTGCAACTGCTGCTGCTGGTACATCTGTTGCTGGTGGCGCTGTGACATGTGTATCTGCTGGCTGTAAGAATTGGATGCGTGTGTATGTGGTGCGGCTCCGAAATGGCGAATATAGCACTCACCAAAGGTATACGGATGCGGGCTGTAGTAGTGCTTTGCTGACTGGTACTGAGGTTGGTAGCCAAACGGGTCAACAGCTTTTTCGCATCCTGTGCAGACTGTGTCTCTGCATCAATGTGTATAGACAGAAGGAGGAGGGAAAGCTAGCAGAGTAAATGCAAGTGGTATTAAAAAGTACGGACGAGGTTGCGTGGGAGACAAGGCCTTCAAATAGATCTATTTCTGAGCAGCACGCGTTTATTAGCGAGTATCCTGCCTCAGCACGGTGGCAGCAAGGGGTGTTGCCGGTGCTAGTAAAAACCACCCAGGGAGAGAACCCCAAGAGTGGCAGGAATCTCCAAAATAATAATGTGCTAGTGCTGCAGGCACAGCTGCCTTGCTACCCGGGCCGGCACCAGCCGTGTTTGCACAACACCTCGGGTTGGAAATATGCCCGAGCCCCGTAGCCTGATGGCGAGCTTTTTTTTTTTGGGTTGATCATATTTCGCTTGGCACCTTTATAAGCCGGTCCATCACCAGTAGCTTTCTCCCGGAGCTACAGGACGAACTCTTCCAGCGTCTGGTCTACCAAAAGAGAACTTGCTGCTTATGAGCAGACTGACCTCACCGTGATAAAGGCAACGGCCCAACACCTAGCCCAATGCGGGCCGATAGGCAGATATATCGGCAGGCAGGGTGCTGCGATAGGGAATTGCTCCGACGATGCCTGGTGGTGCCAAAGCTACCGTTGAGCACCGAATTGGGGGCGGGGGGTACCAAGTACCCAATTAGCTTGACAGACAGTTTTAGACGTGCCATGTGTCAGGACAGTTGGGAATGTTCATCGGCCGTTGTCGGCAGTGTGCTTGTTGGGACGCTAGAGTGCCAGAAGCAAGTGCTCCGGACGCAATGGAGTTCCTGAAGGCCCCGGTCCGCTTGTTTTCTCCAAACATGACGGCATGTTTGCTGCCAATGGAGGGGGCGCGTTCCATGTGCATGCATGGCAACACAGCGCTTCACCGATCGCTTAGCGATAGCATCTGTCCTGCAACATGAGTGTGCCCACGCACGCATGCCACCAGGGCGGCATCTATGAACATGGCAAGATTTCAGGGATAAAGTCCATTGGGCAGTTTTGGAATTGCGTGTTTGCTGACCCGACTTTCAGATGCCACTGGACCTGCATGGGTATCAGGCGTGTAATCGCAGGCACTGGTGCGCCCGATGCTCCGGATATCCTGCCATCTGAGCACAGCATAGCGCAGCAACCCCGGCATGCCGAGGGAGAAGAGCCGGGCCAAGTCGTGCAGATTTGTCATAACCTGCACGAGCGTTATCTCCTCACCTGCGATTTGCTCAATGTGGATACCCCTCAAAACCAATTCACGTCCCCCGTGTCTGCATGCACCGCCTTTTGCGCAGTCCTGTTCTTATCAAGGAGTCAGGCGGCGAGCCCGGTTCCTGTCGGCGGACAAGCTGCTGCGGCTGCATGCCACGTCGGGGGATACGGTGTGAGATAAGCAGTCCTGCTGCCAGCGCATTCTCAACCCAACAGCACGATGAATTTGGAAACTCGTTGGGCATTGCTCTGTATGAAAGAGTCGCTGAAAAAGACATCTACCCGACAACATGGCGGATGTAGTAGAACGGCAGGCCGAAACACCCGAAGCCGTTGGCCTTGGCGAGTTTGGCAAACCCCTCGGTCTCGACCTGGTGCTGGAAGAGCCAGGCGGGGAAGCCGACGCCCGAGCGGTGGACGTGGGCCTTGAGCAGGGTGAAGGTGCCGCCGACGCCATCGAGCGGCACGAGCGTCTCGTTTTTCTTGAAGTTGTCCAGGTATTTGCGGTGTGTCTTGAGGGACTGGTAGCCCTCGACCAGGAAGTCGTCTTCCTTGAGGTTTGCGATCATGGCGCGGCTGGCATCTGTCTCCTGCCAGGCATTGCGGTCATACACTGTGTGCTTCCACTGGCCCTTGTCGCCGCGCTTGCGCACGAGGCAGTTCGGGACTATAACGTCCTTGTCGTAGGCCATCAGGTCGCGCACGATGTTCGGCGGATAGAACTCGAGGTCGCCGTCAATCCACAGCACCCACTGCTCATCGCCGAGAGCGCGCGTCCACAGATAGTTGCGCGCGCGAGCCATCATTATCCGGCGCTCTCGCTGCTTCTCTCTCAAATGCCGCTGGTCGCGCGGCAGCGAGTAGAAAAAGTCCTGCCGGTATATGTCGAACCTGCGAAAACGCAGCTCCTCAGGCGCCTTCTCCTGGTACCACTGCCGCGACTCAATCAGCATCTGCTGCGTGTCGTCGGTGGAGTCCGACACCAGGAATGCGATCGATATTTTGTCGCGCGGGTATTTCAACCGGTCTATCAGCGCAAAGTACCGTGCCAGGTGCTTGGCGTTGTTTTTGATCGGCGTCAGAATCAGCAGCGAGTCGGAGTCAGGCTCCTGTGTGTATGAGGCAACCGCGCGGTTGTTGGCAAGGATCTGGCGCGAGTCCTCGGTCAGCCGGCCGTTCTTGGACACCTCCACATTGCCATCCAGTGCGGCTTTGGGCAGCCACGACGGCATGGATGCGGCAGTCTTTGGTCTGTAGTCGTTGCCCAGCACCTCAATGTGCTTGGTCAGCCGATACTGACTGGTTATCCCGTGGGGCGTGTTGGCCAGTGTGGAATTGCTTCTCAAATCGCCGCCGGACTCCCCGTCAGCAGCGCCGGCAGGCCGTGGCAAGCAAGCAGGTTGGGCTGGGGCACGGGCAACTGGTCTGGTCTGGTCAATCATTTCGCTGTCGTTTGGTGCCTCGAGCAGCGTGCTGCTGAAGATATCTGGATGGTACGTGGTCAGCAGCAATAGGGTGCAAATCGCTGCTGCCAGAAGCGTTATCAGCGGGAATGCTGTCTCTCCGGCCAAGCCTACAGGTTTTAAACTGGGATGTGGTGAGTTGGAGGATGTTTCTGGTGTTCCTGTGCCAACTCAACGGCAGAGTCCGTTCTTTGGATGGGAGGGTCGGACTGGGATCTGCTTACCTTTTGGCGACCACGCTGCTGTTGCGCTTAATCATGAGCAAGTAGCTTTCCTTTTGCTTTGGGTCCTCGGACATCATTTTCGGCGCAGATGTATGAGAAGGGCAGGTTCAGGACTGAAGCGGGAAGAGCTGGAAAATGGGAGGGAAGGAGGAGCAGAGGAACTCTGGTTGAACGGGCGTGGTATTGCTCTATGCTAATGACATGGCAGCGCTGCACTGTGTCCGACTACTAGCGGCGTATGTTTAGCAGCACCTTGCTCGGAATAGCATCAGCATGGATAGTAGTAACCACCCACATAAATAGCACCCATGTTTCAGGGCAAATAATACGCTCGCTTCCCCATGCAAACCGAATCGACAATATTGCGCTTAATATCTGGGGTAGTGACGCCCATTATTACGATCTGCGGCGGTCTGTGGGTTCGAGCAAGCCCGATCAGGCCAAACCCAGCCCGATGGATCCTTATCATTTTCTAGTCATTTCTCGGAAAACTGCTCAGCCATGTTCCAGCGCAACGCAGTGCGAGGGCTTCGTCTCCAGGCATTGACGCAGGCTTTTCAGCCTCCGATCGGGCAACGTTACAGCAGCAGCAGTGGACAGATACCTACCAGCACTCGGATGAGCTGGATGCTTCTGCCAACCAAAAAGCCAACCAAGGGTAAGCAGGCGTCTGATGGGACTGCCGACCTACTGACCAAGGCCGGGTACATCTACCAGTCCTCCTCTGGTATCTATACTCTGCTGCCGATGGGTCAGCGGGTGCTGACCAAGATCTCAGCCATCATCGATGAGGAGATGCAGCGCGTCGGTGGCCAAAAGCTGTCGATGCCCACATTGCTCACCCCGGACAACTGGAAAAAGACAGGGCGGTGGGATTCGACGGGCGAGGAGCTGTTCACGCTGAAGGATCGAAAGACGTCGACGCTGATTCTGGGTCCGACACACGAAGAGGAGGTCACGGCGATTGTCAAGGACATGGTCAGAAGTTACAGGCAGTACCCGCTGCGTCTGTACCAGATCACGCGAAAGTTCCGAGATGAGGCAAGGCCCCGTGCGGGGCTCCTGCGGGGCCGTGAGTTTGTCATGAAGGACATGTACTCGTTTGATGTGACCAAAGAAGAAGCCATCGGCACATTTGAGGCATTGGAGGCGGCATATAGGCGGTGCTTTGACCGGATTGGCGTGCCGTACATGGTGGCTGATGCGGACTCGGGCAACATTGGAGGGTCGCTGTCGAAGGAATTCCACTTTGCTAATCCCTCGGGCGAAGACACCGTGTACGAGTGCAAGGGCTGTGGATATACGGCGAACGAGGAGCGGGCATGCAGTAAAGTGGCTGGCAGTGGGCATGCTACGTATATTGCCAAGGTTCTTGAGGGCGACAAGGTGGTCATGAGCCGGCGGGTGGTCGTCCCCGAATCGCACGAGCCCAGCGCCATAAAGGTCAGGCAGGTGCTGCCGATTGCGCCCGACCAGCGGCTGGAATTCGAGCTAGCCATGGACGCTGCGTGTGGCGAGCCGGCCTTGGTGGACGTGTGCGTGAGCAATGTCGATGGGCAGCGGGGTGACTGGCACGTGGCAAAATCGGGCGACCCGTGCGCAAAATGCGACCACGGCGTACTGACACCCAGCAAGGCGATCGAGGTGGGCCACATCTTTTATCTGGGCGAAAAGTACTCGAAGGCAATGGACCTGAGCGTGCTGCACCAGGGCAAGCGTGGGCTCGTGCAGATGGGGTGCTACGGTATTGGCGTTACGCGCATCCTGCAGGCATCCGTCGAGTGCTGCAATGAAGACGGCCGGGGCGTGCGCTGGCCGCTGGCAATTGCCCCGTACCTGGCCAGCGTGGTTCCGCTGACCAGCAGCGAGCGGGCGGCAGAGATATACGGGATGCTGCAGGGCACTGCTCGGTTCAAGGACAACGTCCTGGTGGATGACCGCGAGTACCTGAGCCCGGGATTCCGCCTCAACGATGCGCAGCTGCTGGGGATTCCAGTCACTGTGGTGCTGGGCAAGCGGTTTGCCGAGACCGAGGAGGTCGAGGTGCAGCTGCGGGTTCCAGGGCAAAGGCTGCCGGAGTCGGTTGACGGCATCAAGCTGGATGACAAGGACGGCAGCGGATACGAGTATCGGGCGGATGTGCCGCTCACGCGCCTGGCCAGGTTCCTTGAGCTTGTGCTTGGTCAGTAGAAATTGAGGTCACGCCTGTCTTTGATAATTGCATGCATTGCTGCTGCCGCCCAATGTCTCCTGTGACGCGGGAATTGTCCTGCCGGCACTTGCCTGTGCCTGAGCCCGATGGCTGTACCACGCTCCTTTTTATTCCCTGGCGACAAGAACCGCCTGCTTGTTCGCCAAAGAATTGGCTGGCAACTGGCCAAACAGCAAATAGTCACAGCTGATGGAGGCAGGAGGCACCAAGCAGGAAAAACGCCTCCGCATCGGCATCGGTTTTTTGTGCCCCATGCAGCGAGCTGTCCTGAAATTCCTCGATTTCGCAACTGCACGAGCCTGTTCTTCTCTTTTTCACCAGCTCCAATTCATAAAACTTTTTTAAACCTTGAACCAACCTTCTTCCTTCCCTTCTCAGCGTCTGGCCGCTGTATAAGCTTTTCCTTTCTTTTCTTTTCCTGTCCGTGTCTCTGTCGGTAAACTTGTACAGTTTTATTTATTTCTTTATCTCTATCCTGGCACAGGGCGCATTCGCAGCGAGCGGGTTTTCACACAGCAACCAAGCACTCTAGCATGGACACCAGCGACTCAAAGGGCCCAATACGAAGTAGCCTGAAACACTGGCAGTCTGGACAGAACCGGGTTCAGCAGAACAGGTAAGGCCGAGGGTCGTGCAGCACCACGAGTATAGTGTCTGAAACCAACCCAGGCGAAATCCAACTCAACACGAAATTCTTCTCCTCCGCTAGGGCGACGGCGAGGCTGACCAATACCGCCAATATGGCCTATGCGCAGGCAGCCAGCAAGGTAGGCTTCTTTGTTGTTTGGGCTATATTTGTCATGGCCCTCCCGCCCATGGGCTCATGGGAACATATTGGCACCACCATGTTTGCGGCGCACTGACAGGAGAAGTCTGATTTTTCTCTCGAGACAACGGAAACACAACGCTTTTGGATGTTGTAAGACCGGCGCCATTTTCTTGTGTCGCAAAGGCTCAGCTCGATGTGCGCGGGAATGGCAGGCGCGCCGGACAACAATATTCCCAGCTGCTTCTACTGGCTGAACGGTTTGATGACTGCTCTTTGTTGACACTCGGCACCGCACACCCCCTGCAATCCCCACTCTAGTTCTCGGGACAAACCGTCACAGCCGGTAGAAGAGGGTAGGGAGGCGGGCGAAAAGGGATTGTTACCTTTCTACCTCTCCCCCCAAACTCGCTATTCGGCAATCACCTTTCTTTACGGCCCCATGCACACACCCACTGCCCGTTCACGAATGCATTGCTAAATGCACCTCGCTCCGATTATTAATCGTGTATTGTGTAGAGACCGCCGGCAAAAGTATTGCCCATGGCTCGCGATAACAGCGACGACGATGGCTCCGACTCTGATGACCATGGGTTCGTGAAGGTCGATCGCTGGAAATCCCCAACCGAGCCGGAGATGGCGACGTTTACACCGACGCTGGCACCCAGCACAGCACCCACCCTGACCGTGTCGAAGGATACGGGGCTGATGTCCAAGGTGCGCAACACGCTGAAAACAGCGCTTGCTGCACCCGAATCCACCCCCAGGGCCACAAAGCCGGCCCGGCATAGACCACGCCAAGGCACAGTTCTCAAGGAGGACGCGGGAAGCAGTAGCAGCGACTGCGACTCGTCTGGGTCGGACTCTGAGCTCGAGGAAGTGATAGACGAGACAGAGCTGGAGCTCATCGAGGCCATGGAGGATGCGCAGATTTCGGAGGCAGCGAAGCAGCAAGAGCAGCGCAGGCTTGTGTCATCCCCGGGGCTCCGTCCGCATGGGACACCCGGCAAGGCCCCGTGGGTTGGGCTGGGCGACAGCGGCCTGAGCCCCAAGGGCGGCGATTACAACGAGACGCTGAAGCAGCGGTTTACAAGCAAGACTGTTTCTGGGTTAAGCACCTTGCGGCCAGCGGACGAACCAGTGGCAGCGTCGCCTCTGGGCAGGACCAGCCAATCGCCAGCGCCTGGAGGCACCACAGTCTGTCCAGCAGAGCCTGCGATTCGCTCACCAGCACCCACAATGGCCACACCAGCGCACAGCAGCCCATTATCTCTCACGCCGGATTCAAAGGCGACTCCGCCTACCGCAGATCCAGTCTCGCCACCGCCGCCGGACCCGTACAGTGAGGAGGCAGAGGAGCCCCCAGCGGCAGCATCGACACCAGTGCCAGCTGAACACACCGGGCTGTCGGCCTTGAAAAGCAAGGACGGCAACGAGCAGCGGCCGGCGTCAGTGCCGCTGGATGCAGTTGAGTTTGTGGCCCCGGGCGTGACAAAGCAGACAGCCATGTCACTGCTGCGGCGCGTGCTTGACATCGAGGGCCCGGTGATCCAGCAGAAGATGGTTGAGTTCCTGCTGATTGACGGCGTGATTGCGTCGCTGATCGGCTTCATCACCCATGCGCAGGGCTCGATCTACTCGCCATCATCCAGCACGCAAACCACGCCGTGCTCGCCAGCCATGGGCCATGACGGCAGCAACGACGCACATTTTCGATCACGGGAGTGGTGAGAGCCCGCACACGATGCAGCGCACGCTGTCGTCGGTGGCTAGCGAGCTGCCTAACGCTGTGCTGGAGAAGTTTGAGCACCGCAACCAGTTCCGTACACGGCTCCTGCGCCAGCGGAACCGCTCGGCAGGGCCTGTCTGACACTGACCTGCGGCGCGGATACAATGCAGCGCATATGCTGGTGAGCCGCGATCAGTATGCGCGACGTGTGGTTGAGGCGAAGCTGTCGGTGATTGTACCGTCGCTGATGGCCGTGTTCCATAAGGACTCTCTAGGATCGTTCCACCATGCGTGCATGCTGCTGGAGCACTGTCTGGTGGTGTCGCCGATGAAGACTGCACGGATGCTGCTGTTCCACCAGAACCCGCCGTCACGATGGTGGGCGCACTCGGCTGCGGTGGCCAAGGGCCAGGCGCCGATCTGCGACCTTCTACCGTACATGTCGGAGCCGTGCGTCCAG
This sequence comes from Linderina pennispora, assembly GCF_002104995.1. Classification (NCBI taxonomy): domain Eukaryota; kingdom Fungi; phylum Kickxellomycota; class Kickxellomycetes; order Kickxellales; family Kickxellaceae; genus Linderina; species Linderina pennispora. Next base: position 31,776 of record NW_024468259.1, read on the forward strand.
CAGCTGTTCTTGAAGGCCGAGTTTGGCGTGTGGACCGGCCGCCTAATGACCAGCCTGGGTCTGTCGCCAAACGACGCTGTGGTGGTCACCGACGCGCTGAACCGTATAGGCCTAGGGTCTATGGCCGGCGCTCTGGGAGGCAATGGAAGGCGATGCAGGATCAGATAACCCGGCATCGGCGCAGCAGCGGAGCAAGGCCCTGCAGCTGGTTCGCAACCGGTTCTCGCAGCTGAACCGCGGAGGCTTCATGGATCGAATGGTGGAACTTATAGAGGACCCTGACGCCCAGGTCTCCGAGAGCGTGTCCGAGTTCCTGGCCTTCATGATCAACGACTGCTCCATGTTCCTCGGCTTCAACATCTTGTTCAAGCCCATCTACGATTCGGAGCGGCCGGTGCGCCGTCTGGCCCAGCTGATCATCAATTCGCCTCCTCAGCGCCTGTCGCCGCAGGCTAAGTCTGCCACACGCTTCCTGCAGGCGCTCCTGATGAAGACCTCGTGCCAGTATGGCCTGCGTGTGCGCGATGCCCAGGGCGTGCATGATCCGGAGGTTCACGCGCGTGGATCGCAGCTGCTACTGCAGGTGGGCCAGGCAGCACGGACTGCACTCGAGTCGTTTTTGCCTGGCCTGTTTGCGACCGTGGTGGGATTGCAGGCGAGCACTGATTTGACAACACAGTCAGCATTTAACCGCCGCATATCGGTCGAATCGCTGCGTCTGCCTGAATATGACGAGGCGGATCCGGATCTCGACACCGACGATACTGAAGCTGCTATGTCATCGTTATCGGATAATGGCGAGCATCTCGCAGCTGAGCCTGGCCCTGGGCTGAGGCAATTCAGTGACGATGATCGCAGCATGCGCGGCATGCACACGAGCGACGACGAATCTGATCTCCGCAACTCGGCTGCTGCGCTGCTGCATGCAACATACTCCGAGTCCATCAGCTCTGGATCCATCTCGTCGTCGCTTTCGCCGTCATCAACATTGTCTGCTTCGCCAATGAACATTGCGAGCGGAACGCCCGAGCGCCCTGTCGACTCGTACATGGGCGAGCGGCTTGATGCCGAAGAGCTTGGCCTCCTGGTCGCCCTGCCCAAGCCCGATATCCACCGGCTGAGTCTGCTGAAGATCTGTGTTGAAGTGCTGCGTGAGACTGACGACATTGACGAGACCGTTGGCTGGGTCGATTTGCGTGTGTGGCGCGCACTGACGACGTGGTTCCTGAACCACCCGCACAACAATATGCTGCACCTATCGGTCTACCAGCTTGTGTCAACTGTGACCCTCGAAGCCGTACGACTGAGGCAGGCGAGACGCCGGTATGCTGCTGATCCGCGTGGAGTCAAGCTGCCAACAGAGGGTCGGAAGCCAGGATCTGCGGGTGGGTTCGGAAAGGGCCGGTCATCCGGCAGCACTAATGGCAGCGGGCCATCAAACAACGACCAGGCTAACGGTGTGCCAGAGATTCAGACGCAGTCGGAAGGCAGCAGCGAACTGCGGCTTGCGAGGCGGAGAGCGCGGCGCAGACGGGCGATGGCTGAGCGCATTCGGCGCGAGGAGGCGACCAACTGTGACAACATTCTGACGTACATGGTCGAGCAGAACCAGTGGATCGACAAGCTGGTCAGGCGTGCGACATCGCCCAACTTTGACGGCGCCTACGGGTACATCTCGCTGATCTTGAACACGCTGCGCCTGGCTGTGCAGGTCGACCGGCGGAAATGGGGTTCTGCGGCTGCATCGGCGAATCGTACTGTTGAGCGTACGCCGGCTACAACTGTGAGCAAGCAGACGCCGGTGTCTTCAGTCAGCGAGTCAGAGGACCTATCGTTTGATGTGTTCAGCGATGCGCTGCAGGCGCTGATGGTGGAGGATGACGACGGGTTCTCTGATGACGAGGTCCCTGATGACAGCGATCTGCTGCCGGATCTGGCGTACCACGACCCGTCCACTCGCCGCCGGCTGTCAGAATATCCTCTGTATCGCCTGCAGCGGTGGGAAATTTCACTGCTGTACTCGCCGTCATTCCGCACCCACCTACGCCGCCTGCGTAAGCAAGCTGTCCGGATGGTGCGCAAACTTGACAGCTTCAGACTCTGCGACCAGTCCCGCACACCGATCATCGACCGTGACAACGGGCAGCGCCCGGTGCCCTACCTGTCGCCGCAGCGGATCCGGCCGCCCGTGTCTCTGGACAACTCTGAGATCAAGAAGAAGCAGCTGCAGATCAACGTTGGTCTGCTGCTCGGCAATAACCAGAACTCGTCTAGCGTTGCTAGCAAACTGGCGTCTGCAAGTGGCAAAGACAAGGACGAAGAGTGCGAAAAGTGCCCTGCGGTGAATGACGTGGGCATTGATGCTGACTCGCTGTTTGCCCGCATGCTTGGGTTCACTGAGGATATAGTTGAGCTGCCTGCCAAGCAGGCGGATGAACGCAAGCCGGCAGATACCGCGGCGGCGGAGGATGCTGAGAAGGAAGGCACCGAGAGCACGAAGAAGCCCTCGCGCCTGGCGGTGCATGGCAAGAGCAGCGAGCGACCAGTCCGAAACAGCTCGTCCAAGCGCAAGAAATCGAAGCCGTCGCTCAGCCCCTCGATGCGGGTCGCGAAGGTGTCAGAGATTTTGGAGGACATGTCGCCTGATGCAGCGTCGGAGGCAGCCGAAGCCATCTGCAATGCACTGGGCACGACCTCTTCGTCAAACGCCGCATCAGCTGCGAAGCACTCGGCGGCGTCGTCCAGCAGGCTGCGGAAGAAGGCAGCACCCGTGGCGTCGGCGGCCCGACGTCGGCGCTCGCGGCTGCAGCATCGCTCGTCGAACTCGAGCCTATCGAGTGCTCAGGCGACAGACAGTGCACTGAAGAAGATTGAGGCTGCCGGTATTCTTGGTGAGCTGTCGGTGGAGATGGACCAGCCGCCAAAGAAAGCGATTACAGCAGGGCGTAGATACGGGAAATAGTGAGCAGTAGACAGGAAATATATTTATTGAAGCGTCGGCGGGGGTTTTTTGTTTTAACGCCCTACACGTTTATTTTCTTACCCATTTGTACGTTATATCAGTCATTATAAATCACACAGCTCAACATGGCAAGCATTTGCCATGCCTGCCACGCGCAGTGCATGTCCTGATACATTGATCGAACACTTAGCTACTCAGTACAAGGCCAAAAGTGCCCGTATCCATAAACAGTATTGCTGGGAGACAATATGGTCACAGTTCTGAGGATATTGCGGAGACACGACATTCTCTGTATAAAACTCTGGCTGATATAATCCGAATGTGGCATTTATAATGTAATTAATAAATGTTAAGAGGCGACTTGGGCTTGGCAGCAGGCGGAGCCGGAGCTTTGCGCGGCCTTCCACCGATATCAGTCTTGACCAGGCCGCCCAGGACGCTGAGCGACATTCCACCGTTGGGACCTCCAAAATTCCAGGCTGATGATTCCCGGGATATTCAGCCCAGGTGCGGCAACAGCAAGAGCAGCCAGGGATGAAAAGACGATGCTTAGCTTCATGTTTGGTGCAGATACAAAAAGTTCAGGCTATGGATTTTGTCTTCATTATGGCTCACATAAGTGTTTCTTTATATGAAGGGTTTCTTTTTTCCTGGCATGTGTCGCTATAACTCCGAGGCTTATTTATTCATGCCGGCAATATCTGCATGGTGAACGGCATTAATATCAGATCCATACATATTTTGCAATATCTGCAGCTATATTGCAACACACAAGAACCAGTAAAGGGCGATTAAAGTCGGATAAACATTTACCGGAATGCATTGGATTTCTTACTCGGCAATCGGCTAAGCCTCTAAGAGCGTGAATGCGGTGCTTACAGCCGGTAGTGGATTCGACTGGTATTTCAGAAGCATCGTCAGACCTGGGACGTTATGGGGCTTAGGACGAGGATGTGACAAAGGCATTCCGCAGCGGCTGTCGGCGTGCTCTTGCCATATGGCACCCAGGTCGCTGTTGACTTGAGAGTTACAAACTCTGGCGTGTTTATCGGGCTTGGAGCTGCATGCAGTGTATTTGGGATAGACAGTAATGGCCACAGATATTTTAGTCTAGTTTGGGTTGACAATGGTCCTGGCTGACTGCGCGGTGGCTATAGCACCTGGATTTCTCTTGGCGATAGCGCTGTTTCCACTGATTTACAGCGGTCCAGGGACACCGCCAGGGATAGGCGGCAAAACCGGAGCACTAGGTGTGGCTGACGAGCTGCTTGCAGAACCCGACGTTGTTGTGGAGGTAATACTGGCGTAGGGAGAGAAGTTACACCAGTTCCTGTACTGGAGCTGGATGTTCCAGAAGTGGGGCTTGCAGTACCAGAGCTTGATGTTCCAGAGCTTGAGCTGGATGCTCCGGAAGTAGAGCTTGATGCTCCAGAAGTAGAGCTTGATGCTCCAGAAGTAGAGCTTGATGCTCCAGAAGTAGAGCTTGATGCTCCAGAGGTGGAACTTGATGCTCCAGAAGTGGGGCTTGCTGTACCGGAGCTGGACGTTCCAGAGGTTGAGCTAGGATCTCCAGAAGTAGAGCTTGATGCGCCAGAAGTAGAGCTTGGATGCTCCAGAAGGTAGAGCTAGGATGCTCCAGAGGTAGAGCTTGGATGCATCCAGAGGTTGAGGCTTGATGCTCCAGAGTTGAGCTAGATGCACCAGAGGTAGAGCTTGCTGTACTGGAGCTGGATGTTCCAGAGGTGGAGCTTGTTGTACTGTGCCTGGACCTGGACCGTCTAGAGACCGTTTTTAATATCCACTTTGAATATTCGCTGGACAATACGCTCATCAAGGTTGACAACGGCTGTGTAGGGAGTGGAAGTGGGTGAGGGAAGGTCGGTCCGGGGGAAGGTAGGTAGGGGCAAGGGGAAACTGAGGCACAAGATATTGTTGGCCGACTGAATTGAAGCGGCATCGATCCTAGGGGTGGCGTATGCTGGATCAGCCTCTGCAAAAGCCGTGGGCTCAGCCTGGCGCTACATCCTAGTCCTAGGTGTGCTATTTTGGTAGTAGATAATGCACGATCAGTGGCTGCTATCTTGTGCGTATTAACACTAGGAGTGGCAGCGAACTGCTAGGACGTGCTGATGTATGAGCATCGCTTTCAGGTGCGATAAGGTTGTAAATAGCTTCACCAATCCTATTCGACTACATAGCCTCCAAGCATGGAGGATGCAGCATCTCCGATGTACCGGGATGCTACTCCAGTGACGCCTCCTAAGCCTGGCATGCCGAGAGACTCATAGTACTTGAGTGCAAGACCCCAAACTGGCATGTCGGGATATTTGTAGGAGAGTGAGATCATGTCCAGGAGAGCACTAATAGCCGACTCGCGTGTTATTCCTGACGCGCCCGCAAACGGCGTGATCGTCGGCAGTGTTTTCCAGAACTCCGAAGACTGCATAAGGAGGTCGTTGACATACGGGGCAATTTCGAAACACTTTGCTCTTATCAGCCTTGCGCGTACAGCTTGAGAGCGGCAGAGATGTTTTTCAGCAGCGGGTCGCTGGCAGTGAAGAGGTAGTCCAGGCTGGGCATGGCCATAGCCGTGGTAGCGCTGTACTGCTGGGCAGGACCTGAGGCAGGTGTGCGCATGGGGTTAATCCAGCTGATGTCTTGCAAGAACACCTTCGCGGTCGCAGTGTCAACATTGCCAAGGCCACGGATAACATCCGTGACACGGTTGATTTTTTTGGGGTTTATACGCAGTAGGTCGTTCAGGCGGAATAGAGCATTGTGCTGAGTAGCAAGGTCGGTTGGTTGCTGGTTCGAGGCAGCAGCAACAAACGCCAGCATATCCGGCGTCATCTTTCCTATTGCACTTATTAGGCTGGCGACAGATGCAGTGTTTGGCTGGCTGTCCAAGTTCAGGCGTTTTCAAGCCCAACAACTGATGCAATGCGCTTCGCGTTCTCAGCACCTGCCTGCGCGAATAGCTCGAGCATCATTGGAAAGATACTTGATGCTACGTGGGGGCAGCTCAAACACATCTGCAAACGGGATATTCAGAATAGGCTACTTCATCGCTGGCATGCTTGCCTTAGGTCAAACATGTACTTGTCAGACAGCCTAATCTTGAAGCGGTCAGTGAGGTCATCGAGTTCCATATCGCTGCCCAGCTCTGGAGCAAGCCCCAGGTCGCTCAGGCGCACTCGGCCAAGGTCGGCAGCGTCACTGCCTGGGGCACCGGATGCTAGGAACTTTGTCAGCTTCTGCACCAGTTCAAGCGACACATGCTGTTCAAAGCCTGAGTCGTTAGACTGAGAGCCGGAGCTGGTAGCTGTTGTTCCTGCCAGCACAACAATGGCTGACAAGCCGAAGGAAGAAATAAGTGAGAATAGTTTCATACGGTGTATATAAGAGACTATTAGTCCAAGGGAGTAAAGCAGGGGTGAGATGGCACCACTTCCTTTTGGTAGATATATGTATTCACTTTGTATGGCACGTATATCCCGTGTAGCTTTTACTACTTGATGAAGTCCCCACTTGATGAGTGCATGTGGCTTATTCACTGTGCGTTTCAATGTTCAGAATGCATTGTGCAGTGCACCATTAGCCCTTCACCTATGCCGTATGGACTGCATGGTCAATGCATTGATTTGTGCAATAGGCACAACAATGGCATATTAGAAGCTATCATCAATGGAGAGAGGCATGTGGAAAACAAAAGCCCTGCTGCACAACATATCAGGAGGCGTACTTGAATATGCTCATTTATCCTGATCTTGAAGAGGCGGATACGTAATGTCGCCCATGAGGGACGGAATGGACTCCTTCGTCGAAGCCTCCTTTGTGAACACTGCACTCTGCAAGGACGACTCTGGCGCAGTAGACTTCACAGAGTCATCAACGGTGCTAACTGGGTGCCACGGGTCCCACTGCTTTTCGCTGGTCGAGACCTGGTTGCCCTTGGAGGCTTGGTCGCCCTTGGAGACATGGCGCAAACCGGGAAGCGACGAGTGCATGATCTCCGTCTCAGGCTTTGGCGATCTCGGCGGCGGTGTCTGTTTTGGCGAGACACCGGCACTGCCTCTCACGGGCGGGCGTGGAGAGCCATTGTGCGAGCCAGATTTCAGCTGTACGCCCCATGCAGCAGCGCCAGTATTGGGACTCGAGTCGACACCGTCGTTTTGTGACTGGACTTGAGACTGCTGAACGGAACGACTGCGACGGCGACGGGGTATTGAAAGATTGGGCTGGCGATAGGGTCTTAAATGACTGCGCTGGCGATGGCGTCTTGAATGGCGCAGGCGCCGGGGCATCCGGCCTGACATCAGAGAACGCCTTCCGGAACCCGGCCTCGTCGGTAAACGCATCCAAGGGAGCGAGTGGTCCCGGCAGCGAACCGTGAAGGCAGGGACTGAGCCGGCTTGTTCGGGACATAGTTGACCACAGCGTCCACAGCCTTTTCAGAGCTAGCTCTCTGGGCCTGGCCGCTACGCACAGCGGCTGCTACTGCTGCTGGACGTGCATTCCTTGGCTGAGAACACTGAGAGCTTGTGTGTGAGCTGACACCCAAGCTCCTGGATCTGCGCTAGCGTCCGCTGAGTGGCAGTGGAGTAAACCATGCGCAGACGCGGTGCACATCCCTCGGGACACGAGTAGATGAAGACACGGTGTGGCTGGGAGTTCATCACATAGAAGCGCGGCTCAGCTGTGCATGGCGAGAAGCTGTCGGCAGACTGATATGTGCGTACTACTGTGATGCTCTTGCCGCCTTCAACCTGCAGCTCGACCACAGCGATGGAGCTGTCCGAGACCAAGTTGTTCAGGGCGTCCTTTGCACTCTGCGACAGCGGCAGGCTGACTGTGTGGAAGCCGCCAGAGGCTGCGGCGACCGTCTGCTTGAGCCCGCTTTGGTTGGCGTGCTGGTTGTTGGGATCGTAGTCGGGCTTTGATGGCGTGGTGTAGGTGCGGAAGTGCGTGCGCATCTGCTGCAACTGCTCACTACGCGCGTCGTCTTCCTGCTTGAGTAATCCATGTGCTCGAGCTCAGACTGGGACATGGCGAGGCGGGGGTCGAGCTTCTTCACAAACACGCCACTGCTGCTGCCGAGGCCCTGGGGTTTGGGCTGCACCACCGGCGGTGCTTGGCCTGCCAGCCGCTGGGCTGTGGCAGTAGGTGCTGACAGGGCTGCAACCGATGTAGGCTTGGGGTTCGGGGCAGGCTTGGAGGCCAGCACGGGCTTGGGGGCCGGGGCCGGCTTCTCTGGCGCAGGCTCTGAGCCTTGAAGTGACAGACTCTCAGCACCCTGTGAGATGCCCTTGCCAAATGCCTCGTTTTTTGATGAGAACTGCAGCGAGTCCTCGACATTGCCGAACCCAACTGCTGCCTTCAGCTTGGACTGCGACGAGGCGTAGATCATGCGATTGCTAACACCAACCTTGCCCTCAGGCATCCATGTAACGAGGTACCAGCTGGATGTGTTCAGCACGCAGCAGCAGGAACGCCGGATCGTCGCCGAGCAGTTCATCGAGCTGCGTCAGGTCGCCATTGGCCGGCCCGCTCTTCCGGCCCGTCTCGACCAGGTCCACGCCGCGAATTTGCACACGCAGTACAGAGATGTCCGAATGCTGTCCCTCAGCAGACTCGTCCAAGAACTGCTTGAGCTTTGGTGCAGCTACAGACAAGAGGGAAAGGTGCCCCAAAGGGGAGGGGCAGCTATTAGCTACAGACAGGATAGTGTAGCTTCTCTGAAGGCGAGCGCCTCCTCTCGCAAGCGCCTGCTTCCGCCAATGCGTACCTGCAATTCCACTCGACAGAGATGACATTTTTCCTAGTTCGCCACAGAGAGTAGTAAGATAGTAGACTTAGCAGAGCGAAGATACGCCGTCGCTGTCCGCTGCGCAGCGATTCAGGCCGCCTGAGGCCTGCAGCAGCGCCTGGAGTAGGGCCTTGAGCTGTGATCCGCTAATCGGTCTAGTCTGATCAGCATCGCCGAAGATCCCACACGGTGCCAGTTACTGGCTGCTGCTGCGCATACCTGGTCCTCAGCCGATTGGCTGTGGCGAAGCTGCCAAGGCGCTCGACTGTGAAAACCTAGACTGGCAGCTATATTGGCTCTGCAACTGGCTGTCCAGAAACCGACGTCAGGTAGCAGCCACCCGACGGTCTCTTCCCACATGATTCGGTGCTTTTAAAGTGTTCCCGAAAGTAGCATCTAAAAATAAATCATGCAGCTTTTCTTTTGTGATATACTCGCTCTGCTCGAAATAGTAACGCCTGGCAGACGATATATAAGAGACACCCTGCTCGCACCCATCATTTTTGCCTCTTCTCTCCACCAAACAACGCTGTAATTTACTTTTTTCTTTCTATAGTTGCTGAATTTTCATCCTTTTCTTTGCACCGCCAGCGCAAAACAATGTATAACTCGTCGCCCTCAAGGTTCGGGCTCATAGCAGTCCTGATGATGCTGTTCAGCGCTGCCTTCGCCGCCGACGTCAGTACCAGCGACGGCTCTCTGGCGCTCTCGAAACACGGTGCGCTGACCGCCTCTGGCATCGTGGCCGGCATCGTTCTGATTGTTGTCGGCGTGTTCTTCACGTTCTTTGGTCGCAAGCTCGTAAAGGTTCTTATTTTCCTGGCTGGCTTCTGCTTTATTGGCGGGCTTACCATCTACCTCGAGTACAAGATCCGTGCGCCGCGCGAGGACGAGAAGACGCGAGAGATTGTCTACCTGGTGGTTGGAGGTGTCCTGGGTCTTATTGCCGGTGGCCTTCTTCTGTGCCTGTACAAGGTGGGCATTGCGTTCGTGGGAGGCCTCGGCGGCTTTGCGCTGGCCACCTGGATTCTGTCGATGAAGTCGGGGTCGCTGATCACTTCGGAGGCGGGACGCATTGTGTTCATTGTTGTCTTGATTGTCATTGGCATGCTCCTGGCACTGTTCTTGGAGAAACCAGCAATTATCGTCGCCTCGGCAGTGTGGGGATCGTACGCGCTGTTTGTTGGCATTGACTGCTTCGCCAAGACCGGCTTCCAGGACACGGCTACTGCGTTCCTCAGTGCCCCCGGCGCGACGTACGAGACGTCGGCAAAGGTGTATGGAATGATTGCCGGAATGGCCGTTACTGCCGGTGGTTGGTATTCGGTGTGCAGTTTGCCATCAACCGCGACAGGAAGCAAAAGTTTGAGCCGCTGCCCTGAGTTGCAAGCCTCCCAAGAGAATTTTTCTCTGCACTATTCGTGCACTACTCCTTGTAAAATTCTTTTTTCCTAGCTCCTTTGTCATATACCTGAAATTATTCACCCTCCCCAGCCTGCATACCATATCACGTCACTGCGCACCGCCCGTGCATTGCCGGTGCATTAGCGAATGGGCCATGTGAAACAAGCACACCCACATCACTCCCCCCCACACACGCACTAAACATGGATCAGCGTGCAACGCCCAGCATAATGGTCAATTCTCCCCGTCTTGGCAGTAGGCCAGAGGGCTTGGCATTGGGGTATATATGCCAGAGATAAAAATACCATGACGCTGGGATCTTCCCCAAGTAAAAAGCGTACGGCAGAAATCTCAGCCAGCATTTCCAAACGAGACTGCTGCAAAGGCATGCGCTGTCTCTTTGTATATATATTGAGGCGACCAGCTGCTTCTTCTCAGAAGCCGTTGGCGGCGAATACTGGACCGAAGCGTGTGTTAGCTTTCCTTCTCCCCACTTCTTTCCTTTGCATCCTCACCACTGCATTGCATTCATTCACCTGCATCACACTTGTACCAGTTCCCTGTCATGTCTACAACATCACCCATTCATGCCGACCTCATTAAGCGAAAGAATCCCTACGCAGTGGCCCGCCACACATCGCCGTACCCAGCAGACATCCTCGCCGGTCTCTGGCTAATCAGCCTCGGCATATACTTTATTTTCGTTGGGCGACGGTTCTCCAGAACCCTAGCAACAATCTCCGGCTACGCCCTAGTCGGCGGTCTGGTTCTCTTCATTGAATACAACGCGCAAGCCCCAAGGATACCAGAAACTGCGCTGCAAGTCGGCTACGTGGTGTCCGGAATTGCAATCGGGGCTATCGGCGGCGTAGCTGGCTTCTACTTTAACGAATTCGGCCACCTGATCACGGGTGTGCTCGGCGGTTTCGCCCTTGGCACCTGGGTGCTGGCGTTCAGAGACCGCGGCCTGATCCAGTCGGAAACCGGCCGGATCGTGTTCCTCATCGTCTGCATGGCGTGTAGCGCTCTGTGCGTGTGCCACTTTGACGTACCGGGGACTGTCGCGTTTGCGTCGATATTTGGCGCTTATGCGCTGATGATTGGCATCGACTGCTTTGCACGCACCGGCTATGTGTCGTCGGCCACGTCGTTTTTCCTGTTCCCGGGCTCGTCGTTCAGAGTAACGTCGGAAACGTTCGCCATGCAGGGCGGCGTTGTAGCAGCAGTCGTTGTGGGCTGTGTCGTCCAGACGATCCTGCTCCGCCGGCAGACCCGCAAGGCCATGCACATGGATGAGCAAATGCTGAAGCGCAAGCTCCGGATCCGGCCATAGGGCACGCGCATCACGAGATGTGTTTGATAAGGTCTACATAATGTCAGTTGTACTAGTTTCCGTGTTCTAAACCCCTCGTAAAATAAAAAGAAATAGTCAGTTGTAGCGCGTATTACCTAGAGGAAGTCGATTAGGGAGTCGGTGTTCGACTGCGTCTTGCCCGGTTCCCGTGCCGACCCCCAGTTTGTGTTTTGTGGTGAATTCGACTTTGGCGGCACTGCAGGCGGGCTGAACGTCGACGCAGGCTTGCTGGCATCCTTGGCTGCCGACATTAGGTCCGAAAAGTCAAACACGTCCTTCTTGCCGCTCGATATTTTGCTCTGGCGCGCCTGCTCCGAGGTCGCTGGTAGCGACGGGTTGGACATGGGCTGGCGCTGCTGGCCCGGCGGCGGTGGAAACGACATCGTCGTGAGCCCAGGCGTGCTCTGGCCCGGCATAAGCGGGGCGGCGGCTGCTGGTGCCGCGGCCTCGTTGAACGAAAGCCCCATCAGATCGACAAGCGGATTCTTGTTCACCGCCGCCTGTTGCTGGGCGCTGGCAGCGTCCTCCCACGGCAGCTGAACCCTCGGCACTCTCGTCATTGTCGTCCCACGCAATCAGCTCGCTCTCAGGCTCCTCCTTTGCTGGCACTGCCTGGGCAGCAGCAGCGCCGCCGGTGTGTTTAAACTCAGGGACCCTGCCGGCATCCAGGTCCTTATAAGCCTGTACCGCATCGCCGATAGTGTCGTTCAGGCGGATCAGACGGTCCAGCTCCTGGCGCTCAACCGAGTCCCCGTCCTCCCCATCATCGTTCGCTGCGCTCTCGTGGTCGGCAATCAGCTTGTGGATGCGCGACTGGTTAGAAATACACTTTGCCAGGAGCTCCTTGGTAGTGTCGTCCATCCGACTGCCAGGCTCCATGTTCTGCAAGGATCTCGATAAGCAGGTTGGCCTTGCTCTCGATTGACTCGAGCTCGGACTCCCACTCCTGGTCGTAGTCGGGCTGCTTCGACGACTGCTCGTACCCAGTAATGATCTTCATCAGCTTGTTCGCCTCGCGCAGGTCCCGGGGCGTCGCGCGTCGCAGCAGCTCCTGCAGCTTCGCCTGCATGGCCTCCAGATCCTCCTTCTCGAGCTCCTCCTTGGACCTGAGCGTGTCCTCCGGGCCAAACACCACCGCATAGTTGCTGACGTCGACCTCTGGGAAATGCCAGCCCTTGCGGCGGAGCAGCGAGTACATGTCGTTGATCCGCTGCAGGTCCTCGCGGTGCCGCGACCGTTTGCACAGCGTCTGCCGCCACTCCTGCAGCATCTCAAGGATCCGGTAATGCACGGGGTTCGGCATTGACGGCTGGTACTCGGGGAACCGCCGGAACAGCTCGTTGAGGAACTCGCGGGTCGCAACCTGGTAGTGCACCGGGTGCCCGCAGTTCTTGACCAGGTTGTCCAGTAGCGTCAGCGCCAGCTGCGCCTGGATGTGCGAGCGCCCGTTGATGTACGGCAGCACCGCAAAGACCTGCCTCGTGCGGAAAGTTGCCCTTTTTCTTGTTCACCAGCTCGCAGATATCGAGGTTCAGCGCCAGGTCCTGGCTCGCTGCGGTCGAGGCCGACTGCCCGGTCTACCATGGACTGCAGCCGCGTTGGCGGCTTGAACATTTCGTCAATCGTCTGCTGGAAATTGAAGGCCATCCCGCTAGGTTTGTATTAAGCCCTGTGGTTGGAAAGGCGAGAGAAAAGTAAATTGAGCTGCTTGGGCAAGATGAGAAGAAGAGTGGAGGGTGGAAAAAAATGACCGGCAGTCCAACCTCCCGAGTGTTAGGCGGGAACACTAGTGGAGCCACGTCAGATGCATACCTTCTTTTTGCCCTGTGCGCCAATCGCCGTTGATGGCTGGTTTGTTTGGACCGGATCCGTGGTGGCCAGACCGAAGGTCTACCCAATGCCGATTCCCTGGAAACGAGGACATGTGGCCAAAGCGCAATATGAGGAAGGGCTGGTTGCACTTTGTTGTCAAACAGATGATGTACATGCTTCTGCCACCAATACGCGCAGGTTGCGGATACAGGCCATGGGCATGTCCAAAGTGCAATCAGATTGCGTGCGATGTGATTGCACGCGCGTTTCCTGCCAGCCATGCTGATGGCAAGAGATAACAAATGAGGCTGCTCAGGGCTGGTTAGCCTGTCTTGGCGGCGCAGCGGCTGTCTATTCGTGTGGTATGCAGGCCAACCACAATGTTCAAATGGCATGTGCAGAGGTGAAGGATGGGCCAGCGATATACCACTGGCAGGGTCACTGGCAAATGAGACGCTGCATATGCGTCCAATTGACCTAGGTGTACATGAAGCACCTAGGCGGCAATAAAGCGTAAATGGATGTCCCTTTCTTTACTAGATGTGTAGCGCTGCATTTATTTCCAATGGCACTGATCAATAGGCTATCACCTTTCAGCTACTCGCCTCCTCCCTATATGTAGCTAAAAGGGAGGCCCAGTGGTGCTTTTCGCACTAGCCACAGAGGGCGTCGGCGTCCGAATACTCCTGGGAGAGACCAATATCAAACGTGGCACGCTGTCTGGCTGCTTTGAGCATGCGGACCTGTTCGGTGAACTCGATGATTTGCGTATCCAGCTCGGCAACCAGGCGATCCGAGTACTGCTGCCGTGCCTGCAGCTCGCGCGATTGTTGGTTGATGGCAGTATAGACGCTTTTGGCTACGTCTTTGGCATGCTTCTCGAAGCTGCTCATTCGCGGCTATGTGGGCTACAAAGAGGGGTGTTTGAAGTAATAGGTGCGATTTGCCAGCGGCCAATGCCAGACCGGTTTTCCTTGTTTATCGCAAGGCGCTCCTTTGTGGGCCTTTTGCGCACAAAGGCACTGGGCGGCATATGGGATAGACGAATTACCGCTTATTCAGGGATAATAGGCTCTAAGCACGTCATGTGGTGAAGGGAATATGCCTGCATTTTTCTGGCAAGTGTGAACAGCACCCGCTGCTTGCTTGGCCCACAGCGCACATTCATGGGCGGGTGCGTGCCGCCTGCTTTTTGCATTAATTGCCTGCCGGAAAGAGAAAAGGAAGAATGGCTGCATATTGCTGTTGTCCGTCAAAATAAAACAAACGCCGGACAGCACAAAATGCAACAGCGGTATCCTGAGCTGAAAAAAAATCTAGTGCCGAAGCGAACAATTTGCTGCCCACTGTCTGCACCGCGACGGACATTTGCCAGGCTTAATGAGCAGCCCCCCAATGGCAATCCTCAATAAAGGGCAATATGCCAGTCTGTCGCCCGTGTCGCCCTTGGGCCTCTCGTGAGAGCTTCACTGTTTTTGCGATCCTGCAGCAGGCGAAGAATACGAACGAGCACAAAAGCCCTTGTTTAATTCTTTTTTCCAGTGGCCGCATTCTCTTTTATTCTTTCTAGTACAAAAGAGCGCTGCCCTTACCGAACAAACCTGCCTTCCCGCCTTTTTTCATTTTCCTCCCTCGCCCCTCTTGGCTATGCTGTAATCCTCACTTTTTTCTCTGCCCCTGTATTTAACTGTACATACCATAAGCTGTCCGGCTGCCTTCACTCCACTCCTAAAAATTAAATAATATGACCACGCCTCAGATACACAGACACCTGCCGCTCGACATGAGCTCAGGAAGCACCCCACCCCACTCGACATCGACCCCCAGTCCGCTGCCGCAGGCGTCGCAGACGGGGGGCTCCGCAAGACAGGCGTGCAAATGCTCGCAGTGCGACCCGAGCTTTTATTCAATCCCCGTGCAGATGCTGTACAAGGGCAACGTCGAGTACGTGTGCCGCGATTGCCACATGTCGACACTTTCATACCAGGCCGTCCAGATGCACGAGAGCACAAGCGGCCACCGGCGCTGGTACAACTACCCGCAGTAGTGGGAGCTTTCATACATTAAAAATAACAAGGTCCCATTACTAAAACAATAATACCGTTGAATCGTCTGGCATTAGAGCTTGCCCTGGGTGGCCTGCTTCGGCTGCCAGTGGTACTCGATACCGGTCATCTTGTAGCCAGCGCGCTCGATCGGGAACTCGTCGACGCCCTTGGGGCCGCGCGAGCCGTACTCGTACGGCAGCGGCACAACCCGCTCCTTCTCGATGGTGTGCAGCAGGGGCGTGAAGATCCGCCAGGCCTCATCGAGCTCGTCGCTGCGCACAAAGTTGGAGTGATCGCCATTCAGCACATCCAGGATCAAGGTCGCATAGGCGTCGGGGATCTTGAGGTCCTGGTAGCGCTTGTGGTACGACAGATCCAGCTCCGACATGGCCAGGTTGGTCGACAGGCCGGGCTCCTTGACAATGGTCTTGATGTACACGGACTCCTTCGGGGACACCTGCAGGACCAGCTCGTTGCGCGCCAGGCTCGGGAACAGCGCATTCGGCATGTCCTTGAACTGGATGCGAATCACCATCTTGGCCTCGTCCAGGGCCTTGCCCGCCTTGATCACCCAGGGGACGCCGCGCCAGCGGTCGTTGTCGACGTGCAGGACGCACTGGGCAAAGGTGGGCGTGATCGAGTCCTTGGGGACCGTGGCGTCGTCCTTGTATCCGGGCTTGCTGCCGTCGCGCGTGCCGACGTACTGGCCCAGCAGCGTGTCCTCGAGCTGGATGGGCAGGATGCGGCGCAGCACCTCGGTCTTGCGGTCGCGGATGTCCTCGGAGCGCAGCGACTTTGGCTGGTTCATGGCTGACGATGCTCAGAACCTGCAGTCAGGTGGTTCTGCATGACGTCGCGGATCATACCGAACTCGTCAAAGTATCCGCCACGGCCCTCCGTGCCAAACGGCTCCTTGAACGTGATCTGCACATTGGAAATGTAGTGGCGGTTCCACACGGCCTCGTAGAAGACGTTGGCGAAGCGCAGCGCCAGGATGTTCTTGACCATCTCCTTGCCCAGGTAGTGGTCGATGCGGTAGATCTCGTCCTCCTCAAACAGCGCCCCGATCTCGCGGCTCAGCACGCGGCTCGACTCCAGGTCGTTTCCGAAACGGCTTCTCGATAACCACCCGGTTCGTGCACGACGCATCATACACGTTGCGGCGGATCTGCATGCCCACCGACACAAACACTGACGGCGGCAGCGCCAGATAGTAGATGTGAACGCGCTCGTCGCCCTCGCGCTTGTTCATCTGCTTCTCGTTGGCGTCGATTTCCTCGCGCAGCCGCACGAAATCCGCATCCACGTCGTACTTGCCGCTGACGTACTCGCAGATGCCCAGAAAGGTGTCGATGTCTGCCTGCGGGTCATCCTCCTTAAAGAACGACGTCACGCGCGATGTGAAGTCGGTGCGGGACATCTGTGTGCGCGCGTAGCCCAGGATGCGCGTGCGCTTGGGCAGCAGCCCCTGCTGGAACAGGTGGAACAGCGCTGGGAATGTCTTCTTCTTGGCCAGGTCGCCGGATGCGCCAAACACCACGATCGTGGTCACCACGTCGTGCTTGGCTGCCTCGTCGAGTCCTCCAGTGAACGACATTGGGGGTTGTATCAGTTAGAGTTAGTGGTAAAGAGAGAGAGAGAAGCAGTAGTGAAGTAAAGAGCTGGCCCTTATAATAGTAGACGAAAAAAGCAGCTGGGAGTTTTTTTATTATTAAAGGGGAGGGGATGACGGGGGGAATAGAAAGTTAAGGAACTAGGGGGAAAAGTGGGCGCTCCTAATCTCGGACCTTTTATAGAAACACTCCGACCGGCAGTGCGTGGGCAAGGCCAGGCAAGTGGCTCTCAGCAAAGAATGGATTGCTGGCGAACGCCTCTGTCCTGTTTGTGACATAAATTTCTTTGCCAGCGCTACTTCTTTTCAGCGCTTTTCCCTCTGCCTCTGCCTAGGCGCTCCACCGTGGCAAATCTGGCCCAGGATATTTAGGAAAAACGCAACCCGCATCCGCTCCTGATGACATGGCAACAAGCGAGAAGCCAAAAGGGCGCCTATCTCCGAGCGGGCCGGCCTGACGTGTGCTGTGCTGGGTTTCGGAGAATAAACGGGCTCCAGCACGCCTGCTTATTCGCTGGATTTATGCCGTTCAGCGGCTTCCAGCAGCAGTCGCAGGCGGTGGACGATTTGCAGGCGAGGACGCGTGCATCAGGCTGGCGATAAGCAGTGGGCTAGCTGCTGAGCGCCGAGCGACTGCTAAATCGCAGGGGCTGGCATCTGGTGATGGATTGCGCTGGCCAAATCAGCTCAATCCCTGCGCTGCGTCTAGGTATTAGTCAGCGGGATACCACCCCCAGATATAGGCGCGGGTGCTCGGGGTCGGCCCGCTTTGGAGAACATGCAGATCTTGCACCATCGCCTAAGCGGATTGCGTTTTCCGCCTTTTCTCCTTATTTCACATCTTTCCTCGCCTTAACTAACCTCTCCTTGCCGGTATGTGTGTGATGTTGGGCAATGGCACAGGAGCCAACCTAAAAACAAGCAGAGTCAAGGGGGTCGTGCATTCATTCTGCCGCCCCCTTCCCTCGCTATCAGCAGCCGGTACCTGCGCTCGGTGCTGCCAAGATTTCCCCTCCCTTCTTCTCTTTCACTCTTGAATTTTTCCCTCCTTTCTTTCACACTGCCTAATTTACTCACAAGAAGGTAGAGTCTGCGCACACCTACCGCAGGAGGGAAGGGATTGCGCCGTTGAGAGAAGATAGCAGGAGGGGGCGCAGTGAGCATTGGCCACACTACTGCGTTGTCCATATTCTCGGATGCCAAATGGTACCAGGAAACCAGAAACCAGAACAGCCTCCCCCCGCTTTTTGAGCTACGATTGAAATGCTACATGTACTATAGGAAATGGTTTTGCTAGAGGTTCCCCGGGTGCTGGTCCAGCTGCTGCGCGAGTGCGACAACAACCCGTACGCGCTGCCGCCGACAAAGCAGGGCGACTACCACCACTCGCGGTTCGCGGTAATGTCGCGGCTGCTGACGTGCCTGGTCAACGAGCGGCTGGTGCGGGCATGCTGCGTGACGACCACTGTGAACAATGTGGCAGTGAACTTCCTTGTCGTCGTGCGCAAGGGCTGCGAGTCGATAGCGGAGCAGCAGGACCTGTGGTCTCCCGGGACATTTGTGTTCCAGCTGCGTCACCGGCCGATGGTGAATGAGCCCGGGGCATTCGAGAACGTGCGGTGCGTCAGCATGCTTGATCCCGACGATCTGGGAGTGTGGGTGTGGAGAACGTGCTCGGTCGGCCACCTGCGGTGGACCGGCACGGTGGTTACGTGCCCGACAGAGCTGATGGAGCAGATGAGCACATGGAACAACCTGCAGGCGGACGCAGTGCAGGCCATCTGCGGAGAGCTCGAGAGCTCGATCCGCCACCAGGAGTACGCGTATGCCCACCGCGCAGACCTGCCGAAGCTGGACATTGCAAAGTCGCGACCGATCGACTGGGAGCAGAGCATCGTCGAGGGCCATGCCACGCACCCAATGCATCGGGCGCGCCATGCGATGCCGCCGCTGGCGCGCATCACGCCCAGCACCGAGTTCAAGCACGTGCGGCTGGGGTTCGTCGCAGTGCCGCGCGCAGTAATGGCGATCCAGGGAGACTATGACAGTCTGCTGATGCCAGTTGTTCCGCAGCGCCGAGCCCAATCCCGAGGCCGACGCCCAGTCGATAATGGAGACAGTGGATGGCGAGCGCGAGGTTATCGTGCCGGTCCACCCCCTGCACATGCCGGCCATCCGGGCCAAATTCAAGTTTGCGCGGCCGCTGCCGTTCTCGGCGGCCGCCGAAGCCCAGGCGTCGCTGCGCACGGTCTCGCCGATGGCGCTGGAGGCGTCTGGCTACGACATCAAGCTGCCACTGGGCGCTAAGACGTCGTCGGCGCTGCGCACGGTCAGCACGTGGTCCGCGTTCCTGGGCCCGCAGCTGACAAATCTCGTGCCGCAGATGCTGCAGGCGAACCCAAATGCCCCACTGGTGGCCGGCGAGCCTGCCAGCATTATCCTGAGGGATGCCGACAATGACGTGGCAAAGTACCTGGCCTGCATTGTGCGGGTGAGCGCCCAGAAGCTGTGCCAGGGCAATCGCGACGCACGTGCGATTGTCGCAGCATCGCTGACTGAGCGCAATGCTGCGGGCAGAAGCAACGTTGTGGAGCTGCTGAATCTGCACTCGGTCGAGCAGCGCTTGGCGTTCCTGCGCGCATATGTGTCCAAGCTGTTCAGCGCATTCCTGCCGTCGATTCTGACCCACGGGTTTACGTTCGAGGCACACCAGCAGAACACACTGGTGGTGCTCAGCGCAGCTACGGGGTTGCCGATACAATTCATGATCCGCGACTTTGGCGGCATCATGGTTCACATGGAGACATTCAAGGAGGCGGCTGGGTTCGAGATTCCGATGCTGCTGGACAACAGCACCACGGCGGCGGACCTGGACGAAGTGTATGGGGTGGCGTACCATACGATAGTGCAGTGCCAGATCCACCGGCTGGTGCGGGCCCTCGGGCTGCATTACGAGGGCGACGGGTGGCAGGTTGTGCGGGAGGAGTTTGAAAAGTGCGTGCCGCACGAGTCGCCGCTGTATGTGGCGTGGACACGCAGGGAAGTCAGACTGAAGAGCTTCATCACGATGAAGCTCGGCGGGCTCTACCGCGACTATGTGTATGGCAGCGTTCCAAACATATTGTTCTACCGCAACGAGCAGCAGGGGGTAGTTTTCTGAAGAGAGCTCAAAAATAAAGTAGGCATTGTTGCGACGAAGGAGTTTGCAAACAAGCCTCCGGGAAAGATGCGAGAGAGATGTGGGCTGTGTTTTTCCTTTTCGATGCCACCGCCACAGGTCAGACGAGGGGGCGGGCAGCCCTGCGATTGTTCGCAGGCGGTGTGTATGTTTGTCTTGTGCGTCGCAGCAGGCATTGGCATAGATGGGAGAACAACATGGACCATGCATTGTATCAGCAGGCATACATGTTTTTGCATTGCGGGCCTGCTTTGACCGGGGGCTCTCCGGCCAGGCGCCTTTTTCGGTGGGCAATCCCATTCCTGGTGCGCGGTTCAGCCGTAAGACCATTGGGCAGCACGAGTGGGCCTCCCTCGGATTTTCTCAAAACAACAGCTTCAAATAAAACTCGCAGAAATTACGACCAGTGGGCTGCTGCGAAATCTATTTTCTGTGCACTTTGTGCTGCCTGGCTCCTTGTTGTAGCCTGGACCAGCCTGGTGATGAGCTCGCCCTGCTGTTCTAGCCCTTCTCCACTTCCTCTTTTCCCTTTATTGCAAAATAGTAAAAGAATCCCAGGTCCTCCTCCCTCTGCTCTCTCCCTCTCCTCCAAACCCGCCCCTTCAATCCCTTCCCCTCCCTCCTCTCTGTCCATCTGCTCTGTACTGTCTGGTAGGACACCTTTTGTTGTTGCCAAAGCTCGACCTGTTGCAACTCGCCCATTTTTATTTTTAGCCTCCTTGTGAGAAAGACCCACCTTCTGTATTCTTATAAATCATGACCGCCCCTCTGACGTTCCCCTCGCTGCCCAGCGAGAACAACTCGCGCTCCTCGTCGCCGGTGGCCGACAGTAAGCCAAAGAAGCCAGCACGGCGGCCCAACAAGCCCAAGGCGCCAAAGCAGGCCAGGACCGAGGAGACCGCAAAGAAGGCCGCAGAGACCGCAAAGAAGGCCGAGCACAATAAGCGCGGGTCAGGCAGCCGGCGCACGCGCGCCAAAACAGAGGGCACCAAGCCGCAGGAGAAGCCGCAGGCAGGTGCCCAAGCAGAAGCCGGCGCGGAAGAACCAGGCGCGGCGCAAGACCGAGGCGGCAACGGAGAACTCCCCTGGGCTGCAGCGCGCCATGATCGTGCAGGGGGAGAACGGGCGCGCGCGCGTGCTGTTCTCCGGCCTGAGCCCCATGGACCAGGTGGCCGAGGAGACGCCGCGCCGCGCATCGGTCAGCGCCCACGGGTCGGCGCGCGGGCGCTACGACGGGCTCAGCCTGGTCGGCTCGCCCAGCTCCATGCGGTCGGCGGTGGCATTGCCGCTGGTCAACGGGCTGATCAACAGCCACCGCCAGCGGTCGCTTACGGCTGCGCAGCCGCAGCCCGTGCAGATGGCGCGCGTGCAGCCGGTGGAGCAGCCGCGCACGCGCAGCCAGACAGTGTCCGAATCCACGTGAGCGAGACCGGATTGCGCATTTCCATGGCCCAGGCGCGGCCCGGCAATGTCCTGGCCCCGCACGTGCCGCTGGCCCCGCGCGCCCCCGGCATGCCAGTCCAATGCGTACGCGACCGGCGGCTACTTTGCCAAGCGCCGCGCGTCCGTATCGAACGTCGGCCTGGCAGTCGACCCCAGCCACTCGATCCGCATCCCAGCCATTATGTTCCAGAAGCCCGCGGATCTGGAGCAGCCCGGCGCCCCGCACACGCCGGTGTCGAACCCGAACACGCCCGATCCCAAGGACGGCGAGGGCCTGGCGATGAAGCGCCTGCAGGACATGATCTCGTCCATGCGCAACCTGACGCCCAAGCAGCCGCTGAAGCCCGCGGAAATCACCCTGCCGCCCACCCCCGCTGCCCACCCGACGTCGCGCTTCGACAGCATCCTCGAGGAGGACGAGGATGACGAGGCTGAAGGAGCAGGAGCTGATCGACGAGCCCGACTCCACGCCCGTCAGCCACTCGCAGACCGTGCTGGCCGCGTAAATACGGAGTTCCTGACTCCCCTACCCACCCACACCTTGTACCAATTTCTTTTCCTTCTATCTCTTTGCCATATTTCCAAAAACTGACTTCATAAACTGTCCATGCCCAACCCATCACAGTAGAATGTGTCTTTGGGACATGAGACGACTGGGTGGTTACCATTGCCCTGGTCGCCCACGGTGCCCTAAGGCAAAGCCCCTCTCACACTTTGCCTCTCAGCCAGCGGAGCCAACCGAGTGGACGGCCAACGTTGTCCGAGTGGCCTGATGATGCCTCCTGCTGCTCTGCTGCCTCTTTGGATCTGGCTTTTGTTTTCCGGCCGATGTGTGATCCACAAAAAAGCGCCCTTTGGAGGCCGGGGGAGCGGAATCCATGCCAGAATCACCCCATATGCGTGGCTGCACATACATCGGCTTATTTTATTTATTATATGGTCCTCATTTCGCAGAACTGCTGCTGCTTTACTCTCTACCTTCACTTCCCTCTCCCCCCTTGCTCACATCCCATCAATACTTTATATCTGCAGTCAGCACCATGCCTGAGATCCAGCTTGACCACTTTTCCGAGCAGTATCCGAACCGGATCAACCCGCCCGAGTACCCGTACGTCCTGTACCCATCCAATTTCTTCGCCATCCTGGGCGGCACATTCGCATCTCTGAGCAGCGTCAGCGCCAAGCTGGCCGTCGCCCAGAACACATCGCTGGTGAGCTCAGCCCTGCACGAGATGATGCCGAAGCTGGACATCTCCCTTTTGTCGCTGCTGACCCGCTTTGTCATGCTGGCAGCCATCGCCGCCTGCAACTTTTTCATGTGGCTTGTTTTTCACCAAGGCCCTGCGGTACGGCGACTCGACCGTGCGCGTGATGATGGTCCAGACTGTCTCTAATTTCGCCGTCACCGCGCTGGCCGGCGTCTATCTGTTTGGCGATGTCCTGTCGATGCAGTGGTGGTGCGGTGCCACTTTGATCGCGGTTGGCTTGACCTGCCTGAGCTCGGAAAAGCACGTCGGGTTCGTGCGCGAGAGCCCCGACTATGCCTTTGAGGTCAACGGATACAAGCCCGAGGACAAGAAGGAGTCGAAAAAGACCCAGTGAGCTCGTATCTTCACATTTGCAAGTTGCGCTACATCATATCCAAGGTCGATATACAAAACATTTCCTTCAAATGACCACTCCCAATCTTTACGACGTTGCTGCTGACATGTCGGATAACTTCATGTTTTTTTTGGTTGGCAAGCTGCCCAAGAGAGTGAAAAGGAAATGAAAGGAAGCATATAAGGCAACCTTAGTAGCCACCACGTCCACGGCCACGGCCGCCGAATCCACCACGGCCGCCAAATCCGCCACGGCCTCCACCAAATCCACCGCGGCCTCCACCAAATCCACCACGACCTCCGCCCCGGCTGAAGCCGCCACGGCCTCCGCCACGGCCGCTAAACCCACCACGAGCACCGCCGCGTCCGCCGCGTCCACCCTGGGCACCGCCGCGTCCGCCGGCCGCCTTCTTCTTAACCTTACCGCCAACCGGCTTCGGCTTGGGCAGGAACCGGTCAAGCGGCAGAAGCTTGTCACCAGCAATAAACACCTTGTCGTCCTTCTTGAACGAATCGGCAACCACGCCCTCCTGCAGCTTGACCGTGAAATACACCTCGTTGATCGGCCCCAGAATCTCGTCCACCTTGCCAATCTGCGTCTTGTTCTCAAGGTAGATCGGCGCGTTAAAGTACGGAACCTTGGTGTTCGTGGACTTGCACACCATCTCGCCCTCGCACGCATGCATGTAGCTGCCCATCTCGAACACTGCGTCGGGCGGTCCATACGAGGCGTGTCCGCCGAACCCGCCACGTCCTCCACCGCGGCCTCCAAAACCGCCGCGGCCTCCGCCGAACCCACCACGTCCTCCGCCCCTGCTGAATCCGCCTCTCGAAGACATTTCTATGTGTGCTGCTTTATATATATAGTCCGCTGTCGTTTCTTCCCAAGGGGCTCCTAGTTTGGCTGGCGTGCAAACAGCTAGTAAGGTGAATATAAAGTAGGAGGGAAATTGAGCGTCAGCTTTTAATGTAGAAAGAACGCAGAGCGAGAAATAAAAAAATATTCGTGCTTTGATTCACTGTGGTCCAAAAAAATTTTTGATCCAGGCGTATGAGAATTATATCAAGCGGGACCAGCACAGAGGTTTTATCACGTGATGTTGTAGCCAGCATATCCCTCAATCACTATTGGGCCGGGTTTGGCGGCTTGCCTTGTCGTCCTTCCAATGCAACTCGGCTCGGTGCAGCTCGCCAGCATATCGCGCATGTACACAGCAGCAGCCACAACATGTATATGGCTACATGCCTCATCTGCAATGAGTCGAATATAACATGTTGACAAAACTGATACATGGCTGAAACTAAAACAAACTTTAGACATAACATCACCTAGGAAGTGGATGGAAAACTACCGAGTCATTGTCGCTATCGTAGTTGGGGTGCGGCCCAATATTATATATGCTTATGTACGGACTATAGTCGTCGTAGTAGCTAGCATCGGAGCGGATATGGCACTGCCGAATATCCTGCATCCACTGCTTGATATCGTCATCCGATGGCGCACAATCCGCCTGCCACTGCTGGTGGTACAGCCCGCAGGCACCCTGCACCTGCGATCCGATCTTCGACCAGCTTGTAAACACGCGGTCGCGCATGCCCATCTTGTCAAACTGCGCTGAACGAGGGTGAACTGATCTGTGAACGTACTGTGAGCCACTCAGGCGGATGGGCGACATTCAGGCAGACGTCACACACGAATATTGGCAGAACGAAAATTGGCTGCAGCGACTCGGCAATGCAGAGTGCCTCGAACAGCCAAGCAGACTGCGATCCGCCCAGACGGAAAGCCAGCTTCCAAGCCAGTAGAGCAGGAATCATTGTATAGCAGGTGGCAAGCCACATGCGACCGCGAATGCTCGCTGCACTGCCCAGCATCCGACACCATCGAGGCAGTCGGGCTGCTGGCTGAGTACTTCGCCATCTTGCGCGCCTTGACCAGCGAAAACCCCACCGACATGACTGTCAGGACCAGCGAGAACATAATCCATATACCCTCGGTCAGCCAAACGGTAGCAGAGAACTTTGCATATGTGGTCTCGACCACCTACGCTGGCGCCGCGAAACTCCGCTGAGTCAAACACGTACAGGACTGGGTGGGTCACCACCAGGGCGATCAGAAAACATGCAATTTCATAGTAGTCACTGAGCCGCCGCGCCAACCCAAAGCTACGTAGCCCGTAGCGCACGAACCGAATCCAGGCCAACCGCGCACAGCACCAGCAGCGCGTTGAGCACCAGGCTCATGGTTGCCACAAATATAGGGAACCGCGCTATCAGCAGGCTAGCCGTGGCAGCATCGCTTGTATGCGCGAGTGCAAGCTGGCTGGCTGCGTAGCTGAGGGACGACAGCGACAGGACGCTGACAACCCGGCACCGGAGACTGTCGGCCTGCGATTTACTAAGGTGGATGTTGGTGCACAGAGCCCCCACAAATGTCAATGCCGATATTACAGTCGATGCCAGATTCAACTGTCTAATAGTGCGTATAGCATGCTCATCCAGCGAGGGCCCACCAGCACCATCGAGAACCATAGTCGTAGACATTATCAAAACGAAAGGATAGCAGAAATGATAAATAAAAGCCGTAATAGCAAAAGTATAAAGAAATGGTGGTTGGAAATGAAAAGAAGAAAAAATGTGAACTGTATAACTATTTGCCCGTAGTTTTACGAATGGAAATACTGTTGAGACGCAGGTCAACTGGCAGATCTCTCTCTGGATGGGATATACTCGGTCAAGCTATATATGCATATCAGTGGAAGGCTGCTGCATACTCATAAAGTCATCCAGCAGTCACTGCCCAAACAGGCAATAATAATTGTAGACCATTCTTCCTTTGTTGCATATGGACCGAATATTCCATATTGGCTGATTGTGAAAAAGCTTCTCACTGACTTTGTCGCATTATGTTGTACCGGCAATTTTACGTTGAACATAATGGAAAATATCCATTATCACGGTGTGGCAAGAGACTAGGACCTTCCGCAGGTTACATAAAAGAATAGTCGGCTCAATGTTGGCCATTGGTATGCAGAATGAGGTGTAAATAGAGCCGCAATTCATTTCGACAATAATATTTGTTCAATATCGACAATCCGTGGATTGTCGAAAACGACAATATGAGACAGCCACTACATGGCGCAAAAATATTTTTATTGAATCTCAATAGGCACGCTCCAGCTGCGGGACATTGTCGACATTACTTAGCAGCATGCACCCACTAGTCAAGCTGTTGGTATCGGCGCTATCAGCGGCAGGTATCACTGAGAAAAGAACATCTTGTGTGCTGAGTGAAAGGCGGATCGGTAAATAATGCCTTTGAGCCACTTGTGCTCTGTGTTACACTCGCCATAGATAGTCTGTGTCCCAACAATAGACACTTGAAGCAACGCAGTTGTAGGTAATATGACGCTGGATGGATGCAGCATGAAGTGTATTTTAAGAGAGAATAGCAGCGTGGATTCTGGTAGTGTGAACGCGGCTAATTCCGGCTCTCTGGAACCTTGCACATACAATAGCTGGCGCCGATACCAGCCTCCTCGCATGTACGACCAGCCTTTTGTGCCGAAAATAGCGATCGCTTCCAGTCGTCAATATTGAATTTCGGCCAGTCCGCCAACGCGCGGAACGTATAATGTGTTTCAAATGGAGTCATCAGCCGCTGCTCGTTCGCCTTGAATGGCGACAGACCATCACCTGTGTGCTCTTGGTATGCATTAGCAAACTGGTACAGGTACTCAGGCATCGACATGGCAAAGAGCGGGTTCTGGTGCTCGATCCGTCCGTTCTGCGTAAAAACAAAGTTTAGTCCCATGTGGAGACCATGGTCTGCACCGAGAATAAACACAGTGTCCTCCAATTCGCCGCTATTGCGCATGCCTTCGATAAACTCCGACAGTGCATGATCCATCGTGGCAAGGACCTCGCTAGTGCCCTCGTGTCCCTCCATGAATGCAGCAGTGATCATATATGGCTTTCCATCACGCCTGCTCGCGCGAATATCACGCTTCAGCTTGCGGATGTAGTCGAGCGCATATTCATGCAAATACCTTCCGTACAAGCACCGTGCAGTGATCGAGTGCGTTCCCTTGAAATTCCCAAACGCATTGCCGGTTTCCGGGTATACTTCGGGCAGGCAGAACGGCGACGTCAGCTCGTAGTCCAAACTGCGGTCGGAGAACGCAAATGTTTGCGGATCGAACTTGTCGGCTAGATATTCCTGCGGCCAGTCTTCGCAGCCAGTCTCAACACGGGCTGTCACATATCCGCGGTCGCGATAATATGCCCAAATCGGCAGCTGCTTTTCTTTTGATGGGTAGATTTCGCCAGCGAACATAGGCTTTGGTGTTGTTATCCGTGCTGAATCCGACTGAATGATAGCGATATAGCTCGAAAAGGCGCGAGGTTCCGGGGCGGTCCAAGGTGCGCAGGACACGTGCAGTGCGTGGCAGGCGACGGAAAAACATGCGATGAGACACAGCATCGAGCATCAGGAAAATAACATTCGGGCGCTGTCTCCGTGTGTGCGCAATCTGGCTCACATCAAACCAGTCGTCGTCATTAGTGCTCCGGTCTCTGCGGGTATCCGAGTCCGCAGGCGGGACGTATTGAGGGAGGCTGCGCGCGGGCGGGCTCACTCGAGTCACAACACTGCTGCTTGATCCGCACCGGACAACAACCGACTGGATGCCGTGCGGTACCATGAAGGGTGCACTGGTGTAGGGCATGCGCCGGGTTGCATTCAGGACATTGCGGTTGTAGCCATTCCATAGATCCTTGTCCTTCATCGGCCACAGGCGTGTATCGGGAAGCACGTCGACATAGATCTTATCCTCATGTCCACAGTCCACGTGCAGAGTGCCGGTTTCGTCAATGTGCGCGCGGATCTGCAGCTTTTCCTTCGCACACTTTGATGACCCAGCCCAAAAGTTTTGTGCACCGGCAGGCAGCAGGTCAATATAAGGGATGTTAGTGCCGACCCATTGGCACTCGCCGGGGATATACTGGAATCGACCCAGCACACCTTGGTCAAACACGCGTCTGTAGTGCACCAAGGATATACCTGCCGATATTCCAGCAATAATGGATGCAACAGCAAAGTACACGAGGAAGTTCTCAATCTTGCACCACAGTATGTAGAATACTGCAATGGCTATGTTCAATGGCACATAGATTGCCAAAAACACCAGGAGGTTGTAGAATCCGTGCTTTTCGAAGCGCTCGCCGTGGTCGTAGCAATACAGCACAACCATTGTGCCAAGCATCGCCAGAAATGTCACCCGTCGCATACTTCTGCGCATGCGGCTCGCGTAAAGCATGACGGTAATGGTAGTCATACACGCTACTGACACCACAAGTTCAGCGCCCATGATTCCCAAGTGCTCGTTGATGTACAGGAGGTTGTCGCCTTGGAGCGACATAAGATACGAAACAGTGCCGATGAATAGCAAGAGAGCAAGGCCCACGGGTTTCGGTACAGATCGGACTGATAGTCGCCACCGGCTTTGGTCAGTCGAGATGACATGGGTGTATTTAGGCTTGTCCCAGTCATAGCTGTCTGCACGATATAACGGTAAGCGCTGGTGAATATTGTGCCGCGTAAATGCCATGGTATCGTCTGAAGGTGGAACAGGCGTTAGCGTAAAAGTGCAGAAAAAGGAGCTGTTCGTAGGTGGAAAAGGAGAGGGCGTGCGGAGTTTCCTCTGGTTTATAGCCGAGTGTTTGGAGATGGAAAGTGGCCGTGGAAATTGGGAACAGGTTATTAGCTTGGAATGCCCTGCAAAACAATCAAAAAAAATCAGCGCCCATCCCTAGTATAGTGAGCTGATTGTAGCTAGCCCGCTGCCACTAACAATCACCTTTTGTCGCCTCTGCTCTATCCGGTCTGTAGTCCAGTCAAGCGAAAAAAAACGGCAAAAAGAACCAACGTGTCTGAGCGTGGGGCCTATGAGCCTCAGTCAGTTTCTTGCCAATGTTTAGCATGTATGCACAAACATATAAACGTCGACCATTATAAGCGAGTTTTTAGGTACTCCCTTGCCAACCAGCGTCGCAGAGTGCCTATTCAAACTAGTTTATCTGTCTGTCTGCGTGTTACGCTTTAAAATAAAATATTTTACTATATTTTACTATTAATGTGATCACAATTAAGCTAGTATTATTTACAGTCTTAGGTTGCCTATATTAACATCTACTCTATAGGAAGGCTCAGCACCAGCACCTTAATTTTGTAGCAGCTTATACTTTGCAGCAGCTCATAAATTGAGGTCAATAAATTCACTTCAGCTATAAGGTATTGTATGATAGATTTATTCTTAGATCACCAATAGTTTTATATTTTGTTGAGTCAATTGCCTTGTAGCATATCAATTCTTTCTTCTTCTTTAACTATTTCATTTTTAGCTAGTATTTCAAGTATCTTCAATCCAACCCTCTTTTGAGCTCTAGAAGCACTTGTATCTCTATGCTATAACATTGTATTTATATTCACTAAAAATTAAATAAAAAAAATAAAATATGATATCAGCTAGTAGCTTAGAGTTAGATGAACATTGCAGAGCTAGTGCCAGCCTATGTAGTTATTGATACAGAGTATGGATATAGGAGGTCATTCAAAGTTACTTATCTGCATAACAATTATTTATGCATATTGAAACTACTAATAATTTCAGTGAAATAAAATTTTCACCTAAACTGCTATCAGTATCTTAGAAAAGTTTTAGTGAATATAGGAGGTCATTTATAGAGGCCATTCATAAATATAAAAGTTTAAAGAAACTAAATATCTATTATCAGAACAACCATTTAACAAATAATAAATCAATTACTAGTAGTAGATAAATATTTTAAAATATAGAATGTTTTGTAATGGCCAAAAAGATTCTAGCAACTAGATTAACAAATAAACAAAGATGCCAAATATGGTGCTTCTATGAAACCCCTTTGGCATCCTGAAAAATTTCAGTTGATACACAATTAATATGCTTCTACTGAGATAGAGGCTGTATCCCGAGAAATCAACTGAAATTTTTCAGGATGCTGAAGGGGGTTTCATAGAAGCATCATATTTGGCATCTGAATAAGAAAACAATAAAAATATTAATAATTATTAAATAGCTAACAACTTCTGACTGATCTCCTATAGTTACTAAACTAGGAAATAAATATTTTAACCTTCTAAAGCTATTTGCTCTTTTATTTTTTTTATACTTCTACAAAACCCCTATTGGTATCCTAAAAAATTTCAGTAGATATATAATTAATATGCTTCTACTGAGATAGAGGCTGGGTTACTAGAAATCAACTGAAATTTTTTAGGATGCTGATAGGGGTTTCAGAGAAGTGTAATAATAACAAAGGAATATGAAGTTTTAAATATTAAATATTAAATACCTAGTTTAGTAACTATGAATAACCTCCTTAGGTAAAATAAAAAATTATATCTTTATAATCATTTTTAAGCATTTAAACATTCTAGATACAATAATAACTAATATCTATACTATAAACATCTAGTAGCAAATAACTATTCTAAAAATAATTACTTAATTATCTAACAAACAAAATTATAATTTACTAAATTTTATATTTCTATAAATGACCACTTTAATATATATTTAACTCTTCTATAATTTCTTATTTGAATATTATTTAGGTACTTCTATGAAACTCCTTTTATATCCTAAAATTTTTAGTATATTTCTTTTAACTAACCCTATATCTCAGTATAAGTATGCTAATTATATTAACTGAATTTTTAGGATACAGAAGGAGTTTCATAGAAGTACCTAAATAATATAAGAGCAATAAATTATAGAAGATATGAATACACATTAGGTAGTTTAGTAACTGTGAATAGCCCCTAATAAGAAAATATGCCTTCTTATTAAGGTAATAAGAATATCTAAAGCAGAATGTAGGAGATAATTAGAGTGAAGAAATATATATGCGAAACGTGGTTAGATGGTTTACAATTATCACATGACTTCCAAACCGCAAAGCAGCTGCATAAAATCAATCAATCAATATTTAATTATGGGATTAGCAATAGGGAATTACCAAGGGGGAGTGCCTAATCGCATCTTGCAAAGTGGGATGCATTAAGCTGCAATCGTTGTCGCGGCTTTTTATTTAGAAAAATAGAGCAAGAATTGTCAGCCTGGCGCCTATTGGCTTCAGGTTCAAGAGAATCCAGTGCCTCCTCTCCACACCACATTAATGGACCATGGCCTCATCACATAAGCGCATATTTATAGTTGATGAGCTTGCTATGTTAGTTAAGTTTTAATTATCGCCTTTAAAAACCTCTCCACAAACTGAATAAAATAGAGAAAAGTGAATAGACGTGTTGCGTAGAGGTGTTTTCAATGCGGCCGTTTGTGCAATACATCAGTCTAGACGTTAGCTCCATAGTGTAGACTATAACGGGGCTCTTGTTGACGCCTGGCTTGCGGTCACCTGACTTGGCTGACATGTCGACGTCAGGGACAGCCGCGACGGGTGCACAACAATAAGTAACACGACGCTGGATGGATGCAGCATGAAGTGTATTTTAAGAGAGAATAGCAGTGTGGATTCTCGTAGTGTGAATGCGGCTAATTCCGGCTCTCTGGGACCTTGCACATACAATAGCTGGCGCCGATACCAGCCTCCTCGCATGTACGACCAGCCTTTTGTGCTGAAAATAGCGATCGCTTCCAGTCGTCAATATTGAATTTCGGCCAGTCCGCCAACGCGCGGAACGTATGATGCGTTTCAAATGGAGTCATCAGCCGCTGCTCGTTCGCCTTGAATGGCGACAGACCGCCACCTGTGTGCTCTTGGTATGCATTAGCAAACTGGTACAGGTACTCAGGCATCGACATGGCAAAGAGCGGGTTCTGGTGCTCGATCCGTCCGTTCTGCGTGAAGGCAAAGTTTAGTCCCATGTGGAGACCATGGTCTGCACCGAGAATAAACACAGTGTCCTCCAATTCGCCGCTATTGCGCATGCCCTCGATAAACTCCGACAGTGCATGATCCATCGTGGCAAGGACCTCGCTAGTGCCCTCGTGTCCCTCCATGAATGCAGCAGTGATCATATATGGCTTTCCATCACGCCTGCTCGCGCGAATATCACGCTTCAGCTTGCGGATGTAGTCGAGCGCATATTCATGCAAATACCTTCCGTACAAGCACCGTGCAGTGATCGAGTGCGTTCCTTTGAAATTCCCAAACGCATTGCCGGTTTCCGGGTATACTTCAGGCAGGCAGAACGGCGATGTCAGCTCGTAGTCCAAACTGCGGTCGGAGAACGCAAATGTTTGCGGATCGAACTTGTCGGCTAGATATTCCTGCGGCCAGTCGTCACAGCCAGTCTCAACACGGGCTGTCACATATCCGCGGTCGCGATAATATGCCCAGATCGGCAGCTGCTTTTCTTTTGATGGGTAGATTTCGCCCGTGTACATAGCTTTGGTGTTGTTATCCGTGCTGAATCCGACTGAATGATAGCGATATAGCTCGAAAAGGCGCGAGGTTCCGGGGCGGTCCAAGGTGCGCAGGACACGTGCAGTGCGTGGCAGGCGACGGAAAAACATGCGACGGGACACAGCATCGAGCATCAGGAAAATAACATTCGGGCGCTGTCTCCGTGTGTGCGCAATCTGGCTCACATCAAACCAGTCGTCGTCATTAGTGCTCCGGTCTCTGCGGGTATCCGAGTCCGCAGGCGGGACGTATTGAGGGAGGCTGCGCGCGGGCGGGCTCACTCGAGTCACAACACTGCTGCTTGATCCGCACCGGACAACAACCGACTGGATGCCGTGCGGTACCATGAAGGGTGCACTGGTGTAGGGCATGCGCCGGGTTGCATTCAGGACATTGCGGTTGTAGCCATTCCATAGATCCTTGTCCTTCATCGGCCACAGGCGTGTATCGGGAAGCACGTCGACATAGATCTTATCCTCATGTCCACAGTCCACGTGCAGAGTGCCGGTTTCGTCAATGTGCGCGCGGATCTGTAGCTTTTCCTTCGCACACTTTGATGACCCAGCCCAAAAGTTTTGTGCACCGGCAGGCAGCAGGTCAATATAAGGGATGTTAGTGCCGACCCATTGGCACTCGCCGGGGATATACTGGAATCGACCCAGCACACCTTGGTCAAACACGCGTCTGTAGTGCACCAAGGATATACCTGCCGATATTCCAGCAATAATGGATGCAACAGCAAAGTACACGAGGAAGTTCTCAATCTTGCACCACAGTATGTAGAATACTGCAATGGCTATGTTCAATGGCACATAGATTGCCAAAAACACCAGGAGGTTGTAGAATCCGTGCTTTTCGAAGCGCTCGCCGTGGTCGTAGCAATACAGCACAACCATTGTGCCAAGCATCGCCAGAAATGTCACCCGTCGCATACTTCTGCGCATGCGGCTCGCGTAAAGCATGACGGTAATGGTAGTCATACACGCTACTGACACCACAAGTTCAGCGCCCATGATTCCCAAGTGCTCGTTGATGTACAGGAGGTTGTCGCCTTGGAGCGACATAAGATACGAAACAGTGCCGATGAATAGCAAGAGAGCAAGGCCCACGGGTTTCGGTACAGATCGGACTGATAGTCGCCACCGGCTTTGGTCAGTCGAGATGACATGGGTGTATTTAGGCTTGTCCCAGTCATAGCTGTCTGCACGATATAACGGTAACCGCTGGTGCACATCGTGCTGCGTAAATTTCATGATATGGTCTGAAGGTGGAACAGGCGTTAGCGTAAAAGTGCAGAAAAAGGAGCTGTTTGTAGGTGGAAGGGGGGAGGGCGAGCGGGGGCACCTCTGGTTTATAACTGTAGTTCTGGGGATTAAAAGTGGCCTTGCAAATGGGGAAACAGTTTATTGGAATTTTCTGCAAAGCAATCAAAAAAAAACCAACGCCGATCCCTGGCTTCGTGCACTGATTGCAGCTGGTCCACTGCCACTAACAACCACCTTTTGTCGCCTCTGCTCTATCCGGTCTGTAGTCCAGTCAAGCGAAAAAAAAAAAAAAACGGCAAAAAGAACCAGTGTGTCTGGGCGTGGAGCCTATGAGCCTCAGCCAGTTTCTCGCCTATGCTTAACGGTCAATGTTTATGCGATTATGCACATAGGCTAAGAGCAAGTTTTTTTTTTAAGAGGAAGGATTGCCGGCCTGGCATCTATTGGCCCCGGTTTACGAGAGTTCAGTGCCTCCTCTCCACACAACATTAGCGGACCACGGCCTCGTCACACAAGCGCATATTTATAGGCGATGGGTCTAGAGGAAACGGAATGTGCGATGCATGCGCTCGATGACTTGGCGCTTCTGGCGCCCAGACAGCCTGGCACTCTCAAGGTCCCTAACATCCTGCAGGAACATCGAGCGCGCTCTGGGGGGAGCTGGCAGCCAATTGTGACCGAGCCTCAGGACGCCAGGGGCTGCGGCATTCGGCAATGCCAGGGCTTGGCGGCGCAAATCAAGTGTGAGGCAGATTAGCTGGCCCTGCACGGCCGGCGGCACAGGCTTCGACTCATCGATGTTAAGCAGTCGGTCAATGTCGCGCATGGAGACCTGGATCGATGCAACCGCATGCCGGCTGGCGCCGCTGATCCAGCGCGACAGCAGGCTGCTGACCCAGCTGGCTGCAGAGTACAGCGTCAGGGTGGCTGGCACCGTCGAGAGCAGCAAAAAGTTGAGCTCGTTGGATTTGAGCAGCTTGTCAAGCGCTGCCATGGTCTGGCCCACGTCGACTTTGACTTTTTGCACCTGTATCAGCATGGCCTGCACGAGGTCGCCAAACAGAACATTGCGGAATGGCTGCTGCATCTCGCGCGCATAGACACTCATGACGTCAGACAGGTCACCCCCCATTACACGCTGGCGGATAGCCGTAGCATCGGAATTGCCGAAACGGGAGGCAAATCGCACAACCATGTCCTCCAGCGACTGGAAGTCTGACACCAGTGATTCCTCGGTGGTGACGCTGTAAGTGTGCTTGCCGTAACGGATGGTCTCGTAGCCGCTTCGGAGCGGCTGTATGATGTACTGCGACACATAGTTGCACATAGTTGTCAGGCTGTCCTTCGCCCAGTTGGCGATGTCCTCGCTGCGTCCTGAAATATACTGCGACAAGTACCGTACGCTGCAAAGGACTACTATTCCGGGGAGCCACGCTCGTGTGAACAGTGACGGGCGTCTGTATGCTTTGATCTTGTGCAGTTGGCTGGATGACAGGCTGTTGATGCGTCTGGCCATGTCCAGCGTGCTTGCAGCCAATGTGGCAAGATCTGCATCACCCTGGACCGAGATGGGCTCTGACCTGGATCTGTCAGCCGAATTGATGATATCAGCGATCTGCTCCACCAGCCCGGTAACTGAGATGGCCGTCTGGTTGTCAACCGCAGACGCCTGTGACAGCTGCCCGATCTGCAGTGCCAGACTGTTACGTGCCAGTTCCAGACCGCGCAGCTTGCCGCGCACCTCGCGCCGGGTCAGGCTCAGAATATTGACTTTCTCGGGCACCTGCGGCAGCCTCGCCAACGAGCTGTTGCGGACAAGCGGCAGATCAGGGAACAGGAGCCTGGTGGACAGGAAGTTGTACAGCTCTTCTGCAACCTGTCTTAGGCTGACGTTATCGCGCATCGCGAACTCGATCATTGCAGCGGCAGCTTTTGTGATACAGACGTAGGCGCGCGCTGGCAAAGACTCGACAAAGTACAAGGCCAGAGATATGGCGCCGCTGTCCTGCGCCGCCCAGTAGTCCATGTCGATTGACAGAGGCAGGACTGCAGAGAGCAGTTGCTCGATGGTGTGGGCATGGATCGCTGCAACAGCGCTCATCAGCACCAGCTCAGAATCAGTCTTGCTCGCTATGCTGATGCTCTCCGATGCTGTGCTGACGATGAGCTCCAGGTCTTTGATTGCGCTGGCGATGGTTGGCCGCCTGCTGGTCTGCGCCTGGTCGCCCATGCCTTCTTCCTTATTATCATTGGTGATGACTGCAGCTGTGCTTTCGTCGGGCAAGGCAGTCTGCGGTGTACCGAGCAGCTGTGTTGTCAGGTCGAATGCCCGGCCAGCCAGTTTGGTGTGGCTGCTGGCCCTCTCGCCCAACTCATGGTGTCGGTGTGCTAGCGCCCTGAACACTCCCGAGTAGTGCTCGTCGACAAAGTCCATAGTTCCTTTTCAATACAGCAGAAGATAAAGGTGAATGGCGAGAAAGAGGGAAAAGCCCAAGGCCCAAGGACAGCGATGCAGGTCCGATAGTTGCCAAGACGAGCCGCGGCTCCGGCTCGCTGCTTTAAGTCGGCGCGTGAAAAAATTCTCCACTCATTTAAAGCGCCAGCTTCAGGTTTCCAGCAGCCGAGCACCTCTTCTCTGTACTAAAATTTTTCAGTCGCTTTTTCATCTACTCAATGCTGTCCCTGTGCTGGTACGTATCTCTGGGGTATATTCCGCCCACCTGTTCCCCCTGTTCCATGTTGTGATATGATGAACGACGCCGCCCCAGGCGGAGACTGTCAATGTCGATAACATGCGTATTTAGCCAAACACAAATACCCTACTGATCAAAACATGCACGAACCCAGCAGCTCGTGTCAGATGAAGATGAGAAAGACGAGGCCGTATTTACTAATAACCAGGCTTTCTTGCTCTCGCTTAGATTTCGATCCGCCGGTGCCAGGACCGCTGTAGCCTGCTTTCTCCAACTCATTTGTACAATAACAATGCTGCATTTCTAAAAGGTAACGAATCCCCGATATCCACCTGCGCGCTTCGCACACCCTGGGCTGATGATCCAAACTTTCCATGCTAATTCTGAATCGGCAGAGGTGCCGTGTAATGCAGAGCAACCGGCTTAACCGCCATTAACTGACCAAAACTACGCGAAAGCGCGTGCAATTGCCATCTGGATCCAACGTACTGACAACATCCCGATCCTTTCTCTAGGTAAGCTGCTCCGCCCAAGCACACATCTGTTTAGTTCTAGATCATTTTTGCAAATAAAATCTTTTCCAACCCAGCTCAGCTGCGACTCGGCCTGATCGGCTCAGTTCATTAGAAACATTGGAAAAAAAAACCTCTGCCTGGCTTTATAAATTTTTTATTTTTTATTTTCGCTTCTGCAGCTCTTGTTCGCTTCAATTTGCTTCCCTTTCTCTTTGTATAAATCACAATCATGGACGTCGACGCTACACCACAGGAGGAGCCTAAGAACTACATTGCGCTGCTGGAAGTGCCCGAAGACAAGCTCGAGATTCTGCCGGGTGCCAGCCAGGACCTGACATCCGCGACCTTCTGTGTCAAGGAGGAGGACCACACGCTGGGCAACGCGCTGCGGTGGGCCATTATGCAGAACAGCCAGGTCGACTTTTGTGGCTACTCGATCCCGCACCCCTCGGAGGCCAAGATGAACGTGCGCATCCAGACCACGGACAAGACCGATGCTGTCCAGACCATGGACAAGGGCATTGACGATCTGAAGTCTGTTAGCCAGTTCATCAAGGCGCGGTTCCAGCAGCGTGTGGCCGAAAACAACTATGCCCGCACCAACTAGAACCGCTCCGGGATGTAGAGAATAAACAGCAGAAAAGATAAAAAGCACACGTAGCGTAATGTATGAAGGCGACAAAAATTTGAGTAATATTTCTTTTGTGTTCAAGCGAGATGGCGAGGGGGTTGGGATAAACTACTTGGATTCGCGCTCTCTACTGGGCAGCGATGGGGGCCGACTCGGTCGCCCGCTTCTTGGAGTTTTGCTGCTGCTGCTGCTTCTGCTGCTTCTGCTCACCCTTCTTGGCGGCAGAGCTACCGCGCTTGTCGATGGCGCCGTTGAGCACCTGCGACCGGAACACCAGGGCCTTTGTGCGCTCAATCACCTGCTGGTAGATCGGGTTGTAGCTCGGGTTCATGATAACGGTGTTATCCTTGAAGTCCACCTTGGCGTCCATGCGTGTCTCACGGATGAGCTTGACAATCCACTTCTCGCCCTCCTCCTGCTTCATATTGAGCTTCTTGGTCAGGCCAGCCATGTCAATGCGCTTGTGGATGCGGCAGTACACCTCGGCCAGGAAGTAGCGCGCGTTCTCGACAAAGTCGTCGACGGCGCCGGTCAGGAAGAAATCCTTCTCCAGCACCTCCTCGCACTCCTCGAGCTTGGACGCAGCCTTGTCGAAGTCAAAGTCCACGTACAGGGCCTCGACGAACTCGGTGATCGGATCGCGGTACATGTACGACTCCTGCTCGATGATCTTGGCCAGCTCCTTGATCATGTTGCGGCGCTTGCGGTTTGTGACAATGGCGGCAGTCAGGTAGCGCAGGATCCACGGGCACGCGTTCTGGATCGTGCTCAGGTACTGCGGCAGCAGGAATGTGTCGACGATGCCATCGCGGCCCTTCGGGTGGTTGAAGAACACAAACAGCGACCAGTGCAGCAGCCACGTGCGCTGCTGCAGCTGCTCCGTCGGCGTCTTGAAGTGCGTCTTGTCGATCGTCTCCTTGAGCTTGCTCATGTCCTCGTACGCAACCTCCCAGTTACCAAGCAGAATCTCCGATGCGAGCTTGCCCCACATGGCAGACAGCGTCAGCTCCGGGTCCGTCGACAGAATGCTGAAGTGGAACAGCATATCCGCCGATCCACCGTAGTTGCCGCAGCTGTACTGCAGCTGGCCGTAGTTGTACAGCTCCTGCACCATCTCGGGCGTGCACTGGTAGTTCTCGCGCAGCAGCTTCATGTTCTGCAGCTTGTCCTGGCGCAGCGCACTGGCGACCTCGGGGTTCTCGATGACCTCGCGAATGTGCTCCGTCTTCTGCTCGCTCTCCTCGAGCTTCTTGATCACAGCCTCGCGCCGCTCAGCAAACTCCGCCGGCAACTCATCGGTGTCGTGAATCTGCTGGTACAGCTGACCGGTAAAGTCAACCATGTTGGTGTTGGACAGGAGCTCGAACTTGGCCTTGAGCAGGTCCTCCTCCTTGTACACATTCTTAATGGACACAAACTCGAGCAGGGGGAACACGAGCTGGCGATCCAGCGATGGGATCATGCGCAGAGTCAAATCGAAATCAGCCATTCTGTATTCTTTCACGGTGCTACCCTCCTCTTTTTCGGGATTTTCTGGCAAAATTTAAAGTAGTCGGCCGGTGGCTATGACTAATCTCCTCGAATGGTAGACGAGATGGAGAAGAAAAATGGGTGGGGGGGAAAAAGAGGGTGTGAAAAAGAAGAGAATAAAAGCCGAATTGGCGAGCCTTCACCCCCTGCTCGCTGCCTCAATGCAAGTTTTTCTTCGCCTATTTTCTTGCAGGCTTGGGGAAAAATGGTGTGATGATCTGATCTTCAATGATTACCGCAGGAGATCACCGGGCGAATCACAACCTCGAATCAATTATTCGAGGTGATGCAGACAGCCCGCCAATATCGCGACCGGCCCACAGCAGAGTACGGGTTACCGCCTTTTCAATCAAACTTCAAACGATTTTGGTAAGTTTATACAAAGTGTGCTGGGCCGCGGTGTCGATTTCGGGGAATGGATGCGGATCGATGGATGCGGTCGGTTTTTGCGGAACGAAGGATACAGAGCGTGACGGACGCGAAATTCGGAGAATGCAGAAGTGGACCCCTACCCAATGGCGCACATTTGCGGAATCGGCACCGGAAGCTTGCGCAAATGCGCCCACCCTGAGTCTGTACCCTGTCGGTGCTGGAAGAAGAACCCTCGCTAATGCACAACGAATGCACCCACCCCCTACTGCATGCACTCTCGACAAATAGGTTAGTAACAATGGCCCAGACCGCTCGCAAGAACCAGCTGGCTCCCGGCATTAGCCGCCTTTCGCGCTCGAAGGTGTTCTCGAAGCGCGCTGCTTACAAGATCGCCAAGACCGCCCAGCCCAAGGCTGAGGAGGCCCCGGCTAAGGCTAAGAAGGTCACCCGCGCCAAGAAGGGCGACCTCGTTGCTGCCCTGACCGCCAAGCACAGCGCTCTGCACCCCGCTAACGTCGTGCCCCAGCCCAAGGCTGGCCGCAAGACCCAGCGCACCCAGGGCCTGCGCAAGTCGATCACCCCCGGTACCGTCCTGATCCTCCTGGCCGGCCGTTTCCGTGGTAAGCGTGTTGTCTTCCTGAAGCAGCTCAGCTCCGGTCTCCTCCTGGTCACCGGTCCCTTCAAGATCAACGGTGTCCCTCTGCGCCGCGTCAACCAGGCGTACGTGATCGCCACCTCGACCAAGGTCGATCTGTCGGGTGTCTCGGTCGATGCCAAGTTCGACGATGCCTACTTCAAGCGCGAGGAGGAGGCCAAGCTCAAGGGCACTGAGGAGGAGTTCTTCGGCAAGTCCGCCACCAAGAAGGAGGCCCCCGCTCACAAGGTCGCTGACCAGAAGGAGGCTGACAAGGCCGTCGTCGCCGCCGTCGCCAAGGTCCCGTTCCTGGCTTCGTACCTCGCCTCGACCTTCTCCCTCACCAAGGGCCAGGCTCCCCACTCCCTCAAGTTCTAAACATAGCAACCAAAAATCCATATTGACTCGTCGTTTCTTTTTTGGTTTATTGAAAGAATCTGAAATCGCGAGGTGTACGTGATATGTGCTTCTCCGGCTGCTTCAAGGGAAATGTCTGCAGTGGCGATGATGACATGTTGCTTGCTAGACCGCGGTCTACAACAGAAACGTCCATGACTAGGTTTTATTTTTCGCTATAGAATTCAGGGCTCGGTAACCATAGCGCGCTACGGCTTTTAGAATCCCTTCTTGGTCAGCCATTCCCGCACCTCGCTGATGCGGTTGCCGCGGATCACGATCTGCCGCGACACCTTTCTGATCTCGATCGTGTTGTCCTCCAGCGCAGCCGCCAGGTCCTTACGCAGGGCCTCGACATCGCCGTCAATGCGCCGCACCAGCGTCAGCGTGCGCGTTCCTGCGTTGCGGATATCTGTGTACACGGGCAGCGTCTGGAAGCGCGTGCGGTTGATAAAGTACGGGTATGTGACCAGCTTTTGCTCTACAGGGGAAACGCACAAGAGATCAGCTCAGTGGATCGGGCAGGTGTCTGGCCACAGATTCCTGTCATTTACTCGCCCAAGCTTGTTACCTGCAATGGTGCTCTCAAATGCACGGCCCAAGACGCGCTGCGGTGTGGCCGATCGGGAGAACTGGCTGCTGCGCGTAAGTAGCGACCTGAACATTATAGCAATTTGTGGTGGTGTGAAATTGAGAACGGAGGAGAACGATTGCAATAAGAGCTGGTCGACAATTTCAAATTGGCGAAGCAAAGTGAGTCCAACGCTTTATCAGCTAATACTTTTTTGTCGCTGATCTGGGATTTTTACTGGAAAGGCTGGATTAACCAGTGGCTGGAGTGCTTGTTTTTTTTGTCTGCCAGGATTCGATTCATTCTGTGGCTACACCAGATAGCGGCGACTTTGCTGTACCCAGGTCTGCTATGCCCAGCTAAGCAAGTACGTAGTAGGTGGGCTGACAACCTGTAATGGCTCAGCGTGTATGCAGCTTGTTGCAGCTTGTAATAAGAAACTGTCTGAGACTGTAGAATGTCAAACAAAAGGGAGACTGACACCATTGACTAGGATTGCGAATTCATCATTCCTACCATATCTAATGTAAGATGCATGGGTAGCTTCAATAGTGACTATAAACGCACATAACCCCCAGTTCCAAATATCCTATTACTCACAAGTTGCCATTTTATGGCCGACTGAGGGAAAAGTTACCTTCTACCATCTCATGTTTGGATATTTCATTTGGATTCCGATAAATGACTACACCATTTCCACCAAATTACAGATGTGCTTCAGTCGGCGCCCAATACATCCATACTCTTGATGGTGTTCCCCCATTCCAGCTTTATCCCTTGGATTCCTCATGTTAAAAATGTGAGCTCGATTTCTATTTGGCATTACTTTTCCACCACGGACGGGAGTTTAATATGCTTCCAGAATCAGAAAATAGCTACTATTCTGCCTATCCGTAGTCAACATTCACTAAAATTATTTGCCAACAGCCCATGCAAGTGCAATTTCCTAAACTACTCCTGCATGATCTTTCTTGTGCTCACAACATGTACTATGACATAACCCTGCTCTTTTCGTCAACATCTTTCACTTATCTATCCATTTCGATACCAACTGACATAGTCCATCAAGTGGATCGATCAATTCTGATGCACTGTAAGGAAATCTGGCTCGAGTTTCTCCCTCCAGTTGCATACATGTCGGAACAACCTTCATGTGCCTCAATAAATCAAGCGTATAGTATTCATTCAGGGACTATATTGCTACATTGCTTTGAAGAGCCCTTTCCAATTTCACTTAAAATTCAATTGGCTTGTCTCAGGATTCTTTGCATACAGGTAGAAATAGCAGCAGGGGCATACATATTCAGTCTTCTTTAACAACTACCAAAGCGGAAAATGCTTAATATTTACTGCAACCCAAGAGACCTTTTAGACAAGGAGCCCTACGACCCTGAAAGCAAACGCATACTTCACGACGTCAATGATGAATGCCTATCCCAAATGTCCAAACTACTCAACACGCTGGCACAGACTATCATGGACCTAATTCTCTATCATTTAGTGTACAGGTGCGTCGCCGGTAAAGTACACGCGGCTTTCCAAGCTACTCTACAGGAAGTTTTCTTTGCTGCCACAAAAGCCAAGCTGCCGTGCATCCCTGCAGTTGTCTGGGAAGTATGCAGCTCAAAACAACATCTCCAAGCATGTTACGGCATATTGTACCTACAGAGGGAGCCATCATTCAATGGTGTGCACCCTCAGAGTCGTTCACAGCCACTGTTCGGATGAATCCAAAGGGTTGCAGCTGGGTCACCATTGCTTTAGCAAAGGCCGACTGAAACCAAACAGCAGCTGTCCTACAGCTGATATTTTCTGGAGTTCGTGGGTAGCGGTGGTTCATGGCATGCACTATCTTCTAGGGTTGTTTGAATTATCCCTATTTATTCCGCATGGAATCACTATTTGGACAACTGCAATACACAGCATGGGGGTGATTCTGACTACATAACTGGACCACCTTGCTACAAGGCGTGCATATACTGTGACCCTCAGATATCCTAGTGTGCTGACTGCAATACGTTCTCTTGCTGGTTGCATTGCCCAAGCTGCGGACACTCGACTCAAGCTGGCCATCGCTCAAATCTAATCCCTTGTCCGAATTACCAGCAAATCCGCAATGATCTGCAAGGAGGATTCCTACTTTTGGCACTCAGCAATTTCTCCCAA
Organism: Linderina pennispora; assembly: GCF_002104995.1. Classification (NCBI taxonomy): domain Eukaryota; kingdom Fungi; phylum Kickxellomycota; class Kickxellomycetes; order Kickxellales; family Kickxellaceae; genus Linderina; species Linderina pennispora. Next base: position 75,237 of record NW_024468259.1, read on the forward strand.
GAACATTCCACATTTTGTGAACTTCTTGTCAGCCCATTTGCGCAGCCAGACCGCTTCTCCCAGCAGATATAAAAGCTCAAGACGATACTCCCAAACTTAACCTCATCAGAACTTCATCATTCTTTTTTCCTATCGAGTTATTCCCACAAAAAACTATCACCATGGATAACCTCCCGCCGCACGTTATTGACGCCATCGTCTCGTACACTATCGGACAGGACAAATCGAAAACTGAGCTCCGGACTGACGCCAAACCGCTTGCTGTGCCGCATACTCTGTACCCGCTGATGGGAATTTGCCGTGAATGGCGACGTGTCGCTAGTAACTTCATCGGCGAGTCCGCTAGCATCTTCGTCAATTCAAACCTCCCAAACCGCCAGAACGGTCCTGAGTACGCGCAGCCTCTTGGAGACATCATTACTGTCGGGCTCGAACACCATGTTCGTCATTTGCAGCTTGAGTCCACTATCGGGGACATCGCAGACGGCATGGCATACTCGACGATCAGCTCACTGCTCAGCCTATGCAAGGGCAAGCTCAAGGGTGTTCAGACAGTATCTCTCCGTGTTTCAATTGCCCATGAACCCGGACAGCAGCACTTTTTTATGATGGGACAGCCCATGGCTGACCAACAGGAGCAAACGAACATGGAGAAAGAGGTCACTCAAAATTCTAGGCGTATTGGCGAGCTGCTGAAGGAGGCGATGCCAAACATCATTTCGGTGGTGTATTCTGGTGTGCACCACTCTAGATTCAACAACCAGCCTCTGAACAACGCTATTCTGTCAGCGTTGCTGAGTGCTGCGCCATCAGCCCAGTATCTGAGCGTTCTTGGAGGCGAACTGTCGTATACCACTTTGGGAGGTGAGCTAGCACCCAATGTCAAGTACATGCACGTTAGCCTGAGTAATAGCGCTAGCAACGGAATTCCTGAGCTAGCTATTCGCTTTGCAGACCGTCTAGAGACACTGACTGTAGATACCTCAGACTATGAACAATTTAGTAAACTGTTCAAGGGTCCAGTGGACGGATTGCCTGTGGTGTACTCAAAGCTACGTACGCTCAAAACGTCAGGTAGACGCTACTGGAGACAGGGGAAAACAGCTACACTCTCCAGATCAACCCCTTCCCGGAGCTGCGGCGGCTCATATGCAGGGATATATACCCATTCACCACCAGCCATGTGCTTCGTTGGATCCAGCCCACTGTTGAGGTGATGGAGGTTAATTTCAGTGACCACTTTTATAACCAGTTTGTCGAGGACGGTGTGTTTGATGCTGGCTCGTTCCCAAATCTGCGCCACGTCAACCTGTCATGGTCTCAGGACTCTAGCCATATCTCGATTGCTGACCCATCGTCCGAACTCCCCCGTGTGCTATCACTCAGCCCTGTTCTCGAGAAGGTCGTTTTCGATACAGCCATCTCCAGTCCCAGCACTGCAGTTGCTGGCCTGTATCGGTGCAAGCATCTGAAGAAACTGAGCCTGGGTGGCTCTCGGACTACCATTGCCGAAGCGATCCAACTGATCAATAGGTTCCCAGAATTACGGGCACTGACTCTCTCTCTAAAGACCAGCAATGACGTGAACGAGCGAGGTGACATTTCCGACGCCGAAATCAAGGCGTTCCAAGAAAAGAACGTATCACAAAGTAGCTCCAAGCTCAGGACACTGGGAATCAGCACGTTTGTTTTCACCACACGACCGCGTGCTGCGCAGCACATCCTGCTACTGGCTAGTATATTCAAGTCTATCGGACGCATCGAGGTCCACAGTCTCAATGAGAAGCGCGACACAGCAATTATGGCGGCATTGGAGGAGGCCAAGGAGCACAGCAACTTTGATGGCGATGGAGACGACAGAATTCGATGCATGAGAGTTGCACTTGTTGGAGAATAGAGCGGCTAGATATGGAGCGGATGAGAAAATGGTCAGCTTGTGCATGCCTTTTAACTACCGAAGATAGCTGTATATACTACTCGACACAGCTCGGGTTGATAGTGTAAAACTGTGCGACTAAAACATAATCCTTTGTCTACTTGTTGGTGCCATTTCAATTCTTATAACCTTTTCTTTTATTTCTACCTGGAGTATCCTGAATGGGGGTATATGGGCTATGCTTGGAGTGGATGTCTCGTTTTGTAGACTGTCTGTATGCAAAGTGTTAATTCCTCGCAAGAATCATGAAATCACCATATGCAGGGCGTCTTGCGCCCATTCGGAGGTCCATGCACTCATACATACCCTCAATGGCCTTTTTCCAGGGTGACAAAGGCTGAAGACCCTCGTGCGAACTGGAGCGTGCAAATACTTGCACATAGGATGTTGTTGACGTGTATAAATGCCAGCGACCCGCACAAGAAAGCAGCATTTCCTACACCTTTCGATTCTTGGTTTCGCAACCTCAGGCTAGTTGTTTTTTATCAACATTACCAAGGATGCGTCTGTTCAACAACATCATCGTCCAGCTGTCGCTGCTAGCTCTCCTTCTGGTCTGTGCACAGCCAGCCTTGACACATTACACGCAAGCAACCAAAGACGCAACCATCGTGCGCTCGACCGCGTCCTGCCCAGACTGCCCCAACAGCAACTGCAACGAATGTGCCCAGGGTCTTCGCAAGACGCTAGTAGCCAACACTGGTGGACTTGCATACATCCGCATGATTATCGGGTTCACGCTGCCGGTTGAGAAATCGCAGGTTCGCGCATGCCACCTCTCGCTTCCTGGCTTCGTCATTCCTTTGAAGTCCAATGTCACTGTGAATTTCTGGCAGGCAGTGTCGTCAGACTGGGATGAGGCTACTATCACTGGCAACAATGCCCCTGATGCAGGTGCTCAGATTGCCTCGGTTACTGTGCCGGCAAACACCAACATGACTGCAGTCGATATCACCCCGGCTTGCCTGAATGCAGATGAGGAGGGTAACTTCTCTGTCTATGTTGGCACGCAGTTTGACCGTATCGAGCTATGGTCAAAGGAGTCGGGCAACCCAGCCATCCTCCATATAGTAGATGCTGACTAAAACTGGGGTCGTGTCTCCTGTCTACATGACAAGTGGCTGTATAGCATTATAGCACAGTTTCAAGTAGTAATCCATGCAATATAGCACACCACGAAATTCCTCTTGTCCATTGGAGTAGGTAGCAAAGTCTCGACCCCATTGTTGGCAATGGTGCAGTTTCAAGGGCTTAGGGACATCGCATTTGGCTCATCGGCTGGTATTGAAAATGGCAAAGGTGAGGCAGCAGCTCACGTGACAGCACCCGCAAATGTGGGATGTAGGGGTCAGGTTCAGAAACTGGGCATCGAAAAAGGGAGATCGGTTCATGCTAAGAGTTATCTTGCTTTCATTTTTCTGCTTACCAGTAATTCGGCTTTAAATTACACACAGGCTCTAGAGTCATAGCAGGACAGATGTGGCATTTGCGTAGAAAGCTTGCGCAGCAGCTGCAGCGGCGCAGTCTACACACGAACGTTATCAAAACGCTGCGCTCGCGGCAGTTCATCAACGCAGTGACGAGCGAGTCGATCGAACAGCAAACGGACAAGCCCGTGGGCGTGTACTGCGGGGTAGATCCGACGGCCGACAGCCTGCACCTGGGCAACATGGTGACGCTGATGGGGCTGCTGCACTTCCACCTGGCCGGGCACCAGGCGATCCCGCTGGTAGGCAACGCGACCGGTATGATCGGGGATCCGAGTGGGCGCAGCACCGAGCGCGTGGCACTGGGCCGCGATACATTGGCAAAGAACGTTGCTGCGATAGAGAAGCAGCTAAAGCGTTTCTTTGAGCGCGGCACGCAGTACGCGGCTAGAAGGGTTGTTGGGCTGGAGACAGAGAAGCTGGCGAAAATCGAGGTGGCGAGAAATGCAGACTGGTATCGCGATATGAACATTCTCGGCTTTCTGGGAACGGTTGGCAGGTACACGAGAGTGGGGGCGATGGTTGCCCGCGATAGCGTGAAGTCGCGGCTGGCGTCGGCGCAAGGGATCAGCTTCACAGAGTTCTCGTACCAGCTACTGCAGGCCTACGATTTCTGGTACCTGTACCACCACAGGAACTGCCGGGTGCAGATCGGTGGCAGCGACCAGTGGGGTAATATCACAGCGGGCACCGAGCTGATCCACAAGATGCCGCGCGATGACACTGACACAGGCGTGGTGAGTGGGCAGGCAACCAGCCACGAGGCTTTTGGGCTGACGATCCCGCTGCTGGCCACGGCATCCGGCGAAAAGTTCGGCAAGTCTGCCGGCAACGCCATATGGCTGGACGAGCGCAAGACGTCGCCGTTCGACGTCTACCAGTTCTTCGTCAAGACGTCTGATGCGGATGTAGCAAAGTTCCTGAAGATGTTCACGCTGCTGCCGCTGGAGCGAATCGCGCAGGTCATGGAGGAGCATGGAAGGGCACCGGAAAAGTTCGCCGCCCAAAAGCTGCTTGCAGAAGAGGTCACGGAGCTGATCCACGGCGAGGCGGGCGTGCTGCAGGCGAAATGCGCGACCCAGGTGCTGTTTGGCGGAAGGGACCAGAAGATCGAGCAGTTCTCTGCCAGCGAAATCGCCGATGCCTTTGCCAATGATCGGCGCATGGTGGATCTGCCCAGGGCCGATGCCGTGGGCAAGCAAATCGCTGAGCTGGCGGTGCTGGCTGGGGCTTGCTCATCAAAGTCGCAGGCGACGCGGTTGGCGCGCGGCGGCGGACTGTACTGGAACAACACTGCGGTGCCAGACGGCAAGTGGGTACCGGGCAGCGACCAGTTCATCGGCGAGGGCACCATTGGTGTACTGCGGACCGGCAAGACTAGCTACTTCATCATTAGACTGAAATAGAGTTGTATTGAGGCACAAATGAGGAATCTACTTGGCCCGGATGCGGTCGGCAACCAGAGACTGCGCCGAGCCCACACCTAGACCCATGCGCAGCACACGCACAGCAGCAAAGCCGACGGCTAGACACAGCGCCAGCACAACAGATCCCAGCAGCACAGGCACCGAGAACATGAATCTGGGGGCAAACACCTTCCACACCATCAGATGGCGGCGGAAGACAGCCGCAAAGATCGCCGAGCTAGTCGACACCGCCGCATGGTACGCCAGGTACGCTGCAGCAGCGCCCGTGACACGAGCCATGAAGTTCCCGGGTGCTATCCGCAGCAGCTGTGTGCCTAGCGACTGGTTCCACAGCGCAACCAGCGGCACGCCCATTGCACCCAGCACAAAGGCACCTAGCGTGTTCAGCCCGACAATCACACCACAGACGACCAGCTGCATCTCGCGCACGCCCACAAACGCTGTGCTCCACTGCAGCGACACCAGCGTGAACTGGTGTCCCGTAGCAAAGTACCCCATGTACGACAGCAGCCCAAGCATCACCACCTGTGCTGGCACCAGCGACATGCTGCATTGCAGCGCGTCGTGCAGCGCGTCAAATAGTTCCATGGCCAGCAGAATCTCAACAAACAGCACCGACAGCATGATGCCGCCCATTGGCTGCTGCACCAGATACAGCACGCAGAACACGACCGTGACAAAGAGCAGATATGCTACACCGTAGGCGTTGCCAAAGCCCAGAATGATCGCGGTGCGCTTCGGCTGGGCTGCCTGCTTCTTGTGCTTGGCCACTTTTGTCGTGGAGGCATCGGCGATGGCAACGTCAAGGCAGAACGGGCTGGCAAGCCACGCTGCGAGTCCTCCGCCCAGAGCAATCCCAACAGACGTGCGGGCCAGTAGTATACGCAGTTCACTCCAGTTGCCTCCCGACGCCTTGGGCTCGAGTGCAGCCTCGGCATCGATGGAATCCAGGATCCAGTACACGGCTGCCATGCCCATGCTGGCACGCATGCCGATGCCCAGCCATAGTCGTGCCACAGACGCAGTGTCGCTGCGGGACCGCTGCAGGAACCGCAGGACTACCGATGGCACGATCCAGACCATGCCCAGGTTGGCCACTGCCAGCCACACGCTGCTGATTGATGCTGATTCCGAGCCGTAGAACGTTGGCTTGCATCCGCCAGGAATCTGCTCTTCGCGGCACACCGTCGAGTACGATGAAATGCGGTTGAGCACCAGGATTGCAAATGCGCAAATGGCTGCGCGCTGACCAGCAGCCTGCTGAGTTTCTGGCTTCGATGCCAATGTGCTGAGAGCTGCGCCAAACAGCACCAGAGTCAGTGTCTGCAGCAGGTATAAAACGACGCTGTCCTCGTTGAACGTGTAGCTGTTTGACGTGAACACCAAGAGGTGGAAAAGAGTGACCAAAATCGCAACACCGTTCAGTAGCACAGGGATTCCGCGCCGGAAGCCAGGTGGAGAGGTGTCATCAATGCCCACGCCGGCCTGATAGTTCACCAGAGCCTGGAAACAGAACGATCCCAGGGCACCGACTGTGAGTCCCACAACAGCCAGGTCAAGCTGGGATGCATGAGACGAAGCGGCGGTTGCCGACAAAACGGTGTTCAGCGCCTTGGATGCAACCAAGCCAATGATTCCGCCGGCCGCACTGCCAGCCAGGGTCTTGGAGGCAATGGTCTCGAGAGAAGACTGCTGCGAACGCCAATACACAAGGGAGAGGCTGGCCAGCGACAGTAGCATGATTGCCAGACCTGCCAGGATCAGGACAGGATCAAACTGCGCCCACATCTGCCGCAACGTGCCCAGCATGATGCGCAGGAACGCGTAATACTGCGCAGCCGCCTCTTCCTCACCCTCTGCAATAATATTTTTTGTTGCGCGTCGTCTTGAGCTGCTTTAGATCAGCATAGCTTTGCTGTGCCTGGTCATACAGCTCGTCCCACATGCGGACAACGTCGTCAGAGAACCCATGCGAGTGTGACTTTGCCATATATGCCTTCAGATAGCGAACCACCTGGGCCGAGTTCAGCCGCAGGGCATGTAGCAGTCCCCATTCGCCGTCAACCGAATCGTCCGAAGCAAACATCTCGGGGATCACGGCCCCCAGGTTGTTGAATGGCACCGGGAGGCCCAGTACCAGCGCCATGGTCGATACAATGTCAATCTGAGGGGTGCTGCGGATCAGAGGCGCTTCAAACAGTGCTTTGCCCTCTTGGTTCCAGTACTCGTCAGAAAGATGCGTGTTCTTCCACCACCCACGACGCAGGTCCTCATCAAGCGATCTTCCAATTTGGTGTTCGTCAATCAGTGTCTGCGCACGCTCGAGAACACGCCCAGAACGCTCTGCACCGCGCTTTGAATTCCACTCGGTGTTCGAATACACCCACAGCGCAGCATCCACCTCGCGAGGGCTGTCACCGCCATGGTCGCCCTTGGGGTCCATGCCGTGGTCGCCAAACACATACAGTACTGTCGATTTGTCTGATCTGTCGACCGCATCAACGATCATTTTGATTGCCTGGTTCATCTGCTGCAGTTTCAGTGCCATTGCCGGGTGGTCTGGACCGAACCGGTGCCCGCAGTGGTCGACGCCCAGGCAGTGTGCAATAATTGTGTCCCAGCCCTCTTGTAGCTCCGAGAATCCGACCCGGCCATTCGCCATTGTGTTGTGAGGGCCCAGAGAGGGTCCGCCTAGGTCTGAGTGCTCAAGCATTTCCTTCTGCTCGACCAGCCCTCGCCATGCCTCGCGCCGAGCGCTGGCTTCGTCTGAGGTATCATATTCAGGTGGCCCAAGGAACAAAGGCAGCCGACTCAGCACGCCGTCATCAACTGTATGCAGGTCCCAGACATTCAGGCTTGGGAATGGCCGGATCCGCGCCCATCCGCCGTATTCCTGTATACTGTCCCCCTCGGTGCTGTTGAGCTCGTCTGTAAACGTGTCGGCAAGCTCATTTGGGAACAAGCTGGACCACGTATCGTCGCCCAAAAACACCAGGTTGCGCTTATGCCCGCTGCCCTCTCTGCCACGGATCGCCTGCAGCCAGTTGTCCTCGTCAATAGCACTGCCTGCAAAGTTACTCCCGGCATCAATGAATGTCGGTAGCTGGCCGGTGGTCAGTGCCTTCAGTCTCTGCAATGTGGTTGTTGGCGGGTCCGCACGGAACCTATACAGCATGCTGTGCGATGGCCGGGACTGCATGACGCGGTCGATAATCGGCAGGTTGTTGTGGTAAGGCATTTTCCGGACCCTGTCGTCTGTCGCATTCAGCTCGCTGCTAAACATCGCAAAGTCAATCCGCAGAGCATCAACTACAAGGACAATCGAGCGCTCAAACTTTGCTGGGTACCAGCTGGCATTCGCTGCGTCTGGCGCCGGAGTACTGTGGCTCTGCTCAAACGGCAGCACCAGCAAGTGCGAGTGATCGGGCAGCACCATGCGCGTCAGAAGGAAGCCACGCGCAAACAGCCAGAACCCGATTGCGTTGGCCACGACAAAGAACACCGATAGTGACCAGTGGCCGCGCACAGGCAGCTTGCTGGGCTTAGCCACTGGCGTTTCTGATGGCGATTGAGGTTCCGCCATCGGCCGTTTTCGTTAATAGAAGGAAAAGTGCTATTATAGGTCGTAAAGGAGACTGAGAGAAAAGAGGAGCAGGAGAGTCGAGATGTTGAGAATGGAGAAAGGTTAGGGAGGAAGCGGAGTTGAGCAGGTCCAAGAAGCCATCGAGTGGCCGCCCCGCAAGCCATGGCCACATTCGATAACGTGGGTGAACTACAGATTTCTTGATCTTGGGCGATCTGGGCAAGTGTCGGCTCCCACCTGCACACAGTATCGTGTGTATGCCACAGCACGCTACCCATCCAGTGGCAGCATGTGGCGACCAATATTCAGATGTTTCTATCACCAGCAGTGCTGCCCAGCTGGATTTATTTTAATGGCTTTGCACGGTAGCATTCATCACACTCATTCCTTTGACGATACAGCAGCGAACGAGTTGATTCCAGTCTTGGCCCGCTGGTACGCCTCGTCCGACATTGGCGAGAACACGATCGGGCAGTCCTTCTGCGGCATCTGGTACAGGTTCTCTGGCTTGTGCGAGTTCATGGCATCTATCCGTGCAAACTCGCGGAACCTCGGCAGATCGCCCTTGAACTTCATGTAGGCATCGATGTTGTAGCAGTCGCGTGGGCCAAGCTGCTGCAGCACCCGGTTCTTGAACGCATTCTTAAAGTAGTACAGCGCGTGGAAAATGTAGTCGCTGTACGGTGTCCACTTTGGAAACTGCTGCTCCAGCGCAAACCGGCCATCCTCGCGCCTCACCAGCGGATGGAACACGGGCGTGGTCAGGCTGATCACCGGATGCTGGTTCGGGTACTCGCGCGGAATGTCAACGCGGAACCTTATCACACCGTCCTTCCAGTACCCACGCTTGACGAACATGACGCCGTGCCACACGTTGATTGATGTCAGCGACGGCATTACGTACATCCCGCGCGGGCAGTGGCCCAAAGTGCTAAGCCCAAGCAGCTCGATCCGCAGCTCGCACCGCCGCATGTGCTCCGAGTAGAACCGCCCAGTGCTATTGATTGCCAGGGGCACCGCGGGTCCTTGCAGGTCCTCCTCCGAAATGTGCACCTCTGCCATCCCCTGGTCCTGCGCTGGCGGCTTTGCATCAACGTCCATTGCGTTGTCGGTTCGATCATGTGCTGTCGCTGGCTTTTTGCTCGGCACCTGCCATGATGCGGGCCCGGAGAAGTCTATGTTGCTGGCTTTCTTCTGTGTTGCTGACGGACTAGCACCATTGGTGTATGTCGCAAAGAAAAGGTCTTTGAGCCGCTGTGACGGCGACATTGTGCCCATGAGCGGTGTGAATTGTGGCCCGAAATGCTCGCGCCCTGTGAAGCGGCCACCTGCGTTCTCTGTTGCTGTTTCCTAATAGCGAACACGCGTGATTAGCAGCAAGGCTCATTCACATCCCAGAGTCAGACCAAATGCAACAAGGCTCACACCAGTACGCTACCTCCATGCTTGCTTCTGTGGGAAATAATGTTTTGCGATGCGAATTTGAGAAATTGGAAATGAAAATGAAAATGATTTGAGAGGTGAGAGTGGGTGAGAAATAGTCAACAACTCAGCCACTTTCAAGAGCGCATGCATTGGGCAGTTCTTGTTGACAATTAAATCTGGCGCCTAATTGTCGGCCACGGCCATGTTTCACCGGAAGACCGTTTCCAGATCTGCAGTCCAACAAGGCCCAAGCCATGCCCTCAGACAAAGACCACGGCAGGCAGCCACCATCGCCGCTCGCCTTGGCATTGCGTATGTGTATCCGGCATCTTGTGTGGACAGGGCGATGTGGGGTTGCTAGAGGTGTACCTTCAGCATATGCCACAGCACTGGCTGAGAAGGTATTTAGGGTGTGTCGAGCGTGAATACCTCGTGACTAAGAGTAAGGAAAAGGGGGCATTGCTATCCACTTGGACTGGTTGGAGGGCATGTAGCATACTGGGCAAGTATATGCTGACTGGGATATGCGCTGAAAGCATGCCACGATCCAAGACCGCTCAACCCATAACCGCCGAAAGTTTTCGCGTAGTTGCCTCGGTGCCAGACCAGGTGCCACAGATCGAGAGCATAAAATCCGACACTCTCAGTTCACAAATCCAGATTTCAATACCTACCCCACACATGTCAGCACACGAGCAGGCACGGGAAGTGCGGCTCGCCTATCTCCATACAGCAAGCCGAGCAGCATTCAGCATATGCCCGCAAATGGCCGCCTACTTTGGCAACCAGTTCCACACGGCACTCGGCCCGACTCGCGTTCCAGACATGATCTCGCGCCAGATGTGTCCGTACTGCGGATCGGTCCTGGTTGACGCACACAGTGTGTCGCGTGTCAATATCAGCAATGCAAATTCCCGGCGGAGGAATACGAAAGGCGGGGCAACTGCCGGCAGGATCATCAAGGTCAAGCTCAATGCCAGCGCACAGACGATCTCGGCTAAAGCGACCAAAGAGGAGCGAGCCAGAATTGCCAAGGACCGACGCAACTGCGTCAGCTACATGTGCGCCATGTGTTCGTCGCAGATTGTGTTTCCTGGCGCGTCCACATCACAGCTCGAAGCTGCTGGGCTGTCCAACGCACAGTGGAGAACTGAGCAGAGGCAGCGGAAATTGCAGACTGCTGCAGGGACTAGACACGCAGCTGAGGAGCCAAAGCCAGACACCGAGGTGGAGCCCAAGCCCAAACCTAAGCCCACATACAATCCTGCTCCAGCCAAGGCACCCACAACAATGCCAACTTCCAAGAAACAGAAGCACAGTGCTTCTGCCAGCACGCCATCAGCAATCGAGCCGCAATCCAAGAAGCGCAAGAAGAACAAAAAGTCGGGGCTTTTGGCCATGGTTGCTGCAAACCAGAAGAAGGCGGATCAGAAGGCGAGCAATAGTGCACCGGCATTTAGTCTCACAGACTTCCTGTCCGATCTTTAGTATGAAATAGAAAGTGAAGGTTGGCCCCCTCTTCTACTGTCTGTTGGGAGCCGGATTGTTCGCGCGGCCGGTATATTGTTGTCGCGCAAATGGTCATTACGTCTCGAATTTCTTGCGTATAGCAGTAGATTGTTATTGCATTGCCTCGTGCATGCTCTGAGCAATGAACAATTCCTACCATGTGCGCTGCCGTATGCCGCGGTCCGCGTGGGTAGCAATGGGCTGGGCGATTTAAAAGCATAGCGTGGTCTCCCGCAAGTTTGCCCCTCTCCGAAAGAAAAAACAAAAAATAATCCATGTTCTACGGTTGAGCTTCAATATCTACATACCCACTTATATTCTTCTATAACCCAGCGCTATTGTGACCATGGCGATAGAGACACTACACGACGGCATGCAGCGCAGATTCTCGGCCGGCAACTCTGGGCAGCTACCACTGCCGTCACCGATGAGCACCAGATCGGCATCCAGCTCGTCCTCCAGCAAGCGGCTAATCCAGATACTGCAATACCTGAATCCGCTGTACTATGCTCGCATCGCGCAGACATTTCTGGCCTCGGTGCTCGAGGTCTATGGGCTGTCAGGCACTCAATCTTCAGGACGCATTGCAGGCACTGGCCATGACAACGGCGAGTCGATGATGGGCTACGAGTCACTGCAAGACGACCCCGCTGGTGCCAATGCGCATCATTACATCACTGCCAATTACCTGCCGCCTGATGTCTCCGACCAGATCACCTATCTGCCGAACCTGAATCTGGGCGACGAGTACAGGCACTCGACTCTAGTGGCTGATGGATTAACGCCCTTCACAGATGCAGTGCTGGAACCACTCTCGGCATCTGCTACTCCGAAGCCATCTCTCGATGCAGCTGACGAGTGCCCAAGCCCTAAAGCCGATGATGCCACACCTGAAGAGGATCCTGCCCCCGAAAGCAACAACACTTCACCAGAAGCTACTGCTGTTGATAGCAACAAGAGCCCCGAACCAGCAGAGCAGCCTGTAGTGGAAAGTGGCGATGATTCTCCTACTGAAGGGGTTGATGCTGCGTGCGATGGCGCTCCTGAGGCAGCACTCAACGATGGACGCGCTAATAATGAGGAGGATATTCATTCAGAGAGATCAACACAGTGCTCTGAGACGCCCACCGTGCGAGCTGCAAGTCCTAGGGAACCAGCACCAGCCAAGAACAAGAACCGGCCCAACGGCGGTCGCAAGAGCAAACGAAACAGAAGCAATCGCAGGTCCAAGGTCGTAGCCACCTAGTATTTCCAAGCACGTTCATTGTTTTATTTATCCAGGATAATTAAGGATATACTACCATTTAACGCGACTTTGGGAGCTTGATGCCGACGATGTAGGCGTTGAACGCATAGGGCATTTCCATTCGGGTCTTCATTTCGGTGAATGCCTCAAAGTCGCCTTGGCCAGAGCTACTATGGCCATGGCTGTCATCACTTGCATCCTTGCCCTCATCCTCGCAGGAACTGGCCTCTCCGTCAGTTTCCTCGCTACTATCACTGTTTTTATCCTCGTCGCTTTCTTCATCACCGTCCTTGGTGCGCGGACTGATCCACACACTGACATCGTCGAACCCAGCCTCCAGCATCGCCTCCTTGAGATCTGATATTGTGTAGACGCGAAACTCGTAGCTGAAGCAGTTTTTGAGCACCGACCCATCGCGCATCTTGAATCCGAGCGAGAAGCGAATGGTGTTGCTCATCAGGTCGTAACTGTGCTGGTGGAAGTAATACTTGAAGCTACCCAAGTCGCGGATATTGCTGATGCCCGATTTGGTCGCTTCGACACCCCCAAAGATATCACAAAACAAGAGACCAAAGTCGTTCAGGTTCTTCAGACTGTGCTTCAAGTACCGGATCAGATCTTGGCGCTGGTGGAAATAGCACATAGCATAGTTGAGCGAGGCGATGATGTCGACGCGCGGCAGGCTGAGTCTATGCAGCTCCTCGCTTGCAGATCCGCTGCCCTTTACCGCCATTACATCAGCGCATACCAGTTTGATTCGTGAGCCAAGCGACGATTCGTGGTGGCCAGCTCCACCAACCGTGTGTTCCATGGCATAGTCGATTACATTCTTGTCGATATCCACGCCGTACGCACAGCGCTCGGGCGACGAATCAGTGCGGACCCACTCGGCACACAGAACCGCTGTGCCGCAGAAATCCTCGCGCATGGTCAGCGCATGTCGCCGGTGACCATGCAGCGGATCGTCGAGACCAGAGTCGGACGATTCGCCCGGGCTCTGATTCGCTGGCCGCTTTTTTGTTGCGTGGTCCAGATGCTGTGTACAGAGCTTACGGTAGATGGTATCCAAATTGCGCACCTCCTTGCGCGGCTTCTGCACTGCTTGCTGGTACAGCTGATGCTTGTCGGCAAGCTCGGCCATAGTTTTTGGCCGCTGGTGCTTGGTTTTTGCTTTCGTGGCCACCGGCTCTTCGGCAGTGCTCTTGAGCCATGACCCGGGCGCCTTGCTGGCGGTTCTGCTCTTGCTCTTACCCATGCTGGTCTTTTTTATAACTTGAAGAATGGAATGCGGAAACAAAAATGATGCGTTGGCGTAGGGTGGCGATGCCCGGCTATTTTTTTTTTGACCGGGCTATAAAATCGGAGAAAAAATTAGGAGCGAATCGTAGCGTGACGAGTCTGCTGATGTGGCTCGCGTCCTCCCTCCTGCGTCAGCTTCCACACCTTCATGTCCTGGAACGGAGAATATAGATGTAGCCGCCTATACAGTATACTTGCCAGATATGCATTATCGAATACATGCCATTAAACCCAGACTGCATATAAATTAATGTGCGGGTTTGTGGTTCGAGAGATACGTGCGAGTCATCAATGAAACGTCACAACCGCCATCAGGAGCAAGTTACGATCGATCAGAGTCCTATACTGCAGCGCACAGTCGCCCCAGAACACAGTACCAGTTTTCAGGTACTCAAGCCCCTGCTGGTGCCAAATGGACCCCGGCACCCCATGGCTGGGCATAAGGCGGGCCATGTGCTAGGTTCATAACACCGTTTGCAACATGCCTGACATTGTCTGGCCCATGATATGAATGGAGTGGGCTTATACATTGTAAAAAAGCGCAGCTATCCCACAAAGGTATGGACAAAAAAGAGCCTGGCACTACAACGAGACATATAGTACGCTGAACTACTAATCTGTGGACCCGGCGCAGATGTTGCAGAGGCTTCTTTTATCCAGGTAGATGTCGTCGCTTGGGATGCTGGCAATAACTGAGGCGTGCATTGGTCGACTCAAGATGAAGAAACAAAGGGAAAGATGAATTAATTTGGCGCTCGAGGAGTATGGAGGATGGAAAACTGCTTTTTCTTCCGGAGGTGTGTAGTGAACACTATGCTCTTGGTTTCAGCCTGGCAACCCTGCCCACATGCCGACAAGCGGACCTCATTTCCTGAGCCTCCTGCAAAACGAAATGTGCACTCATTCCGTTGCAAAAGAGGAGGGCGAATCCGCCTGGCATTTGCTTCGGTCAAGAATGTAGGGGCAGCTGTGAGGGAAAGGACACACACCCCCAGCACCCTTGGTCGTCCTTTGATATGCAAGAAACCAATTTGCACACCACACACATGCCGGTCCTGCCCACATTCTGCCTCTTGTTCTAAGCCTAGCTGCATGCTCTGCATTTTGGCGTAGAGGCGAGAAGCATTGCTCTTTCTCAGTAATCCAACTCGGAGAAACCCACATTGAGGCTTTTGTACCAGGACGACCCACGAGGGATCCGCCTCTGGCCACCTAGGATCCGCAATATCTGAGAAAATATTATTACAGATGCGCACCGAATTTTAATGAACTATTGAGATATGTACCAGCATACGCATGTACTGGTGCTCTCGCTCACAATACCATGAGAAGGATTCAAGGAGGTTCTCCATCACACTCGAGAGCGGCCTTTGCTGGGGGTCAATCCCTATCGACGACAAGGAGCATTTCGACTTCCCTTTCTTTGCCCACTTAAATTGTGTTGAAAGGCAGCTTGTATGGAGGATGCAGAACATTTTCAGCAAATGGGATGTCGCAAAGTTTGACCACGAGAGCTTGGAAATCATGCCGTCACAAATTTTCAGAACGCACAGCCACAAATATCTGTTGGTCATGCATTTGCATACATCAGGCACCTCGGAGGTTGTCAGTTTTTCTTTTCAACAGGAGCATCCCCGGAAGAACTGAAAGCCACTCACTATGAAGAGAAAAGGCTGTTCAAGATAATTGCTGTTAGGGTTCAAATGAAAGGCAGCACTCCACGTAAACAATATTGCCAGGTGTCATTTGGGATTAGAGAAAATAAAAGACAATACGCTCACCCTGGTCACTACTCGATACTCTTGGTACATGCCCACAGCTTTCTTGGTAGGTGTCTGCCCTATCACTCTCTTTGTGATTGACATATGCGGACAAACAGGTTGCTTCTCTGCATGATGCATCTACTGCCCCCTTTCACTTGCTCTCGACCCACTTTTACAGATGGGAGTGAAAAAGCTCGATGCTATGTACATACTCAGATATGCATATGTAGGGGCAAATATTATTGCTGAGGATGAAATTGAAGAAAGGGCCGCTTGCGAAAAACAGAACTAGACCTGCTCTCTCTTGTGGCCACCTGGGGGTTGCAATCCTCTCATCCTGCACCTCCCCATGAGATGTGTTCCTTCCTCAGCCCTTTTTTCTTCACTCTGGATGTTTTGGGCACAAGGTAGGAAATACAGGGCTGTGAAGAGTAGCAAAGCAAAAAGGAATGAGGAATGGATCTAAGATATGTGTATTTCCGTTGGGTGTGGAAGGATATTCGGATGGTGGTATGTCACTCCAAAAGTAACAGAGTCAAGGATTATATTGATATATGGATACTTAAAAACAAAGGAAAGAATAGGGGTGGGCTTAAATGTTTTATACTCTCGCTCAAGTAGCACAGCCAAAAGGAAATGGTATACAAGGGAACTAGCGTTAGCCGAAAGAAAAATTATGTAGTTACCAACAGTATCAGCACACCACTGGGCTGGCATACTTGCGGAGAGATCGGTGAAGTCATCTTGTGGTTGAACTCTGAGCCACCGGGCACCTAAATACTACCCTGGATATTAACCAAGCAAAGATTCTATCCGGATCCGAATCAGTGATAGGAACCTGATGTGTCCGTGGTATGAAGGATGCACTTAGCCATCATAGTACCATGTTTCTGAATTATGTTAGCGGACTTTGGCCATAACAGGCCATAGCACGGATCCACGGTGCCGCTTACCTCACTCTAGCGGCCTCGTTATAAAATGTGTTTCCTCCAAATTCCTAACGGCTGTTGTAATTGTATGTGTGTTTTCTGGTCACTGTGAAGCTAGAGTGTAAAATGATATTTAAAAAGTAATTACAATGCCAACATATCTAATGTGATACATACAGATAATACAAAGGAGAGAGGAGGGTAAGCTATAGGCATCTAGAGAAGTGCTTGGGTGCTACAACCAAAAATTGAACACAAGGATAAAAATGAGTATGGACATGTGTAGTCTACAATAATTGGATCGTTGGATTACATAATATATGACTGATTTGCGAGGTATCCATATATGCATGTTGCATGAGCATGTGATTCCAATAGCAAGTCACATGTTCAAGTTTTTTGTTTATTAGAAACTCAGCAAGATAATAAATCGATTGAATGTTATTTTCATGTAAATGGTTTCTTTCCTCCAGTTACTACACTGCCCATGGTTGGAGTTATTTTTTGTTGAAAATGCATGCCAGCATTCCATCAGACATCTTCAGTAGACTAATAAATACTGTGCCCAAAGACATGTTCAGCAAGATGGGTGGTAATGTGCCGGTACATGGTCGAGTTCTATGCGGTATCACCGCCTGTGGGGGGGGTTGAAAAACGTGGCATTAGAAAGGCTCATGGATATGCGTCTGTTGATGCAGGCTGAAAGGACTTGGGATGCCTGCTCAACAGTGGAGGCAGCATATTGGCAACTCAGATTCCATCTGGCTAGTTGTTGTGTTCTGTGCAACCCAGTGTTCTAACACGCATGTCTACTTGATATGCATTTCTTAGCACGTAACATTGCAAAAGTACACTATGAATGGGCACGGCATATATCCCAAAGTCTCATGCAGGTGATGGCTTGGTATCGTAGGCGTTGATGGGCGAGCTGCGCATCATGCCAGCAACCGAGCTGTACGATGATGTGCGTGGGGCTGGTGAGTGGTCGCGCTTCTGCTGGGCAACAGGGATGGGTGTAGCCGAGGCTGATGCGCTGGTGCTGCCCTGCTTGTCCGTCTGCGGGGTGCTGTTACCGGACGACGAGACACCCTTGTTGACGTTGCTCAGCAAAGCCAGATTCTTGTACGTGAAATCGTCAAACACACGCTCAGTCTCCTCGTCATCCAGCTCCTCACCTGGCTCCATGGCAACAGCATCAGCATTCTCAGAGCCAGCAATCGATCCGGGGCGGCTGAGGCGGTCGTCGGCGCGCTGCATTTTCATGTCGATTTCCGAGAGGTTCGCGTCAACGCCACGGCTGGGGCGGCGCGAGCGGCTGGTGGTGGACTTTTTGCCGTTCATCAGAATCTGCACAGAGGCGCAGCGCGAATGCGATTTGCTCGAGACATTCGACAGCGCAGGATCCTGGATGCCGTCAGAGTGCTGGCTGGGCGTGCGGCTCAGCGAGGCGAATTTGGCGTGACCAGCAGGCAATGGCGGCAGAGCAATGGCGGCGTTGGCAACCGAGGGCGGTGGGATCGGGCTTGCGGGCTCGAGGTCGTCGTCACCGATCTGCTCAAAGTCCGATTCACTGAGCGAGTTTAGGCTGTTACGTGTGCTCGACGACTCAGTCTTTGCCAGGGGACCAGCGGACTTTGGGCTCTGCTTTCCATCATCCTTGAATGAGTACCGGTCGCTGCTGTCCGCTGATGCAATCGACCCGTCCTTGGTTTCCGGAGCGCTCTCAGCAGGCTTCTTCAGGCCCTCAGGTGACATTTCGCTGAACAGCTTTTTCAGCTGGCCGATGCTTGGGGCACTACCGGTCTGCAAGGCGCTGGGCGGGAAGAGCGCTGGCTGCGACATGCGGCGCTCGCTCGAAATTCCCGGGAAGGCACGCAGGATGGGCGGGTCCTTTTTGGCAGGGGCGGGAGAAGGGTCGGTGGGCTTTGCGGGAAGCACTGGGCGGCGAGCTGCGTCGATCTGCAGGAAGGTAGCGTTGGAGAGACGCTGGATTTCGGAGCGCTGGCAGGACTCGAAATAGCTCGTGTCGACGTCATCATCGGGCATAGGCACAAAGGGCGGCTCAATGCTGCGGATATTAGCAAGGTCCCAGTCGCTGTAGAGGGCGGCCTTGCGGAAATCCTTCCAGTGTGCGCGGCTGGCGGGGTCGGGGTGCAGCAGGGCGCGGATAAGCGACTGGGCGTTCTCACTCATGTATCCATCGTCGTCGGGCCAGTCAATGGCATGGTTGAGGATGTTGCGGAAGATGGCCTCGGGCGACTCGTCGGTGAAGGGCGGGTAGCCGCAGAGGAACTCAAACAGACAGACACCCAACGCCCACCAGTCAACCGCCAGTCCGTTGCCAGCACCCAGCAGCAGCTCGGGCGCCAAGTAGTCGGGGGTGCCGAGGAACGCGCGCTCGCTTTTGCGGGCGTGGGCGCGCTTGGACGGCGGCGGGGCACGGCCAGCGTGCGGGTTGTTGGAGGCCGAGGCCGGCGCCGGAGCATTGTGGCCGGGCTTGGAGAGCTCCATCGTCCAGTACTCGTCGCTCTTGTCGGGGTCAGGCTCACTCTCAGGCTTGCCGTCGGCTCCGGCGCGTACAGCAACCTGGCTGAGGCCAAAGTCGCTGAGTTTGATGTGGCCATCACTGCAAAGAATGACGTTGTCCGGCTTGATATCGCGGTGGACGATAGAGTTGCGATGCAGGTAGTCGATAGCGCAGGCGATTTCGGCGGTGTAGAAGCGCGCAGCGTCCTCGTCCATGACGCCCCAGACGCGCAGAAGCCCGGCGAGATCGCCGCCGATCAGATACTCCATGACCAGGAACAGATGCTTCGACGAGTGGAAGGCGTAGTAGAGCTGAACAACCCAGTCGGCCGACAGCAGCGACAGCGCGCGCCGCTCGGCCAACGCCTGGGTGACCATGTTTTTGTTGATCATGTCCTTCTTGCGCATGACCTTGATTGCATACAGGTCCTTTGTGGCCTTCTTGCGCGCCAGATACACGCGTCCGAATGCCCCGCGCGAGATCGGCTTGACGAAATCAAAGTCGTCGATCGACGGCATGCGCTGTGCCTTAGCCGAGGACTCGCGGCTGCAGGCGAATGTGCTGTTGGTGCGCTGCCGCGACGGAGACATGGCCGATGGCTCGCCGATCGCCGCACTGATGCTGGTGCTGATTGTCAGGCCAGCGGGTACAGCAGCCGGCGAGGGCGTCGATGGCTGCGACGGTGTCGACGGTGTCGATGGTGCCGACGGTGCCGACGGTGACGGCAGCATGATGGGCGGCGGATGCTGCGCCGGGATGCGCAGCTTGCCTGTATGGGCGAATGGCGAGTTCCGACGCCGGAGCGTCGTCGGGCCAGCCGGCGGCGGAGTGCCCGGGCCAGGATTCTTGCGCGTATTGGCGACTCCGTGGTGGTGGCCGCGGAAGAGCGCAGCGAACAGTGAAACCAGCTTACGCGAACCGCTGCTGCTGCTGGCGTGCGAGTCGGTCTCGGAAGCATCGGCGTGTCGCAAATGGCGGCTGATGCTGCGGCGGCCCGGGCGCAATGGCTTTGAATGGCGCATGTCGCGCTGCGAGCTGCTGGCGCGGCTAACAGCCAGCAAATCGGGCGTGGCTGCGCCCGAGTCCGATTGGCCAATGTCGATGCTAGTGCGAGCGGACGCTGTCGGACTGTGGTTCTTGAAGTGAGCGAGCTGCGACCACGTCGGCAGGACGACTGGCTCGCTGGGCGCTGGCACCGGCGAGCCATCCTGCGCCTCACGCGTCAACTCGGCCTGGCGCTCGAGCCGGCTAAACTCTGTATCAAACTCCTCGATGATGGTTAGCTTCTCCTGGATGCGGCGCTGCAGCTGTCCGGCCACCCAAACCGTTTCGATATCGGCGCGTGGCAATGCCGGTGTCGTTACGCGGTCGAGCTTGGCTGTGTATTTGGCAAACTTTGCCTTGGCAACGATCAGCGCGTGGTGCGAGTCGCCGTCGGGCCAGGCAAGCGCCCGTGCGGCGACGCGTCCAACCCGCTCCGCCTCACGCTCGGCCGCCTTGTCCCAGCGCCGCGTGCGCCTAAGCTCACTGAGCCTGCGCATGGCCGAGTCGCGCAGCCGCTTGATCCGCTGATTGGCCTCCTCGAGCTTCAGCGCGCGCGTCTGCTCCAGCATGCAGACATCTGAATGTGCATTCAGCTCAGAGCGTGCAAATGACCGCTCGCACATGCGGCAGATCACTGGCTCATCCTCCTCTTCCTCGGGAATCGGCTTGATATCTCCGGTCACTGCCTCAGCCGCAGTCTCTTCAGCCGGCTTGACCTCCTCAATGGGCGAGGCCGGCGGACTCTTGTCATAGTCGCTGTGCGAATCGTCACCAAGAATAAGCGCCAGCTTCTCTTGTCGCGCCTGCTCATCGGCACCAAACATTGCTACGGCGCCGTATATGGTCGCTGGCCGCGTGATCTGCGGGGGCGCCACTGAAACTGGCGCTTGCTCGGTCGGCGGAGGTGGGACTGTGGGCTGCACCTGCAATGACGTGCGCTTGGACCGCGACACGCCCTCCTCCGTGGTTGCGCTGATGCGGCTCGGCCGGTGGGTCAGCGAGCGGCGGATCTGCGCATCGTCCAGTGACGGTCGGCTAGGCTCTGCACTGGCCTCCTGGTCACCCAGCAGCGGACCAAGCGCAGGGCGCACAGAAGAGCGGGCAGCTCCAGCGGACCGTCCCATTGAACCACTAGCTGGTAGCAGCGAGACCAGCGATGCCGTCGAGCTGTGCGCGGTGCCGGGCACAAGCTGCGGACTGGATATGCGCGAGAGCGAGTCAGGTGCACGGGCCTTACCAGATCCTAGGAGTGGCTCAGAGCTATTGGTTTCATGCCGCAGGGCGTGTGCCAGCACGTTAGTATCGGTGCTGGTGCGCTTGAGCTGTTCGTGTACCTCGTCATGGGCCGCCACAGGCGAAGCCGAGGCAGCACGCGGCGATAAATCATTCTGGACAGCCATTGCTGATGACAATAATGGTGCGATGGCTGGTGGTACGCGCTGGGCAGTCTCGGGCGCCAGCAGTGGACTCGGGTACTGGCTGGTAGCGGGCGAAGCATCACCCGAGGCCGCATGGCGAGCACCGCTCTGCGCCAGCTGACTGACGGTTTGCGAGACCGTGGAAAAGTGGTACAGAACGTCGAGGATCAAAGAACCGATGCTGGCGTCGGACGAGAAGCGCGTGCGCTGCTGTGTCAGCAGGCCGAACAGTTGCTCGGTCAGTGAGCTGGTGAACGACACGTGGCCAAGCTCTGAGACCGTCGCGTGGCGGATCACGCCGATCAGCCCCAAGACGCGTCGCCGGAAATCATTGCGGCCATCGATACGCACTGCCTCCGACGGTGTGCGGCGGTGACCGCGCTTGACCTGCATGATCATTGCGTCGTCGCTACGCAAAGCCTCGCTGTCCTGCGCACAAACCACCGCGCCACTATCGGTCTCCCGCCACGCCCGCAATAGCCGATCGATATGCGCGTCGGCACGCGACTTGCTGACCACCAGAACCTGCCACAGCGCATCGCGCCTGGCTTGGCTGACACTGGCCGGCTCCAGCAGCTCACTGAGCCCGCTCGCTACGCTGTGTCCCGATGCGCTGCGCTGTACGGCCATTGTGCCGCGCGACTCCTCACCCGGACTGCCCGCAGACATGGACGATCCCGGCCGACTTGCCACCGGCCGCTTGGCTTGGGCGCCTGTCGACGTCGCCCGCCCGCGCCCACCCATCACCGACTCCATGCTGGACGGCTCGGGTGCTGACCCGGGCTCGACGCGCAGCTGCGGCGCCCCACGGATATCCATTCCGCCCTTCTCCTTCAGCCGGATCGCATTAGTCGTCGCCGCGCGCGCCAAATGCACTGGCTGTGAGGCCCCGCGCGGTCGCACGTGCTGCGCAACATGCGCTGTGCCTGGAAACGCCGGCGGCGGCGGCGTGCCCAAGTTACTCAACGCATTTGATACTGTCGACGCGACCGACGATGCCTCGTAGTCCAGTGGCTCACTAGGGTACCGGTGCATCGACACATCCGAGCTGGCGATGCCCGAGGATGGCCCACGTGACGGCAAACTGCCGGTGCGCCTATAGTCGACTGTGAACGGGATCCCGCCGTGTCCCCCGCTGCCCGGCAGCGACGTTACTGAACTGACTGTGCCCTGGACGTGGTCCTGCGCTGTAGATGACGCCGATGAATACGTGCGGGTGCCTGCCAGATCATGTGACAGCTGCCAGTCCAGCACCGCCGCATCAAACATTCCGTTCTGCTGGCTACCGGGCGTCCCCCATCCATGGAATCCTGCAAACGGCGATTCTACCGCTGTGCTGCGGTTGTTAGCCCCACTCGGCTCCTCACCTGCCCGGCGGTGTGTCATCTCCAGCTCACCGCCATCGTTATTCGATGCCGCCGACGTCCACGACTGCACCGAATCGGAGGTTGCTGAGATCGAGCTGCGCGACGATACACCCGCATTGGGCTGACCCACCAGCATGGTGCTGAACCGCCGCTTGATCTGGTACGCCGACAGCAATCCCGATGATTCCTGGCTCGGCGTGCTACCTTGCCGCCGCCTCGTACCTGCCTCGCCCGCCCAGTCCAGGGCACTGAGCGCGGTGCGTTTTTTTTGCGTCGTCGATCCAGCGACAACCTGCGACTGTGACCTGCCGATACTGTGTTTTGGAAGGGTGTTAGCATTGGACGCGTCGCTCGTGAATCCGTCTGTCGACTGGTAGCTGAACCGCGGTGTCCTGCCTGATGGCTCGTTGGACTTGCTGCGCGAAATCTGCTCCTCGCCTGCCTGCGACTGCATTGAGGAGCGCGAGAGCTTGGGGAAGATGCTGCGCGATACACGCGCCATGGGCCGCACTACCGGCTGCTCATTCTCGTCTGAGTCCTCGGCCATGCTTAGCGACCGCCGTGACAAGGGGCTGGCCACGAGTGGCGGATTCACGCCCTTGGCTTTAATGTGTTGTGCAATGCGCTGTCCGCCCGATTCGGTCTTTTGCGTGACACTCTCTTCTGGCGCCTCTTCTGGAGCCTCCTTTGCGGCATCATCCGGGCCACTCTCTGGCTGTTTGGTCGCGAGCTCGCTCAGCTGCTGCTCGCTGACCTGCGATGTTGTGGCCGTGGTGAATGCACGGTGCCGCCGCAGCGACATCCCACCGGGCGACATATTGGACAGATTCTGCGCGCTGCGCATTGCCGGGCCCTTTGACAATTTGCTCTGCCGTCCCTCCGTCTCTGTGAATATCGCGCCTGGCGACGAATACAGAGACGGGCTGACGTACCGGCTCGGCGACATCTCCCCCTGTCCTTGCACCGCCAGGCTGTCCTGCGAGGTATTAGTTGAGCGCGAAAACAGCCGGTTCACTTTGCCCTGCAATGCTGCGCTCGATAGCCGCCGCAACTTGCGCACAAAGTTCATCCCCGACGACCGCTTGTTCTCGCCTGGCTCATTGCGCGACCGCCCAGAATGCACTGACATGCTGGTGGGCGAGTGCGGGAGCACCGATGCCTCTGGTATTGCCGCGCCCTGGAGCCCGAGCCCCCCGTTAGTGCCCCGCCGGTGAATGCCCGTGCTGCCAGCGTCGTCTACTGCCAAGCTACTATCTGTCTGCTCAGCTGCCTCGCCAGTGCCTGCTGCTGTGGCCGTAGCGTCCCCGGATATAATATTGGTGGCGCTGCTATCTTCTGGTTCTGCCATATGCTATATATCCGTCACCCCAGCCCAAGGGGTGTTTTCTTCGAAAAGAGGGGTTGTGTGTTTCTGCTAGGGCAATGTGTCCGTCAAGCGGCTGCAATTTACCCTGTGTGCCTAAATGGAAATTGGAAATAATAGTAAGAGGGTGCGGGGGAATAAACGATACACAGCCGTGGGCTATACAAGAAACCAATGGAGCTCCGGCTTTTCTTTTTGCATATATGTTTGTGTAGTGGAGAACGTCTCAAGACAAATATCTCGGGGATGCCCAGCATGCCTTACCTTGGCGATAACAGCGTAAACACCTAGAAGCAAAAATAAAAAACAAGGAATGTGTGTGCGGGTCACAGTTTACAGCGTATCTGAGCCCTGTGTGTATAAACCCCCTAGCGTTTGGTGCAAGCCGAAGGCAATGAGTCTGCTGCAAAGCGAAGAACGAAAGAAGATAGGGAAGTGTAAAAGTACCAGAATGAAACGAAAAATAGTGAAATGTAAAGAGAGACAAGAGAGTTTGCTGTTTGAAATTCTGCTTTGCTGCTCCTGTGTATTATTTTTTGGGAACAACGAAATCAAAATCGGGCTACTTTTTCGCAGCAGGAAAATAATGCACAAGCCTCACCCCTCCCCGCTCTCAGAATCTCGCTGCCCAGCGCATGTTGTGGATTTGCCCGCCATTGTCGTACAGCAAAAGAGCAGGGAAGCGCATTTTCTTTTGCGATTTGATGTGCTCTGTCTTTGAACAGCGCCATGCAAATGTTGACATGCTTTACTGAAAGCCTCTCTGTTCAAACGACCTCTGAACACAGCAAGCACACGGCCAATCCAATCGCCAAGGTATCTGCGCAAAAAACGGGTGACGGTCTCGCCACACAGCAGAAAGAGGGCTTGTTCAGAACAGGGGAAAGCGATAATTCTAAAACCAGCAAAGTCATCGGTTTCCTTTTTTTCTTCCACTCCTGCTTTTCACCACTGAATATCATTTCTGTTACGATAATCGCTGCTGGCACCAAATGTACATATACGGAGCGCGAGTCTAGAACGAAGAATTTAGAACCATGGACCCTGCACGCAACGTACTGGCAACAATAGCCTCTGCAGTGTCATTGACGATAGAAATTCCGGCCACGCCGACGCCCACGGCAACACTCACCGACCGGATAACAGCAACAGTAGCGACACTGGCCAGCACCAGACCCGCGCAGTCCTCCACAGTCTCATTCGGTGCCAAGGTGGCCTCGACTCTGCAGCAGGTGTGGGACTGGCAGCCAACGTTCATGCATGGCTTCCTGCTGGGCCAGCTCAGCATGCTGGTGGTACTGGTACTGGCGATAAAGTACATTCTGTTCGAGGAGCCGCTGGGCGCGCAGGAGAAGCGCGACGACAGCCCGCGCAATGACACGGCGGTAATGCAGGAGGGCGGGTTCGGATTGTCCAAGTTTATGATATTTTCGCGCAAGCCAAAGGAGCCCAAGGCGGACGATCTGGCCGAGGAGCTGCACAAGATGCGCAAGGAGATTCTCTCGCGGACCGGCTACGAGCTGGGGGCGCAGGCGGCCGAGTCGTGCGACTGGCTGACGGTGTTTCTGGCGCAGATTATCGCCAAGTTCCGCGCAGACGCCGAACGCCACGACCGGCTGGTGCGGGTGATCAGCGAGGCCCTGAATGGCGAGCTGCGGCCGTCGGTGCTGGACAGCATCCGGATCACACAGTTCTCCTTGGGCTCGGACTTTCTGCGCATTACTGCGGCCCGCATGGTGCCGTCGTCGGGCTCCCTGGGCATGCGCGCCGAGCTCGATCTCTCGCTGCACGACGAAATCACACTGGGCTTCAACACAAAGGTGCTGGTCAACTGGCCACGCCCATCGGTGGCCGCCTTGCCCGTCACAATGGTGGTCTCGGTGGTCAAGTTTGTCGGCACGGTGGCCGTAGAGTTCGATAGCGCGGCGCTCGAGCCCTCGGTGGCAGTCACAATTCTGCCAGACTACATCCTCGAGTTCGACATCCAGACGTTGATTGGCAGCAAGGCCAAGGTGCAGAACCTGCCGATGCTGACATCGGTGATCAGCAGGAAACTGCAGGCGGCGTTTGCCAAGGAGCTGGTGATGCCGAATGAGAAGCGGATCAAGATCAAGCACCCGTTCACGCCCAAGACCGCACAGCCAGCGCAGCCAGCGCAGCCAGCGCAGCCGCAGCAGCCAGCGGAGCCAGCACCCACCGGCTCACCCCCCAGTATACCGACGGACCTGCCACCCGACTACAACACGCAACTGCCGCCGCCGCACGCTATGCGCACGACGCTGTCGCGGGCAGGAAACCATGTGCAGACCAGCCCGCCAATGGGCATGCCGCCGCGGATGTTTACGCCCGACGAGCCCTCATTGCACCCGATGCGGGCGTCGTCGAGCCAGGCAGCGCCGTCCATGTACGGCATGTCGCCGAAAATCCACCCGATTGTGCCGGCGCCCTATGGCCCGCTGGCGAACAGGGTGTATGGAGCCGGCGGCCAGCGCTTGTTTGGCAGTGCTTTGGCGAGTATTCCGCAGGGGCTGAATGGCGTGACGGCATTGGCGGGCAGTCAGCGCCAGGCGGAAGACGACGACGACGAGATGCTGGTGAAGGATAGTGTGAGGCAGAGAGTGAACCGGGTCATTCGAACAGTCAACGAGTCGTGAGAAGGCTGTCGAGGAGGATAGCTGTTTGCATTCACATGATGCCAGCAGATAAGAAAAGCCGGATTATGTGGATCGCCCCCAATGTGGCAAATAAAAAAGGGACAGTGCATATATTGGTTGAGAATGACGAGTTGAATGTGTACATAGGATTTTGGTTTTTTGCTTGGCCCGGCGCTCACAGATACCGGTGGTCAAAGAACTTGATGGTGACCCCAATATCCGCAGCCACCCTCAGCACCGTCGCATCGTGCAGCTGGCGAGCATCATCCGAGGCGCATCGGCGCCAGATATCCGCAAACTCCCTCACCAGCGTCCTCACGCCGCGCAGGTACCCGTAATCGGGGCCAGCGCAGCCGCCAGAGCACGGGCATTTGGGCATGGGATCAGCCTCAGTCACATGGAAGAACCTGGCCGCCGCGCACGTCGAC
Source organism: Linderina pennispora (assembly GCF_002104995.1). Classification (NCBI taxonomy): domain Eukaryota; kingdom Fungi; phylum Kickxellomycota; class Kickxellomycetes; order Kickxellales; family Kickxellaceae; genus Linderina; species Linderina pennispora. The sequence goes on from NW_024468259.1 coordinate 102,642, forward strand.
ATGGGCGTGTCGGAGCCGTCAGACGCAGTGGAGGGGCCAAACAGGGGCGAACTGGCGGCGGGGTCCGGCGGGCACTGCTCATGGCACGAGGCATCGGGGCGGGTCAGTGTAGGCTCGGCATAGACATCCGGGTTGGCGACAAAGCTGCAGTTGACAAAGTCAATAATGCGCAGGTCGATCTGCGGCAGCTCAAGCGGCGCCGTAGCCCACTGGCTCTGCCGCCCGCACTCATTTGCCAGATGCGACAATGGTCGGCCACTGGTGCTGCCGCGGGAATCGGCAGAGCCAGGCAGTAGTGAGCTGCGGTCGGTGAATGAATTGGCCGGCGTCATCGTGCCGTGCAGTGGCGGCGTCGACAGCGGCAGCAGAGGAGTGTTTGCCGGTGTGGTGGCCGAGGTCACCAATGCAGGGGCATGTAGCATGGACTGCGACAGCGGGTGGTGGATGGCGGGCTCGGGCGGCAATGGCATTGGGATTGCCGGGGCGGTCGGTCGCCGCGCAAGCGACGGCGGCTGGTCAGGTAGGTCGGTGGTCGGGAACTCGTCCACGGCCCGCGTGGCAGCATACCCGTCGTAGACCAGCAAAAGGCTGGAGCCGAAGAAGCGGAAGCCGTGCATTTGCTCGACGGTCCGGTAGAGACTGCGCAGCTTGACCAGGAGGGCCGGAATCAGATAGGCAAACACTGTCTCGCCGTTGTCCAGGAACTCCAGCAGCGAGCGCTGGAACGTGAACTTGTTCAGCGACCGCCCGTAGTACTTGTCCTGGAAGAGGAAACGGTTGCGGTCGGCCTTGTAGACCTGCAGCCCGCACATGCGCACGCCCAGCTCCTTGCTAGTGGTGGCTGCGCACTTGATGGTCTGCGAGACGACCTTTTTCGCCGGTGCATTGACGCCATGTTGCCGCGTGCCCATTTTGAGATCGAGGATGCATGGCCGCCGCATGGATGCGGTCAGATCGGACATCAGGATGAACTGGTGCGTGCTGCCCTCGATGGCCTCGGTGGGCATGCGCTTGGCGCATTTCTTCTTCCACAGATTTTCAAAGTCCGCCGTGGCGGCGGTTTGAGCTGGGCAGTCCGCGGCCTTGGCGAGGTCCGGCTCGGAGCGGTCCAGTGGCTCACTAACACAGGCCGTGAGCCGGGGCCGCACCTTCATCGCCCCCGTGCTTTCGCGCCGCACAGGCAGACCGTCGCTGCCTAGCAGGGCGCCCGGGGGTCCAGACGCAGCATCGGCTACTGCCCGGTCGTGCAGCAGACTGGAGCCGCGCATGCGGTTGGAGCCAAGCAAAGGGTGGACGATAGGCGCTAGGGCTGTCATGCGCGGTACGCCCGGCAGCAGCTTTGCTGCTGGGGCCTCGGTCCGCGCTGGCCCGGCTGACGGACGGTTTTCCGGGCTGCTGCTGGAGCTAGTGCTTGTAGACGACACATGGCCTCGTGCATCATACATGGAGTTCATACACAGCCCCTCTATATCGCTCAACATCATGTGTTTCTGCAGGTCCAGACTATGTGCCTCGTCGGCGTCGTTGGTGCCGGTGGTGCGCTCGACGGCCGACGCCAATGGCATGAAATGAGCGGGCTGCAGATCAGTCGACGAGTGGCGGCGACGCACGGGTCCATGGGCTCTGATTTTTGCCTGCTGCCGGGCCCGGGCCTTGAGCGCGCGCGGCGACAGCGCGTCCTTCAGAATCTGCTCCTGCATGGCCCGCCAGGCACCGCTCAGGTGCATCTTGCGGGCACCGAAGCTACCAGGTGCGGCAGTGCGGCTGCTGGGCGACGGCACCAGCTGGCGGGCCAGGCAGCTGGGCAGAATATGCAGGTTCTGCTCCAGCACAATCTCCGGGACTGGGTCGCCGCCCTCGGGCTTTTTGCGGTACGTGACATTGACGACGCCCAGGCAGCTGGGCACAAACCGGTACAGGTCGCGGTGCAAGTAATCCACGGCCTCGTAGAACGCGCGCTCGCGCTCATTCATCGGCTTGCAGATGGCGCTGCCCGAGAACTTTAGGAACGGCGTGTGTCCGCCCACCTGGTTAACAAACGGAGTTAACGCCAACGACGGCGGCGTCACCGGGCCGTGGAATGTCGCCTCTTCGTCGAGCCACGGCTGCCCGAGCTCGTCGCCCGACACGTCCATTAATTCGTCGTCCGTCACGTGCGTTTCATAGTAACTATCGTCGTCCTCGTCCATGCTGACCTCGTTGATGTCGTCCTGCACGTCGAGCCACACGCCTGGCGGCTCATTGAGCGACCGCCGCGGCGAGATGCTGCGTAGCCGGTAGTGCGAGCGGTTCTGAATCAGCTGGTAGTTTTTCACCCCTGCTCCATCGATCTGCGGGATGCCCTGGGCTGACACTGACGCCATTAGTGGCGGATGAGCCGCCATGTGTTGCGATGCACTGTTATGAATGTGCTCTGATGTCGCTGCGGCTGTGTGCTGCATGGGTGTCAGGAGCTCATCCAGTTGATTTTCCACCCGGCTTTTCCGCCACCGCCGGCCGGACCGCGACGGAGCGCCTACGGCGGCGCCGGGCGTGCTGCTGGTTGGAGTAAGCGGTTGCTGGTCTGTTGGGGCTAGTTGTACACGGAAAGAGTGCATTGTATGCACATGCTGTACAGGGTTTGGAATTTAAAATAAAAAGGTGAGGGTTGGCGGGAAAAAGAAGATAATCCTGCGGCAAGGGAGCGGATAACCTGCAACAAGCAATGTAGCCGATAATAAAAGCGCCAGCGAAAAAATGTCGGAAAAGAGCGAGGGAAAGCACCAGTCTGGTTAAAAAACACGGAAGAAGGGAAAAAAGAAGAAAAAAGTGTAAACTCGACAAAAAAGCGCGCTCTAGCCGATATTTATACCCCTCGCGAATCGACAAGAGGCCCAGGCATTTTTTGCTTTGGGGGGGCCTTCCAACCGCCCCTTCCTGCCACCCCCCACTGGCCCACATCGATTGGCAGCGCCCCGTATTGGCAAAAGTTCAAGGTACGGTTTCTGTGCGACAATCTTTGGGCACGATATGGCGGAGCGAGCATTCATATTGGGCCGCACAAGAAGCAAGGCATTTCCCAAGAGTCCTGCCGCATTCCCCCTTCTCAAACGCCGTTAGAGCTGCCCTCTCCCACCTGCATGCGAGCCGCGATGGAAAAACGCACGGTGCTTGTCCGATGGAGAGCCACACGTGGGGTGAGGCGGGCACCTCCACTTGCTTTGCGTGCTGTTCACTCTGTAGCACCAATCGTGAAGGCCATTGCTGTGCTATCTGCCCTGCCACCAGTTTAAGCCACGCATTTACAACGGCTATAGGCCACTGGCTAGTAGTCTTATGCTTTTCCTCCTCTAACGCGTCTCGACGCCCCCATGTCTAGAATATCCTTCTACACCACACACCGCGCACACGGCCAATTGTGCTTGGTCACGCTTTCAAAGCGTTTTTATTTTGCCTGCACGGCCAATTTGCTGCTATTCGCACCACATGCATGCATGTCTGGATAGGCCCAAAAAATGCCTACCCTTCCTTTTTCGTTTTGCCATTAGGTCATGTTTTTGTTGAGAGATGCACAAAATAAATAAAAAAAACATAGTGCCAAGCGGTGCGTGCATGTGGGTAACGACGCCATAGCATCATTGGCATATCAGGGCCTCAGTGTGTAAATGCATATGCTGCATACAATCAGCATATCTGTCATCCAGTAGTATGCACATCGTGGGCTCAGGCAGAGGCCTTCCTAACACCCGATTTCCTGCAAATGCTTTGCCACAGTGACACTCGAAGAATGCATGCTTCTGTATTTTTTTTCGGAGAACGGCCAGAGGGGGTTTCTGGGTTGTTGCTTTTTTCCCACTGGCTCGGTGCATTTTCATCCAGCCATCGAGCATGACCTAGATGCGATAGGTGCAAGGGCAGCATATGGCATTAGTCGATTGGATTGCCCGGGAACGCCGTATCTCGAAAAACGGCTTTGCATCTTGCTCGTGGCAGGTCTTGGGCACAAAATCGATAAGATCCGATTTCGACCTAATTCGTCCCACGACTCGTCAGGAGCCGTGGCTCGCCGGCTCAGGAACACAGGCTTCAATTTTGCCACAAGGAAAAATCTGGACGCTTTTTTTGTTTATCAGCATTCACTTCTATCCAAAAAACGCAATTCATAAACAGCGACAATGCCAGAGGTAGCCCGCACCGTGACACCCGCAGAAGACGAGCTGCGCGCGGCCATTGCAGCTGTGAAGGCATCGAACCCCGAGTTTGGCATCGCCCGCGTACTGAGCACGATCCGCTCCTCGCACGGCGACTGGCAGGTCAGCGAGAAGCGTGTGCGCAAGTTCCTGGGCGCGCTGGGGCTGGTGCAGAGCGACAATGCCGGGATCCCGAAGAGCTCATTGGCGCCGACGGATCTGGCGGCAACCACGGGCAAGGGCCAGGTGGAGATCCGGTACATCGACGGCACAAAGGGCAAGGGCGTGTTTGCAACGCAGGACATGCAGCCTGGGAGCATAGTGTTTGAGGAGACGCCCTTTGCGTGGTACCCGCGCTGGGACACCGTCGGCGCCGCCTACCACCTGGACGCCGATCACGAGTGCCAGCTGTGCGCGCGCTCGCTGGACCCAACGGTAGTGCGCACGCGCGTGCGCCCGGCAAAATGTGCCTCGTGCGGGGTCAAATTCTGCAGCAGCATCTGCAAGACCGAGGCCGATATGCATTTCCACAAAATTGAGTGCTCCAAGAGCAACCCGGCGTTTGCCAAGCTGGCCGATTTCAGCCGCCGCCAGGACCAGTGGGGGGCGCCGATGGGCGCTGTGCGCGCGCTGGAGCGCGTCATCATGGAGTTTGAGCAAAGCACGAGGCGTGGCCGCGAGGCGTGGGCTGGTCTAAAGGCCTTTGCCACTGTGAGCCAGGAGACGATTGACGAGAGGCGGTTTGGCCCTGCTTGGTTCATGTACCAGGAGGACCGCGAGAACAAATGGAAGGCCAGCTACAAGCTGATGAAGAGCGCCTTGTGTCCGCCGCCTGCAGCCTGCGGGCTCACGGCGTTTGACAGGATCCCGGCCAAGATCAAGGAGGAGATGCTCTCGTACCAGGGATGGCTGGATCTGCTCGGAAAGTACTGCCTGAACGACCAGAATGGCGGCTTCTATCTGCTGCAGAGCTGCTTTAACCATAGCTGCGTGCCCAACTGCCAGGTCTCGCATCCAAACTCGGGAAAGTACCGCGCCCATATCGAGATTCTGAAGCCCATCAAGCAAGGCGAGGAGATGTTTATTACCTATGTCAACCCCAGAGATGGCGTCGAGGCGCGTCGCAAGGACCTGAAGGACTGGTACATGTTTGAGTGCAGCTGCACGAGGTGCCAGAAGGAGCTGCAGGATCTTCCAAAGACCGAACGCCAGGAAAATGTCATCACAATTTAGACAGGATACTTTTCTTGAATACACGGTAGGATCTCTACTTGCTGCACTCTTGGATCTTCTGACGGTCCTTGATGCCATAGACAGTCTTGGTCCACCACTTCTCTCCCCATTTAGCATACCCGACATCACAGGCCATTCTGCCTAAATGAGCTGCAGCCGTTATAAGACGGCAACCCGGCATGAGATCTGATGCGCTTGTAATCGCTGGTCCATAGGCCAGGGCAGCGAGCACGGAGACTAGCATCACATGGTCTCCACCAGTGCCATGGCCCTCGTTAAGGACACATATAGTACGCAACGGGTGGACAGAATATACCAAGGAATGAGGAAGGGAACCCGGACGAAGACGCGCCAGTAGTTTGCACTGTGGGAGAGTCGAGTAGGTGCAAAATTGCGGTGCATCGTTCACATGGTCTTGCGTTACATGGGGTTTACGTGAAAGTCGCAGCATGTTGGAAATGAAATGGTAGGCAAAGCCAAAGGGTGAATGGCAGGGTCGAGCCAGCAATCCTTGGCAGTCTGGTCTTATATATCCCCCATGATGTCTATGACGGTAAGCGGTACGTGAGATGCGATGTATGCAACTGGTAACAATCCGACTCAGATATTGGTGACATTCATATTTGGCCAGGTCCGGCTGTGATGTGATCGCAGCCCGTCCATATCAAAAGTGCCAAATCTTTGCAAACAGTGTTGCCACAAGTACATCTAGGTGCTGTATTGAATCTTTTGAAGGGTCTACTTTAGGCGCCGAGCCTCAACCGTCTTGACGAGTTCACGCCACCACTTCTCGCCCCACTGCACATAGGCCATGCCAAATGCACCACCGCCTAGATGCGCCCAGTGCGCAAATGTGCTCCATCCGAGGACAGCACCTGCTAGGTCATAGGCCATCAGCAATGGGAACGCCTGGCTAATGGTGAATGGCAGGAACGGCAGGAATATGAGCGCAATCTGTGAGTTTGGAAAGTACATCATGGTCGCACCGACCACCGCATACACGGCTCCACTCGCCCCCAGCGCAGGGAGAATCGCCAGCGGCCGTAGCGGCGACAGCACGTGGTTGGCCAGGCTAGAAATAACACCAGCCGACAGGTAGAATGCAGTAAACTGCTCGGCGCCCATCCGGTCAGCAACAGCCGACCCAAACGACATCAGCGCAATGGTGTTGAATGCGAAATGCCACACCTCGCGGTGGCTGAACGTGCTGGTCAGCAGCGTGTATGCACGGCCCGTCCGCGGATCATGCAAAAAGTACTTGGTCATCTTGGGCATCAGCCGCGGTACCTGCCACATTGCAAACACAGCGGCATTGATGCCCGCGATTGCATACACAACCCGCTTGCCAGGCGACATGCGGTACCACGAGTCTGAGCATGCCACCATGGTGCGTTTCAGCTCGCGTGGCATCCACCCCGGCAGGTGCGCGATCCGGCGGATGGTCTTCGCGTGCGGCTCCGAATACACCCCGTGTGCACGGCCCACCAGCCGCTGTACCTCCAAGTCGTTCATCAGGGCCCAAATCCGGTCCTCCTCATCGCCCACACTGCCTGTCCCGCCCAGGCCCAGCACGTTGAGGTAGCTCCAGGAGCGCTGCCGCATCCGTTCTCGGTGGTCTGCAAACGAGTTGGCACATAAGTAGAAGGCACCGCCGCTGAAGGCCAGCGACCAGAGGATCGGCCGGATAAACAGAACCCGCCCACCACTGGGTCCGCTGGGCCGATATTGCCATGTTGGTTCGGGCTGGGCCTCGTTGCGTAGCGGCGATGCTGACGGGTGAGACCGCCAACGGCCGGCCCGGTATGCGCGGAAACCAGTCGGTTGTGGCCACTTTGGCACGACCCGCGGCACGACCCGCGGCACGACCCGAGGCATTGAGCTGCTCCAGCACCCGAGTCTGAGCATCGTTAAATAGTTGAATTGGTGTTGAATGTGTCGAAGAAAGTTAAAGCGAAACAGCGAGCACCACAGTTGCTGGCGATGACTAAATCCTGCCAAAACGCTTGGCGATAATACCTTGAACTTGTCACGTGAATCTGATCTTGCCACTAATCCGATCATCGCTTGCTGCATTTTTCGTTTTTTTACAGCTACAAAAATAAAATAAAAAACTTTCATCGCATTGGCCGCTGCTCCTTGCAATTCTCCTCTTCACCAACCACTTTTCTATACCTGTATATCAAAACGCGGCCTCCACAGCTAGACATGGCTCCACGGAAGGGACGGAACGCAGCGGCCAAAGCCAAGGCTGCCAAGGGCGAGGCAACCTACACCATGGATCAGCTCCTGGCCAAGGCACAGGAACTGATGGACGACAACGAGCCCCAGACGGCATTGCAGTTTGCCGCGAAGGCGATTGAGATGGACGCAAACAACACACAGGCGCTGTTCCTGGCGGCGCTGATCCAGCTGGAAATGGGGTCTGTGGACCCGGCAATCAACTGCTTGCAAAAATGCGTGCAACTGTCGCCAGAGCGCGGCTTCGAGAAATACATGTACCTGGGCCAGTTCTCGGTCGAGCTCGAAGCCGTAAAGTACTTTGAGCTGGGTGTGCAGGCAATGCAGCGCGATCTGGCTGAGCTTCCGCAGGACTCGCTGCAGGCCGCTGAGCTGCGGCGTATGATGGCTGAGGCGTATGTGGCCATCACTGAAATCTTCCTGACCGACTGCTGCGACGAACCGGACGCTGAGCAAAAGTGCGAGCAGCTATTGCAGCTTGCAGTGGAGAGCGACCCAGAGTGCCCCGAGGTGTACCAGACGTTGGCGTCTGTGCGCATGAGCCAGGCGCGCCCCGACGATGCGCGCGAGTGCCTGAAAAAGGGCATGTCGCTGTGGATCAATAAGGATCCGAACGACCCGCAGATCCCGTCGTACGATAACCGGCTTGCGCTGGCGCGGCTTCTCTTGGAGGTTGACGAGAAGGAGGAGGCGCTGTCGTTGCTCGAGCGCCTGCAAAAGCAGGATGACGAGAATGTCGATCTGTGGTATCTGTATGGCTGGACGTATAAGCTGCAGGCGGAGGATACCAGCGAAGACGGGGACAAGGCGGATCTGCTGCGCTCGGCCCGCGCGTGTCTGAGGCGCGCGATCAAGCTGGCCCAGATGCAGGAGTACGAGGACGAGAGCCTGGTGGCTCACGCGCAGGAGCTGGTGACAGGCATCAATGAGCTGGTGCCGGATGACGGCAACGACGACGCCGAAGAGGAGGTTGCCGGCAATGAGGGCGAGTGGGAGGACGTGGCCAGCGACGACGACAATGCCATGGACACGATGTAATCGAGGAACAATGAGGTGCTGTTTAGTAGATAAATTGAGAACGTTGCAAACAAGCGAGGCGCACATGATCGCGACCCGATTCACGCTCGCGGCAGAGCTGCAACTTAAGCCGAACACCTCTTTCAGGCGCTGCCGAGGAGTGCCGATCTGCATGTCGCTGAGTGGATTTGAGAAGGAGCGCTTTTGGGGAGTGGCCAGTTTGATGACAAGATTTATCGAGTGAATCCCCTGTCGTACAGGAATTTACTAGTGCTGGCTGTTGTGTGTATTGCGGATCCACACACACGGAATAGTTGGAAAAACCGCTGCAGACCTTTTCTTCCCCTTTTCTCTCTTCTTTGCATTTCAAAACACTCTTAATAACATTCCCTAGCTCCCCTCCCCTCTTTCCTCTCGACACCTTTTGGTACAGCAAACCGCTCTCCACCGCTCTCTAAAGGTAAGCTTCTATCCAGAAATCTGGCAAGCCCTTGTGTGGGAATAAAATCGCTGCTGCCTCTTCCCAGAAAGGTGCACTACTGGCTTGGAGGACCGTAAACCGTGGGCTGCTATTGATAATAAACGGTCCGAGCGCTATCCGCTGCACCGACTGGACCCGGCTCTCTGGAGCTTTGGGTCAGTAAGCTCCCAGACGCCACAGATATCTAAAAATGGACCCAGCGGCCTTGTCTCTCCTTCTCTCCCATCCAATAACCACACATAGATCGTATAATGAAGTTCATCATCGCCCTCACTCTTGCCACGGTCGCCTCGGCCGAGACCTGGAAAATCACGAGCCTTGACCAGGGCACCCGTACCAACCTGTGCGCACTTCAGATCCAGTCGTGCCAGAACGACTGTGGCGGCGCCGACCAGGCCCCCATGGCCTTCTGTAACGAGAAGACTCTCGCCTGGGGCTGCGGTTGCCTGGAGCGCACTCCCAACTTCTCCCTCTGGAACTGGCCCGTGCCGGTCACCGACTGTAGGGGCTCCAGGGACGTCTGCCGCAATAACTGTAACGCGGCCTCCTCGGGTGACCGCAACGAGTGCTTCACCAAATGTGATGCCACCCACCAGTGCAGCACCGAAAACGCTCCGATTTCGTACACCAACTCGACTGGCGTCGATACCGCACCCATCTACGTCGGCCCAGCTGTCTCGTACAACGGCACCAAGCTGGGTGATCTGAACGATGGCAACAAGCGTCCGGACTCGGTCGAGGACTCGTCCTCTGAGTCAGCGTCAGCCTCAGGCTCCAAGCCTAGCGCGTCGGCCTCGGGCTCCAAGAACAGCGCATCGGGCTCTGCTGGTGACGAGAAGGCTAGCTCGGCTGCCAAGTCCGAGTCGACCAACGGCGCTGCATCCGTCAAGGCCTTCGGCTACGCCGGTGTGTCGCTGCTGGTTGCTGCTGGTGCCACCCTTCTCTAAACTCCTTCCCAAATAAACAACACTGCCATGACATCAAAAGAAAATAAACATTGGATTCTCTTGTTTTTGTGTAAAACCACCAACTACTTGCGACGGTCGTCTTTGTCGTCTGCGTCCCAAATTGACCGGCTATGATACAGCGAGCCGCCAAAGGATGTCGGGTGGGACATCTCGCGGTCAATCGGAATCCGGAACGGGTTGGTCAGTGCGTCCACCCCCTGATCGCTGCTCTGCTTTTGCTCGCGCTCGCGCTCGCGCTTGCGCACCGGCGCGCCGATTGGCTCAACCAGCGGCCGCCGTGGGTTGACAAGGCTGCCACCAAAAATCAGCGACTGTGTCTGCTCGGCAGCCGGCGTCGTACTGCGCAGCGAGAATGGGTCGGTGCTCTGCTGGCCGGCAGCTGCCTCGGGGAATACTGGCGAGGGGCGGTCGTTGACAGTGCTGCTGCGACCTGACTCGCGGCCATCGGCGCGCTCAAAATCCGGCCACCCGCTGCCTGCGCGAAGATCCAATGACTGGAACCGGAAGTGCGGGCTCGTGGCATTGCCCAGGACGCTGCGCTGGTCCAAGTTCTCAAACGAGCTCGTCAAAATCCTGTCCAGCGGCCGAGCATGGCCAGCTGATGCCATCGACGGCCGCTGGAAATCGCGACGGGCCAGGTCGCTCATCCTGCCGATGCTGCTGCCACCGCCACTACGCTGCCTGGCCGGTGTCGGGTAGGCCAGATCTGTGTCTTTCAGAATGCTCAGCGCGCTGGCCTCGGCAGTTGTTGTCGACAGCGACGGGTCTCCGGCACTGCTGCCCCACAGCGACGATCTTGTCAGCCGGCCAGCATCACGCACTGAGTTCACAGGGCTCAGATGGCGGACAAAATCCAAGTCGCTCGCAGCATCCAGCGGCGCGCCAGCGTTGATCAGGCTCAAGGAGTCAATTGCTGCCGACGACGTCGCCAGCGGTACACTCCTATCCCAAAACAGCAGCAGGTCACTGAGGTCGGCGCTACGTCTTGACCCTACACCGCTGATACTCATGCCCTGGGCGCTGCTGATCGCTGGCACCACCGCATCGCCAAACCCACCGCTCATGTTGGCAAATGACGATGACCTGGCGTGATTGAACCCACTGTTCTGGCTACTGCGCCTTACCGGCATCGTCTGCGCCTGGTACGCCAACGATGGTGGTTGAAGCTCGCCAAACGGATTCACCCTCGTCGGCGATGCAGCCAGTGGCAGTGGTGACGCAGTGCTGACTGCTGGCTGGTACCTGCGCATGGTCTGTGCATTAGCCAGTGCCTGCAGCCGCTGGCGCTCGCTGGTGGCCTCGTCGAGCTGCGGAATCAGCGCGCTGATTTCAGCCTGGATCTTCTCGGCCGACATCGCGATCCGCGACCGGTCGTCCTGCATGCGGTGCCGCCTGCGCACTGCCTCCTTGATTTGCGCATCGAGTTCAGCGTTCTTCTTCTCCTGCACCGTCAGCTCTGCCCGCTTAGCCTTTAGACTAGCTGCCAGATCCGCCTGCTGCGCCGTCAGTTCATCCAGCCGCTGCTGTGCTTTCTCGACCTCAGCCTTAATTGCACCGATGGTGTTCTTCAGCTCTTCCTGCTGCCGCCCGTGGTCACGCTTCTCCTTCTGCATCGTCTCCTCCAGCGCCCTCGCGCTTTTCGTATACTCCTCCGTCTTGCGCTCTTGGTCGCGCATCCGCTCGAGTGCGCGCTGCCGCCTGCCCATGGCATCGGTGATTGCTGTGTCCAGCCGTATCTTCTCGCTGTCCAGCCTGCGCTTTTCCGCCTCGAGCTCACGGATCTTGTCACGCTGAGCCGCCTTTGCCAGCTCCTCCTCCTTGCGCTTCGCCTTCAGCTCGTGGATCTCGCGCTGCAGTCTTGCGCGCTCTTCGTCGGCGTGCTCTCGCAACTCAGCAATACTGCGCTCTAGCGCATCCACTTCGTGCTGCGATGCCTCAATCTCTGCCTTAATACTCGCTGTATTCGCTTCATTTGCTGTCTCCGTCTTGGTACCGTTGGCCTTTTGCTGCTGCTGCTGCTGCTGCTGGGCCTCACCCCGCGACAGCGTGCTGACAAATACTGGTTGGGAGGCTGTGCGTCCCCGGCTCTGCGACACCGCCCAAATGCGCAGCTGGTACATGTGTGCGCTCTGCAGTCCGCGGATCCTCGTATAATCCTCGGAGCCGCTGCATGAGCCAACGATATGGCCATTGACCTCGATTTCGTACCGCGCCACCCGCGCTTCCCTCAGCCCCTTGCGGTCGATGCTGATCAACCCGTTGCCAATAGTCAAGACTGTGCTGGCCAACTCTGCCCGTCCATCACCCGGCGCCAACGTCGTTGATTGCACACCCTGCGCATCGCCCACGCCTATGCTGTTCGTGGCACCGCCAGGCCCAAAGATGCCCGGCGAATTATCAGAGTCGCCCGCTGTAACAATGCTCTTTGGCATGGCTGCCCAGCTGACAATGACGCTGGTATCCCGAATTTCGACAATGCCCAGCCTTGGTGCCGGTGGCGGAATAATCCCCAGCAACAAACAAGCCGGGTCCAGCAATCTCTCGAGCCGCCGGGCATGGTGGTATGCGAGCCACAGGATCCCAAACGATGTGCAGTATGCTGCTATCGGTGCCTGCAGGTACTCGGGCAGAATCGAGCACCACGGGTTGCCGATGCGCGCCAGACTCATCACCGCTGTCAGCGCCCAGCCCTTCGAGTCCAGCCCATGCACTCCGCGCACCAGTAGCATGCACACCACAATCGTCGAAAACAAGGACGTCGTTGTGTACGGCACCATGTAGAATATCGCTACATTCACTACCGTCATGGCCACTGTCAGCAGAGCGAAAAACACCACGGACATGCCGAACGCCTGTACAAACACCGAAAACGAGAAAAACGTAAACACCAGCCATTCTGCTGGCATATGCAGGTCCATGATATCGAACAGAAACACGCCCGCCCACGCTACCAATGCTGCTGTGGCCCGGTGCCGATTGAAGAATGCCAGGACCTCGTCCCACCAGAGCTCGAGCTGCCGTCCCAGATCATCCTCACCAGCTGTCTCGCTGTTGCTAGCTCCTGTCTCTGGGCCATTGGTTGTGGAAAACAGCGACGGTGCTGCGCTCGACTGCCCTTTTTTAGCTGTGTTGCCATTTGGAGCTGGCGAATTGCCGTCACTCCCAATTCCCGCCGCCGGAATTGCTGTCGCTCCTGTTGGCTGCTGCTGCTGTTGCTTTTCAGCCTTCATAGGGCGGGAGTCGATACGACTATAATAATAATTGTAGGAGAAAACGACAAATGCGAAAAAAAGACTCGTTTTTCTCAGAAATGCAAACTGGAGTGCCAAACACCAGTGGAAGCAAAAAAGCGATAGTAGGAAAATTCCAAACAACCGCTGAGGTGCGTCGCACAAAACAAAAAAAACCTCTGCTGCGCCGCGATAAATCTGATTTCTACCAGCAACACACTCCATCATGCGCAAGTGCCTGTTGCCCGCTTTCAGTCAGGTACAGCGCATGCCAGATGCTCGGCTGTCACAGTGCACTAACGAGCGTGTGGGTGCCACTTTGATTGATGAATATGCAGGTCATTTTATGTGTCTGCTGTGTGGTTTATTGTTTGCAAATGAAGCGCTTGTCGGTAAGTCCAGGGCGAGAGGAGCAGCAGTAGGGTGCGGACATTTGCCTAGCCATTGCTATGTCGCTGAGAGGCATATGCTGTCTTGGTCTAACTGCTTGACCACGTATTGAAAAGAGTCGCCGCTAGCTTAGGTCAACCACAAGGCGGCATCACCATTTAGCCGCGATCCGCTCAGAGCAGCACTATTTGAAAGGCGTGCCAAGAGAACTGTAGGTGACAAGCCATTAGCACTCTTTGACAAGTAGAACAACTACAGAACCATTTTGGCAGCTGGCCAGCTGCTCTTTCTTGTCTCCTCAGCCTTTTTTTGCACATTAGATACATGGCCTCCACTACTATTGACCCGCTTTCTCATACATCTTTCTCTTCTCTGCGAGCTGATAGCAGCCCAGTCAAGAGCAACGGCGTGGATATCCACCAGATGGACCTGCTGAGTGGCACGGTAGCTCTGCTGGGTGTGGCATCTATAATCCTGCAGGCCATCCGCACTCCGCTGAAGTTTTCATACCCGCATTTTGCTGTCTTTTTGAAATGGCTCGAGGCAAGCATCGAAAAGGATCTGGACGTGTTTCTCAACTCTTGTACAAAGGACTGCGACACACGCTGCTATCAGCTTACGAGAAATGCACTACTGAGAAGACTCAGCAGCAATATCTTTGTCGAGGGAACACCGGGCTGCAACGGAGGTAAATCGGTAACTGCCGATGACTTGAAGGAGACTATCAAGGAAGGTGGTGGTGATGCGCTGATTGAACTGGCGCGTATTGGTGGGTACCCACGAATGAAGGCCCTTCGCAGAGCCGTGTACCTTACCCGGCATGCTCCTAAGCAACTCGAAACCATCGTGGTCTGGCAATGGATTGGTGTGGTGGTCCACTGGCTGATCTTTGACCTCACCACCCTCCTCATTCCCGCAGTTTTAAGTGCCACCTACTGGGTTGGGCGTGTCTTTCGGGGTGGAGCACATAAAATGCGCCCACAGATGGCATGCACTCCTTTCATATCGAAGAGGCTTATCAGCTACGATATGCTGGAGCTAGCCAAGCATCGCATACAGATCCAGCACCAGCCATGGGTCCGCTTTGGCACGTATTTCATGCTTGCTGAGCTGTCGGAAAAGCCTATCAGTGTTCGCGCGTGGGGAAAAGACGACCGACAAGACACATGCGACCATCTAGTGCATCCACTTGTCTACGACCGGAGGATCTGTTCGCAGATTTCCACTGACCAGTGCTCTGTGGCCCGGATGCTGTACACTGTTTCCCTACTCAGTATCCGGACGATGCTACTCTGCAGCAACATCGCGTTTGTCCCAAACTACGTCATACTCAGTGGGCACAGTAACCTTGATTTGAAGAGGATGGGCCCGATGCTCTTGGTCAACAACGGCACGCTACACGGACTTTATGAGCTCATGTACCAGGTGGGCAGTCAGGGCAATGGAGATCTGGATAAACATGCCAGAGAGCGCCTTCTTGGTTCGTATAGGCAATTGACTGAGAGGATGCGAGGAAAACTTGGCGACATGATATGCGAAGGTAGTCAGACGAGCATCCTGCTTAATCTTGCCTTGGCCAGTATGCAGGATAATAGTGTCAATGAGGCCCGCGACCTTGTAGCCCAAATGCCGGGTACCCAGAATCCTGCAAACCAGTTCGAGCTTGCTGGTGTCAAAATTGACCCAGAGTCATTTCTCTCTGTCTATCAACACCGGCTCGTCATGAACACCACTATCGGGTTGCTCATAGAAAGCGTCCAAACATTCGACCTGCACTGGGGCGCAACTACTTGGTTACTCCAGCTATTTCTCCGTGCTTACGAGGACGTGAACCTGACTGATGACCACAGCACATGCAGCAGTGAGACTGCCAACCCCGGGAAAATCCGCGGGAGAGTAAAGGCACTGTGCTTTTTACCGTTTCAGCCCAAGCTACCCCATCCACCAGCAGGAGCAGATGAGCGGCAGAGGGATATGCCAATGGCGTCTAAGCTGAAGGACAAGGGATTCCAAAGCATCTTTAGATCTGCGTGGTCCCCTTTTGGCTGTAACGAGGCCGGTCAGTTGCTCAGCGCTCCTCCTGCGTGGTGCGTCTGTCGGCGCCATTGCACAGGATTGTGCACTCTTGTCGTGGAAAGATGGAAGCTGCTTGTCTCGGCCCCTCTTTACCAGCACACCCCCTATATATTCGATAGGCGTACTGAGCCTGGCACTGAATCCTCCCCCTTGCTCCCTGACTCGATTATACCCATCGTACCCCTCATCTGCTCGACGAATATACGCTTGCTGAATAGGCACATCAAGAAAATGGGATGGATTGGCAAAACCACAGCCGAAGCTGGTGATAATGGTATACCTACCTCCTCGACACCCGAACAGACGAGCAATGCCATCACTGCACTGCCACCGGGACCGCTTACTGATCATCTCTACCAGAAACTATACAGGATACTGGT
Source organism: Linderina pennispora (assembly GCF_002104995.1). Classification (NCBI taxonomy): domain Eukaryota; kingdom Fungi; phylum Kickxellomycota; class Kickxellomycetes; order Kickxellales; family Kickxellaceae; genus Linderina; species Linderina pennispora. The sequence goes on from NW_024468259.1 coordinate 118,824, forward strand.
TATCTCTCGGGGACGAATTTACACCTGGGACCTCGATAAAACATCCAATGTAGTTACGGAGTCAGTGAGCTACTTTTGCAAACCCGAAACAGTCTCCGTCAGTGGCACATTGTTGACGGTCTATGAAGCCGACGCTCAAGCAATAAAGGGCACAGAGACTGTGGCTGTTAACACTGCAGGCCATACAGGCGATCATCAGCAGCCACCAGAACTGTCCTTGTCTCCTATTGCCTGGCGGTATGACTCTCATAATTCCCCATGCTTGTCAGAAGAGCAGCTGGCAACACATTAGCAGCTCGCTATTTATTAAGCATGAATAATATTCTTGAACACATACATATGGCAGATGCACATGATAGGAGTAATGACAGTGGTGTGTCTACTGGTATTGGTGAGCCTACAATAATTAGATTTGTGACCTGGTATAAAGCACCTAGCGATGAGCACACATGCAGACGCCGCATAGAGCCCCACATTCGGCAGCTCCTGGGTATTTTCCTCCTGCCAGTTTTATTGGCCGAAGGGTACTGATTTTCAAGAGGATTCTCACAGAATAATTTTGCTCTTTCTGGACTCCTTGCCAGCCTTTTTGCGCAGCCAGACCGCTTCTCCTGACAGATATAAAAACTCAAGACGATACTCCCAAACTTAACCTCATCAGAACCTCATCATTCTTTTTCCTATCGAGCTACTCACACCAAAGATTATCGCCATGGATAACCTCCCGCCGCATGTCATTGACATCATCATCTCGTACACTATCGGACAGGACAAGTTGAGACCTGAGCTCCGGACTGACACCAGCCCGCTTACTGTGCCGCGTACTCTGTACCCGCTGATGAGCGTTAATCGTGAATGGCGACGTGTCGCCAGTAACTTCATCAATAAATCTGCTGGTATCCTAATCAGGGACCCTGATGGAATCTATCAGTATCGGTTGTACCGACGCGGCCAGGAAACGCCTGAGCAGGCCCAGCCTCTTGAGGATATCGTTGCGACCGGGTTTGAGCGGCATGTCCGCCATTTGCAACTCAATTTACCCATTGAGAGTATCGCAGACGGCACGGCATACTCAGCGATCGACTCGCTGCTCAGCTCGTGCAAGGGCAAGCTCAACAGCGTCCAGACAGTATCTCTCCGCATTGCGACCAACTGTTTTCCTACGTTCAATCAGTTTCTTATGATGCGGGATACCGTAGCCAGCCCGCAGGAGCAGGCCAATATCGAGCGCGAGGTTTCCCAGAATGTTGGTCGTATCGGCAAGCTGCTGAAGAAGGTGGTGCCAAACATCGTTTCTGTGGTTTATTCCGGTGTGCATCACCTCAGATTCAACAACCGGCCTCTAAATAACGCTCTTTTGTCAGCGTTGCTGGGTGGTGCGCCATCAGTCCAGTATCTGAGCATACTGGTAGGCGATTTTTCACATACTGCTTTGGAGAGTGGGCTGGCACCCAATGTCAAGCACATGCACATTGACTTGGATTCTTCCAGCAGCGACAGTATACCTGAGCTGGCTGCTCGCTATGCGAATTGTCTGGAGACTCTGAGCGTTGAGTCCAGTGACAAGTATATGCTCTGCAGACTGTTCAAGAACTCTGTAGATGAGTCACCCGTAGTGTACCCGAATCTACGTACATTCGTGGCGTCATGCGGGTATCGCTGGAGTGGCAATGAAGAAACATACAATTTTAGGGTCAACCCTTTCCCGGAGCTGCAGCGGCTCATATGCAAGGGTGTCTTCCCATTTACTACTAGCCGTGTGCTTCACTGGATACGGCCTACGATCGAGGTGATGGAGATTAATTTCCGTGACCACTTTTACAACCGGTTTGTCGAGGACGGCGTGTTCAGTGCTGGTTCATTCCCGAACCTGCGTCATGTCAAACTGTCATGGTTTGAGGATTCCAAGCATATCTCGATTGTCGACCCATCACCCGAACTCCCACGTGTGCTATCACTCAGCCCTATCATCAAAAAGGTTGTCTTCGATACACCAGTTGCTAGTCTCAAAATTCCAAGAGTCGCTCTGCATACGTACAGAACTCTAAAGGATCTGGATCTGAGCGGTATTCAGCTCACTATCTTACAGTCGATCCTGCTGATCAGCACCTCTCCTGAGCTTCATACAGTGACATTGTCCCTGAAGTCCAGCCATAGTGCAAATGAACGAGGGAGCATAAGTGACGCCAAAATCAAAGAGTTTCAGGAGAAGAACATATGCACTGGAAATCCGAAACTGATGACGTTGAGGATAAGGACGACTAAATTCCCCACACGTTTGTGTGCTGCGCAACATACCCTGCTACTGGCCAGTGTTTTCAAATCACTACAGCGTATCGAGGTTTGCAGCCTTGATAAGATACGCAACGCAGCAACTCTCGCGGCATTTGACAAGGCAAAGGAGCTCAACATCTTTGACAACGATAGAGAAGACCGGATCCGGTGCATGGTGGTTGTGTTGGTTCGCAAGTAGGGTTTAAAGGGCTGTAATCAGGAAAAATATACGCCAAATGGTGCAGCTTGACATAAAACGCTCTGCAATAGATTATTATTCAAATGTATAATGGATGTTGATAAAACAACATAGAGATCTGAGACAACAAGTGTACAGCAAGTTAGGATATTGGTAGACCTAATGTGGCATGTAACTAGTGTCAGTAAAGAAACTGCTGAGACTTGTAGCTACACTGGCGTGTGCTAAGTTATGTAGTGCACCCACTATACCCTTGCGTGAGCACTATGACGTGGATTTAGGAATCAGAATCAGTCATGCAACAGCATGGTGCTTTTTCGCAGTCTTTCATACTTTTCAATGTATATTTGGGTATTTCAGCCCGCTCCTCACTGAGCTATAAAGTTCATACCCATCTAACAACAAATAGATCAACGGGCTGTCCGAGAACTCCGCGGATAGATTGCCTGTTGTATATTAGTGACTGCATGCATTCGAGATATCGTGCCACAGGTACTGGGAGCGCAGTGAAAAAGGATACGCTTTTCCGATCAACTCATTCCCAGAACTTCGGCGGCTCATATGCTAAGATATGTATCCATTTCCATCTAGGGATACAGTTTGTTGGATCCAAACCAAGGTGGAGGGGGTGGAGACTTGCCCGAGTTGCGAAATTTATGAGATCCATTAGAGAACGCGCATTCGCACCTGACTTGTTCCTAAGTTTGCACTATATGGATCTGGCATGGTCTGTAGTTCAAACTAAGCATCTGAACTCCGGCTCATCATGCGAGGTTGCACATGTCCTATTGCCTAGTCCCGATCTCGAATAGGGGATATTTTATTCAAGCACCCTTCTTCTGGTCAATGCAATGACTGATATGTATAAGTATGAGGATGCGAAGGAGCTGAGCCTGGATAATGGTCAGTTCACCATTATGGAGGCGATCCAGCTGTTCAACATGTTCCTGGAACTGCAGTTGGTGATGTTGGTGCTGAAAGACACCAATGACGTCAGCAGATGAGGCCATATTTCTGACGCCGAAATTGAACGGTTCCTGCAAAAGAATGCGACGTTGGCCAGCTCCATCCTCAGAACCCTGAGCTTCAAAGCAGTTGGCAGTGGATCATATTGGCGTGCTGCGCATCACATCTTGCTGCTGGCAAGTATGCCTACGTTCGTCAAGAGAATCAGGCTTCGCGGGGACGATAGAAAGTGAGAGGAAATTGTTGCAGCCATCAGTAAGGCCATAAACCACAGGTGCTTTGACAGCGACGGGCAAGGCTGGATTCAACGCATGAAAGTTTGGCTACCTAGTTGTCACATTGATATGCATTTCGATTTCTCCTCCGATGAGCCGAGTCAGATACAAAGTCAGGCCGGCTGACAAGAGTCGAGCCGATATTAGTGCAAGACAGCCAGGTAGCAGATCTCTGAGCAACCTCATCTCCGCTTCTCAAGAACTAAAGCTCAGTGCTTAGGTACCTCCACTTCTTTCCTAGGGATTTGCAGTTTGAATTATTAAAGCAAATGGCGGCACAGCAAGCAGCGCGAAACACCGCAGTAACGGTGCTGGGCGGCGGAATAAGTGGGCTGAGCACGGCCTACTACCTTGCACAGCGGCTGCCCTCAACGGCGATGGTGACGCTGATCGAGGGCTCGCAGCATGTGGGCGGATGGGTGCGGTCGGAGCGGCGACAGATCGGCTCTGGGGTATCGGCGCTGGCCGAAAAGGGGCCGCGGACACTGCGCACAGGCGAGTCGCGCGAGGCGCTGGCGGTGCTTGAGCTTGTAGACGATCTGGATCTGCGCGACTCGGTGGTGACGGCATCGCGCGAGTCAGCCGCAGCGCAGAACCGGTACATATACTATAACAGGCACCTGAACCGCATGCCTACGGGTATTGGGTCACTGGTAACGGGGGTTCCTGCGGCGGTGCGGTGCCTGGCGGGCGGAGTGTGGCAGGACCTGTTCACGCGCAAGAACACGCCCGAGGCCACGGACGAATCGATCCACGAGTTCATCAGCCGGCGGTTCGGGCGCGCGGTGGACGACAACCTGGCGTCGGCGGTCATGCATGGGATCTATGCAGCTGATACGAAGGACCTGAGCGCACGTGCGCTGCTGTACCCGTTCTGGCTGGCAGACCAGACAGGCAAGCACGGCGTGATCCGCGGATTGCGACGTGTAGCGAAGCTCTCGCGCGCACGGCATGCGCGATTTGCGCAGCGCGATGCCGAGGAGCGTGTCGAGATCGCGAAGCGGCGCGTGCAGAACCGTGGGTTCTGGGACATGATGGGCGATGCCAGCATGTATTCGTTCGAAGGTGGGCTGCAGACGCTGACTGATCGGCTCTTGGCGGATCTGACTCAGCGCCCCAATGTTGAGATACTGCGCGGCACGCCCGCACAGCGCGTCAGGCTCACTGCTGATAATGCGATGGCGGAGGTTGGGCTGGCAGACGGGCGTGTGGTGCGCTCGCATCACGTGGTCAATGCTCTGCCGCTGCCGCAGCTCAAGACGCTGTTCAGCGGTGCGTCGCCGGCGTTGGTCGATGAGACGCCGTATGCGAGTGTCTCTGTGGCCAACGTGACGTACGCCAAGCGCAGCATTGCACCCATCGACGGCTTCGGGTATCTCGTGCCGCGCGCGTCTTCGCACGACTCGGCGGCTCTTGGCGTGGTGCTCGACTCGTGTGCGCTGCCACAGCAGGACGGCAACGAGGAGATCTCGCGGCTCACGGTGATGCTGGGCGGTGCGACGCGTGACTCGGCACAGCTCGAGCAGGATGCGCTGGAGACGCTGCGGAAGCACCTGGGCATAAGCGAGACGCCGGCGGACATTGACATCACGGTCGCACGCGAGTGCATTCCGACGTATACGGTCGGATATGTGGACCGGCTACGCGCAATGCACGAGTGGGTGGCGGGGGTGATGCAGGGGCGGATGAGCGTCGTGGGCGCAGCGTATGGCGGCCCGGCGGTGCCGCACTGTGTGCTGCATGCACGTGACCTGGTACAGTCCTTGAACCTTAATGCACTGACAGCGCAGCCGCTGGGCGTCACAGGGCTGGAGGAGATCATGCGCAGCTTCGAGTAAACCATTTCTCTCTTTGAAAAATACACATTTTGTCCCATGAGTTTGCACAGGCACGACGCAGCGCCGATCTCGCAAGATGACTACTTCAAGCTTAACGCGCCATTCCGCCTGTGGCTACGCAAGGAGCGCAACACGTACTTTGATGAGCTGCCCACCGACAAGGCCCGCAGACACTTTGCCTCCTTTGTGCGTCGCTGGAATGCCGGCAAACTGCGCTCGCGCTACTACCAGGCCGACCCGTCTCTAACCGGTCTGCCTGCAGGCACCGCCACACGGCACTCCTGGGGACACACGCAGGGCACCACGCAGGGTTCCACGCAAGGCCCCACATTGCCCAGCAAAGATCAGGCGAAAAACAGCTCGAAGCGGTTCCATCATGAGCAGCGCGAGCGCGAGCACGAGCGCCGCAAGCGCAGCCGCCGAGAAGACCGCGACCGCACCGAGTTGATTCTCGACGAGGTCGCGCCCAAGGAGACCGGGCGCGAGGCAAAGATCCTGAAGCGGCGCGCCAAGAGCCAGCATTTGCACCAGGACAAGTCCATGGATGCTACTTTAGATGATAGCGAGCTTTACGGCGACGCCGGCAGTGAGTTCCGGAAATTGGTGCGTAGTCGCGATCAGCGCCGAGCTGCAAAGCAGGGCTCACTGGAGAAACAGGCAGCTGCGAGCGATTTGCGCGAGAAGGAGCGCCAGACCATCGAGAGATACCGCCAGATGGCGCTGGAGAGCAAGGAGCTTGGCCGCGGCATGTTCGCCGAGGACTGATTTAATCTATGATCACTGGCCCTGCAGTTGGTAAAATTGCAGCCTCTCAGCTTTTTTTTTTCAACCCCCTTTTTCACCTCCCGTCGTCTTAATAACACAGCATTTTTCTAATGGGCACACATAAGAGCGACAGGAAGGAGCGCACAGACAAGAAGCGGAAGCGCAAAGAGCCAGAAGATGGCGCTGCAGTAGCCGAGAAGCCCACAAAGAAGGATCGCAAGGAGAAGAAGTCCAAGGACAAGGACAGCAAGAAGGATCGGAAGGCTAAGGAGGAGAGAAAGAAGGCCAAGGAGGATAAGAAGAAGGCCAAGGAGGAGCGCAAACGGTTAAAGGAGGAGAAAAGGAGGGCCAAGGAGGAGAAAAAGGCAAAGGAGGAGAAACAGGCCGAGCCTACCGACACACCAGATGCAACAGTCCAGGCGACTTCAGAGCCCGAGGGTCTGCAGCGGTTCCCCGACTTTTCGCAGGAGCAGCAGCTGTCGACGGAATCGGCGCTGGCGGCCGCGCGCATGGGAATCCCACACTGGCTGGCCCATCCAACGACCATCGACCGCGACCTGACCGTAGCGGCCACCGACGACCGCTTCGCGCTCTCGCCGCACACACTCGCGCGGTGCACGCAGGAGGGGATCACTGATCTGTTCGCGGTGCAGGCAGCCGTGATCCCGGTCTTGCGGGCTGCCCACGCACTGTCGCGGCTGCGGCAGCATGTGCGTGATCTGTGCGTATCGGCGCCCACGGGCTCGGGAAAGACCCTGGCGTATGTTCTGCCGATTGTCGAGAAGCTGCGCCAGCGGCTGGTAGTGCGGCTGCGGGCGCTGGTGGTGCTGCCGACACGCGACCTGGCAATGCAGGTCAAGGAGTGCTTTGACCGCTTCTGCCTAGGCACGGATCTGCGCGTGGGGCTGGCCACCGGTGACGTGTCGCTGGCGCGCGAGCAGGCGATGCTGGTGGAGACGGCGCCGGTGCGTGTGGGCGGTGCCAGCAAAGTGGATATTCTGGTGTGCACCCCTGGCCGCCTTGTTGACCACCTGGCGACACCCAATTTCTCTTTGCAGCACCTAGAGTTCTGGGTCATGGACGAGGCCGACCGTCTGCTGGGCGATGCCTACCACGAATGGCTGCCGCGCGTGCAGGCCGCCGTGGAGACTGCACGTCCGGCAGAACCGTCTGCGGTGCCGGTGCATGACGCGTGCACGGTGCGCGATCCGCTGATCAAGCTCCAATTGCTTGCGCGCCCGGCGCCGCGCATCCAGAAGCTGCTGTTCTCAGCCACGCTGACGCAGGACCCGGCGAAGCTGGCGCGTCTGCAGCTGACCTGCCCCCTGTACATAGCCATTGCCCACGGCCCGGGCACCTTCTCGTTCCCGGCGACTCTGCGCGAGCACTACGCGACATGCGAGCCGCGCGACAAGCCGCTGATGCTCCTCTACATGCTGTGGCAACGCCGGGTGGCCGGTGCCGTGTGCTTCGCCAAGTCCCTGGAGGCCGCCCACCGTCTGGCGCAGATTGTGCAGGCGTGGGCTGCTCAGGTGCCCGATGCCAACATCACTGTGGCCGAGTATTCGAGCGACCTGCAGGCTGCCGAGCGTTCCCGCATCATGCACATGTTCAGGCGCGGCCAGATCACGCTGCTGATTTGCTCGGACCTGATTGCCCGTGGGCTGGATGTCGGCCATGTTGAGGCCGTGATCAACTACGATGTACCGACGCATATGAGCCAGTATACTCACCGCGTGGGCCGCACCGCGCGTGCTGGCCGTGCGGGTTCAGCGTACACGCTGGTCGAGGCTTCGCAGGCCTACCATTTCAAAAAAATGCTCAAGGAGAATGACCACTGGGAGCCGTTCGTTAGCAGAATCAACCCCGAGGCGGCTGTTCTTGAGACCCTCCGTGCGCAGTACGAGAAGGCCCTGGAGCAGGTCAGCGAGATTTACAACTGACATTGTTCCATGGATACACTATGAAAACTACATTGTATTGACCACCCGCCATGGGTACGTGCATTTTGCTGGGCAACGGAGCTTTCCCCAAACTCTGCGAGAATGCGAAGGTCAGGCTGCCCCACGTTCCGTTCCCCACAGTAGCATCTAGACCTATTATGCAACAGTCAAATATCAGGCTAGAGACATGTCTGTTATTGCAATCAGCAAGAAAAATATACTCAAGCCAGCCTAGCTCGGGGTCTTCTTGACGAACCTGTCCACATGGAGAATCGCCGGGTTGCCCGAGTCCTTGGACCAGAACTCGATGCGGCCAAACTGGGTGCCAATGTAGACCGAGAACTGCCCCGAGGTCGCATTGCGGCATGCCCCGGTAATATCCACCGGACCCATGTTGTTATTCGCAGGCACAGTAACCGTGGCGACCTGGCCGCCGGCATCCGGTGCATTATTGGCTGTGACCGTGCTCTCGTCCCAGTTCGACGACACTGCCTGCCAGAACACCACTGTGATGTCAGACTGCAGTGGCTGGGTGAATGCCGGGATTTGGATCTGGCACGAGCGTACCAGCGACCCGTCATACGGCAAGGTGAACCCAATCAAGGCACGGATGTACGCCAGCCCGCCGGTGTTAGCCACCAGCGTGTTGTTATGGCCCAAGGTGCACTCGTAGCAGTTGCGGTTCGGGCAGTCCGGGCAGGACACGGTTGAGCGCATGATGGTCGAGTCCTTGGTGGCCGGGGTAGATTGAGATTGGGCTTGGGCCGGGTGCACACTGACCAGCAGGAAAGCGAGCAGCGAGAGCTGCGCGATGATGATGCTAAGCAGACGCATTCTTGACTATAAAGCTTGTTTAAAGGGGTATTTATAAAACAAGTTTGGAGGTTGGATGAAGAAAAACGGGGAAGGTTCCTGGAGGTCACACATTTATACTCGCCCGACCTATATTTCGCCATGTACTTTACACATGGCTCTGAAACATTTTTGTCAGCTCAGGGAACCAGGCACTGTGAGAACACACAGCTACGTTAATGAGGGTCGATGTTGTTGCGGATCTTTTTTTATGTCCGCCCCTGGTGCGAATAAAAAGGCAGCTCCCACTCCTAAATATACCAGTGTCAGACGACTCAATTGTAAGCACCGCACATAAAAATAGCATGTTCCCAAGAGCATATACGGCATAAACATTACAGGGGTGTCTTGATGTCCGCTACATCCAACCACGTCCCCCAGCCGCTGCATTCAAACTAGCGAAACATCTATGCATTGGATTCTGTCGTCACCGTTGCCATCGAAGCAATTGCGTGGTTGCATCGCGCTTTTTTTGGCCTGCGGATTGCTATGGGCTAGACGGGCTTGAAGATACTGGCCAGTAGCAGGATGTGCTGTGCAGCAATTAGCGCTGTGGAGTATCTCGATGGACCAATCCCCAGTGTTCTGAGCCGCAAACTCGCTGTTTGCTTGTGATTTTCTTGGAGTAGCTTGATTTCGGCGTCGAAGACAACACTTCGCTCGTTCACGTCATGGCTAGGCTTCAGGGGGAGTACTAATGGCTGTAGCTCTGGGAGCCTATTGATCAGCCCAATTGCTTCGGTAATGGTGAAATGAACACCAGACAGGTTTGGCTGATTCAAACCCCCCATATTTGTACAGCGGTGCTAGGCCACTGCTGGAACAAGGCCAATCTGTATAGAAAGCGACTTTCTCGAGAACAGGACTGAGTGATGGCACACATGGGGCCTTGGATGATTGGTCATTAATCAGTCTGCGGTTAGGGTGTTGTGATACTGGTAACTTAACGTGGCATATAACTAGTGACAGTAAAGAAACTAAGGAGAGCTGCTGACGCACTGGCGTGTACTGAACTATATAGTAGAGCCATTATGCTCTTGCGTAAGCACTGTGGCGTAGATCTAGGGATCAGGATCAGTTATGCAACATATAGGGTGTTAACCTAGGGGATGAGTGGTTATCAGATATATGGAAAAAAAATAACTCCTGAAAAAAGTGACTGAGTGGAAGAAGGAAGGCTGGTCGTCTGCCTGGGCCTTTGTACGTGTGCGTTTCGGCCTTGTCCATGGTGGCGCAGGGGGACTCCGGACCCCGAATGTCAACATAGGGTAATGCATCGCAGATCATATTATATACTCATTTTCTTAATTCTCGATTTTGCTATATCAACATCCATTATGCATTTGAATAAAAGCCAGTGCAGAAGGATATATGTCAAGTTGCGGCATGTGGTGTATATTATTCTGAACTGCAATCCTGCAAACTCTACTTTTCAACCAGTGAAACCTTCATGCATTGAAGTCGACCCTCTCCATCGTTATCAAAGCATTTGCGCTGCTTAGCCTCATCCAATGCCCCAAGGATGTCTGCATCGCGCCTCTCGTTGAAACTGCGGATTTTTATGCCCTGGATAGACTTGAAAATGCTAGCCAGTAGCAGTATGTGCTGTGCAGCGCGTGGCCTTGTAGTGAAGACAACTGTGCTAATTTCCAGCGTCCTGAGCTGTGAATTCGCTACACGGTCATGCTTTTCCAGGAACTCTTTGACTTCGGCGTCGGAGACATCACCTCGCTCGTTCACGTCATGGCTGGTCTTCAGTGACAGCACCACTGACTGTAGGTTTGGGAATATGTTGATCAGCCCGATTGCATCGGCAATGGTGAACTGGACACCGGCTAGGTTTAGCTCTCTCAAATCCCTACACCTGTACAGTGGAACCACTGCGCTGGTAGGACTAGAGACCCGTGTATCAAATATCACCTCCTTGAGAACAGGACTAAGTGATAATACACGCGGGAGCTGGCCTGCTGTATCGGCAATTGAAATGCGGTCACGACCAATGTGCCATGACAGATTGACACGGCGCAGATTCGGGAACGAGTCAGCATCGAGCACACCATCCTCAACAAACTGGTTATAGCCGTAGTTCCTGAAATTAACCTCCATCACCTCAACAGTGGGCTGGATCCAACGAAGCACATGGCTGGTTCTGAATGGATATACATCCCTGCATATGAGCCGCCGCAGCTCCGGGAAGGGGTTGATCTGGAGAGTGTAGCTGTTTTCCTCCTGTCTCCAGTAGCATTCACCTGATACTTTGAGCATACGTAGCTTTGAGTACACCACAGGCGATCCATCCACTGGACCCTTGAACAGTTTACTAAACTGTTCACCGTCTTGAATATCTACAGTCAGTGTCTCTAGACGGTCTGCGAAGCGAATAACTAGCTCAGGAATTCTGTTGCTACCGCTATTCCTCAGGCTAACGTGCATGTGCTTGACATTGGGTGCTAGCTCACTTCCCAAAGTGGTATACGACAGTTCGCCTCCAAGAACGCTCAGATACTGGGCTGATGGCGCAGCACTCAGCAACGCTGACAGAATAGCGTTGTCCAGAGGCTGGTTGTTGAATCTAGAGTGGCACACATAAGAATACACCACCGAAATGATGTTTGGCATTGCTTCCTTCAGCAGCTCGCCAATACGCCTAGAATTTTGAGTGACCTCTTTCTCCATGTTCGTTTGCTCCTGTTGGTCAGCCATGGGCTGTCCCATCATAAAAAAGTGCTGCTGTCCGGGCTCATAGGCAATTGAAACATGGAGAGATACTGTCTGAACACCCTTGAGCTTGCCCTTGCACAGGCTGAGCAGTGAGTCGATCGTCGAGTACGCCATGCCATCTGCGATGTCCTTGATAGTGGACTCAAGCTGCAAATGGCGGACATGGTGTTCGAGCCCGGCTGCAATGATATGTCCAAGCGACGGTGTATCCTCAGGATAGTTCTGGTTGTCGGTGTCTTGCGAGTTGGTAAAGATGATGGCCGATTCGCCGATGAAACTACTGGCGACACGTCGCCATTCACGGCAAATTCCCATCAGCGGGTACAGAGTATGCGGCACAGTAAGCGGGCTGGTGTCGGTCCGGAGCTCAGGTCTCAACTTGTCCCGTCCGATAGTGTACGAGACGATGGTGTCGATGACGTGCTGCGGGAGGTTATCCATGGTGATAATGTCTGGTAGGAATAGCTTGACAGGAAAAAGAATGGTGAGGTTCTGATGAAGTCAGGTTCTGGAAAGTATCGTTCCGAGCTTTTATATCTGCTGGGAGAAGCGGTCTGGCTGCGCAAAAAGGCTGGCAACAAGTTCACAAAATGTGGAATGTTCTTAGGAGAAATTGCTGAGTGCCAAAAGCAGGAATCCGCCTTGCAGATCATTGCGGATTTGCTGATAATTCGGACAAGGGATTAGATTTGAGCGATGGCCAGCTTGAGTCGAGTGTCCGCAGCTTGGGCAATGCAACCAGCAAGAGAACGCATTGCAGTCAGTATACTAGGATATCTGAGGGTCACGGTATATGCACGCCTTGTAGCAGGGTGGTCCAGTTATGTAGTCAGAATCACCCCCATGCTGTGTATTGCAGTTGTTCAAATAGTGATTCCATGCGGAATAAATAGGAGTAATTCAAACAACCCTAGAAGAAAGTGCATGCCATGAACCACCGCTACCCACGAACTCCAGAAAATATCAGCTGTAGGACAGCTGCTGTTTGGTTTCAGTCGACCTTTGCTAAAGCAATGGTGACCCAGCTGCAACCCTTTGGATTCATCCGAACAGTGGCTGTGAACGACTCTGAGGGTGCATACTGTTGACTTGGGGAATGAGTAGTTATCAGATATATGGAAAAAATAACTTCTGAAAAAAGTGACTAAGGGGAAGAAGGAAGGTTGGTCGTCTGCCTGGGCCTTTGTACGTATGCGTTTCGGCCTTGTCCATGGTGGCGCAGGGGGACTCCGGACCCCGAATGTCAACATAGGGTAATGCATCGCAGATCATATTATATACTCATTTTCTTAATTCTCGATTTTGCTATATCAACATCCATTATGCATTTGAATAAAAGCCAGTGCAGAAGGATATATGTCAAGTTGCGGCATGTGGTGTATATTATTTTTGATTGCAGTTCTGCAAACTCTACTTTTCAACCAGTGAAAACTCCATGCATTGAGGTCGACCCTCTCCATCGTTATCGAAGCATTTGCGCTGCTTAGCCTCATCCAATGCCCCAAGGATTGCTGCATCGCGCTTCTCGTTGAGACTGCGGATTTTTATGCCCTGGATAGACTTGAAAATGCTAGCCAGTAGCAGTATGTGCTGTGCAGCGCGTGGCCTTGTAGTGAAGACAACTGTGCTAATTTCCAGCGTCCTGAGCTGTGAATTCGCTACATGGCTATGCTTTTCCAGGAACTCTTTGACTTCGGCGTCAGAGACATCACCTCGCTCGTTCACGTCATGGCTAGTCTTCAGTGACAGCACCACTGACTGTAGGTTTGGGAATGTGTTGATCAGCCCGATTGCATCGGCAATGGTGAACTGGATACCGGCTATGGTTAACTCTTTCAAATCCCTGCACCTGTACAGTGGAGCTACTACCCTGCAGGCATAAGAAACGCGTTTATCGAATGCAACCTCCTCGAGAACAGGACTAAGTGATAATACACGCGGGAGTAGCCCTGCTGGATCAACAATCGAAATGCCGTCAGGACCAGTATACCATGATAGATCAACACGGCGCAGATTCGGGAATGAGCCACCATCGAACACGCCGTCCTTGACAAACATCTCATAATTCTGATAGCTGATATGGACTTCCATCACCTCAACCGTAGGCTGGATCCAACGAAACACGCTGCTGGTTCTGAACTGGCACATCCTCTTCCATACAAACTTTCGCAGCACTGGGAAAGGATTGGCCGTTGGCGCACACCCGTCATCCTGAACTCTCCAGCCATTTTTGAATGGTGCTGTGAACGTATGCAGCCGCGAATATACAACAGGTGACTTATCTGCAGGGTTGTGGAACAGCTTGTTGAGTGGTTCGGAGCTTTGGAACTCGACACTTAGCATCTCCAAACAGTCAGCATTGCGCACTACCAGCTCGATGAGTCCGTTGCCACTGCCGTCACTCAGATCAACGTGCATGTGCTTGAGTCTAGGCGCTAATTTACTGTCGAAATCGGCGTACAAGGTCTGGTTTCCAAGGACACTCAGACACTGGATTGATGGTGCGACACCTAAAAACGCTGATAGTGCAGTGGTGTTTATCCGTTTGTTGTCTAGCATCGAATAATGGTCACCAGAATACACAACCGAAACAATATTTGGCATTGCCTCCCTCAGCAGCTCGCCGATACGACCGATATTCAGATTAAAGCCTTTTTCTATGCTGGCAAGCTCCTGTGGATCAATTGCAGGCTGCCCTCTCATATGTCTGTGATACTGTTCGTGCGAATTGAGGACTGAGACACAAACAGTAACCGTGTAGACTTTCGTGAGCCTACCCTCGCACTGGGTGAAGAGAGTGCCAACTACTGAGTGTACTGTTCCGTTGGCGACATCTTCAGGAGTGCAATACAGCTGAAAGTGTCGGACATGGTGTTCGAGCCCGGCTGCAATGATACGTCCAAGCGACTGTGTATCCTCAGGATAGTTCTGGTTGTCTGTGCCTTGCGAGTTGATAAAGATTATGGCCGATTCGCCGATGAAACTACTGGCGACACGTCGCCATTCAGGATCGATGCTCATCAGCGGGTACAGAGTATGCGGCACAGTAACCGGCTTGGCGTCGGTCCGGAGCTCAGGTCTCAACTTGTCCCGTCCGATAGTGTACGAGACGATGGAGTCAATGATGTGCGGCGGGAGGTGATCCATGGTGATAATGTCTGGTAGGAATAGCTTGACAGGAAAAAGAATGGTGAGGTTCTGATGAAGTCAGGTTCTGGAAAGTATCGTTCCGAGCTTTTATATCTGCTGGGAGAAGCGGTCTGGCTGCGCAAAAAGGCTGGCAACAAGTTCACAAAATGTGGAATGTTCTTAGGAGAAATTGCTGAGTGCCAAAAGCAGGAATCCGCCTTGCAGATCATTGCGGATTTGCTGATAATTCGGACAAGGGATTAGATTTGAGCGATGGCCAGCTTGAGTCGAGTGTCCGCAGCTTGGGCAATGCAACCAGCAAGAGAACGCATTGCAGTCAGTATACTAGGATATCTGAGGGTCACGGTATATGCACGCCTTGTAGCAAGGTGGTCCAGTTATGTAGTCAGAATCACCCCCATGCTGTGTATTGCAGTTGTTCAAATAGTGATTCCATGCGGAATAAATAGGAGTAATTCAAACAACCCTAGAAGAAAGTGCATGCCATGAACCACCGCTACCCACGAACTCCAGAAAATATCAGCTGTAGGACAGCTGCTGTTTGGTTTCAGTCGACCTTTGCTAAAGCAATGGTGACCCAGCTGCAACCCTTTGGATTCATCCGAACAGTGGCTGTGAACGACTCTGAGAGTGCATACCATTGAATGATGGCTCCCTCTGTAGGTACAATATGCAGTAACATGCTTACAGATGTTGTTTTGAGCTGCATACTTTCCCAGATAGCTGCAGTGATGCACGGCAGCTTGGCTTTTGTGGCAGCAAAGAAAACTTCCTGTAGAGTAGCTTGGAAAGCCGCGTGTACTTTACCGGTGACGCACCTGTACAATAAACGATAGAGAATTAGGTCCATGATAGTCTGTGCCAGCGCGTTGAGTAGTTTGGACATTTGGGATAGGCATTCTTCATTGACACCGTGAAGTATGCGTTTGCTTTCAGGGTTGTAGGGCGCCTTATCTAAAAGGTCCCTTGGGTTGCAGTAGATGTTAAGCATTTTCCGCTTTGGTAGTTGTTAAAGAAGACTGAATATGTATGCCTCTGCTGGTATTTCTATCTGGATAGAAAGAATCCTGAGACAAGCCAATTGAATTTTAAGTGAAATTGGAAAGGGCTCCTCAAAGCAATGTAGCAATATAGTCCCTGAATGAATACTATACGCTTGATTTATTGAGGCGCATGAAGGTTGTTCAGAGATGTATGCAACTGGAGGGAGAAACTCGAGCCAAATTTCCTTAAAGTGTATCAGAATTGACCGATCTACTTGATGGACTATGTCAGTTGGTATCGAAATGGATAGATAAGTGAAAAATGTTGACGAAAAGAGCAGGGCTATGTCATAGTACATGTTGTGAGCACAAGAAAGATCATGCAGGAGTAGTTTAGGAAATTGAACTTGCGTGGGCTGTTGGCAAATGATTTTAGTGAATGTTGACTACGGATAGGCAGAATAGTAGCTATTTTCTGATTCTGGAAGCATATTAAACTCCCGTCCGTGGTGGAAAAGTAATGCCAAATAGAAATCGAGCTCACATTTTTAACATGAGGAATCCAAGGGATAAAGCTGGAATGGGGGAACAGTATCAAGAGTATGGATGTATTGGGCGCCGACTGAAGCACATCTGTAATTTGGTGGAAATGGTGTAGTCATTTATCGGAATCCAAATGAAATATCCAAACATGAGATGGTAGAAGGTAACTTTTCCCTCAGTCGGCCATAAAATGGCAACTTGTGAGTAATAGGATATTTGGAACTGGGGGTTATGTGCGTTTATAGTCACTATTGAAGCTACCCATGCATCTTTCATTAGATATGGTAGGAATGATGAATTCGCAATCCTAGTCAATGGTGTCAGTCTCCCTTTAGTTTGCCATTCTTGGCTGGGCGGAAATGACACCAAGCCCTATAAATACTGGTACCTTAAGTGCATTCCAATGTGCATCTGCAAAGCCAAAAGCTCTCAACGCGCCGGTAAGTCTAAGCTTGTCATTTGCTGTATGATGCATGGTGATATGGAGTTTACAAGTGAAGTTTGACTTTCTAGTCTTGGTGACAAATGGAACGCTGGATACTTGACTATATTTGCATGAAATGATAAACTCGAGGTTCAGTGTGTCATCGGTTGGAAAGCACTTCAAATAGATTATGAAATGCATGATAAAGGTATGCCATCCCTAGAGACATCATATGGCACTAGCCAAGTATATAGTTCTGTTGAATATGCCCTCTCTGGTAATGCCAGTATCGCTGTGGTTCTCAAGTGAATGCTGCAAGATATCCAGAAGGACTGTATGGGAAGATTGTTGATAGTGGGCACCGATGGGTGCGCGTGTATGCAGTTTCTTATTGCGAGGTGCAGCAAACTGTAGATGAGCTGACCTGCTTTGTATGATTTTAGAGCGTACCTGGTGACATCAACTGTCTGAGTGGGGATGTGATGAAGTCCCTAGATCACCATTCTTGATCGGGGATCGGAATCAACGACTTCAAGCAGCCGAAATAATGGCTGACGCTTGCTTTTCTGCTCCAAACTATACTTTCATTTGTTTTACAGGTATACAAAAGAATGGCAAATGTACTCCAATTCACAGCAATATCAGGAGCCAAAAATGAGGACGCGCTGTGTTACGTGCTCGAAATAGACGACACGCGGCTTCTGCTAGACTGCGGCAATTTCTCGGACTACTCAGGCGAGAATCTGGTGCAATTGCGACGGGTGGCGCGACAAGTGGACGCAGTGCTTCTCTCGCACCCAGATATGGCACACCTGGGGGCATACGCACTAGCGTACAGCAAATATGGGCTGACATGCCCAGCATACGCGACAGTGCCGGTGCGCAACATGGGGCGGCTCTGCATGCTGGACGTGGTGCGCTCGCTGCGGTCGTGCTCTGACTTCACACTGTTCAACGAGCAGGATGTGCGGGATGCGTTTGAGAACATAACGCCGCTGCGGTTCTCGCAGCCAACAGCGCTGCCAGGGAAGCACTCGGAGATTGTGGTGACGGCGCATGCGGCGGGGCATACGATTGGAGGTACGGTGTGGACGATCCGCAAGGGCACGGAACAGGTGCTGTATGCGATGGACTATAACCACGTCAAGGAGGCGCATCTGGGGAAGACGCAGCTGCTGCCAGGCAAGCAGGGGCAGGTGGCCAAGTCCATGACTCGGCCGATGCTTCTGATTACCGACGCGTACAATGCACAGTACAATCTACCGACGCGGGCCAAGCGGCTGGCGAGCTTCATGGGGGCAGTCGAGGCCGTGACGCAGCGGGGCGGTAACGTGCTGGTCCCAGTGGACTCGACCGCGCGTGTGCTGGAGCTGGCGTATGTATTGGAGCAGCGGTGGGCGGAGAAGCGGCACCACCGAATGTCGAATCCGGTTTTTCTCCTGGGACGGTGCGCGCGGCAGACGATGCAGTTTGCACAGTCGATGCTGGAGTGGATGTCGGAAGGCGTGACCAACCAGTTCACAGGCACAAAAGCGAACCCGTTCGAGCTGCAGCACGTGGTGCTGGTGCAGAATATGGCGGAGCTGGATGCACAGATGGCAGCGATTTACGAGGACCCAAAGATCAAAACAAAGTACCGGCCGCGTGGGGCGGTAGTGCTGGCGACGCTTGAGGGCATGTCACTGGGGTTCTCGCAGGAGCTGTTTGTGCGGTGGGCGGAGGACCCGCAAAATGCAGTGGTGCTGCCGCAGCGCGGACCGCCAGGGACGTTGGCGCATGATCTGTTCACGCGGTGGTGGGATCGGGTGCAGACGGGCCAGACAGCCGGCGAGCCAATCAAGCTGGCAGACCCGGTCAGCCTGCCCAAAAACACCTGCATTGAGGTGACGGTGAAGCAACGGATTCCACTCAAGGGCGAGGAGCTCGAGGAGTGGACGCGGCAGGAGGCCGAGCGAGTGGAGCGCGAGGCGGCGCGGGCAGCGATGCTGAAGCGCGGACGCACAATGCTGGACAACGACGACGACGACACCAGCTCGACCGGCGGCAGCGACGACGAAGGCGAAGGAAGGGGCGGGACTCGCGACGTGGACTCGGGAGCAATCGCAGCAGTGGATCTGGAAATGGAGCGGCTGCGCAGCGGACAGACGTTTGATCTGCACGTGCGGGACCGCGGGCGTGTGGGCGGGTTTTTCCGGCAGCCGCAGAGCCACTGCATGTTTCCGTTCCAGGAGAAGCGGCGACGCGTCGACGAGTTTGGCGAGACGTACGACGTGCGGCAATATATGCGCGAGTTCGATACGCACGGCGACGAGGTGGTGCGCGGCGCGCAGCAGGAGCCGGCAAAGCCCGGCTACGGCGTGCTGGACGACGACACCAACGACGATTATGACGAGTCAGTGCCGACCAAGCTTCTGCAGGATACCAGACGTGTGCACGTGCGCTGCCGGTTGTCGTTTGTGGACCTGGAGGGCCGGTCGGATGGGCGGTCAGTGCGCAACATCCTGGTGCAGCTCGAGCCGAAGCGCGTGGTGCTGGTTCACGGATCGGCTGCAGGAACGCAGATGCTGGCGGACTACTGCGCCGACCCCGAGGTGGCTGTGACCAAGGAAGTGTACGCGCCCAGCGTGGGTGAGATCGTCAACGTGTCGTCGGGCGCCAATGCATATACGGTCAAGCTGACCGATGCGCTGCTGACCAAGGTGCGGTTTGCCGAACTGCAGGGAGCGCAGCTGGGGCACGTGTCGGGGCGGATCCGCTATGCAGAGGACGCCGAGGAGCCGGTGCTGGATGTGGATGTGGCGGCGCTGGAGAATGCGTGGCAGAGGCCCGTGTTTGTGGGCGACGCCAAGCTCAGTCTGTTGCGGCGGCGGCTGCGCGAAAGCGGGCTGGCGGCCGAGTTCTCAAGCGACGGCGTGCTTGTGTGCAGCAATGTACTGGCGGTCTCGCGTATTGGCGGCAAGCTGCGGATCCAGGGAAATGTCTCACCCGAGTTTTACCGGCTACGCGACGTCATTTATCGTGCTCTTGTGGTTGTCTAAGGTTCCAGACCCCGGTGTTTTGTGGATAGGGGGGATAGGCTTGTTTATTTAGGAGGCGGAATTCGAGGAACTGCTTTTTTTTTTGTTTCTCCGCTATGCTTTCGCTTTCCTCCGATTTTATAAAACTCGAATTCTAATACTCCGCAAAAAAACAATAAAATGCTGAGTTCTCGTCATCATGCAGTGCTGAAGGAAATCGACACGGCGCGGTGCGTTGGGCGGTGGAGTACACTAGGCGAGCTGGCCACACGGTATGCCAAGCATGCCGAGTCTGGGCAAGGTAAGGTGGGCAGAAACAAAACAGCGCCGGGAGGTTTTAGTTTCCCAAAGCTTAAAGAATTCGCCACTGTAGTGTTCTCGCAGCTGGTGAGGAGCGAGGCGCTGCTGGAGGAGAAGCTGCAGAGCGTCAAGTGGAGTGGGCGCAACCACTGGAAGGGCGACGGCGAAATGACGGGCAACGGGCGGATACAGATCGCATACCCGATGAATATCGCCAGTAGCACGCTGCTGGCCGACATCGAAAAGGACCTGGTCAGTGTGGGCAAGCGCAAAATGACCAGCGACGAGGGATATGTAAGTTGTCTGCTGTGAAGCTGGGGGTTTTGTCGGAAACCAGAAATTGTTCGTGTGCATTGGCCCTAACCCCCTAAAGCTCTCGTAGCAATACAAGGTGGTGCTGGCCAAGGTGTACTTTTACGCAGCGCAGTTTGCAAAGTGCGGCGAGGTGCTGGCGTCGGTGCCAGACACGCTGGAGGAAAGCTCGCTGTCGGCAGACTACAACAAGCAGCTATACATTGCGCAGATGGTGATGCGCGGGATCATCCAGGAGATGGACGGCAAGCTGCAAGAGGCGCTGGACACATACGCGCAGGCGCTGGGCACGTACCGCGGCCAGCTGAGCGCACATGCAGTGGTAGTGGTTCCCAAAGCATCGGGTGGCAGCACCGAGGAGATTGTTAATTGGTCAGAGGAGGCGCTGTACCGACGGGCGCTGCTGTCGCTGTCGCTAGGCGACAAGGAGCACGGCATGGAGCAACTGGGCGAGTACCTGCAGCATATGGACAGCGTGTCTCCGCCGGCGTTCCGCGTGTTCCGGCGGCTGAGAGCCAACCACGTGCTGCTGGGCATTTCGCGGTCGCTGTATACATTGGAGGGGACGCGGCCACTGAAGCAGGCGCTGCTGGATGGACACCAGCACCAGATGACGCTGCTGGGCATGGCAATGCGGTTCCCGCGGGCAGACGACGCCAATAGCGAAGTGCTGGTAGCCGTTGATGCAGCGGCAGGCGATTGGAACTTGACACAAGCGTATTCGCGTACCGAGTCTCTGCGGCTGCTTGAGCTGCTGTATCAGGCGGTGCACATCACGTATAACTCGCCGCAGCTCATGCGACACCTGGTGCATACGCTGATCCGGTTCGGTGACTACCACGAGGCAGGGCTGGCTTTCGGTACATACAATGTGCTGGTGGAACGGCAGCTCGAGACTGTGCGCAAGGCACTGCGTGCTGCGCTCAGCGAGGGTGGGCCGCGGGCGCTGCAGCTCGGCGTGGGCGTCGAGTCAATCAACGATATTCTGGAGACAACCATCACCGGCACGCGGCTGCATCTGGTGCACCTGCAGAATCCGCAGGAAAGCCTGGCGCTGGCCCATGCGGCAGGCGATTTGATCGACGAGATCGAAGGGCTGGATCCGGCAAACGCGTACGTTGGGCGGGTGCCGGAGCAAATCAAGGCGCAGCTGGCGCTGTGGCGCGGGGCAGCCCACGCACGCCTGTCGCAGGCCAGCAGGGAGCCCGAGAACCGCACGCACCACCACACTGCGGCGCTGCAGCAACTGCAGCAGGCAGTGGGGCTAGCACCGCGCATGTACGAGGCTCAGTACCAGCTGGCGCTGGAGCAGGCGATCGGCGCGCGCGACATTACCTCAGCCACGGCCTCAGCCAAGGCAGCAGTGGCGCTGGACGCTCGACGGCTCGAGGCCTGGCACCTTCTGGTCCTGCTGGCCACCGCGCGCAAAGACTACGCGACCGCGCAGCGCATCTGCGACGTGGCTCTGAAGCAGAGCGAGTGGTGGGCCGTGGACTGCGAGATCCAGGCAGCCGGGCCCTCGCGGCCGAGCCACCTTGGGCTAGTGGACAGCAAGCCGGCAGCTCGCGGCGGCGACATCGACTCGGGCATCGCGTACCTGCGGCTGCGGATGACGCGGCAGCTGATTGATAGCAAGCTTGGCGGCCTGGCGGCGTGTCTGAAATCGCAGCCGCATATGTTTGCATTGTATGGCTGCGTTTTCGGCCCCGTGCTGTCGTCGCCCGAGGGCGCTGATGATGCGTCGGCGGCGCTGGAGCTTTCAATGGCTGGGGATCCGCGCTCGGCACCGCCGCTGCGCGATCTGCTGGGCAGCCGCAAGCCGCACTCGATGACATCGGGCAAGCGCTCGCTGGCGCGCTCCTTGGCACGCACCATGCTGGGCAGGCACGTGCGCCAGCGCTCGGCCGGCTCGCCCGACGACCACCCGACGACCACCGGGCATGCACGCACCCACTCGCACAGCGTAAGGCGGTCCCCAGCCTTCCCCAGCAGCTCTCCCAGCGACTCAGCTCCGGCTCAGCCAGCCGAACCGACGGCACCCGCGCAGCCAGCACAGCAGCCGAAGCGGCAGCGGTCGATGCCACATCTGCGCAACGGCAGCGTGGACAGCGCACTGGCGGGTGATGTGCCGACGGAGGCTTACTACGACAACCCGGATCTGTCAGCAGCCAAGATCCGCGCCAGTCTGGGCCTGAGCCCGAGCACGCGCGCCAGCACCATCTCGGGCCTGGCCACCCACCACAGCGTGTACTATTCGCCAATCGCCACGCATCTGTCAATGCAGCGCCAGCAGGCGAGCCGCGCGCTATGCGACCTGTGGCTCCTGTCGGCTGGAATGTTCGTGCAGCTGCAGCGTACCGACGAGGCCGCCAATGCAATTAACGAGGCGGTCAATGCGTGGCCCGAAAGCCCCGATGCCCTGGTGATGCGCGGCCAGCTGGAGCTCGCGCGCGGCCAGCCCCTGCCTGCCCTCAACGAGTTCCACGCCGCCGTCGCCCTGCAGCCTGGCAATATTCGCGCGGCCGTCGGTCTTGCCCGTGTCGAGTATTTGCTTGGCCGTCGTGATGTTGCCATTGGGCTATTGAAGAACATCACCAGGGCCCATGGCTGGTCGGATCCCGAGGCCTGGTACTGGCTTGGGAGGCTGGAACGCGAGGTCGCCGAGGAGCGAGACCCAGGCTCTGATAACCAGGCACTGGCGCGCGCTATGGAATACACCACGTATGCCTTGGAGCTGGAAACCACCCAGCCTATGCGCCCGTTCACGCTGCTATGCCAGTGAGAAGCCGTCGACCTTTTTAAATGCATTTTTAACCAATGCGGCTTAATATTGCCACTATTACCATGGCCACAATCCCCGCGTTTCGGATACATGGGTGTGTGGATAAAGAGAACTGCGTAGAAACGTGGCAGTGCTGGGTGTAGCGATGGCAGCAGGACCTACCAGTGTGGAACCAAATCAAATGCTCGCCAACCAGCCACACTGATTTGGTTCCACACTAAGTCGGCAGGTACCGCTTAGCAGTGAAGTGCACATGATATGCATTTGACCCAGGTAGCGATACTAAAAATGGCATTCTGTCTAACCACTAATCAACGATGGTGCTGCTTGACAGGCGATGAGTTGCAAAATAGTCATGGGTGGCGCGAGCATCACTGAGCTGGCACTGCCTGTGTCTGTTGATCAGAAACTCCATCATCAAATCTCGCAATCACCTAACCGCCAAGGTGCAGCCTCCAGGCCATTCTACAGTGAGGCCCGTTTTTCCTTCTGCTAGAGTCCATTTCGCAATTGTCGCTTATAATTCCAGTTTTTTTTCTACATTTTATTCGGATGGCCGGGTGCTTGCTACTAACGATATTTGCGATTGAGCTTCTGTCGGTGTGCTTGGAGGCGGTCGGCTACAGCACGCTAGCGCAGGGCCTCTGGGCCACATACTGCACGGTGACCGGCAATCAGAAGGCGGCCGAGCGGCTTTCGCTGAAGGCATCGATCACGCAGCTGCGTCGCGACCTGCGTACCGTCAGCTCCGTAGACGAGTTTGCGCGGTGGGCCAAGATGCGGCGCCGGCTGGACGCGCTGACGGGCAAATTCGAGTCGGTGTCGAGCGAACTGGCCCTGGAGCGCACGGCGTTTGAGTTGTACGTGAACCTGGCGTTGCGGGTGCTGATCTACAGCGTACGGTTTATTGTCAGCGTGTGGTTCTGGCGTGCGCCGGTGTTTTATGTGCCTAGGAATTGGTTCTATCCGGGTGTCTGGGTGCTGGCGATGCCTGGGGCTCCCAAGGGCAGTGTCAGCGTGGCTGTGTGGGCGGTCGTGTGTAATCGGGTGTGTAAGCAGATGGGGAGGATTGTGAATCGCGTCTGGCGGCCGGTTGTCGCTGAGAGTGAGCCCCAGCAGCAGCCGCAGCACACAGCAGGTGACGATCTGAAAATGGCACTGCTTATTTGCCAGCGAGAAAGGCGGCATGATGGTCACAGCATGCATTGGCTATTCGCCAAGACTCGGCCCTCCATCTTTTAAAACTCCTTGCGCCAGCAGCAACTTGCCTCCGTTTTACACTCTTTTCTCTTCATTGCTTCTACACTACCATTATACTTTATACTTTTTTCAAAAGCCAATGTCGACGGACAACACCCATTCCAGCTCTCCGGTGGCAGAGCACAGATCCTGTCCGCCGGTGGATACCAAGCGTGAGAGCCTCATCGATTTCGGCGGCCTCCAACCTTACTACTACATGCCTATCCGGTATCCGACCGAGGTCTCTCTTTACGAGCAGACCGTGAGCGCCAGCAACTCAGTAGCCCTGCCCAGCTCTGGCCAGCAGACTGTACGCGCGCAAGTAGATTTGCCTATGCCTTGCGGGTACTTCAATGTCTGGCGGCCCTTGCACGACCAGTCGCTACCGATATCACCGCGTCTAGTGAACTACTTCCCGGGGGAGGCCAGCCAGGGCGCAGCACCGCGGCTAAACAAAGAAAACAGCACAGCCGAGTGGGATAGCCGCATCAGCTACAGTTCAGCCGACGATGAGTACTACCAGAACGGCCGGGCGCTGCCGTTTATCAAGGGGTTTGCACACGGGGCGCTGAGCCATGGCGGCGTATTCCGCAAGGTGGAGCATGACTGGATGATGTCGTATCTGGCACCAACGTACTGGGACAGTGCGCGCGAGACCTCGTTCCTTGCGTGGCGCTTCAATTACGTTGTCGCGAAGCGGCCCATCGACAGGTTCATGGCGGTGCTGAGCTGGTCCAAGTTTGACCCAACCAGCAACGTGCAGTGGAGCGTGCGGGCATTGTCGCAGCTCGAGTTCACTAAAGTCCCAACCTATGTGCTGAGCGCCGACGAGGCTAAAGATTTCCCCGAGATACCCGGCAACGAAGGCGGTGAGTGCGATCTGGAGCGGCGTGCGCGTACTATTGCTGAGCACCGCGGGCAACTCCTGGCATACGTGGGCGTACCGGCCAACGGCAACGATTATATCCAACATACGGTACCTGGGTTTGCAGCCGATCTGACGCAGTACGTGCAGGGCGAGTACGGGTTCGAGATAGCTGTAGCGTTTTATCCGGCCACGTCCGGCCCGAA
Organism: Linderina pennispora; assembly: GCF_002104995.1. Taxonomy (NCBI): domain Eukaryota; kingdom Fungi; phylum Kickxellomycota; class Kickxellomycetes; order Kickxellales; family Kickxellaceae; genus Linderina; species Linderina pennispora. The sequence goes on from NW_024468259.1 coordinate 144,478, forward strand.
CGAGTGGCAGAAGGCGCAGGTCGCACGCCAGCCGCTGCGCACGACCGTTGCGGGCCGCACCAGTGAGGGAGAGCAAGGCGATGGAGCGGTGTGGACTGGATTTCCGCGTGAAATTGCGCGACGACATTCCAATCGGCCCTCAGCCGCCCGACCTGAAGCAAGCGCTGTTGGCTGCGGGAAAGTCGCTGCAGATGGACGGCCAACAGTGTGACTTTGAGATCGTCGTCGCTGACCCCCAGAACACAGTCGGCGCTCTGCAGCCGCTGATCCGCGCCCATTCTAATGTGCTGGCAGCGGGCAGCGAGTACTTCAGCGCCTTGCAGGCATCCAACATGACTGAGTCCGAAGCCCGCCGTGTGGAGCTGGAGGACATGCCGTACGGCCATGTGCGGCGCGCCATCTACTTTATCTACAACGACATGATCCCGACAACCGAGTACATGGACAGTACGGACGACTGGCTGCAGCTGTTGGATGTTGCTGCCCGCCTGGCCATCCCCCGTCTGGCGCAGCGGTGCCAGGCGGAGCTGCTGCGTATTGCGTCAACCGTGGGCAGCGATGCGCTGACCTTCGACACCACCGACCTGGTCTTGCCAGACGAGCAGGACGACAGCAGTCGCATTATTTTCCACAACTACCCAAAGGTGTCATTTGGCGACTACACTCAGCTTGTACAGTACCCAGACCCCGAGTACATCGAATCGCTGATCGGCCTGGTCGCCGATGCCGGCGCCGATGACCTGGTGGCGGCCCTGCAGCGACTCCTAGTATACTATCCGATTGGTGTCTGCGAGGACCGGATGCGTGCTGCCGACACGCGCCAGTTCCAGGGCCCAGACGAGGACCGCGAGAACAGCTTTATGTTCAATGACATGTTCGCCTTGCCGCACATGGTCCGGCCGGCTCAGGAGGCTGATGACGAAGCCCATCGCCTTGCCCATTTCCTGGGTGCAATGCCTGGCCCGGTCGTCCACCCGCCCCATGTCGGCGTCAGAGACCACGAACCAATGGACGGGAATGACGAGGAGGAAGAGCATGTGCAGCCAGGGCTACAAGGAATTCTCGACCATGTGCGCGAGTGGAATGGCTTCCGCCACCTGTGGATGCCTGTGCAGGTCCCAGGCAATGCCGCCCAGCAAAACAATGACCAAGGCGATGAGGAGCCACCGCAGCCGCAGCCTGGACCGGTGCCTGAGCCGCCGACGCGCACTCAGGATGAGTAAATTAGTAGCTGTGCTATGCTCGCAATCTGGCGGGTGAGCGCGCGCTGTCTATGGGTGAAAAGTGGCAATATGGCGTAGATGAAATAGCGCTTTGGTTGTTATTGGAAATATTGAAATCGGAAAACAGATGGGACGGTAGCAGTAGCTGGAAGCAGATACGGATCACTCGCTTGACGCAGCAGCCTTTCCGCGCCCACGGCCTCTGCCTCTGCCGCGCCCTCTGCCCCTGCCTCTCCCCCGCCCGCGGCCAGCAGCCTTTGGGCTATATGTCTCGTCCTCCATGTTATCTTCCGACTCCCTGTGCTCCTCCTGCTCCTCCTGCCCCTCGGGCTCGTCCCCCACCGGCGCCGCCACCGGCACATCCAGAATCTTCGACAACGGCGCGCCGCCGCCGCCGCCTCCCAGCTCGCCATTCGGCTGGGCTTCCGTCTGCCTCCATCTCAGCCACTCGTGCCAGACACGCCTCCACCCCGCCGCCATCATTGTCGTCCACCACGTCCTCAACGATGTCCTTCAGGAAGTCGTAGCACTCGGTGCTCTCCACGCACCGCTTCAGGTGCGTCGTGCTGATCTTGCGCGCATTGCATGCCCGCGCGTGCTTCGCCACGTCGTCCACGATCGACTGCATGAAGAGCTCCAGCGACTTGGATATCAGCACCGGCGTTGCCTGCGCCATCTTGCCCACGTCCTCATCCATCTGCATGATCTTTTTGATCCGCGCCTACCCGTGGTGAAATGAAAGGTCTTGGTTTTAAGAAGGCATGCTGCAATGCGCTTACTGCTTTTCTTTCCTATGTTGTTTGCTGCATTTGAAATTTGAGACTCAGGCCTCCCAACCTTGCCTGGCCTGGTGCTTTTCTGCAGAAATGCAGACCAAATGCCAATTTATCGAACGCGCCAAAACAGGACACTTACAACTGGGAATTTCGTCTTGTACTTTTTGCGCATTTTGGACCCCCGCCGGTACTGCTAGCTATGTCAGTCGAGAAAGAAAGGCGTGCCAGGCACAGCAAAGTATACAAATACGCGTAAATTCAGATTGGAAGCAAGAAAGGAAATAAAAAGTAGAGACGGGAAAAATAGCAGGAAAGCACCATTGCTCAAACAAAAAATCATTCAGTTTTTATAAGCAACTCCCGGCTCAAATATTGAAAGTGCAGCTTTTTCTTGAAAATCCCCCCTTGCTGCTAGCTAGATAATGTCTAAAGCTGGCTCCTGCCCAGATCAGCGCGCTGCAACAGGCGTGCATTACGTGTAGACGCGATGCTCAAAGCCATGTGTGACGCAGCACAGTTTGCTGAGCGCATAGCCCCTTCCCTGCCTGCATATACGGGTTACATCGCTGTTGATTCAGGGAAATGCCGATTATGTGTGGCGCATAGGGTAGCTTCATATTTCCTGGAGCCGACAGCTGTTGCGGCACTTGGCAACAGCTTGGGTGAGCAGATTGAAAAAAGTCCCAGTCCCACATATATGCAACATGTCCACCTCCCTGTACAGCAGCTCCCTTCGAATAGCAGCATACTGCCTCTCGGCACATACTCATTCCAGTGGCTCCAAAATGAAACGCGCGTGGATATTCAATCGCTTGCGTATTTATTACATACTGTGCTAATCGAACCCGACGGGATTGCCTCCGAATGAACAAAAACTGTACGTCCACACCCAAAAGCTCACCCTGACGGTCGGTGCTGAGGTACGTTTAAAGCACGCTTACTTCTCCGGAGCGGGGTTCATGCGGCGCTTGCCTCCGGGGAGGAGGGTGATGTTAACGAAGCGGCGAATGTACTTCTCGCGCTTGAGGGCACGGCCAGTGACCTTCTTGGACTTCTCCTGAGCCTCGACCTTGGGGGTCTGCGACTTGACCTTACCGGCACGAGCCAACGATCCGTGAACCTTTCCCTATAATGCCGAAAGCAACAAATTCGTCCTCAGATTAGCTTATGGTTCCGGGCTGTGCTCATTCAAATGTCCCCTCTGATGCCGGAGGGGATTTCCGCTCATTTCGCGCACATTCCGGCCCTCTGCGTCCAGTTTACGGCCACGCATCAATCCGATTCACGCCCTTAGATTCCCCGATGGATACGCACCATTTTTGATGTTTCTTTTGCGAAGTGGAAAAATTGGGGTTTGCAAAATAAAAGGAGGATGCTCGCTATTCCGCGTGCAGCTGCTGCTCATAGTGAAGCGCGACCACGCACTGCGGCCGCTGCGGTCTATCCAAACGCCACACGTGATCACAATCCACAGATCGGACTGCAATAATCAGGATCAGCACCTGGATCTTTGATCAGCGCATATGGGCATTTTGCATGGCTCGTCCAATATTGCCTGGCCATCGGCTGCCGCTGGCACTGCAGTTGGTTCTTGTGCAGGGCGTAGTGGTGTCATAACACACATATATATGACGATATGGCAGCAACAGACAGCAATTTTGGACTGGACCTGCATTCTGTCCTGCTCCAATATACGAGAATGTGTATGCTATCAGCGTCCATGTCTGGCTGCTAGAGCTACAATCTGCAATATTCTCATATTTCCCACAGCCGAGCTGTATGAAGCAATGTCGGCCTGATAATATGTGCACAGGTAGCCACTGGAGAAAGAGGGAGCAGAGCCTTGGAAGGGCATAATGCATCTTGCAACAATAGCCTCAATGACGCTAGTTAAAGCCATTGAGCCACAGTTTGCAAAAATAGTATATCTGGGACCGGGATAGCGCCTTCTTTCTCGCTTCTGCTTCGTATTTTGATATTCCCTTTTTATACCAGATAAAGAATCTATATTCCGCCTTCTATTCAGCTACCCTCTCCTCCTTCCGCTCCAACCACATACTCTTGCTACGCCATCCCTTTGCTTCTTCTTACTAGTGTACCGTTTCCATTCCTCAAAAACACAAAAAAAATTTGACGTTAGGGATATTCTCAGTATGCGCCTGCTACCGTCCGTTAGCTTCCTTGCTGTATGCATGCTGGTCAAGGGAGCACCCTGTTCTCGGCTTGTTCGGCGCCAGATGGACGTAGCTGCGACAGGATCCAACGCTGCACTAGACACCAAGCGCCGATCCGTTTAGCAGGCTGGGAAGTGAATCCTGCAGTGGATACCTCGGCTGACTGGTCGGCCGACCCGGCAGCAGCCAGCAATAATGTTGGTAACTCGGTTGCAAATATTGACTCTAGCACCAACATCATTAATACCGAGATCGAGTACCCTGACGACACGCAGATGACGGACAACACAGGCACAGCTGTGTCCGGAAACAACAACGACGTGATGCCGATCATCAACGCTCCTGTCACGGTTATTGTCAATGAGGCACCCAGTAACCACCAGCAAGCAAACCCAGCGCCGGTCGCCCCATGGGGACATCCGCCAGGCCATCCAAACGCTTCCCAGGTCGCTGGGCAGCAGCCACCCGCAAGCACTCCATTGCAGCAGCAGCAACAGCCACCAGTCGATCCATTTACCGCCAACATCCAGAATCTCATTGCATACGCACTTGCTCTAAGGCAAAGCCAGCTCCAGCCCCAGTGACCCCTCATAGTGTTCTATGTTGTTTTGCTCACAGGTAAATGAATGCCTTTATTAAAACCCGTACAAAAAACGGCCCGATAGGCATTTCAGTTTGACTCTGGCTACTTCTACCACACGGCTACTGTTTGGTAATTTAAGGATTCTGGTTCATTTAATGATTTAGAGTCAGATTTAGGAGCCAGAGACACTAGAGGTCGGTGATGTCGCCGCGGAGCAGATCCACAAGATAGGTCATAACACGAGGGTCAGCACGCATGGCCGTTGTGAAGGTACTCGTTGGTGACCCACTGATGGAATCCCTTGACGGTCTGTGCGGTCTTCTCGCTGAGGTAAAAGTCGACGAACATGTCGTTGTAATACGACACACCGGCAACCGGCACAGTGTTCTTGCGCAGCGCGTTCTCGTCGTACAGCTGGCCCCAGCCCTGGTACTCTGCCAAGCCCTGGCCGACCTCCTTCAGTCCGGCGCAGCTCCGGGAATTCGTCGAGCATCCACGGGTAGACAGTTTCGCCGGTGAGGTACACGGGCTCGTCCTCGGACTTTTGAGAAATCTCGCTCGACGTGATGGGCAAACTCCTGCGCAAACTGCGTCTCACGCACCCGGTGTGCAGACCACTGGCTGGGAGTTCCCATTCTGGCAATAGATGGCTCATTGCAAGATGGCGTATAGCGGGTTGGTAGTCAAAATTCTTGAGTGTTGGCAATCGCCGTCAGAGTGCTGGTGGTCAGCACGCCAACCGTATCCAGATCGTGGGTAGCCTTGACGACTAGCTGGTGGACGCTGTCGAAGCCACCCGTGAACCCAAAGTTGATTCCGAGCTGCTGGAATCGGCGTGGAGACAGGTTTCCGACTGTCCGGCAGCGTCACGTTATGCTCGTTGAGGTAGAGCATGATCTGCTTGATGCGGGCGATATCACGCGGGTACTTGCCATAAGTACTGCTTTGTTGCGGTGTATCGTGCGCCTGTAGGTCGCCTGGTAGACCTGGTCCGGGCTGTCTACCAAAGGAGGCACTCCACCGGTGATGAAGGCCTTGGAAATGCCCTCCGGGAACATCGACAGATACGTGGTGATACAGAATCCGCCAAACGACTGACCCAGCAGCGCGAACTTGCTGGTATCGTCGTCGCGGCCAGCGCACAGAATCTTGCGAATGTGCTCGCTGTCGCGCACAATGTTGTCGGCGCGGAACTGAGCGACATATTTGACCTTTTCTTCGGTCGTCGAGAACTTGGCATCTAGGCTGTCCGCACTAATGGCCGAAGAGAAGCCGGTGCCACGCTGATCGAGCAACAGGATCTGGTAGCCGTTATCGATTGCGGTCTTATACCAGCCGCCCTGGACAGATCCCAGGGAACGATACTTCGAAGCCAGGCCCGCCCTGCAGATACAGCATGAACGGCAGCTTGTGCATGTCATCCTTCTTGTCCAAGGGCACAATATGGCGGGCAAACACGCGCACAGTCTCGTTGCTGTCAGGGCTTGGAGTAGTCGAGCGGGCAGTCGAAGAAGCGCTCATACACAATACCGCCGGGGATAATGTACGACTCGACGTCTGTGCGGTCGAGCTCGTGCACCAAGCTGCTGGTTCATGCGAGGTGAAAGGGACATGGATGAAAGCGAAAGCTGCGTCATAGAGGGCGTCGCCGTTGTGGAGAGTGGTGAAGCTTGCTGAATTCCTAAATTCAAGATAGGCAAAAAGTGGGGCTGCGGAGAAGAGAGAGGTGCAGCCGAGCGTGTGGGGAGTCCAGCTGATGCCAGCACAGGGCCGATTTTGCTCTGGCCGCGAACAGCTCTGCCGACGAACCACATCGTGAGAAAATATAATGGAAGGCGCATCGTTGTAACAGGGTGAGGAGTGAGTTGCCAGTTGCCCAGCAGCCAGCTTACGTCCAATTTATATGGGACTGGAGAGGCGGCATATGTGCGGCATTGTCTGTGGTCCAATGTGTGGGAATACATTGACGGCCGAACATTCGACAGGGCGGCAGAAGTGGGGACACAAGGTCGTCATCGGGCATTAACGTTCAAGATAAGTAGCTTTATTCGGGGATATGCCGGCCGCTAAACCCTTTCCCGCATCTTTCCTCCCAAGGAGCCAGATCTGGGGAAGGAGGAGCCGAATCCGGGATGCTAAAGACAAAGACAACAACGAAACACGAGAAGGAAAGGGAGGGTAGGGGGAAGCAGCTGTAGAGCCAAAGCACTACCCAACAGCCACCAAGCGTCCTGTAAAAAGTGAAAAGTCCAGAGGCAGCGAGAATGTCCGCCCGCTTACTTCTTGAGCTGGGCGCTGAGCCACTCCAAACCCTCGTACAGGACCGTCACCAGATGTAGCGCAGGTCGACTGGATGTACCACTCGCGGGCACGCAGCGAGTGCAGACCAAGCTTGTCTGTGATCTCGGCCGCGTTCATGGCGTTGGGCAGATCCTGCTTGTTGGCGAACACCAGCAGCAGGGCGTCGCGCAGCTCGTCCTCGTTCAGCATGCGCTGCAGCTCGTCACGGGCCTCACCGATACGGTCGCGATCGTTGCTGTCGACGACAAAGATGATACCCTGGGTGTTCTGGAAGTAGTGCCGCCACAGGGGACGGATCTTGTCCTGACCTCCCACGTCCCACACAGTGAAGCTGATGTTCTTGTACTCGACGGTCTCGACGTTGAAGCCGATGGTCGGGATGGTGGTGACAATCTCACCGAGCTTCAGCTTGTACAGAATGGTGGTCTTACCGGCGGCATCAAGACCGACCATAAGAATGCGCATCTCCCTCTTGCCAACCAGGCTGGCGAACAGCTTCGAGATCGAAAGACCCATTTTTTGTTTTTACAACGAGTGAATCTACGACGCTTTGGCCGACCAGTGTGTTTTGTCCACGCACAGGAACAGAGCCCAAGAAACGCAAGCGAGCGGAATTACGACGAGTGTTTTTACCGTGGTCACCACGAAGAAAACGACGACGGCAGAAGGACGCAGCGTGTAGCCAGGGAATGCAGCAAGGGTGGAAAGAAGAAATGTTTGTTAGATTAGTAGAAGCCTGTATTGGTTGTCGTTCAGATGAGGCGAGATGAAGGGGCAAATCTCATCTACCGCATAAAAGCTCACGATTCGGCAAATGACCGCAACTGAATTACAGCAAAAGCTCGCAGTTCCCGTACCTGTTATGCGTTAAATAATGAAAAAGAGTAAACAGAAGAGGGTTAGAGGAACAAAAGTGGATGGTGTTCGAAAGCTACAGAAGGGGCCGAAAAAATTGGCAGCATCATCGCTCCCAGCTTTTGAGCAACCCAAAACGTCGAGCATTCACGTGGGTTGCTCGCTGATTCGGCACGCAGCCATTGGACGCTGGGCCCTATGCCCATATTTAACTCCCATTTGGCAGTGCTGGCCCTGCCCCACAAAATAGACCAAAAGCCAGTGCCAAACTCTGGCATGTTATCTGCCACCTCATCACTTTACACCATGAGCAACATTGCATGCCGGCTGCTGCGGAGCCAGGTGACATTTCACCACCCACTGGCCGCCACATCTCGCTGGTACTCGTCGTACCTGACGTTGGAGGACATCCCGGCCAAGGACGTTGATGCCGTCAACAAATTCAAGCTAAAGTTTGACCGCAGTAGCATTCCCCACAAGACATTCACCGTGACGTACCACCGCAGCGGCGGCGCAGGCGGCCAGAATGTGAACAAGGTCAACACCAAGGTGTACATGAAATTTCCACCTGGACCACCAGACGTGGATCCCGCAGTACGTGCGCCAGCGGTTGCATGATCAGGACCCGGCACGGATCAACAAGGCTGGCGAGTACCTGGTGATCTCGGAAAAGACCCGCTCGCAGAGGCACAATTTTGAGGACTGCTTAGATAAGCTGTGGCAGGCAATTGAGCGCGCGGCCGAGCTGCCCAAGGAGGCTGATCCAGAGACCGCTGAGCGCGTCGAGAAGCTGAAGAAGGCAGAGAAGGCTAGGAACAAGGAAAACAAAAAGCGCTTGTCGGAGCGCAAGTCGAGTCGCCGCAAGCGGTTTGACGACTAAGCCAGGGCTGGTGGAGCCGCAACTGCCTTGATGTGGCAGGCTGCACAGTGCTTATCGCCCTTTTTGCTTTCCCACTCTTGTATTTACAAATTCTGTCCTTCTTTCTCACGTATAATTCAGCGTTGAAATGTCAGCCAGAAGAGTAGTAGTAACCGGTCTGGGCATCGTCTCACCAGTCGGCGTTGGCGTCAAGCATGCATGGAGCAACCTCATAGCCGGCAAGTCCGGTGTAAGGTCGCTGATCGCCGAGCGACCCAACGACGGCTTCGACAAGCTGCCATCGACGATCGCAGGGCATCGTGCCTCGCAGCGGCAATGGGTCGTTCAACCCCAAGGAATGGCTTGAGCCCGGCGACACCAAGCGCATGGCCGATTTCTCGCAGTACGCCATGTGCGCTGCCAACCAGGCGCTGACTGATGCCGAGTGGACAGCACCGACAGACGCGCAGCGTGAGCGCACTGGTGTGTGCATAGGGACGGGAATCGGCTCGATGGACGACATCACCAGCAACTACACCCTCTACCAGGCAGGTGGACTGCGCAAGATCAGCCCGATGTTTGTGCCAAAGGTCCTGTGCAATATGGCCGCCGGCAACATCAGCATCCGCTATGGCTTCTACGGGCCAAACCACGCCGTATCGACTGCCTGCACCACTGGCGCTCATGCCATCGGTGATGCCATGCGGTTCATTAAGTTTGGCGATGCTGACGTAATGGTCGCTGGTGCGTCAGAGGCACCATTGCAGCCACTGTCGCTGGCCTGGGTTCTCCAAGATCAAGGCCCTGGCAACAGGGTTTCAACGATTGCCCTGAGAAGGCATCGCGGCCATTCGACAAAGGAGCGGGCTGGATTCGTGATCGGTGAGGGTGCTGGTGCACTGGTGCTGGAGGAGCTAGAACATGCCAAGCGCCGTGGTGCTCATATCTACGCCGAGATCAGGGGATACGGACTATCGGGCGATGGCTTCCATATTACAGCGCCGCCCAACGACGGTGCTGGTGCCCAGCGTGCGATGCGACGGGCGCTGGAGACCGCTGAAATCAACCTGGGAAGATATTACCTATGTCAACGCCCATGCCACTTCAACACCACTGGGCGATGAGATCGAGAACAGGGCGATAAAGTCAGTGTTTGCCGACACGCAGCTGCAGCAGGGCCTGATGGTCTCGTCGACAAAGAGCGCAACTGGCCACCTTGCTGGGTGCGGCGGGTGCTGTTGAGGCCATCTTCAGTGTGCTGGCTGTCAAGAACAACGTGGCGCCACCGACACTCAACCTAAAGCAACATCGATGCTGATGCTGGGTTCGATCTGAACTATGTTGCCAACCAGGCCCAGGAGCGCACTATCAAGGCTGCGCTGACCAATTCGTTTGGATTTGGCGGCACCAACGCATCGCTGATCTTTACAAAGTATGAATAGCTGGAGTAACTTTTTGTCCGCTTCAATATGGTGCAAGTACTATGTCAGTACCCAACAGATGGACCTCATCTTCACATCAACAGGCCATGTAAACAGATATGTGGAATGGTACTGGCAGTATTAGCTGAAAGTACACGACATACAAGCACATGCCGCAATGTTACTCTAAGGGACTGCTTGCACTATTCTGATACACAAGGTATTTAGGGCGATAGAATTGCATTTCCGAGCTATTCACCATACAACCAGCACTGATGCGGGGCACACATATCTATATGCTGGTGCAGCCAATCGGTGGCATTAAGCAATGTGGTAATGAGTACCATGGCTGATTGGTCGCGCATTTATAAATGTGCATTCATCGCATAAATGTCTGTGAAGATCGGAAATATCCGAGTGCATAAGGAGTACATATAGCTATAAACCAGCTATTGAGTATAAGTAATCGTCTCTGGCAATACCAGCGCTATACTCTCTATCCCCTCTATATCATAAAGCAACAATGAGATACATGTACGATACTCTGCCTTTCGTCAGCTATTGCTCGGACCAGCTACACTCGACCTACGTGCAAATGACTCAGTGGATAACCCGGCGCTACCATTATTATCACCGCTCCCAAACACACCCTTACCTAGCACCTGATTCGCAGTTCATCTTTTGCTCGCACATCAACACCTGTGCCAATAGCTGAATGCTACATGTTTGGCTGTATCTAAAGGTGCTGTTTCATACGAGTGCTCTAGTCCTAATACATAGTAATAAAAACTCATTCACGAATATCACTATAGTATGTTCCTGACTTCGTAGTATGCGATGGCTATTGAATCTGGCATTTTTGTCGATGTATTTTACCCCTTACATAGCCACTGTTCGCGACTTAGATCAATGCTGACATAGTGTAGTAAGAAGTTGTCGAGGACCCAGGTCCTCAAAGGAGCACGCGTATTGACGATTCATATCTTTGTGACCACATCCATACGCTAAATGCGTTTTCGTCAAGCTAAACTGATGCCAGCCTCATCGTCAGCACCGCACCGCCTAAGCTGTGTATATGCAACGACAAGCTACTCCAAACCACAGCTAGCCGTCACTCGCCGTATATGTAGTATGTGCTTACACATTAGTCAAGGAGCAGTGGTCTCAGGCCACGTCCATATGGCGACTTTTGTACGAGCCCCATACTCTCGCTCCCAAAAATCCTCGTTCTGTCCTCTGTGCGTTTCTCTCCGTTTCTGTGGCATTATTATTCAAGCTGCCACCATGCGGCATACTCATTCGCATATCCCCAATGAAGCGGCGCATTTCAAGTAGCTGCTAGTTTTCCATGTGGCCATCTCCGGGCAATTTACCTGCCGATCCACATCACTTGCCGAAGGGTATAGTGCAAGTCGATGCTGAAAGCTGGCAGTAAAACCTCCATTTTTAGTTGAGGTAGTTTATGGCCATGTGTATTTGATGGTATTGTCAGTGATGCATGTCACATATCTTGATATTCTTAGAAAGGTGAGTAACGAGGCATATCGTTTCAGCACAGTGATCAACGAGCTACGAAGGCTTGGGGACTCAAGACTCGCCAACCACGGAGCAGACAGCCTGTATGAGCAGCAACCGGCGCCCTAGAGATGTATAAGAAGACATCCAAACTCTTACCACTACATCCAGACTCCTTGCCATTGCCCTCCTGAAACTCTTTTATTTGGATATTTCCAAACCTGTAATAAAAACTATTCAAACAGGACTGACCAGCTGTAACTTAGCCACAGGAAATGGAAGACAAAGGTACCATTATGCAGTTGGCATATATTGGCAATACCTTTCGGTGGTGAGCTCATCCGGCATATAGCAGCAAACCCTGCAAGTATGCATATTGAATAGTCCTGACTCTTTTGTGAGTCCTTAGATGAACCCATTGAGACCATGAGCCCAAAGGGTACATCTACAGCGATGATGTAAACACCACTACTGCTCGCAAAGATAGTTGCTCTTCCGATAACTGTAGCATAGCTCGGCCGCGTTGCGAAAAACTACTGAGCGGTATACTCAGGGTGCCAACACAACCAAACATTCATCTACACCAATTGTTGCTGCTGTATCCCCAACTAGCAAGTGTCAGCACCTATACAGATATTGGCACTCACTTGGCGACGCAGGCAAACAAAGACCACACCGCTAACTACTATATGGGATCGGCTGTTGATGATGTGTCCACAAACGACATGTCGCCACCTCTGGCTACTAGTGGAAATGCGACCGTGGTACTCTTGGTGCAGGTCCTGTTATAATTCCAACTCCCCACTACCCTTTCGTTCTATTTCCACAAGTTTAATATAAAATGCATCCTAAATCACTTGCTGCAAACCACCCTGCTCATCCACGCAGCAGTACATAGGTCCCACAGCATGTGTGCATGACCATAAAACATAATTACAATTTTAATTTGAAATGTAGTCGCATGTCATTGAAGCACATGAGAACTAAGATAAAACGCAGGCTAAATCGCTTAGTTCATGCGGCGGATGAGCGCGTTGATGGCATCCTCGCGGTTACCGGCGTCACCACCCTCGATGAAGTGGCGGACCTTACGGCCAGACCAGCCACCAGTGGGGTTGGACAGCTTGAACGGCCACAGGAAGTTGTTGGCGACCTTGAAGTTGGGGCCGACGGTGAAGATCTCGTGGACGAGGTCCTCAACGCAGATGATGCCGTACTTGCCGAGGTTCTGCTCGATGACAGAGTTGTCGGTGATGGGCACGCGCTGCTTGTTGACCTTGGCGTAACCGCGCTTGTAGATCAGCTCCTTGACCGACTTGAGGTTGGGGGTACCCCAGGCGGCGTAGGGGGTGATGACCTGCAGCATCTGGGTGGTGGCGAAGGTCAGGCGGACGAAGACACCGTTGTTGATCTGGAGCAGACGGAGGAGCTGCAGGATCTTGCGGGCCTTGGGCGGGATCTTGTTGATACCCTTGGTACGCACAACGAAGGCAAGCTTGGCCTGGGCGGGAACGTAGAAGTTACCGTTCTGCTTGGCCTGGCGGCGGAGACGGATCTCGGCGCGCTCACGCTGCTGGTACTCCTTGACGTACTGCTCAGCACGCTTGAAGACGACCTGGCGCTTCTGGCGGCGCTCCTACGGATGAGACACAGCAGGGCAAAGGTTAGCGCTTGTGTATCAACGCGAACGCGCATGCATCATGCAGTTTGGTTGTTGCTCAGCCCCGAAAGATGGTATAAAGAGAAAGCTCAATCATGGGAGTGCAATCCTCACAGCTAGAAATGTTAACATCACCACAACAAGTACAAGCGGCTTCTGGCGCAGGGCTCTTACCTTCTTGGAGGCGGCGGCGGCGGCAGCCTTCTCGGCGGCGGTCTTCTCGGCGTTCTTACGCTGCTTGAGGAGAGTCTCGGGGGCAAGGACCTTGCTAAAGAGGTTGGGTTCGAGTGATGAATTAGTTTTGACACGTTACGCCGGATACTCGAGTCGACGTTGCAAGCGGTAGCCTGGCAAAGACCTGCACGCCCCTTCGTTTCGCAACTGCGGGGGAATGTGGTCATGCCGAGCGCAAACCTTGCAAGAGTACCGGGGCAACATCCCACGAATGAAATTAACCGAATGGATCGCAGTGCAGCAGAGGCACGCATACCCAAAACAGCATCAATCCCCGACAGCGCGCAGGGCGCATAGCGTCAGGCGGTCCATGGCGTGCAGCAGTCCAAAATACGGACCGATGTAAGGAGCCTTCGGGTTCCCTCGCAGCCCGACGTAGAGTCGGGGACATCGTGCCGCACACCAGGGGCGTGATTTCAAGGCAAGGCTTCGCGCCGCAGCGGGCGCAGCAGGAAGCCTAGAGCCTCACATATCCCCGGCTGGATCCCGAGGGATCTCGTAGCGCCGGGCGGGTGGAATGCGACGCCGGCAGTGCGTCTCTCCAAAGGGGCTGTGGGAATCGACAGCGGCAGTTGCAACTTGGCACAATACTTACGACGACATTTCTACTTTTTGGTGCTGATTCGAAGCAAAAAAACGAGTAGTGTTTGGAAGAGAAGGAGCCCAGCCATTGCCGCGGCCGAGCCTGCTCTTTTAACGCTCAGGATGGCGCACCAAAGAGCAAAAGCTAAGGAAAATTTTTACACTACCTCACGTGAGAGAGCGGGAACTGTAGGGACCAAATCGCCATCCTGATCCGTTGATGCAGCGATCCATTATCGGCGATTACGGGCTGAGGATCGCCCACCGACAACAGCAGAGCAGCGGTTTTTGGAGCGCCGCTCTCGCCAGCCGCCTGCCAGCAGCCCGCGCAAAACATAAACATAGCGTTGAGTGTCGTCGCCTCTCTCTTGGTCGCTACTTTCTAACTCCTTTCTAATTCGGAACTCTGTTTCTTTGCTACTTGACCGATTCAACTCCGCTCGTTCCATAGGTAAGTGCCTGGCGAATTTAACGCAGGGCACAGGGCCCCATCTGCGTGTGACTTGCCATGAATTCGGAGTTCTGCCAGGCCCACGGCATGGCAGGCCAGGAGGCCTGGCCCTTCTGGGCTTGCGGCAGTGCCTGTGACCCAGCAGACTGGCTGCATGATATGGCGCTTCTGAGACCCCTCATGCAATTTTTCGCCCTGCCTGGCGTGGCTTCCCCTATAGACTATGCGGCTTCGTTCCTGGCGGCGGGTTTCCCTGCCGCTCAGGGGCGGCGCTGCTGCTCCTGCCGCTGTTGTTTTGTGTGTTTTCATGTTTTGGTAAATAACCCGAGCAGAGTCATCGCTGCTGCAGAGGCAAAAAATACGCTGGTTCATCCCTTCATCGCCGCCTCCAATCAGCGGGTTTGTTGTCGATTTCTCGTTTGTCGGACTGGCGAAAAATTCCTCTCTTACCTCGCACATTATTTGGCTTTCCCCACCACTGGCAGCAGGTCTAACCCTCACCCGTTTTTCGCACCCTCCTTGGTTTCCTCTCTTTTTCCACTATACTGATTCGGGCTTTGTTTTCTCTTGCTCTCCTCATCTGATAGTTGAAATCTACAAATCCATAAAACAAAATGCGCGAAGTCATCTCGGTTCACGTTGGACAGGCCGGTGTCCAGATTGGTAATTCCTGCTGGGAGCTGTACTGCCTCGAGCACGGTCTCCTGCCCGACGGCAGGCCCAACCCCGAGGCCCAGCTCTCGTCGGACGACTCGCTGTCGACCTTCTTCTATGAGACTGGCAACGGCAAGCGCGTCCCGCGCACCGTGTTTGTTGACCTGGAGCCCACCGTCGTCGACGAGGTCCGCAACGGCAAGTACAAGGATTTGTACCACCCCGAGCAGCTGATCAGCGGCAAGGAGGACGCTGCCAACAACTACGCCCGCGGCCACTACACCGTTGGTAAGGAGCACATTGACCGCACCCTCGACCAGGTGCGCAAGCTCGCCGACAAGTGCGACGGCCTCCAGGGCTTCCTGGTGTTCCACTCGTTCGGTGGTGGAACGGGTTCGGGCTTCGGCGCCCTGCTGCTTGAGCGTCTGTCGGTCGACTACGGCAAGAAGTCCAAGCTCGAGTTCACCGTGTATCCGGCTCCCAAGATCGCCAACGCCGTTGTCGAGCCGTACAACTCGATCCTGACCACGCACACCACCCTCGAGCACGCCGACTGCTCGTTCATGGTTGACAACGAGGCCATCTACGACATCTGCCAGCGCAACCTCGGCATTGCCCGCCCCACGTTCGGCAACCTCAACCGCCTCATCGCCCAGATTGTGTCGTCGATCACGGCTTCGCTGCGTTTCCAGGGCTCGCTTAACGTTGATCTGACCGAGTTCCAGACCAACCTGGTCCCGTACCCGCGCATCCACTTCCCGCTGGTCACCTACGCCCCGATCACCTCGGCCGTCAAGGCGCAGCACGAGTCGATGACCGTGTCGGAGATCACCACGGCGTGCTTCGAGCCCAGCAACCAGATGGTCAAGTGCGACCCGCGCAACGGCAAGTACATGGCGTGCTGCCTGCTGTACCGTGGCGATGTCGCCCCGAAGGAGACCAACAGCGTCATCGCGTCGCTGAAGACCAAGAAGACCATCACCTTTGTCGACTGGTGCCCGACCGGCTTCAAGGTCGGCATCAACAAGCAGCCGCCCTACTGCGTGCCCGACGGCGATCTGGCCAAGGTCGACCGCGCTGTGTGCCTGCTCAGCAACACCACCGCCATCGCCGAGGCCTGGGCTCGTCTGGACCACAAGTTCGACCTCATGTACGCCAAGCGTGCCTTCGTCCACTGGTACGTCGGTGAGGGTATGGAGGAGGGTGAGTTCTCCGAGGCCCGTGAGGATCTGGCTGCCCTCGAGAAGGACTACGAGGAGGTCGGCATGGACTCGGACGACGTCGCCATGGACGAGGGTGCCGAGTACTAAGCCCGCTGCAAGAAAGCCTTCCCACCTTAATTTTTTTGCTCGCAGAGATTGCAACAAATCAGACTCCCTTTCAACATTCTATTGCTGCTACCAAGAAGCAAGCGACCTAGCGAGCAACCCGTGGACCTGTGGTCGCAGTGGTGGTGGTGATATGACCTAGTGCAGGGCGTAGAGGGCGGCAGCAATGCCAGCTAAAAGTACATGTGGTGAAACGAGCGACGCTGTGCCTGGGGCCGGAGATGCCGGAGGCAACGCCGGGCTTATTGCGACCATTCGCCTCGTCATTTGCCTTGGTGTCCTTCGCTCCCTTGCCCTTCTTGGAGTCCTTGGCCGATTCGTCATCGTCGAGGCTAGGTGGAAACTTTGGCAGCGAAGCGGGGTCGTCTGTGTTTTGCAGCTTGCGGGAGCTGGAGTCGAGTCCAGGTGCATTGGGACCAAACTTCATGCCAATGGTCAAGCCGATCTCCTTGTCGTCGACCGGCGGCAGGTATCCCTTTGGCTTGTCGTTGACATTGAGGACCCTGAGGTTGCTCTTTGGCGCACTCTGTGTATTGCACTGGTAGTCGGCCGTGCACGACGTGAAGCACACCAGCTTTTCGGTTGGGTCCTGCTTGACCGCACACGAGTCGTTGCAGGCGTTGAGCGCAGCGCGGCACTCGGCAGTGGCGATTGGCCACTCGTGGTCGCCGACAGCCTTTTCTGCAGCACGGTTCATGCACATGCAGTTCCAGCCCATGGTGCGGACGTTGCAAAAGTTTTTGATTGTGGAGGCGACCGAGCCGCAGGCGTTGTAGCAGGAGCTGACCTGCGACTGGCAGACAGAGGCGCGGGCATCGGCGGGCTCCAGAGTCATGAACCACTTGCCGGCGGCTTGGGTGGCAAGGAAGACTAGCAAAAGCAGGCTGCTGTGTGTTGCAATCATAGGAAGGGATGGAATTAGGAGCAGGGGGGTCGGTAAGTGAAATGTGAGGATGTATTGGTGAAAGGCAATAGGGTGTACGAGTAATGGAGCAGGAAAGGCGCAAGTTCGCTGGCAAGGGATATATGGAAACCTCAGGCTCCAGGCACCTGGGCTACCAAACCCTGGGCTGTGGCCCACATGGCCAAGTGAGACTGGGGGAGGGCCCACGCTGGCTGTTCCGGGCAGGCCGACGAGACGGGTTGCTCCCCCTCCCCAGACAAGCGCACCTGCAAAGCGTTCGCAAGCACACTACTCCCCCACATATCCACTCTTATGAAGTACTCTTCATATCATCCCGAATCCTTCAGAGTTGTGGATCGCCGTCAGCAGCCGCTCCCGGAGCTTCTCCACGGTCTTGTACTCTGGCAGGAGCAGAACATTGAAGCACGTGTGCGACGTGGGCAGGCGGTCCGAGTCGCCGCCGTTCTTTGCAATAACGAAGTGCAGCTTGCTCAGCCCGCCAATCGGCACGCGATCGCTGCTTGTGGCAAAAAACAGCAGCTTGCGCTTTAGTTCGTCCGAAAAGCCGCGGACAGTCTTCCAGAAGAACTGGATCACCGGCGTGTCCTTGGCGTATCCGCCGTCGTAGATGGTCGAGTTCTCAAGAGCACCAAAGTCAAGATCGGAGCTGCCACACACCAGTAGCTCGAGCTCTTCTGGCCGCATGCACCGCACGAACGAGCCGCCGCAGATCCGGTCGAACCCAGCCTTGAACTCTGTGAACTGCTTGTTGCACGAGACGTTGAAGATAAAGTCGACGTATTTGTCGATAAACTGGTCGCGGTTGGCAACAGTTAGAGGGATGCTGGCGCCGCCAGGGACCAGCTCGTGGGTGCGCAGCTCGCCGAATTCCTCGTACTCGACTTCAAACGTGCGCTCCAGGTACTCAAGCTCCTCGTCCGTCAATTTGTGCAGCTGCATAAGCCCGCGGTACAGCGTCGGATCAAACTGCTTCAGATCCTGGCGCGTCGCAGGCACGCCCAGCAGCTTCTTGTACATGGCCGGTGGCAGATGTATATCGAGGATGACGGCGTTATACACAGCAAGGCCGATCAAAAGACCCGTCAGCCGCATCTCCTCCAGTGCATCCTTGCTGGGGTCGGACCCGGGCGTGAACCAAAAGTAGTGCGACTCGTTGTTGGCCGTGAAGATGCCGTATTTGACTGAGAATACGTCGCGGACGATTAGCTGGAAGAACTCCTTCTGCACCCCGCCCTCGTCGACGCCTTCCTCGCCGACAAACCGCACCTTGAGCTGCTTGCGCAGGTCCTGGCTCATCTTCAGATCCAGCTGGTACAGCGTGTCTCGGACGAGGCTGTCGCGCCGGACCTCGAGAACCAGGTACGGGCAAGTGACGCCAGTGAACATGGCGCGGAAGAACGAGTCCTGCAGCTCAGTGCGCATCATAATGACGCTCTCGATCTTGATGATTTCGCTCTTTGTCGTCGGCGACAGCAGGAACGGGTACGTGCAGAATGCGACGCCGTCGGGCATCCGGTACCGCGGGAAGTCCTCTTTGATGTCGATGAACTCGTTGACTGAGTCGTTGTAGAAGCGCGTGTAGTCGACCAGATGCTGGTTCTGGTTATAGGCGTTCAGGAGAGACTAGGCACTGTATCACTATTGGAATCTGGGTGCTGCGCAGTGCATAGAGATTGACCCGCTGGATGGTCCGGCGGGTTTGGCTCGTTTGGGTTGGCTGCTGGTGGTGGCGGCGAGCGGCGGGCAGCCTTTGGTCGTCTCTCGTGTGATGTACGTCTGGAAGATGTTCACGAACTGCAAGAACCGCGGGTTATCCCTGGGCCTCTCTTCGCTCGGCAGTGGCAGAGAAGCCTCGTCGTCTGCTGGGTTGCTGGCAGAGAAATATTTGAGCAGCATGGCTTGCTGGGCAGCAGGCTGGGCGACAATAGAGCCGCAGAGATCAGGGAACAGCGGGGCACCGTCCGAATGCGCATACTCGTTGATTTTTGGGTTGAGCAGAAGGATCAGAAGCGCATTTATCTGGTTGTCATGCTCCTGGCACGGCTCGGCGCTCAGCATCGACGCTGCACCCAGGGTCCACAGCCGCAGGTCTTCCAGCATCCCGCTTGACTTGCTCTCAAACATGTACCGTGTACGCATCCTCGACATCGGCAATATCCACTGGACACTGGGCAGCCAACTCCTGGTTGGTCTGCGGGAAGCTGCGTGCCAACGTGCATGGGTCCGCAAACACTTGGCTGAGCTTGTCAACAAGCTCCTTTTCGCTGTTAATCTGGCGGATGAACTGGCTGGTCAGAATAATGTCACCCAGAGACTCGTCATCGTTATCGCTGGCCTCATCGATGGGCTCAGGGCTGCTGCGGTCCAGCGGCCGCTTGCCGAGGATGCCGGTCCGCGTTCTGCGTGGCTCAGAGAGACCCCCGGCGGGCTGGGCGATGGACTGGGAGCGAGACCGCGTGGTGATTGTGCGCACAGATGCAGAGCCACGGCGGTCAACCCGCTGCTTTTTGCGACTCGATTCGGCGGTTCCAGCCATTAGGAATAATGCAGCTAAAAGTACAGTGAGGAATAGGCAGGCGTGGAATGATAGGCAAGGGACGATGGTCAGTACCCGGAACCGCAGAAAAAAGGCGTGACCACGAATTCCACATTGTGTGTCACTACCTTCTAAATATGGGCAAAACTGGCACCAGGGCTTTGATGCCTGCACATTAATTTCCAAACCCCCACACGCAATTAAAAGCAGCTCGTCCGAGCTTTTCTGAACCTCGTCTTTCTCCTCCCCCACACAGCTTTCTAACTATTTTCTACTACGCATCTTTTGATGACAATACGCAAATAGTCAACGATGGCAACACGAGATGCAATGTACTCGGAGGACGTGGTGCGCGTACGCAGCCTGTCTGTGCTCGATGAAGGCGTGCACAAGCTGCCGCCCGAGACAGACAGGTCCGGCAACGTCGAATACAAGGTATGTAGCTGCACACAGGCAGGCAGCTATTACCTGCGCTAGCCTCACTAACATTCGCAGCTGCGTAGACCAAGCTCGAGAAGATATCGCACACACCGGACCACACATCTGGCGAACCCAGCTTTCATGGAGGCAAGTGCACTGAAACATGCTGCCTAGACATTGGGGTCTGATATGCAGCGCATTCATGCTAACTCATTGAATGTTACTGCCATTTAGGCTCGCTGAGGGAAACGGGCACGCAATCTACATAGTGGGTGTGCACGACGACGGAGAAGTGATAGGCATTACGCCGGAGGAGTTTGACATTACCCTCGGAATCATCCAGAAGATGGCCGAGCAGCTCGACAACGCGCGCATAACAACGGTAAACCGCCGGGTTCTGGCCAACTCCCGCGTAGTCGCTGAGGTGCATGTCACGCAGCGCATCAGCATGCGCCGCTCTGAGCTTCGGAATAGCAGTGCTCGGTGACCACAGCGCCGGCAAATCCACCGTGCTCGGCTGCCTCACGTACGGCGAGGGCGACAACGGGCGTGGGAAAGCAAGGCTGAATTTCCTCCGGCACCGACACGAAATCGAAGTCTGGACGAACCAGCTCGGTCACGTTTGGCTCTATTGGTTTCGATGCAGACGGGGTTTTGCTGAACTACACAAACAATCGCTCAGCTGAGCAGATATTCCAGCGTGCACAGCACGTTGTGACGTTTATTGACACGTGTGGATACGCCAAGCACCTGAAGACGACGGCCAGTGCGGTCACCGGGTACTCGTCGCACGTGTTCTGCATAGCTGTGCCGGCGGACGCGACCGAGATCAGCGCTGCCACCCGCGAGTACCTGGCGATTGCCGCAGTACTGGGAATGCCGATCATCGTGGTTATGACCAAGATGGATGCCGCCGTCAAGGCGAGCTTTGGCAGGCTGATGCACAAGCTGCTGGAAGCCCTGGAGACCGCAGTGCCGGGCCGCAGCCAGTGCGTGGTCATGAACATGAGTACCGACGCATATGAGTCACTTGCCCACGACATCATGGACATCAGCGTAGTGCCAATCTTTTACCACATCGGCTGTGCGCGTGTCGGGCTTTGCCGAGCTGACCAATGTGCTGTCAGTGCTGCGGGCACCGGCACTGGACAGCGCTGATGACGGGTTCGAATTCCATATCGAGCACTGGATGTCGCTGGACACAGTCGGGACCGTGGTCACGGGCTGGGTCAAGGCGGGCTCTTTTGAGCTGCTAGACAAGGACCGGGTCCTGATGCTGGGTCCAGACAGTTCTGGGAACTTCGCCAATGTCAAAGTGACGTCCATTCACACGCTGCGAATGCCTACCTGAGTCGGCGCATACTGGATCCAGCGTTGCCCTTGGCCATCCAGCCAGCCGAGCCCCTGGCTATGCGCAAGGGAATGCTTATTATAGATGCCGGCGACGGTGTTGCCAGCGCTCGACGGCGAGTGACCAACGAGTTTGTCGCCCGCGTTGTCGTGCTGAGCCCCGAGTTCAGAGCTAGCAACCTGCAGACCGTTGTTGTGCATGTCAGATCGACGTATCATCAGGCGCACGTTGTTGAGATCGTGGATGACGATGCCGCTGACGGATTCGAATGGGTCAGGATCAGACTCCGGTTCGATGACGCTGTGGTTGATACCGTGTACCCCGACATGCCGATCATTGCGCGCGGCGGCCAGGACCTTTTGTTTGTTGGCCGTGCCATAGCACCCATGTAGGGTTCTTCTAGAAGTGTACAATGACAATATATTTTAAACTGGCTCGTTCTTCACCTGAGGATGTGATGCCGGCGACTGTGACTGCTCAGCATTGCCTTTAGGTTTCTGTATACCTGCTGCCGCCTGCTGGCGCATCTGCAGCTGGGCAATAACCGACCGTGTCAGTGACGAGTTGACGCCGCGACCACACGCATGGAAGATGGGCTTGCCCGACTTATCCACCGGCGAGTTGGAATACGGCTTGTTGCCGGTTCACGCCCTGGCGCTTTGGTTGATACGGCTTGCTGTACGCCCGGTGATGCTTGCCAGCCGGCATCCGCGTCGACTTGCCTCCGCCCGTCCTTGCAGCCGCCCTTGTACGCTCTGGGACTTCGCTGCTGTCGGGTGACAGTATCCTATACATGGTGATTGGCGGCGGCTGTGTGTACTGCCGGTTCGGCTGGCAAAAATTGGCCGCCGCCCACTCGGGCAGATCACGCTCCAGCAGCATGATCTTGTCTTCAAGCGCAGCCACGCGCCGGAAGATGCTCGCCGAACTAGGCACAAATTTTGCGTTGAGATGCTGCCGGATGTTCTCCACCCGCTCCTGCAGTCCGTCCAGCTTCTGCGGCGCCTTAGGTGGCTGCTCCTTCTGCACCGCGCCTGTGGACCGCTCCAGCGCACCCGTCTCTGTCTTTGTCTCGTCTTTGTGGATCTGCACTCCGCGGCTCGTGCCATTGGCATCTGTGCGCGCGCTCGTCTCCTCGCGGCCCTCGGCGGCCTTCAGGAATTCCTCCTGGTTGTACCGGTCGATTTCCTTGCGCTGCCCAGCGACAAAGCCCTCCACTGCCTGCGTCATCCTCCGCCTTGGTTGCTACGATTTGGGCCAGATCGTTGGCAAGCTTCTTGTGTGCCTCGTCCTCTTTTGCCTCGTCTGGCTTTTGCCCATCGAGGTAGGTGGTGATGGCTGTAGACAGTGCCCGGAGTTGCTCGTTAAAGTTGTCGGTGGGGGTTTGGGTAAACACTATGGCTTCGATCTGCTAGCGCCCTCAGGCACTGGTGCAGCTTGGTATTTTGGAAAAAGACCTCGAACGGCTTTGTCCAGCCTGCATTCGACATGGCCATTGGAGTAGCAGACATGAAAAGGAATATTAGCTGATTGAAGAAGCGAGAAAAGTATTTTTTCTTCTCTTCTAAAGGCAGTTCGCATCGCGTACTATGTAGCCACTTTTTTTTGCAGCTGGCTCGCCAGCAAGTCAAAATTTTGAGTCGAGCCGAGCCATGAACCTTGCATTTCCTGCATACACGCATTTGAGGTCCAACCTACTGCAGATGCACCAGCCGTGCCAGGGGAGGCAGGGCTGACGCAGGCTGCATGTATCCGGCTGACACCACCAGTCCTCTCTTCAACCGGCCAGGAGTAGGGTGCAGACTCCAGACTCCAGGAACCCCCCACCTGATCTGGCAAACGAAATGCGCAACGCATGGCCACCAGCGCCATCCCCTTTTAGCATTTCCATATCGGCCTCGCCTTGTCTTTTCTCAGTCGCTTTTCTCGATAATTCAACAGACTAAAACAAATGAACGTATACGTATTTGGCTCATCGAAGCTGCCTTGTGCTGTCGGCATGTTCGTGGTGGTGGCAGTATTCACACTAGCCTTGCTGCTGCTAAACAGCAACCGCGTCGGCATCAGACTGCCGTACGAGCCCAAGGAGGTTTACACTGATGCTCTAAACAGCACACTTGGGTTCCACAAGATCTACGCCACATATGATCCAGTAAAGTCTATCGACAAAGACAATCTGAAGGCCGGCTGCCGATCTACTCGATATCCAGATCGAGTACATTCCAAGACACAGCCTCGAAGAAGCGACCAAGCAGCGCGAGGAGCGCGGGTATTTGGCACCGGTCCCTGATATTGCGGAATTTATAACACATATGGCTATCTACAAGGATATGGCGGAATTCAATATCCAATCGGCGCTTATCCTCGACAGCAGCATCGACATGGAGCTTGATTTGAAGATGCGGCTGGCATCGGCACTGGGAAATGGAATTGCCACCAGCTACGATCTTCTGTTTATTGGCCGTGAATTTTCTGAGCAGTCCGAGCCCGGTGTCGACGATGTTACGATGGCTCTGAAGCAGGACCAAGGCCACCAAGAGCTCATCCGAGCGGTGCTTGCGGCACTGGACCAAAATCAATTTCCTGAACCGCCAGCCACTCGCCTTCCGCACATCCTACCCACACGGCACTCATGCATACGTGGTGAATAACCACCTGGCACGGAGGTTGTTGCGGCGGCTGCCTAGTAGGATGACGAAAGAGGAGCATGACTTGGACTATGTGTTGGCAGACACGGCTATGCTCGGCCTGTCGATTGCATATAGCATCTCCCCGCCCCCGATTACCAGGGTAGCTAAGGACTCTGCTAGCAACGGGCAAATGCAGCAGTATTTGACAAGGTCCACGATGTATGCAATATCGCTTCGTGGCGATAATCCGAACCAGTATTCGCCATATTTGGACTGGTTGGACATATGGCGCGACGATTAAATTTCATTCGCACCACATGGCGCTAGAAAGACGAGCAGAGTTGAGGATTTGTTTGCTCCACTAGCCTTTGGCTATTGTGCCTCTTTCTTATAGCCTTCGTTTTATATCATTTCTTTATACAAATACACATGTTTGGTCCGCATATATGCTGTCATCCACGGCCAGCCAAAATCCTGGACCACAGGATTCACTGTCCTGGTACCGATAGTTCTTGTCTACATACTCTTCCAGATATTTGCGTCTCCGTTCGATGCCTACCGAGACCCAGCATCGCATTACTACCAGCCGCGTAATGCGACACTTGGCTTCCAAAAGATCTTTGTGCTAAATATGCCAGGCACGGCACGACCGGCTACGCAACATGCGCGCACTCGCTAGCTACCATCGATTGAGGCTGGAATTTGTGCGGACCTTTGGCGAACGCGAGTCAAACGAACTGGCCCGCACCCTGGATTACCCGATCAACGGCACACATCTGGCATGCTATCTAAGCCACCTCAACATATACAAGCACATAGGTTGAGTACAACATCGAGACGGCGCTGATAGTCGAGGACGACATTGATGTGGAGCTGGATCTAAAGGACCGACATGCGTACATTATGAGCAAAGTACACGAGGTGTATGGCCGTGACTGGGACATGCTGTACCTGGGCCGCTGCACATTCGACAGCAACGAGCCAGCAAAAGTTGCCCCCACACTAGTTGCCAATGGCACGCGGTACGCAGTGGATCCGAGTGAGCGAGCAAGGTACCTGCAGCGCGACCTGTCGCTGTTTGAATCCGAGTATCCCATGTGTCTGCATGCCTATGCGGTCACCAGGGAGTGTGCCAAGCGACTTTCGGTCTTGCTGCAGGAGCGACTAAAGTCGGTTGGCAAGGACATTGATCTGATTCTTGCTGTCGGGGCGCGCGCTGGGGTCTCAACAATCCTGGGCACATCGCCTCCCTACTTCGTGCAGGTTGGCCGGCAGGAGCTGCCGAGCGACCTGACAGCCATTGCTGACGGGGACACGGCCCAGCGACTCGCTCGCTCGACACTATACCACCTGCATCTGCGCACGCGCGACCCGCAGTCCCTGGCACCGTACATGGACTGGCCGTGGTTCGTGGATAGCATGTAATTAAAATTACGGGAGAGTACATAATAAAAAAACTAGTTATGCTTTGCACCACTCTG
The DNA here is from genome assembly GCF_002104995.1 of Linderina pennispora. Taxonomy (NCBI): domain Eukaryota; kingdom Fungi; phylum Kickxellomycota; class Kickxellomycetes; order Kickxellales; family Kickxellaceae; genus Linderina; species Linderina pennispora. The sequence goes on from NW_024468259.1 coordinate 170,437, forward strand.
TGGCCGGTAAATGTATGGGAATACGCCGCTGACCAGACGGTAGTTGAATGTGATGTGGTTGACAAGACAGTAGTGCGCCATGAACATGGCTACGAGGTAGATCAGGCCTAGAGACACCAAAGCATGCCACCATGCGTGCAGCTGCAGATTCAGCGGCAATAGCGACATGTCGCTGCGGCCGTCCACGTACGGGCAGAAATTTGTGTCTGTGAGCCACACAATGCCAGCAACCAGATACCACTTTATACCGTCCCTGAACAGCCGTGCAACGCCCATCATACCGGCCACCTCCAGATCCTTCTTGGCGCGATACGCCATGTACGCGACTATATACGTGAACAGATTGAAGCTGGCCTGGAACAAAAGGAACTGCAGGCGCCCGCTGGACAGTGCAGTCAGACCCGACACAAACAGCGTCCAGAGGGACAGCGCCCAGAGGAGCCGGCGGTGATTGACCTGGAACTGTGTTGTAATCGCCAGGTACAGCGCGATGGCGACAGACCAGAGCATGGGTAGCTCGTCGAGCATCTGCATCGGGTACTTGAGCGTTGCGTGGAACAGCAGGCTGCCAATGCCGACGGCCGTGATTGAGCGCCCCAGCAGTGTGAACCCCCGGTGGCCCGTCGGATTCATGTGCGCGCAGGCCTCGCCAAGAAACACCATGGCGAGGGATGACCACGAGTTGAAGAATTCGGCGATGTACGGCGTCCACTCGTAGTTGCCCTCGCACCAGTCCATCGACGATGTCACGTCGCCCCAGTAGCCCTGTGTGTTTATCGGCGCCATGGAGAAAAAGAGTAGGGGTATAATAGACAGAATGCAAGTGAGAGATGAAAAGATAAAGAAACAAGGCTTGAGTGGCTCTGTTTCCCTTTTAGCAAGAGGTTTTGAGCGGCAGCCGAGAGCCATTTTTGGGCTAGTTTGGCTTGGCAGTTCGTCGTCGCCGTCGCTGAGTCCGAGCGTTCCCGCAGAGGGAGGCGACAAAGGCGAGGCGCGAGAACGTGACGGAATGTATTGTTGCCGATCTGCAGCCAAAGTCATCCCGAACGAGGATCCCTAATATAACCTGCTCAAGCGCAAGCGCACTACTGGTAAGGAAAAATCCGCATACCGCCTTGCTAGCCTTTTTAGAATCTGGCACACCCCACGGGGTTCCACTCGGAAGTCATGCTAATGAGGGTATCGGAAGTGATGCGATTATATGCTCATGGCTATAGAAAAGGGGAGGGGATACGCCATGTCATTTGACCGAGGCATGTGAGTGGCTCCGGCTCATCGCCTGCTGCTGCCTACGCTTGTTCCGGCGCTCCGCCTTGGACTCGTACTCGTGCCAGTCGCCGGCCACCGGGAACTCAGTCACCATGACGGGTCCTGGCGCTTCCATAGCAAAGTACGGGCTCTCGAGGCACTTGCGCGCCGACGGCCTCACCTTCGGATCCAGCGCCAGCATGTCCTCGGCCAGCTGCAAGGCACACGGTGACATGCGAGCGCACATGTTCTGACGCAGCCTGTTTTCGTAGTTGGCCGTGGGTGTCATGTAGCACGCCCACGGCAGCTTCTTGAACGAGTCAAGCACGGCCGGACTGGGCGACCCCAGCATCTTGAAGATCTGCTCGAGCTGGTCAATGTCGTTTTGGCCCTGGAACGCCGGCTTCTTCATGAACAGCTCCAGCATAACGCACCCGAGCGACCACACATCGACCTCGGGGCCATAAAGCGTGGTGCCCAGCAGCAGCTCCGGCGGGCGGTACCACAGCGTGATGACGCGGTTGGTGAACTCGTGCATGTGCGCGTGGTGGAACGAACGCGCCAGCCCAAAGTCCACATACTTTACTTGGCCGGCCTGGTTTACTAGCAGATTCGACCCCTTGATGTCGCGGTGCAAGATGCCGCGCTCGTGCATGAACGCCAGGCCGTCCAGCAGCTGCAACATCAACGACTTTTTGTGGGCAGGCTCTGGCAGCCACTGCGGATGGTTGATCAGTCCCCGACAGGTCGTAGTCCATGTACTCCATCACCACATACACAGCGTTGCTCGATTCAGGACACCACATCCAGCACCTGCGTGATGTTCTCGTGCCGCAGCTGCCGCAGAAGCCGGATCTCGCGCATGGCCGTGATCGGGAAGCCCTCGCGGTCCATGTCGATGCGCATGCGCTTCAGCGCGACGATCTGACCCGTTTCCTTATTGCGAGCCTTGTATACCTTTCCATACGTGCCCTCGCCGACCATGCTGATTTTGGTGTACATCCTCATGCCCTCGGCCGGGCTGCGCTGCTTGGGCGTCGCTGGCGTCACGGGGGTACCGATGCCCGCAATCTTTGACGGCGTTGTGCTGACATCACGCACGCCTGCAGTGACCGACTGCATGGCACCTGCAGCCACGGGCCGGCTTCGGCTTGCAACTGTTTGCTGTGGTATTGTGTTTGCCTGCAGCGCTGCGCTTGGTGGGATGGGCGGCGGATGGAATTGGGAGAGGCGGCGGCGGGGGCGGCGGCGGAGATACCGGAGGCGGCGGCGGCGGTGGAGGAGAATCTCCGGCGGTGGAGGAGGGGGTGGAGAGACAGGCGGCGGCGGCGGAGGCGGCGGCGGAGGCAAAGGAGCCTTTTGTGCATCGCCTGTATGAGTCACGCCTTCCCCTGCCCTCGCGTGACCGGGTGCGCGAGTCTGGACCAGCAACCATCTCTCCTGCTGCGACGCTCAATGTACCCAGACATGCGGCTGTCTGCATACGGCCTTGGTGAGTAGCGCTCGCCGCGGCTCCGATAATAACCGGAGTCATGGGCCCGCTTGTACGGCCGCTCGTGGTCTCGGTCCCCGGGAGGAATCGACCGCGAGCGCTCGCGTTTCCGATACGCGCCGTAGTCGCGTGCCCGGCGATAGTGATCATCGTACCTTGACGTCCGCCGGTCTTCCTGGATCCCTGTCGCTCCGTAGGCCATGGTCTCGGTCAGCCCGGGATGTGTCAGCTGGCGGCGCCTCTATAGCTGTATCGTGATCGCCAGCCACATGCTCGCGTGGCAAGTAATCCCGATGACTGCGGCCAGGTTCCCGCCGATCGTCGTGGTACCGCCGCCGATTGTCATACCCGCGGTGGCCTCGATCTATGTAGTCGCGCCCGCGCCGGTACCGGAAGTCGTCGCGTCGGCGTCGGCTGTCGTACCCGTAGTCTGTGTAGTTGGACGTGCGACCCCGGTAGTCACGGCTTGACGAGGACAGTGCCGGACCCCGCGGTGCCCGCTCCCTGCTGCCGCCAGCACTCGAGTGCCTGGGGGCATCGGGCTCCATTGAAGTCTAAAGTATGAATGCCAAGGGGGAAATGTAGAGTGGCGAAATCAGAGACTGGCAGGAAGAGAAAAGAAAAACTTTACAATTAAATACAGAGGAAAAGAGAATGAAATGAACACGCTAATAAGGCTCCTAAAAAAACTCAAATCGCAAAGAGAAGAAGCGAAAATTGGGCCAGCTGCAAATTCAAAACCACTTTTGACAGGTTTTATTGTCACGCCCCCCAAACAAGCGGTCAGCTCTGTTTTATAAACCAAGTATTAAAAACAAGCTACTTCCTCAGCTCCTCAGGGCAGTCGGGCTGGCTCTGCCAGTGTGCATCCACAAAGGCATCCAGCTTGGCGGTATTGAGCTCGATGCGCTTGACATTCGGGAACTTGTCCATGTCGACGCCAAACCGGTGCGCGTTATACAGCTGCGGGATCAAGCAGCAGTCCGCCAGCGTCACCTCATCGCCCAAGCAGTACTTGCCGCTGGTGCTCTCCAGCATCTTATCAGCCACAGCCAGACCATCCTCGATAATCTGCACCGCATATGCTGCGCGCTCGCTCTCGGGCTTGGTTTTCAGAATCTTCAGGTTCTGCAGCGGCTGCGTGTCTGCGCAGATAACGCCCATGAGCGCACGCACCTGCGCACGCTGGTGCGCATCCTTCGGCAGGAGAGGGGTCTCGGGATACACTTCCTCCAGGTACTCGAGGATAGCCACCGACTGCGGGATCCCATGGCCGTCAGCGATCAGATACGGCACGAAGCCGCCGGGGTTCAGTGCCTTGTATTCGGGCGACTGCTGCTCACCCTTGACCAGGTTGATGGGGCGCATCTCGTAGGCGATGCCCTTCAGGTTCAGCGCAATGCGCACGCGCGCAGAGCACGACGAGCGGTAGTAGCTGTACAGGATTGGCTTGGTATCAGTCATATTGCAGAGTGGGAGAAGTAAAGATTTGTGTCGGTGTGGAGGAGAAAAATGCTGATGCAAAAAGGAGAGCGAAACCGGGCTAGGGGGATGACCAAAGCTCAGGATGGTGTGGGAAAAAAATCCTATTTTGCTGCCCATTTCAGGAAATACGCGGCGAACACTTGCTCGACCTGGTCCGGCTCGCTGATCTTGCCGTCGGCTGCTGGCGCGGAACAGGCCGGCCGAGAACCGGCTCCCAAGACTGCCCAGGAACGGGTCCTCGACTGCCCGCCGGCCCGCCAGCAGGAACGATTGCGGGATGGGCGTGTCGCCGGTCTCTTCGGCTGGCTCTGGTACCTCAGCTGGGACAGCCAACCACGGCATGTGGTGCGACAGCGACACCGCCATCTTCAGCGACCGCATCTCGGTAGGAGAGTGGCCGCCAGGCCTCCTCCAGCACAGCCCGATGGTGCAGCTCGCCCGACTCGCGCATCAGCGTCCACAGCGCCTGCTGGTCGGCCTCTGGCAGCTGCTGGTCGTTCTCGACCTCCAGCACCAGGCGCTTCGGAAGGCCGCGGTCCAGCGCCGTATGGCTGACATAGAACCAGTTGAACGCTGACACCGGACCGGGCATCTCTGGGTCATATGGACCGACAATGGCGCCAACGAACGGCTGGATCCTCGCCGCCATCATCCTTGAAAAGCGCTTGGTACGCCGTCTGGTTCTCAATATCGATAATCGACGGGTCGGGTCGGAACGTGGGGTGCGAGTGGTACCAGCCAACCACCCTCAGCCCGTTGCCGTTGATCTGCTGCGTCACAGCCAGTTGCTCGCCGGGATCCATCTCGACATTCGTATGCGCATCCTCAGACTCCATGGCCTTGCACGGGAACGCCCGCACCACCGTCAGCACCTTGTCGTGCGAGTTCCACTGCCCGCCCAGTAGGCCAATGACCTCAGACATCATCAAGTGTGCGTGGAAGTCCATCTGCAGCTTCGCGTTGCTATGCACGATTAGCTTGAAGGGCTGGCAGCCGGGAGTGCTGGAGAGGGGTGCACCCGGGAATGGCGTGCAGCGTACCATTTGGTGTGGGTCGTGGTAGTGCAGGGAGGTTGTCGTGCGCGTGTGGTTCTGGCGCTGGGGGCGGTTCAGCGCATACTCCGTGCGCACTGGCGACTTGGGCAGCTCAGGTGCTGCGGATGCTGGTGGCGGTGTGGCCGGGCAGCTCGTCGGTTTGGCTTCGCCCTTGGACTTCGACTGCATCCGGCGCAGGCTGTTCTGTCGAGCCCTCAGCCTCAACAACTGCAATAGCAGTCGCCTGAGCGGGAGCGTCAGCAGCCGTGGATTCCTTGGATGCATTAGTAGCCACTTGCTCGCCACCATTGACCGCCAGTTCCTTGGTCTCCTTGGTCTCCTTGGACTCATCATTCTCTGGCCGCTTGGCAGTCTTTGGTGTTTTGGGCGGCTTTGGCACGACCGGATCCAGCTCCATGACGCGCTGCAGGTACGGCCGTGCAGCCGCACTGTTGGGATCCAGCGGTCGCCCTGACAGCGTGTACCCTTCTCCTGACTCCAGCACCTTGGCAGGCAGTGGCACCTTGTCGCGGAACAGCTTGATCAGATACTTCTGTGCATGCGAGCGAATGGACTTTGGGTCCCTGGTGACAACGTGCCCGGAGATCTTCGACCAGTCGCGACCAAACAGCTCCAGGCCCTCGCAGAACTTTGCCTCTTCCTCATCCGTGTACCCGCCTGATCTGTACTGGCCGGGAGCAACAGGCTCTGCGGGCTTCTTGGCTGCTGGGCTTGCGCTGGCGCTTGCTTGCGGGGCGCCGCGCTTCGTCGTCGTCGCTCTCGCTCGATGACATGGGGGAGTCCAGCACTGGCTTTGTCTTTTTGGCACCCTTGGGTGTCTTCCTCTTTTTGCTGTTCGGGTCCCAGTCATCATCGGCCTCGCTACCAGTCACGCCCTCATCAAAATCACCATACGCCCCCGCGTTGCCGTAGTCATCGTAGTACCCCATGTACTGGCCGCCGCCGTCTTCGGCTAGGAGCTTGGCAATCAGAGCGCTGCTCAGGTCGGCCTCTTCCTGCGCGCTGATCTGCCTTCCATTGCTGTTCTCGGCGACCTCCATCTCGGCGTCGTCAGGCCTGGATCTTGGGCTTGGGAGGCCGCCCGCGACCGCGCTTGGCCTTTGGGATATCAGTATCATCGCTGCCGCTATCATAGACGGCTGTGCTTGCGGGCCTGCGGCCACTGCGACGCGCTCCTGCCATGGCTAACGTTTTCTGTTTCTAGATCGGCGGTATGTGTAGAGTTAGCCTTCTTGAAAAGAAAAGAGCAGGCCGATCAGGGCCAGCACACGTATCCGGCAGGCACCCGGTTGCATACTTCAAGCATTGATAACCCTCTGGAGCCATTACCTGGGAGGACCAAATACACATGGCATATGTAGGCGTTTTGGCATTCGCACTCGCGGCATAGGCGCGCATCGCGGTCACACTTGCTATCTCTGTAGCCCAGACGATGTGACGTAGGGAGCATATTGGGCTGTGTTTGAATTCAGGCTCCAATTGATGATATTCGCATATTGCAGAGCAGTGTTTTCAATTTGCGTCTCTACCTTGCGTAAACTGCGGTCGATTGGCCCCGAAGCGTGCTGGTATGCGCCGGATTGCGATATAGGCTATGCGTAGGTATCTGCTCGCAAAAGTGCAATTATAACAGGAGCAAGAAAAAATTGCACCCACTCCGTACTCTTCGAAACCCCCACCAAATCCTTGGGCATTTTGCTGGTGCTTCGGGGTGGCTTGTAGGTGGTGACTCGCCTCGCGCAGTTTGGCGTGTATTTTTTGATTTAGAGGATTAGAAGGAAAAGGACTAATTAATGGACCGCACCGCCAGCCGTCGTCTACTTGACCCGGCGCACGTGCGCCGGCTCTGCTCCTTCTTGAGCTGCTTCTTGCGGTCCTTCTCCTCCCACTTGCGCCGCTGCTCAGGCGTCATGCGCTCGACGTCCTCGAGCTCATTCTTGCGCTTCTCGGCCAGTGCCTTGGCCAGGGCCTCCTGGCCGCTCCTGCTCCGCCATCTTGGCAAACTCCTTGTATGCCTCGTCGCGGGACTTTGCCAGCTTGCGCAAGCGTCTCAGGGCGCAGCGCCATGCCCTCGCCCAGATAGTCGACCAGATAGAACACAAACTCAAATGCCTTCTTGAACTGCGGCAATGCCAGCAGCGGTGGGCTTGGGCAGCCGCAGCGACACCAGCAGCTTCTTCTCGCGCTTAAAGTCGTGGGTCTCGGGCTTAGTGTCGGGGCAGTCGGAGACAAAGACCTCAGGAGATCAGGCTGTTCTCGTCGGCAAGCTCCTCCTCGAGCCCAGACGCCAGCAGCTGCTGCGTGGCATCGGCAATCTCGCTGATAATGGCGACCTTGGGCGACACCTTGTCGTTATTGGCGATCTTGGCAAATGTGCTGATATCGTAGCGATCGCGGCACACGCCCTTGGAGCGCTTGCGCGGCACAGCGGCGAACACGAATCCAGGCGCATCGTCGTTCAGCGTCACCTCGATCTCGATCTTCTCCTCATTGTTGACCATCCAGATCGTTGGCCAGTGATACAAGATCCTGGCGCGCGCTCAGCTGCATGTGGCCCTGCACGAACTTGCAGTGCCGCCGGCCGCTGGCATAGAACAGCAGGTCGGCGGGGCTGTCCCACTCGAGCACCTGCTTGCCGTCGCCCACCAGCGTGAAGTTTTGGCGCAGAACGTCTGTGATCGGCTGCTCCCACGCCTTGCTGGTGGACTGGTTCCTGCGTGAGCCGTACAGGTAGTTGGCCACCAGCCCGGCCACCACCGCCAGAAGCATGGCCTCGGTCTTGTAGTTGCTAAATGTGAGCTCTACCTCGGGGACTACAGAACAGCAGTTATTAGTCAAGGCTGAGGTGCTATTTCCAGGAATGTGCTCGGCCCATCGCCAGGCTCAAAAATATCCTTGGTTTCTGAAATTGCACTTACGTCCGGTCGGGGTAGCGGGCTTGGGGGCCTCGGCCTGTCGGCAGCGGGACCTCGCCTGTCACGTCTTCGAGCTCGTCGGCCATGGCCTTGGTGGCCAGCAGCGCCATGCACGTCAGTGCCAGCAGCGAAAGCTTCACAAAACGACTCATCTGGGAAGGATATAGAAAAAGAACGAAATTCAGGTATTCAAGAGAGTAGCAGAGGCAAGAGCGATCTGAGTGGTACTCACCCAATTCTAGGTCTCGACGAAAATCCGGCTGGCCCTTTCAGCAAATACCACTTGGCCAGCCAGGTAGCTGCTGCTGTTGCTGCTGTTGCTGCTTTTTTCAAACTCCACGTTTCTTTCATGCTCAATTACTTATTCCTTTTTAGTATACTCCGATTTCTCCTCTAATCTAGACGACAAAAGCATGACACAGACCGGACAGCAGCAGCAGCAGCCATGCAGCAGAAACCGCAGAGACTGAGCTGCAAGCCCCGACGCACCTCTCGTCAGCATCCAGCCCGCAGCCCGCCGACAGCAGCAGCAGCAGCAGCGTTGTGGAGCACTCGACTAACTCGTCGCTGCTGCTGCGCCTGTTTACATCGCAGTTCTTTGACTCGTGGCTGGCCGTCAGTTACCTGTTCCGGTACCCCCAGATGGTGGGCGCCCAGCACTTTTTATGCAACGAGTTGCGCAAGTTTCCGATCGAAGAGGTCGAGTTCTTTCTGCCACAAGCTGGTGCATCTACTGATTACGCGTCCGAACGAGTCGATTGCCGTCGAGTCGCTGCTAATGGACATGTCGCTGCGGTCGTCACACGTGGCAATGCTTCTCTACTGGTACTTGCAGGCGTACCTAAGCGACCTGGCGCCCAACCCGCGCACGCCCTCGTTCAAGCACTGCCAGCGCATATTCAACCAGGTGCAGGAGCTGCTGTTTACAGATATCGCGCCCGAGTTGATTATCGACGCGCCCGAGCCTGTCCAGTACTCGTATCTGTATGCCATGGAGCACGGCACATCGCGGGTTCCCAGGCCCAGTCTGATGGCGGGGCTGGCAGAAGCGATTCAAGTCCATGTTCAGACTGACACCACAAGTGCGGGAAAATGCAGCAGCAGCGTTTGTTGGAATTGGATCGTCGCTGGCATCGGCCGGCGCTCCTTCGTTGGCACCTACCATGGGCTGGTTGGCAGTTGCACAGGGGCAGCGCGTGAAGATCTCCGAGCGCATAGATGAGGACCCGGATCTGCCTCCCCAGCACCACCTGCTGACAGGCAAGGGAAAGAAAGGCGTCGGCCGGTCTTCGAGCGTCATGGTGAGGCGAACTGTAGATAAAGAGGCCGACCGCAGCCAGAAGTCGCTTCGCAATGCGTACACAGGCACCAATACGCCGGAGGCTATGGACATTTTTAGCAAGCGTCCATCGCAATATGCACTGGATGCTGATGATGCCGAGCGCATGTCGTCAAGCCAGCCCACAACACCGTCGATCTCTGAGCATCTGAGCCAGGAATTCGGCAGCGACTTTGATCGTACTAGCTGGTCTGCTACACCTGGTCCGAGCAATCCTGGCAGCAGCACCTGCTATTGTTGGACCAGCGCAGCATGCGTTCCTGGGCAGCCGTGCGCCTACTCCTGGCGGCCGCGTGTCTACCGATTCGTGCCGCACAGTGGCTGTCATGGAGAATGTCGAGCGCACACGCTCCTGAAGGCGCGCCATCCAAAGCCAAGGAGTCGGCCAGTATCAACGAAAAGCAGGGCGTGTTGCCTCGCAAGCAGTATTTGGACAAGGCTGCCAAGGAGTTCCAGCGTAATGCCAAGGCCCTGGACCGCAAGCTCAGTCGCCCGTCGCCTGGCATGCTGAGCCAAGGCATCTGGGATCGCAGCGGGCGCACAAGGCATCAAGAATGCGCGCCAACATGTCTGATATGGCCACATATATGGAGGGCGAGCGCAAGAAGCTGGAGCGTCGCACAGGATACTTTGGCGCCGAGATAAAGTTCATGACGGCGCTGATGGACATTGCCCAGAATGTGTGTGCTGTGCCCAAGGTCGGCCGCCAGCAGTCGCTGAAGGCCGAATTGACGCTGCTGAAATCACTCGCTTGATCGCAACATGTGCATCCCGCTGTGGTGCCCCGATTCTGACGGCGCACACCACCACCGCATTGTGCGTATTCCAACCGAAGACACTGTGGTGCTCAACTCGGCTGAGCGTGCGCCGTACCTTCTGACGCTCGAGATCCTGGAGCCCGATGCTTCAACTGACTGCTCCCGTAGCACCAAACAGTCGCAGTCAGCAGATGCAAAATCCGGTTCGGAGCTGGCGGGCGCAGCGCACAAGGAATCGCCCGGACCACCGTCAGCTGCTGTGCTTGATTTGGATGATGAACTCGAGGTCGACATCACAAGCCTGTCAATTGGAAGGAAGTTTAGTGAGGATCCACAAGTACCGCCCATTGCTGTTGAAGCAGCTAAGGACGTGGTTAAAGCTAACAAGGAGGATGAGATTCCTCGTTCAATTGCTCAGCCTGTTCCTGGGCCAACTGCTGAAGCTGCCGCCCTTCGCCGCAGGATGTTGATGAAGACTTGATGGCGCAAGTATTTGGCGATCTCAACGACTTCTCAAGCAATTCAGGCTCAACCTCACCGTTCAGCCGCCAGTACAGCCGCAGCAGATCATCTGGCAAAGGGCAAAGGGCAAGAGGCAAGAGTACAGACAGGGATGTCAGCAATAGTCCTCGTCACCGGCAAGTATCAGCCACTGGGCCTGGCAATGCCCGCCATACGCCATCGCAGCAGAAGCAACAGCAACAGCGGCGGACCATCGTCGTTAGCAATTCCCAAACACCCACCGCCCGCTCCTCACCTACAGCAGTCTGGATCCCTGTCTGCACAGCCGTCTCTTGTCAGTCGTGCACCAGCCAGCCAGGAAGAGATCCGCGCCCGCATGCGCATGGCATCCGTGCTTCTTGCACAGCTCGCACGGCAGCAGAAGGCGCTCGGAGTCAAAGGTTACTAACCTCGTTGTCCCACAGTCGGCTGGCGGGGCTGGATCGGCTGACCCGGCGAAGGGCAGCGACAGCACGGACACTATGAGGCGCCGCAGCAAGCTGAGCAACCCGACTAGCCAGGCGCTGGCTATGGAGGAGATTCGCGAGAAGCTGATCCACGAGATGATGCAGCTTGAGGAGCTTCGTCTCGCAACAGCACCCGAGATCGCCAGCGTTCCAAATTCTGCTAGCCACCCAGGACCCCAACTTCGCTGACCACACTGTATCTGCTGCCGGCGACAGCGATATCGATATCCACGCTGTCGAGTACAAGGACGATCCAAGCGCTAAAGTGCTGAAGGAGGACTGGGAGTCGAAGAAGGCGCGCATCCGCCGTGCTTCGCCCTTTGGCCGGCACCGCAACTGGAACCTGCTCTCGGTCATTGTCAAGGATGGCGCTGACCTGCGCCAAGAGCAGCTGGCACTGCAGCTAATCCGCGAGATGCAGCGGATCTGGCAACGCGAGAAGACCAATGTCTTTGTGCAGTACTACCGGATCATGGTCACCGGCGAGGGCTGCGGTCTGATGGAGACCATCACCAACACGGTGTCAGTGCACTCGATCAAGAAGGAGTTCTACTCGCGCAACCCCGACTACGCCGGCCTGCCCTACACGCTCTACAACTACTTTGTCACATCCTTTGGCACGCCCGACACGGACCGGTTCAAGACAGCACAGGACAACTTTATGCGCAGCCTGGTTGCGTACTCGCTGATCACGTACATTCTGCAGATTCGCGACCGCCACAACGGCAATATTTTGCTCGACACCGCCGGCCATATCATCCACATCGACTTTGGCTTCATGCTGTCGAATTCGCCGGGTTCCGTCGGCTTCGAGATGGCGCCGTTCAAGTTCCCCATGGAGTACGTCGACATTCTGGGCGGCCGCGAGAGCGCAAAGTTCCAGGAGTTCCGCGGGCTGCTGGTTAAGGCATTCCTGGCGCTGCGCAAGTACGCTGACAACATCTGCCTGCTGGTTGAGATGATGGTCAAGGACTCGCCGCTGCCCTGTCTGAGCGGCGGCCAGGCCACTGTGGCCAGCCTGCGCGACCGCCTGCACCTGACACTATCGGACCAGCAGACCGAGGAGCTGGTCAACGGGCTGCTGATGAGCAGCTGCGACAATGTGACGATGCGCATGTACGACTCGTTCCAGTACTACTCCAACGGCATTTTGTAGCTCGCCCTTCCCAATCTCGCACCCACGTTGACGATTACTATCTCCCGCCGCTGAGCCAATGGTCGAAGCACACCGCACACGCGCAACGTGGAGGCGCGGTCTGCGCGGTCTCCTGCCGAGCCGAGCCGATCTGCTTCCGAGTCGTTGGGGGTTTTTTATTTTGGCTCTGCCAGAACCGAACCGTCCTAATCCCAAACAGCTGTTTTTGCAGGTGAAAAATTTTTTTACGGGTTTGTAAAAGCATTTCCTGGAACCTCATAGTGCCTCTGCCCTAGACTCCGTGTCCGCCGCTTCTTTCTTCTCTGTTCTTTATCCCAGATTCGCTATTCTCTGTAATCTACACACATTTCAAAATGTCCGTCACCGTCTCTGCTGTCACCTTCCAGACCGTCCTGAACGGCTTCTTCGAGGACAACTCGTTCGTTGCTGGGTAAGTAGCATGGTCCCGACCACACACTCTCGACGTTCAGTTCCAGGGCCAGGAGACCCTTTTCTAATGATGATTTTAATATTGGTCCGTGTTTCTGACGCGGCTTAAGACCCCGCTACATGCAGAGAACCACTTTTCCAACATTTGCTGACCTCTCCAACGACCCTGGGGCACACGCCTGTGTGCTGCAACCCCGATCCCAAGCACATTCTTTATTGCTAATATCTGCTCTGCTTTGCGCATTTTCTACATAGTCCCGAGGCCACTGCCGCCGACGCCGAGGTCTTCAAGGCTCTGTCTGCTGCCCCCGAGGCTGCCGTCTTCCCCCACCTCGCCCGCTGGTACAAGCACATTGCCTCCAAGGGTGATGCCATCAACTCGCTGAAGGCTGCCGAGGCCCCCAAGGCTGTTGCTGCTGCCGCCGAGGAGGAGGAGGAGGATGACGACATCGATCTCTTTGGCTCTGACGACGAGGTCGACGAGGAGGCCGAGAAGCTGAAGGCCGAGCGCCTTGCTGCCTACCGTGCCAAGAAGGACGCCAAGGGCCCCGGACCGGCCGCCAAGTCGATGATCACATTCGACATCAAGCCGTGGGAGGCCGATACCGACATGGCTGCGCTCGAGAGCGCCGTCCGCACCATCGAGATGGACGGTCTCGTCTGGGCCCAGAAGGGACAGCTCATCCCTGTCGCCTTCGGTGTCAAGAAGCTCCAGATCAACGCCACCGTTGAGGACGCCAAGGTCTCGACTGATGACCTGGCTGACAAGATCATGGAGTTCGAGGACTTTGTCCAGTCGGTTGACATTGCCGCCTTCATGAAGCTCTAAGTTTTGTGGGATCCCTTTTTGTAGTGTGTTTCATAACAATGTGCACGGCATTTCTGAACCCAACATTTGTCACACCAGTCGCGAGAGTGGAGAGCAGTTTAATGTGAACTCCTGTCCAGAGTGAAGAGCAGCAGGGGCTGGAGACACTAGCGCTTTGAAGAGACAAAATTAGCAGGCGGATGATGCGATTATGCATTCGACGAACCCTAAGCAAACTGCTGGATGAGCTTCTCGAGGTTGACAAAGATCGTGTGCAGGTTCTTTGAGGTGGGCGCCTGGCACATATCATCGGCATTGGCGTTGTCAGAAACGCGGGAGATCTCGGGCACCTCCTGCTTCATATAGTCTCTGAGCTCGAGCAGGCCCGACAGCGTGCCTGGGTAGTTTGAGCCAAGGATCTTGCCCTCGATCTCGGGTCTGTTGAGTGCCAGCGCCGCCGGGGCAAACTGGTGGAAATCGCGGAACTGCGACTGGGTGAGCTCGCGGGCAACCGCCTCAATCACAACACGCTTCGCCGGCGACATGTTCTGGATGGAGCGCGGGAGGCAGTTGCTGGATATGTCCTGGCGCAGGATCCGCTCGTCGCTAGACTCAGGGTGTGCTGAGGCCACAACGACGTCGTCGACTGCAACGGGCGCCTGGCGCAGCTGAATGGGAGTGGCATGCACAGACACAACATACAGCATGGCCAGAGAGAAGATGTAGGGCAACTTCATGTTGGAATAGTTTCGTTAAAAGCAGAGCAAGTATGGCGAGGGTGTGGTGGATAGGAAAGGGCTGGTGAGGGATAATAAGAGCCAATCGAGAGGGAGTAGTATAGAAGCGTAAGTAAAGGAAGCGGTGTGCAGGAGGGGGTGAAAGAGCGAAAGAGCGGGCTTTAGAGGAAAAACGTATACGAGCCCTGTGGCATGCGCCCTGGACCACGCCCATCTGGATGGCCCAGAAGGCGATCCTCGCTGTATGTCCTAATTCCGGTGGTTTAGTTCCCCGCATTTTTCCTTGTTCTTGCGACTGGACATGTGTACATGACCTAGGCATGCCGTTTTCAACCTCCCTCCCCGTATCTAGCCCTTGCTCATCTATTTTTGTCGTCCAAACCTACCCCCGCATGCACATGCCCGAGTCATGCGGTTATTAGGACACCCCTCCTAGCCCCAGCCCCTTACTGCGTGTTTAGCTAACGAGGATGCGAAATATCGCAAACGACCTAGCTTGTGTTCTTTTGTTTGCTGCTAGATCATCATAGCCTGGGCTGTGCATTGTTTGACATCTGCAGATCATCTGCAGAACAGTCGTTGAAGAAAGTATGGAAGGTAGATGGTTGGTAGTGGCATTCCGTCATCAAAAGCATGTTTAGGATTGCCCCTTGTTTTGTTTCGGAGCCGGTGGTAATGCCATGCTTGAGTTCAATATGTGTAGCAAGAAGCGGGGGCAATCCGCCATCTGACCGCGTGGGGACAGGCATGGCCGACCCCTCCTTCTGTGTGGGATTCAGAGAGCACCCTCGCGAGATATAAATGGGATGGGTGCCTGAGGTATATTCAGACTTTGAAAACTAGCTTCCTAGATATCATGGCGCGCAAGGTGAGCTGCGCCAGCAGTGCTGTAATGAGCAATGCACTATCATGGATGATGAGGCTCGAATAGTCAGTTCCGTGGCCAAACCTGTCGAGAACTGCGCCTGCAGGCTGCCCAGAGATGAACATGCCAATTGCACAGGCCACCATGATCAGGCCAATGATGGTTTGTATGCGACTAGAACCAAAGATACTGGCTATGACAACCGGGACAAGGCTGACGATAGCACCAGAGAAGAACCCAAGCAAGACTGTTGCAGTCAGCAGCGTGCCACCAGTGGCAAACGGCAACTACATCACCATGACGCAAACGGTACTGCCTGCGAAGACAATTACGAGTGCATTAAGTGGACCAATCTGGTCCCCTAGGGCACCCAGCATAGCCTGACCTACAACGCATGCTGCATTGAGTATCGACGATATATTGGACCCCCATGTCTGACTTTTATACAGGATGACGGCCGAGAAGGATTGTATAAAATAGAAAGGCAGGTAGTAGCCGCTGGAGGCAAACAGGGCAACCACGAAGAGAAATATAATGCGAGTCCTTCCGCACACTGAAATCAATTATCTTGTCGCGCCGCTCAAACTTTACACGCACCTTCATCAGCAAACTACAAGCCCCACAGACAACGATGATAACAATTCCAGCTGTTTGCAGTGCCCAATGCCGACCTAACCTCTGGATCATGGCACGCATCGCTACTGGTAGCCAGAGGCCGCCGACTCCAGCACTACTGATTGCAATACTATTTGCAAAGCTGCGATGTTTAACAAGCCACTGCGGTACCAGCGTCAGACCTGGGACATAGAGGGATGAGTCCCCTAGTCCAAATAGTATTCCTTGTGTAAATACTGGTCCAGCGAGCGAGTTGCAAAAAGACGCGATAATCAATGCAGCCCTAGCGATATCTGACCCGACACTGCATATAAGGTGCGTATCAAATATCTCGCACAAACTGTCTACGAATATGTCAAATATGCAGATAATTCCCACCTGCAAGGTTCCTATCCATGAAATCAGTGCAGCAGGTGCTTCCGGGAACTCGTTCAGTATATATTCGTGGATAAATATACCGTAAGTGGTCGGCAGCCCAACAGAGAACATGAAAATGATGAATGTGCCGAGTATTACCAGCCAGCCGTACTTTGAGTCAGGCTCAGGAGGCTCTTTCTCAGTGAGCAGCACTGTTGCTGGTATTGGTAAGGATTTGTGATGAAGCAGCCCACTATCCGTTACCAATGACATTATGCTAGGATACTGGTAGACTTGATATGATATTTAACTAGTGACAGTAAAGAAACCAAGCAAACCTACAGTTGCAGTGGCGTGTGCTAAGCTATATAGTGCAGGTACTATGCCCCTTGTGGCATGATATTATATGATACAGTAAGCAATTCCATTAAGCAGAAACTATTTTCTGCTATGGCTATAATGGTAACCTCTTATAGTACCTCGTATATGAGATACTTTGAGAACAGCCTCCTACAACTGTTCAGGGCGCATTAACTTGATAAGCATATTTCCATGACATGTATTTGAATGTATGGAAAAAGACCATGTAAAAACAACATTGTTGTAAATAGGGGTACAATTTGCCTATATATGTAGGTAGTACCTAAATAGAGGTGCACGGGGGCACTATTGACCTTGGGTCAGGAAATCTGTTTCCCGGGAGTAGTGATGGTGTGAATTGGGATACACACCCCTTTTGTAAAAGCAAGCAGTGTGCAAGACTTGACTTATGCAAGCCATCTCATATATGCCTATGGATATATGTGTAGGTATTCGCTCCATTCATAACTGCAGCGGTATTAATATGCTGATCATTCTGGTCTGTCGACAAGGGGTGCTTGTTCTGCAGGATTTATATCTGTATATCAAATAAGCGAACGCATGAGCGATAAAATGCTATATATTTCCCGTTGCATATATTGGCAGGTTGCTGTAGTGGCACTTGTAGTTCCAAGGCTGCTACCTTAGCGTAAACTGCGTGCAGTTCAGGACACTTAGCTGTAGCCGCTATATCCAAATGACCGTTCCCTACGCTGTCTATTAAAACGTAATGAAAAATAACCAAGAAATGAAGTGCTGGAATTCTAGATGCGGGCCAGCCAGTGAGTACTGTACCCTTCACCTAGCCTGTATCGATGGCGCTCCGAAAGTTAGCAACCTTCTGAGCCAAATGGAGTGTATGCTGAGATAGCTTCTATTTCTTGGACTTTGGCCGGGTTTCCTGATCAGTGACTGGTTTGATCCACACTGAGTCCGGCGGGTGGCTCTTCTCGCCCTCGTCATACGTGTACGACGATGCAATAGCAAGAATGTTGCCCGATGCGTTGAAATCCAGCGACGAGATCCCTGTGGGGTACTTTTGGTACTGCCTTAGACGCTTCTTATTCTCAGGGTCCCATAGGGCCACTATGGCGTCGGATCCACCAGTGACAAAGGTGTGGTGTACTGGGTGGAATGCGACGGAGTTCACGGGATACACCAAATCGATTCCCTCGTCGGTCGTCTGGCGATGGCACTTGAATGCGTAGTGCTGCTTATCCTTGACGTCCTGTAGATATTCAACTGCTACACGACCTTCGACTGAGCCACACACATATCCCTGGCCGCTGGGCATCAGCTTGACACACCGTGTAGGATATTTTAATGAGCTCTCGCGTTCCTCTAACGGTGTCTCCAGATTGCGCACATCGAATACAATGAATTTGCGTCCGGCTAATGCCACCACTGCCAAGTTGCCCTCGGCCGACATTGAGTAGACGCGCTCATCCAGGTTGACCTTTGACACCATAGGCTGGGTAGCCCGCTCATCCCAGGCACGCATCGTGCGGTCCCAGCTGCCTGATAACAGGATGCTGTGTGAGGGCACATACTCCAATGCGCTGATCTCGCCCTCGTGGCGACCAAGTTCGCGCTCCGTGGTGAAGTTTTCTTCCCAAGAAATAAGCCGCCGGTCAAGTCCGCCTGAGAAAGATGTGGTGTTGCCGAAGGCGATGTCGAGAACAGCAGCGGCGTGGCCGTGGTGGCTGGCAATAAGCTGGTTGGTTTTCACGTCGTAGAGACGCACACGCTGGTCCCAGGAGCTGACGAGCAGGCGGGTGTCATTGGTGGGGTGGAACTTTATACGCGAGATGCCGTCGCTAGGTGGGTGCTCCAGCTCGTACTGCTGTGCCATGTTTAAAAGGTATGTTGTAGGTTGAAGTAGAGCTAACGAGGTTTTTTTTTGCACAAGCCCGGCCCAAGAAGGCATAGCAAATAGCCTGATCATGGGCCTTGATAGATTATGCGACAGCGCAGACGAGGGGTGCGAGTCTTGGCGCTGCAAAAAAGGTATAAAAGGCAAGACTCGTTTCCCAGGAAATTGTCTGTTTCTAAGCTCAGCTTTTTCTCACTCTCGCCTATATAAACAAGCATGTCTTTTATTCCCGGCTTCCACAACACAACATCTCCCAAGCGGCAGTTCTACATGGACCTGATGCTGCAGTGCACTGGCCTCCTCCAAGGGCAGCGCAATCTGGTTACGAACACAGCCAACATCTCGTCCCTTGTCTACCACAGCCTCCTCGAGACACCAACGCGTGCTGACAAGCCCGTCAACTGGGTTGGCTTCTATTTCCAGGACTCCACGAACCCAGACTCCCTGATCCTGGGCCCGTTCCAGGGCAAGCCGGCATGCACGCAGATCACCTTTGGCCGTGGCGTATGTGGAACCGCCGCCAAGGACGCCAAGAGCGTGGTGGTCGCCGATGTGCACGAGTTCCCTGGCCACATTGCGTGCGATGCGGCATCAAACTCGGAGATTGTGGTGCCGCTAAAGGCGGCCAACGGAGGGGTTCTGGGCGTGTTTGACATTGACTCGTCAGTAAAGGATGCCTTCGACGACGACGACCGGATTGGACTGGAGGCCATTGCCAATTTGGTGGTCGAGGCCTCCGACTTTTGAGATGAAATGTATTTAACAACGCAATAAATGATGGTTTAGCCAAGCTGGCTGGTGAGCTCTTGAGAAGCTTTTTGGATACTGCTGCGCGTGGAGGCGACGAGTTTCGGGATCTCCTCCTCGGTCAGTGTTTCGGTATTAATCGGCGGCAGAACGCGGATGCGGATCGTGCAATGCCGCTTGAACCGGCCGTGCGCCCAGCTGTACAGCGGGCTGGTGCACTGGACTGCCACTGGGATGATGGGCGCATGCGTGCAGTACGCCAAGTAGAATGCCCCCTTTTTAAACTCGAGCAATGTGCCTGTTTCTGACGGATTCCGCTTTCCCTCGGGGAACATCATAATGCTGGTTCTTTCGCGCTCCAAGTACTCCAGCGAGCCCTCAAATAAGGACTTGATGCTGTTCTTGTCGCCCTGGGTAACAAACAGGTTGCCGCCTAGCCGCATGAACCAGCCAAGCAATGGCAGCTGCGCAATGAAGCTGTTGGCGACAATGACTGTCTTGCGCGGGAACATTGCAGCCAGCCATACTGTGTCCAGAAGGTTCTGGTGGTTTGCCACAAGGATGCACGGTGTTTCCTTTGCCCACGCCAAGTTCTCTGCGCCCTCTATGGATACAGCTATTGCTAAAAGGTGTTTGCTCAAGAAATGCAGTGCACGGGCACCCGCCCAGTTTGTTGTTGGTTTGCGCCGGATGAGCCGCAGGAGCGGGTAAGACAGGATGCCGGCCAGCGAGGCAACTGTGATGGAGAGCAGGAACAGTAGGACCTGCGTGTAGAACAGCAGTGTGTCCAGGATGTTGTGTGCTGCTGCCATGAGCATGTATGCTGTGTAACGACTGTTATGTAATAGGAATAAGCAAGTGTGGAGAAGAAGGAAAGAATGGAGTGGAGAGTGGCGAAGGGGGTGTTGTGTCCAAGGCCGACTTTTTCCCCTTTTGCATTCGCCACCACGCGCCGCTCACGCATAGGGGGGATGGGCAATTGAACAATGCCAGCAGCTCGTGTAAAACTGCTGCAGCTTACTATTCTGGTGATTTGCGCCCCTTTATTTGCTAGCCATGATTTCCGAGTGTGTTCCGTGGGGCAGGACGCGAGGTGTCCTTTTTGCCTTTTGGAACATACGCAAGACCTCACCCAGGTGTAAACAGTGGTGTGGATGTGCAATGTTTACTCTTTCGAGTTGGCAAGAAGCTCCGATGCAGGCGAGCCACGGACCGCCTCGGTGGTTCGCTACATGAGCCGCAGCCCTGCTGGCCGATCAGGACTCCGATGGCCGACGAACTAAAAACTTCCAGGCTGTCACTTCCCCAAAAAACATTCTATGAGGCATGTGCTGAGCTTTTCAGGGTCACATTCATTGGGATTGCATGTGTCAGTCTATGAAATGGCGATACGCGGCGGCGAGATGTTCTTCAGCTCCTCGAGCATGATATCGCGAGTCTTGTTCATGACCTCCTTGAGATCATCCTCCTTGACCGTGTCCATGGGGATGGGCTTCAGAATCTTGACCTTCAGCGTCCCAGGCGCGCTCCAGAACTTCTTTTTGCAGTAGATGTTGTGGAAGTCCTGGACCACAACCGGCACAATCGGCACCTTTGCGTGGTACGCCAGCAAGAATGCACCAATCTTGAATGGCAGCAGACCCGGCTCGTCCTCGTGACGGCCACGGGTGCCCTCGGCAAAGAACCACACCGAAACGTTCTTGGAAAGCAGCTCGCCCGATGCCCTCTTGAACATGTCGCTAGTGGACTGCTTGCTGCCACGGCTGATGAAAATATCGTCGGCAAGCAGCATGAACCAGCCGAGGAACGGGTAGTATGAGATCGCGCGCTTCGCCAGAATCACTGCCTGCGTCGGGAAAACGCGGCCCAGGAACACCAGGTCGTACATGGTCTGGTGGTTGCCAACCATGACACAGGGCTGAGCATTGTCTAGGTTCTCTTCGCCCTCGATCTCGACCCTGATGCCCAGGATGAGCGAGGTTGTGTAGTAGAAGGTGCGGCCCACGAGCCAGTTCGCTGATGCACGCTTGCCGAGCGCCCAGAATACCGGCGACGCGAGAATTCCTGTGGTCGAGGCGATCAGAGCGCAGACGCCATAGTGGATCGCGCGCCGGAAAAAGTTTGCCTTGTTGGAGAACTGGGCGCCGATGGCCAGGAGACCGTCTATTATGAGGAGAACGAGAGCCCAATGCATTGGTAAAAGATAGGTCGGAATAGTAGAGGCGACAAGTGAGGAGAAGAGGAGGAGGAGCGCCCTGTGCCGTCGAATTTATTTATCGGGCCGGACCCCACACAGCAGCCTCGGGTGGGCAGCAGCGAAAATTTGGGGTGGCCGTCACCGTGCACGTGAAATTAAATGCGTAGTAGCAAGAGAGGCGAGCTGCACTTAATCGGCTGTCCAGCTTTGCTGCTATGGATTAGTGTGCCTAGATGGGCTTTGCCACACGCAGCAGCCTCTGGCCGCCAGCGCTTCAGCATACTATACCGCGAAATAGCAGCCAGGATACATGCCGTCTCGTACATGCCAGGCAGCAGCCAGCCGTGGGAGTAGTGCTCCTCAGTAGTACACTCTTTGGCCAGAATCCCGAGATTAAGCAGTAGTGACACCAACCAACGCCTTTTGTTCTTTGCCTCCTATTCTAGTTACAAAAAGGCGTAAACAAAAAATCGGGCGCCTTCTTCTCTCCTTTCCTCCCCTCCCGTTCTCTTTCTATTTCTCATTCGCCTTTGCCTGACAATAGCTGCTCTTCTCATTTCTGACTACCCACTATTGACCGGCTATCCAACTAACGCATGGCGGACCGCATGAACCAGGGCATGGAGTACGAGCAGGAGCTCCCATGGATGGCTCATGCTGGACCAGACGGCAGAATGCACACGTTTGAGACGTTTACACCTGCCAGCATGCGCCAGCACCAGCAGCAGCACCAGCACCAGCAGCAGCAATACTATTATCAGAGCCAGCAAGAGTATCAGCAGCAGTACGCACAGCTTGTCAATCCCCAGCAGCAGCAACAGCAGTACCTTCACCAACAGCAGCAGCAGCAGCAGCAGCAACAGGCAAGCAACTATCCACCACGCTCGCCACAAACAAGCCATTTCCCCGTTCCCGCCAACGCTAGTGCCAACAGCAATAACAACATGATGACGCACCAGATGCGACGGATGCGGCGCAATAATCCGCTAGGTAGCAGCCCGACGATGACACGCAACGAGCTCTCCGACGGCAGCGACATGACAGTCGATGGTAACGATAGCAGTGGAACATACGGCGCCGGTGGGTCGATGACGCGACGCAACGCATTCCTTGACACCATCGACCCGGCGATCCGACGCAAGGTCGAGGCCGCGCAGGTCTACTTTCTCGAGTACTACGTCG
The DNA here is from genome assembly GCF_002104995.1 of Linderina pennispora. NCBI lineage: Eukaryota > Fungi > Kickxellomycota > Kickxellomycetes > Kickxellales > Kickxellaceae > Linderina > Linderina pennispora. Next base: position 193,023 of record NW_024468259.1, read on the forward strand.
ACCACCTGACGTACGTGGCCAACCGGCGCATGCGCCTGGGTGAGTTCAAGCATGCCATCCAGAGCGTGCGCACATCGGCACAGCACGTGCAGGACTCGTGGCGCGACCACTGCATCCGCGAAACCGCCATTCTCAGAAGGAGACGCAATAGAACGCGCGAAAGAGAGTTCGACATCCTGGCCCAGATCGGCCAAGGCGGATATGGCCAGGTGTTTCTGGCCAGGAAGCGCGATACCGGCGAGGTCTGTGCGCTCAAGAAGATGGCCAAGAAGCTGTTGGTTAAGCTCGGTGAGGTCCAGCATATCCTGACTGAGCGGGACATTCTGAGAACCTCCAAGTCGCCGTGGCTGGTCAAGCTGCTGTACTCGTTCCAGGACCAGCAGTTCCTGTACCTGGCGATGGAATATGTGCCTGGCGGTGACGTGCGCACGCTGCTGAACCAGAACGGCATCCTGCGTCACCACATTGCGCGCTTCTACATTGCCGAGATGATGGTGGCCGTGGCCGCCCTGCACTCGTTCGGGTACTTCCACCGCGACCTGAAGCCCGAGAACTACATCATCGATGCTTCTGGCCACGTCAAGCTGACCGACTTTGGCCTGTCGCATGGCCACCTGAGCCGGCCCACACTCGAGGCGATGAAGAAGAAGCTCGACAAGGTCAAGGACCAGGAAATCATCTACCACTCGTCGAGCGAGAAGCGCAGCTTTTACAAGGTCATGCGCCAAGACGACATGCCGCGCGCCTACTCGATCGTCGGCTCGCCCGACTACATGGCACCCGAGATCCTGTACACCTCTTTGGCCATCGACCAGAAAAAGAAGCAGCAGCACAAGCCCAGCGACAATTCGCCGTTTGCACGTCTCGACGACACAACCATCGGCTATGACCTGCGCGTCGACTACTGGTCCTCTGGGCTGCATTCTGTACGAGTTCCTGGCCAGCTATGCCCCGTTTACTGGCCCTGTCCCTGACGACGTCTGGCGCAACGTCTACCACTGGACCAAGGCCTTCCAGCGGCCCGAGTTTGAATCCCAGGAGGCCGCGGAGAACATGACGGCCGAGGCCTGGGACCTGATCTCACAGCTGATCGCCCACCGTGATAAGCGCCTGAGCTCCATCAATGAGGCCAAGGTCCACCCCTACTTCCAGGGCATGGATCTGCTGCATTTGCGCGAGACCGAGCGCCCGCCATTTGTGCCCGAGCTGCAGTCCGAGACCGACAAGGCCTACTTTGACGATTTCTCCAACCCGAACGACATGGAGCTGTACCGCGATGTATACAACAAACGGAAGGAGCTGGACTCGCTGGTTGGCGATGGCGGTGACAATACGTCGGTCGACCCGGCGGCATTTCATTGGTTTTACGTACAGACACAACCGCCAGAACCGCTTTGTCTGAGCGCACTATATCTGCTCCTTCCCGCACATAACTTAACCCCCACCCCATTACCCCTTCCCACATGCCCTTTATCACGCACCAAGACTCACATCTAGCCCAAGTTTGAATTCCATTTATACCATTACCACCATTGGCTGCCCTTTTCAAACAAGTAAAACGTAGACATCAGAACGCGCCTCACATGCAGCCATGTAAATCTCGCTTGCAATGTCCAAGCTCAGTAGCGTACGCGTTTTTTAATGGCCGCCACTCCCTACGCGACGTGCAACGGCGAGAATTCACTCTTCCTCTTTCCATTCTCGCACTTTCCAGTTCACTACCTTTGAAACTGACACATATCATCACTATTGTAAACATCCACTGTTTCTATCACCGCCGTGTTTATGACCCCAACCAGCAATTTGCGAGACAGCTCTGCCCTTGCCACCATTAAGAGACAAGCTTGATCGTCCTTTGACACGTTCCAGTTTTTCTTTCACCCTGATTATTGCGTCTTTTCTGTATACAGGCATGTCAGAGCCGTCGTCCCAGGGACCACCGGTCCCACCGCCGGCATCCCAGCTAACAGCCCAGCAGATGGCACGTCGCCTGAAGACCCGACTGCGCCTAGCCAGGTGTGCAGTCGAACGTGAGCTTGGGCATTCCCTAACCACCATTGTCCCGCCCGCCCGCTCACACAGCATGTCAGCATCACCACGACCACAACTTCTTGGTACTGCACGCTCGCAGTCCGGCATTCTTCTACACCCCGCATCGCCACGTACCTGTGCGGAACCACAGCGCATCAACCGCCAATCCATTTTCTGCACCGTCGCCGCCGCCTGCACCCAGCACACCCGACCAAGATGCAGAGGTGGCACATACAATACTGATGCTTGCTACACCCCCTATCGTGAGGAGCAGGCAGGCACAAGATGAGTCGCCGAGTTTGCGGCGTAGACGGAGATTGGATTTCACGAGACAGCGTGACCACAGAAGTGTGGTATCAGACAGCAGGTTTGAGACCCCGAACCTTTCACAGATTGCATCGTTGCCGCAGCGGCCCGCTAATACAAAGACTCGCAGGTGCCACGCCACTCGCCCGTCTTCCCCAGCAGAGGCAGCAGCTCCAACAAGCTAAATGTCTTATTCGCGCACATTTCGCTTTAATGTAATTATATTATTTCCCAAACAGCACCCGGCACCTCTCTAGATATGCGGCCAGGTTGGATTTAGCCATCCTGTCGAATGCCAGTGTGGCTGCCTGCGCATGCAAAATCGATGAGAACTCAAAGTCAATTGCGAATTTGACCAGCGTCTGTTCACCCTTGCCTTTCATGAACGGGTTCATCGGCGCAGTTCCCTGCGTGTGTTCCTCAAACTCCCACACTGTCTTCATATGCTTGAACATCCCGGATCCAGGTGCTGCCTCAGCAATGACAATATGCGGCCGCTCCATTGTCACCACCGATGTATATTGCTCGCGGAACGGTGGGTATCCGACAACCAGTTCAGCCTGCACCTTTTCATGCTGCTTCCCAGACTCCTGAATAACCTGTTTTGTATCATGGAAGACAGTCGAGGCGATGCACATGGGCACAAATTCATGGTACCTGTCAACATCGGATACGACGCTGTAGATCTGATCGCGTGTGTACGGAAATATGCACGACTCGTTGTATTGTTTGCGTGTCGCCGAGGCGCCGCTGAAAGGTAAGGTGATGAACGTACGGGCATGGCAGGGCCCAGTCTGTGGGAGCCTCCAGAACAGGACTCTGGTGGCCATGCTTGTATCGGCTGGCCAAGGGCAAGAAATCAATTAGCGAAAGCAGAGATGTGTGCGGAGAAATAAAGACAGAGGAGCTTCTGCCGATTGATAACGAGCCTTTTGCTAATACAAGCGCTTGAATCAAGGGTCCTGCACTGCAAACCACGTGCCACGGCTTGCGCCATCTGAGCCGCGGCTCAAAGGGGACATCAAATAGCCACAAATCGCGCATTTTTCGCAGCCAAGCGCATTTCTACTCTGCATTATCCAATTTCGCTTTTTAATTCAACAGACAGGACCACTGGCAACGAAAATGTCAACAAAGACCGAAGGTATGCGATCGCTAGCAGAGGATAGAGGGCTGGTGTTTAGTTGAATGAGCCATGTGCTGAACACATTTTCCGGATTCTATTGTTTAGACCAGATTCTGCGCGACCGCATGGTCGTCCAAGAGCGCCCCCTGAAACGCTGCCTGCAAGAGTTTTCTTTCCTCTGCGAGCAGTCACCCAAGATTCCAGCTCCTGTGGCACAGCAGATTGCCTCACAGGTACTGCGTGAGATCCGGTGGTTCCGGCACACTGTTCAGTGCGCTGTGCAAGTACAACGCCGCAGCGAGCAGGAAATATCCATGTACGAGCAGCAGGGTGCACAGTTGGAGGAGAATATAGCTGAAGGGCGCGCATCGGTTAGGCGTCTGGGTGACGAACTTGAGGAGTCGCGTAACCACAAAAAGCACAAAATTGCATATGATGAGATTGCGAAGGAGGTGGAGAAGCGGCCGACACGCGCACAGCTGCAACAAGAGATTGACGAAATTAAGCGCGAAACAGACCAGCTAAAGCAAGAGGAGCAGGCGCATAGCAATGTGATTGAGGCGATGCAGGCCCAGTACGCGAATGTGCTGAATGAGATGCACAAACTCGAGGATATGGCAAAGGATGCACTGACGACACAGGAACTGGGCATTTTCCTTGGCGACGCCGATGCAGATGCGGGAAAGGGCGAAGAGGGGCGCCCGCAGAGTCAATCAGATATGCCATCGCCCGCAGCACTGGACAGCAGAGACACACATCGACTGAACGATACCAGCGATGCGCTGATGGACGCGTTCGCGGATGAGCGCAGGAAATCCGAAGGGCAGATGGGCGACGCCCCCGAGAACGAAGAGGAAGATGAGGGCAGCATTGCTGTTGATACTGGTGCCGTGCTGGAAGAGGAGGGTGAGGAGGGCGAGGAGGGCGAGTATGAGGACGAAGAGGGCGAGCTGTCATCGGAGATGTAATTTTTTGTGCCAAGAACTTTGTATGCAGTTATCCGATATATTTGTCAACATCTTCTGTGATAATGGACTGCCTTCGCTGCTATAGGAGAAGCTGCCCGACACCCGGTCGATACATCGGGCGTAGGACAGCTGGGGCTATGCTGCCAAGCCGCTAGCGGAATTCGGATGTTAGAGCGTGTAAAAATAAATTTGCATCTGTTGCTATCTGATGCTGCGAATGGTGATGTGCGCTGGTCTGCCATACAATGATTGGAGCCCTTCAAAATGGGAGCTGCATATGAGGAATGAGGCAATTAACTCGGTCAGAATATCCCGGCGATGGCCCGCTCTGACAGACGAATGGCCACCCAGCTACTCGCAACCCGTTCCCCGAGGAAAACACCAGCCGCGCTGTCGTAGATGACACAGCAACCATACACGGACTCCGCTATCTGCACCCGTGCAGGGTGTACCTTCAGCATTACAAAGGACTCATATCTGTCCCCGATTGTGCGCCACCATATGCCATCAGCGGTCAATACCGAAATTTCCGCTATCTTGCATTTGCTCTGGCACGGCTCACTGGATTGTCTTACACCCACTATTGGGGCTTTCCGCTCATTTCGCAACACCCATGTTGCCTGCATGCAGGCTAAGGAGAAAAACGACCGGATAATCCAAGACACCTCCCTTTGCGCCAGAGCCCAGGTTTAGTAAGCATCTTCACAAAGACCGCAAATAGCCAATGGTGCTGCGGCCAGCACACATTTTCCCAGCCTATGTGTTTTGTGGACGATCGCTGGCAATGGATGATACGGAAATCAAAGAGTTCGTGTTGGGTCCTGTTGGTCAGCAGAGGGTAATGTGTTTTGCCTCCGGCTTGCGCCTTGCAACCTGCGAGATATAAAACCCCTCATACACTGCCGCCCTCCGTGTTCTGCAAAGAACCCCACCTCCATCGCCACCTATCTGATAAGCAACCTACCTTACTCATATTATCCAAAGTCCACAATGGAAGATAAAACAAACGAGACGCGCTCCAGTACGCCTATTTCAAGCTCAGTCGTCGAGGCAGAGGAGCATAAAGTGGGCCTATCTAATGGATCCCCTATCGAAGCACCCGTAGAAGAGACACCGATCCCACCGCCCGACACAATCCAGGGCTGGATAGTTGTCTTTGGCGCTTTTTTCACGCTTATGATGTCGATCGGTGCGACAACGGCTTACGGCGTCTACCTTCAAGCATACAAACTAGACGAGTTTCCCAACACATCATCATCGATGCTATCGTGGATCGGTACACTGCAGTTTTCAAGTATGTGCTTCTTCGGCATTGGCGTCGGTGTCCTTTGTGAGCGCCTGGATACACGGCTAATCAGCCTGTTTGGCGCAGTTGTCACTGGCCTGTCGCTGATTATTGCCTCGTTTTGCCACTCACCGGGCGCACTGCTGGGTACGCAGGGGATTATGTTTGGCTTCGGTGGTTCGTTCCTATATGTCACTGGGCTGACCCTGCCGCCAATGTGGTTTGAAAAGTACCGCAGCCTGGCCACCAGTATTGCAATTGCTGGCTCGGGCATCGGTGGACTGTGGATGTCGTTTGCCACTCGTGCCATGATGAGCAGTGTCGGGCGGGAATGGGCGCTACGCATCACTGGCTTGGTGGTCATCGGTGTATGCTCGGCGATGAGCCCGTTACTGAAGACACGGATGAAGCCAGCGCGGCGCGAGAAGATTATCGACTTCAGCGTTCTTCGGGACCCAAAGTTTGCCCTTCTGTTCTTTAGCACACTGCTGGGCGGCGGGTCATACTATATTCCCATCTACAACTTCCCTACATACGCCTCCATCGTTCTGGGAAAGAACCGGTCGTGGGGCTCCAATATGTCGGCTATTGTCAACGGCTCGTCGATTGCTGGCCGTGTGGTGATGGGACTGCTGGGTGACAAGATTGGCCCACTCAACGCTTTGTGGATATCTACAGTTGGAACCTGCCTGAGTGTACTGGTTCTGTGGCTGCCATTCAAGACAGTCGGGCCATTCCTGGCTTCGGTTGTCTTGTTTGGGTTCTTTTCAGGCGCCATCGTCAGCCTTGTGCCTGTGGCCACTGCAAGTCTGTTTGGTGTTAGGCGTCTGCCCAGCATCATGGGTCTGATTATGTGTGCGTACATGATCGGTGGGCTTATTTCTTCCCCACCTGCTGGCGCCATGTTGGACAGGTTTGGCCATGGCACCAACTTCAGTAGCCTGATTATCTATGACGGCGTGCTTGCTGGTGCATCTGTTGCCACACAGTCAGTTCTACGTGTGATTGTTTCACGGAGATTCTTCCACAAGGCGTAAGTAAATGCCACAGTGAGGTTAGATCCGAGCACATGACTTTTTAGCATACAGTTTTATTAATATTGTTTGTTGAATGTGTGGGGATTTTAAAAGTTATACTTAATACTGAAGAAAAGAGAGAAGAGGGAATAGACGAGTTGCGCAGGGGTGTTTTCAATACGGGCCATCTGTGCAACTTATCAGAGGCTAGACTCTACCTCCATATTGTAGGCTGTAGCGGGGCTCTCGTTGGCGCCTGGCTTGCTGTCACCTGACTCGGCTGACATGTCGACGTCAGGGACAGCCGCAGCGGGCGCGCAACGATATCACATTGATACCGATAAATTGCCATAGCACAAATGTGTGGTCGTGTACGATTTAGACCTTGTGATGATACTGATTGCGGTTCTTTTGGTGCAAGTACACATAGCCGTGCCACCATTCTTGTCAGCTTACGAGGAGGGGCAAGGGGCATCTGTCTATACGCCTACAATGGCCGTGAGTGTGGATTGTACGGCTGCTGTTAGTGTTTTTCTTTTTGCCAAGGCAAATCCCAGTACCCAACTCCGATGTGCAAATCGTGTTGCTACCACAAACGACAAGCTTTGTAGAGGGAGTAAGTGCTTGGCCAGACCGCTATTTTTAGAACCAGTCCTCCAAGCAGGTCTGGTTCTTTAGGGTTTTCTTTGTAACCACGCTCTTGGCGGAGGTGAAACTTTGGCTGGCCGTTCCTTTGTGCTTGAGCAAAGATCTACCTGTCATCCAGATAAACCGCTGTCAGTTCGCACAAACGGGCAAGTGGCTTCCTTGGATTTATAAATAGACTGGATTCCTTCGCATAATTTTTATTTTACCAAAAGGAGGAGAGCAGAAAGAAGAATAATCAAGGGAGGAGTCGTAAAACTACAGGAGAGGGGTGATAATTTGACATAGGCCCGTCGCATGTGCCAAGAGCATTGGCAGAGCGACAGAAGGGAGAGGGAATAGATAAGATGGATAGGATTTTTAGATGACGTCCCATGAAGCGCGCCACTCGCACTGGCCTTGGCCCGACGCTAGTGGCACAAAGTACGAGCGCTCGTTGCCGTTCCACGCTGGTGTCGTGGCGTTAGACTGCCGCCCATTCGCCTGCCATAGGGTCGCTGTCGACTGCGTCGCGACCGATCCGTTATCGAGGTTTCCGCGACTGCGCGAGAACTGCACATAAGGCGAGTCCCAGTCGAGCTCGCCATGGGCGTTCACAAGATCATTGACCTTTGGTGCATCGCCCCAACGCGGTATCGCCAGGAACTTGCCATCAGTGTGGGTTTGCACGCTGTCGGTCCTCCGGTGCTCGTCATCATCAAGGAGCAGCGAGTGGCGATGATTGACTGTCGAGATTGTCGACGCACGCTTCGCGCGGCTGTGCTGGGTGGCAGGGTGCGATGTAGTAATCTGCGGCGTCGCGCTGCTCATGTTGGCCGGCGGCTCTGACGATATGCGCTTGTGGCGGTTATTTGTCAAGGTCGTTGACGACGAGTACATAACCGGCGGGGGTGCCCGCAATGGCACAAAGTCGTAAGAGGACAGCACTGGCTCGTGTGTGCCTGGGCTGCGTTGCGGCGGCCGTGTCACCACTGTGGTTGGCAAGCTGCGCTCGGGGATTGGCGCCAGGACCGTCTGCTGGCCACCAGACCACTTGCGCAACAAGGACCGTGACTTTTCGCCACTGGCCACTGATAAATTGCTGGAGCCTGCGTGCGAGACCGTGGCCCGGCGCCGTGGAGCAATACACGAAAACATCGGCGTGTTTGTATCCGTGAAGTGGAGAACAAGAAGTGAGCAAATAGAAAAAAGCTGCACGACCGTGGCGAGTGTGAAAAACGAAATAAGGAAGAGAAGAGAAATGTCGACTGAGAGGAAATCGCCGTACGGCCGGAAATGGGCCCAGCTGATGGGCTATTTAAGTTGGCGAAACCGAGGAAAGTCGATGTCGAAATGACTGTGAAAGTTGCACAAGCTCAGCCAGCGTAAAATTGGTTGCGGCTGCTTAGAAACAGAAAGAAGCTCCCTCCTTTGGGGAGTGGGGGGTAGGGCAAGCACCAGCACCAGCAGGTTTTCTTTTGCGGCTGAAAGGACAGAGGGAGAAAACTGGCAGTGGCCAAGACAACGCCCAAGAGCTGCTATAAACGCCGTCACTATACCGGCTCTGCCCTCGCCCTGCTTAGCTGCCTGCCTGCGTTCAAGCCGCAGCGCTTTTTTCGGCAGCCCCATCTCGGAACTGGTCAAATTCATCGCCAGCCATTTCCGCACTCCATCGTGCAGGATGGGCAGCAGGTGCATGCTTTCAGCTGCTGCAGCTGCCCACGTACATTTGTGCCCCACCGCCGCAGTGCAGGTTTCACAGCATGGCATGCGTGGTACTAGAGGGCGGGTCTTCGTCTGCTGGCAGAACTGGGCATCGATAGCCGCAATGGTCCTCCCCACACCCGACCAGAGTGTTGCTGCAGGAGCGTTTGCGTAGATCCCAAGGCCCAGTCTACACACTCTCCTTCCCATCCTGTTTCTGCGTTCAATGCATGCCACATTGTGCAAACCAAGATGGCAAGACGGAGCGGCCTAGTGTTGTGCTGATGCTCTACTGCCAAGTGTAGCCTCCCGTGGCGCCAGTCCAGCCCATTTACAGTCTCGCAGCTAGTCCATTGATGATCTTGCTGTCTTTTCCATGTACTAACGACTGCCAGTTTGCCCGAAGGCTGGACGACATTCATCGCCCGGCGATTATTCAGTCTGCCAACCTTGTTTGGGAACAATCGCTCGGCTCTCTGTTTTTGAGCGCTAAGCCGTTACTGCCATTTGTGCTGGTATGTGCGAGGGGAGGGGAAGGTGAGGAGGAGAATACACATCGCGTTTGCACTGTTTCTGCATTTGTCACAGGATAAAGCACAGCGTCGACTAAATTGGAGGCAGATCTGTTGTTCTGCATCGACGTCCCTAATGGCAAAGGCATCCTTGTCTTGCACGGTTCCGTTGAGGACCCTGGCTCTGTTTAGGCACAGCGAGCTGAGCTGGAGAACCGAGGGAGTTTTGCGAGCAGCAACACGACTCTGGACCTGCTCTGCTGCACAGCTGACTATGACAAGATCCATCGCCAGCGTTGCGCTGGAAATGTTTGGGCAAAGAGCACCCTTTGGGAGATGGCTTAGACACATGTTTGGCCTATATGTACAAGTAGCCTGTCGTCTGCTAGTAGAGATGGGCAGATGATCTGCGGGCCATTCGCATTTTATGCCAGATTTAGGCACCTTGTCGTCTAAAAGGAAGAAGGGATAGACGCATACAAGGAGCGACTCTGCCCTGCTCAGTCACCAAACTCATCACTCTTCCTTCTGATACTTCCTTCTGCCTCTGCTGATACACACTCTTCGCCATGTTTGAGGATTTTGGAGCGCACCCGGCCGACTCGTTCCCAGGGATCTGCTCCGAACTGCAGACTCTCCTGCTGTGGTGAACATGTCATGACATGACAGACCATTGCATCGATTCGTCTCCACGATTCGTACAGGTAATAAATGTTTATAATCTCAAATGTATTTTCAATCCTCACGCACTAGCGTAACAATGTTCTCGACATGGTATGTCTGTGGGAACAGATCGAACGGCTGGATGCTAGCAATGCGGTACACAGCCTTTGGCTTCTCCTCAACCTCCTTGGCCTGTACCGTTGACAGCGATCGCGCCCTTGTTGAACATGTACTGGATGTCGCGTGCCTGTGCCGGAACACCGCATGCCACATACACGATGACACGCGGGCCGATAGGCAATCAGCTGTCTGAGGAAAGTCAGGGCTGCTGCCTTTGCGAGGCGGATCGATGATCACAGCCGTGCTATCAGGGCTCTCCTTGACCTTGTCAAAGATGTGCGCAGCATCGCCAAGCAAAAAGTCGCAGTTGGTGATGCCGTTCATCTTGGCGTTGTCGTTGGCACATGAGATTGACTCGCTCGAGATCTCAATGCCCAGAACCTTGTCGTACCCCTCGTGGCACGCAATGCCAAACAGACCCGATCCACAGTATGCGTCTACCAGGTACTTTAGCACGCCCTTCTCTGACGAGTCTGTGGCCAGCTCGCAGCTCCACTTGTTCAGCTCATCGCGCACAAACCCAGTGAATGCAGGCAGGATCACGTTGTTGTTCTGGAAGAAGGATGAGGCTGGGAAGCGGAACTTTAGGTCCCCGACCACATCAGTGACCCAGCCCTTCGGATCAAGGATGAATTCCTTGACCAGTTGGTTCACAGGCACCGATGTTGTGTCGTCCAACGGGGCATCCGGAACCACATATGTCTCGCGGATTAGCAATGTAGCACCGCGCTCGTACGAAGCCATCTTGGCCTTGGTATCGGCCCTAGCCTTCTCCATGCCCTGCTGCACAACACCGGTGCCAATAATGCACTCCTCAATGTCCATAACGCGGCGCTGGCCCGAAATTCCAAAACCAATGGCGAACCTGATCTGGCGGCGTGTCCTTTGCGGATGTCAAAGTGCGGAGTAAGCTTTGTGCGGTAGCCGAGCGTCAGTGGCGACCCCCACACGGGGTTCACAGGCACAGACGCAAACACTGGGTTCGCATGGGCAAAGGCGCGCTCGACAACCTGGTGTTTGAACTCGAGCTGATCAGCATACGCAAGATGCTGGATGTGGCACCCCGAGCACTTGCCAAAATACTTGCACGGAGGCTCAACCCGCTTGTCCGATTTTTCAGAAACTGACAGCAGGTCAGCCTGTGAATACCCCCACTCGTGCTTGACTGTCTTGATCCGCACCGTCTCGCCCTTGAGAGTAAACGGGACTGCCAGGAACCATGGCCGTTCGCCTCTAGCCAGCTATCTCGCGCAATTCATCGACGGACTCGCGAGTGGCAATGCCCACACCCTTCTCGCTAACTTCATGGATATAGACATCGAGCTCAGCACTCAGACTCATCATGCCCAGCCAGCTTAGCTGGGATCGGGGGTGCCCGACAGAACAGCGCTTCTTTCTGCTTGTCGCCGGCGGGCCAGCCAAAGGCCGCAGGCAGATCAGCGGAATCAGGGTGGCATTCCCTCCACCTGCTTTCCGAGTAGCAGCTGGATCGTCTCAAGCACAGAGCTGTCGGCAGTATACTTGCGTATGATGCGGGCTCCGCGCTTGCCCTTCTTATTCCCTTGGTCATTTTTGACGCGCTTAGCTGCAGCCCTATCTGTACTCCTGCTGAGTCGGTGCTTCTGTTGCCGCTGCTACAGTCGTCGGTGAGGCTGGCCGCTTGACACCGGCCTGGGTGCTCTCCGTGTTGGTGTTTGTGAGCTCAGGCATGGAGACTTTTGCTGCTGCTGTTGGATGTTGCATGATAGCCAAACTCTCGGGACGTTTTTGCAGGTTGGCTGTATGGCTTGAATAGGATAGGGAGTCGTCTGGTTGTGATCCGCCCAAGCCTGCCTAGCATAGAGCCGGAATGTAGGAGGAAAACAAATGTGCGGTGAGCGAATACAGAAGCAACTCGCCGTTCGCAAGTGCCCCATCTCATCTCACGTCCAAAATCGGTGCAAAAAAGTATTTGCCATGCCGATCACGTCTAATCTGCTTGATTTATTACTACTTGAGATTGGGTCTATGCCAGGTGAATGTCACTTGATGAGATCCTTTCGCCAGCGCCGATGGCAACGACGGGCTCGTGGTTAGACGTGACGGAGCAGAATCCACGCACCATGCTATCGGCCGAGAATACCATTGAGAACTTGCCCATATTGTCGATGGCTACAAAGGCGCCCTCAGCGACCTGTCGAGATCATCAGATCAGTTAATGCACTGACAGCCGCTGACTCGAGCGTGCGCTGGCGGTACCGGGCACGTAGCGCAATCGTGTGTGCGGTCTGCTGACAGATACACAGGTCATGGGTACTGACACCACTGATGGCGACCTGGCTGTCGGCCCACGCCGAGGCGCCAATGCATCCACACTCGCTGATCTGGCCCTCCCTGCGCCCAATAGCCCCGCCCGAAGAGCTAGCAGCAGCAACCTTGCCACGGCTGTCGATGGCCACAGCACCCACACCGCAGCTCGGGTAGATGTCTCGATTTCCCTGCCCGCCACCAGCCTAATGCGCTGGAATTGCCACGCCGGCCAGCAGCCTGCACGGGCACTCGGGCAGGCGAGTACTTTGGCGTCCCTAACCTGTTGGCCTGCCATGCTTTGTATTCACCAACTCGATGCTCGGTGATGAGCTGGGCCTGGGTCGATCTGTGGGCATTTCAAACTCCTCAGCCAAGATGTCGGCCGTCTTAGGAGCACGCCGTGGTCATCTTGCCAGATTCCAAGATCTTACGCGCCTAGCACGATTGGGATTCGGAATGGTCGAGGCACAGGCGGCTGATGCGGCACGCTGCTTGCGGCCATCACAAATTGTAGCATCCAGCAGAGGATGGCCTGTGGATGAGATGGGGGCGCCGCGGCCAGCACTGAACAGCTTGTTGTTTTCGAGTGTGCGCACGGCAGCCTCGACTGCATGCACAGCAGTACCGCCATTGAGTAGTATGCTGTAGCCAGTCTCGAGAGACTTCTTCAGAGACCGCCGCACCAATGCATCGAGGTCAGGTGTCAGCGGGTGTTTTGAAGGCACGATCCCGCCATGAACCACAATCGTGGGTGGGACATGTGCATGTGGTACATCCCTGGTCTGCGGTGCTGACGTGTGTTTTGTGCTAATATGCGACACGCTGATGGTGCTGCCCCCTGTTGTCGATCGGATATCCGGCTGTCTGAACGTGCTGGCATTTGGAGCTCATTGACGGATCAGTCTGCACGCCCAGTTTTGGATTTGGTCGGCTGGGCGGTCGGTTGCGGTAGTTCCAGGCGAACGAGGATGCTATCGAGTCGTCTTTTGACTGGGTATCGCGGCGGTCCGAGAACTGAGACCGAATCGAGTCCACTGACGGTACCGCAGAAGGAGGCGTTGGCAATGGTGATGTGTCAAATCGGTGTTGGCCGGAGACTTCATCTGGGTATAGCTGCCCCGTGTGCTCGGTGCAGCATGCGGATCCACCTGTCGGAATCTGGCCCATACTGCCGCGAATATGGTGATACTGTGGTGACAGCTTGTTCCGTGGCTTGGTAGTATGCTGGCTGCCGCTGGTGCATTTGTGGTTGTTGATAGCGTGGCAAAGCGAAGTGCGGTGGTTGATGGTGCGTCGGCTGGTGAGTGTGATTATGCTGGTTCTGGTATACAGATTGCTGAGGCTGGCAGTGCTGGTGGTACTGGTAAGGCTGCTGCTGATAGCCAGCCGCTATACGCGTAATTCTGTGGTATTTGTTGCGCCGGCGCCGCGTGTTGATGCTGCACCCATTTTTTATATCCTGCGGGCTGTTTGGACTGCCAATATTGCTGATACTGCCCAAGCTCGGGCCTGGATGGATGACGAGGAACTCGTTGCTTGGATAGCCCCTGAGGCTGTAGAAGCTGCTGCTGCATCGGTTGCTGCTGGCTGAGGCTTGGGCTGTCTTAGCACTTGGCTTCTGTTGAAACTCTGGCTGGTGAGATGTTTTGGACGGTGCGGGGTTGAATCGTGCTTATCTTGTGGAGGACGAAATCGCCGATAATTGCCATTTGGTGGTTCGTATCGGACTGGTCCTGGGTGCGTTGTTGGGCGGTGGAACTGGCTTGTCCTTGCGTGAAAACACTCTACGCACCCTGTCTTTGACTGTTTGCTGGCTTTCCTCGGGCATGTTTCGCACTGGGATCTTTTTGATGGCGGCGACCCCTGTCAGTTGGGTCTTGGGCAGCGTCAGATACGTGAAATCTTCAGAGCTGGAGCTAGCATTGCCATGGGATCGTAGTGGAACGAAAATGCGCTGAAAGAACCGCCGGCTCTTTTCTAGCAAAGGGGGTCTTTTGGCTGTCTCCTCGCGAACCTTGCGCGAAATTTCAAGCTCAATATCGGATGGAATCGATGGAATGGCAGGGGTTGCGCTGCACCTTGCGGGTCACAAATGTGCTCCGGTGCCGCGACTCGTACCGGGGGCCGTTGGCTAGGTCTCCAAGTCCAATGTCAGTTATTCGGGGTGGCTTGTGTTGATGTCTGGATTTCTGAGTACATCTCTGCAAAAAAAAGGATAGGTGATAGAGGAGTGCCGGAATTTTCAGTGATTTGGAAGAGGAGAGGCGCGGTGAGATGTATAACATCCACTAGCTGGCCATGTACTGCCTCTACCGCAGCGAGGCAGAGAGGCATGTGGCAGCTACATAATCTGGAACACTGGCATGCGGCGCCCTGGCGCGCGTTTCTACGTATGCTGCAGCCAGACCACCGTCGATTTTCCAACCCAGCGTGCGGGGTAGTTGGTATGATGAGTGACTGGGCATATGGTCTAGAGTCATGATATGAAAAGACGGAGCCTGCGTCCGACTGGTTTCATATCCGACGTGGGACTGGGCGCGCCTCGCTCGTTGCAGACCCGATGTGCATGCCAGGGAGATTTGGATTGGTCATATGGCCAACTTCGCCTTGGCGCCCGAGCCATCCAATATTCTGGCAGGCAACGTCACTGGCCCATGTCGCACGGACAGTTAGGCCCTGATATTGCAAGCCATCACGTGCGCACCTGGTGATTGGGGCAAAGTGGAGAGGCGGGCAAACGCTAGCACAGCCCTCCCAGGCTTGCACGCTTTCAGCGGCACTTGTGTCTTCTTTTCTCTCTAGAGTGAGCATCTGAATCGTCTGCACTTTTTCTCCAACTCCTGCACTTGCAATCGCAAAAGAGTATTTTTGTACATTTACCCTTCGCGCTCGACATAATCAGAAATGGCCGATCGCGGAGCCCTCTTGAAGCAAATTCAAAAGGGCAAAAAGCTAAAGAAGGCTGAAACAAATGACCGCTCGAAGCCGCAAGTTGGCGCATCCGGTGGTGGTGGGGGTGGGGGTGGTGGTGGTGGACCGCCAATGGGCGGTATGGCCTTGCCACGGCCTCCTATGCCGCCGCCATCAGGCGGAGGGCGTAGCTCAGCCGGTGGGGCAGCACCAGCACCACCTCCGCCCTCTGGCCCGCCGGCGGGAATGCCCGGATTAGGAGGATTGTTCGCCGGAGGAATGCCGACGTTGAAGCACCGTGCTGGAGGCGTGTCTACAGGACGAGGTACGCACCACAATATAGCCAAGCAACATGCCACAGCTGCGAGTAGCTAGCTATTTTGCACATAACTAACAGCACATGTTTTGCTATCCATCTAGGCGATGCAGGAGGCTCATCGAGCAACGGCAGCGTGCCGGTGTCAGCGCCGCCGCCTCCGCCAGCAACACAAAAATCACCCACCAAGAGTAAGTTCTCCTTCCCGTTCGGCCGAAGCAGCCATGCGCGCAGCAGCAGCAGCAGCAATGGTGCACCGCCTCCGCCGCCAGCAGCAGCACCACCTCCTCCACCCTCAATGGCCCGGATTCCGCCTCCGCCGCCCTCCAGCGGACCTCCGGCTCTGCCCGGCCGGCGATTGAGCGATGCTGGACCACCCGCCTTTGCACCACCTGTTCCGCCCACGGGAAGACTACCGCAGATGCCTCCTGCCTCAGCTCCGGCGTCGCGGCCGGGCAGTGCGATTCCCGGAAAACGGGCACCGCCGCCGCCACCCACGTCGCGCAAGCCGCAAATCAAGGCCGAAGCCGCCTGGCTTGGACGAGTAACCGCCAGAGCACGTCGCCGTCGCCGTCGCCATCGTCTGTGCCGAGCACAGCTGATATGCGCAGTCACCTAAGACCGGCAGCAGCCACCACACAGAACACACCACGGCCATCAGCAGCTATGCAGCCGCGGAACAGCCAGGACGATGGAAACGATAGCGGGATCATTGCCGAGAGCCAAGGCAGTGTTAGCTCACTAGGCAGGGATCTTTGGAAAGAGTGTCAGGGCCAAGGGCACCAACCATTCGCGTCAGTCTGACCGAGACCATGTTTAGCAGAACCGAGTTACCGCCGGCACCGGCTCGCCCACCGGCACCGCCTAACGCCGCCTATGGCGACCGGTTCTCACACCAGCGTACCAGCAGTGGGTCAGCACCATCACATCCGCCACCACCTCCTCCCCCTCCTCCAGCCAACGCTGGCTCCAATGGCACAGCGGGCGTGCCAGTGCGCGAAGGCAAGTGGTCGTTCCACGCCATATCCGATCTGCCACAGCCGCCCCAGATGCCGATTTCGCGGCACAAGTACCCAAGTGGCAACCCAACCGGGTCGGCAGTAGCCCTTGACATTTAGATGCTACACTTGGTAAGGTGCTAGAGCGCTGCTTTTCTGTGTAGCTTCTGTGAACACAGCTCTGTAATCCGCCCTAGTAATCGATCTTATTACTTTTGCCGTCTTTGGGAGGAAGAGCAATGCGAGATGCGTCTGATTTGGCAGTGCGCACTAGGCAGGGAGTGCGTTTTGAGGCATTTGGCAGGAGGATCCACGCGTACTAGACGAAAATCATCAGCATCTTTCTAAACCCCTCTTATCAGCAAGCCTTGGCAACTGCCGCTGGCTCTCGCCCAGTGGATAGAATAGATGCAAATTGATAGCCCGCACTGCTTCGCTTGGGAAAATCGGGGGATGTGCACAAGCCAGGAGGCGGATGTGCGGATCGTCGCCTCCACCGCATGGGCCCTCCGCTTCCACTCTGCAAGTTCCGTGCTTTGAAGAAACACTGGGTGCGCTGGTGCTTTGGCGGGCTCGGGTGCAAGGCGTGATGCGGGCAACCAGTCTGTGCTGGCTCGGAGACAAGTGCTGGGTTCGCATAAGTGCATAACTAGGCAAATCTCTGCTCCCCCTCTCCACCCAGTCGGGCCAGGAGCCTTCTCTCATGCCGGGATTTTGCCCTCCCATCCCACTAGCATGCTCGCCAGAGCTATTGCCCGTCAGCCCACCGATCCCTAATATACGGACCCTGCACGTAGAGTGGATCCCGCTCGGCACTATCATTGAACAAGATTAGTGGGCGAGAGGTCGTTCTATGCGATGTTTCGCAGGCTCTTGGGATGTCCATTTTCGTTTCTAAAGGGATGTGGAAGCAATAGCGGCGCTGCTAGTTTCGGACTATGAAATGGAATGTCGGAAACAGCGCTGTCTGATTCTCGCACCGGCATCTCCACTATACACACATTAGAATGACCAATGAGTGATTTTACAACCATTCTGCATATATTTTCTGCTCTTGCAACCGCGAGCATGTATCAATGTCGCATTTCCTTTTCATGTCGGTGGGTTTTCCGGGCACAGCAGGTTGACGCTGCTTTCTACGGGCAGATGCTTGCATTAATTTTTGTGCACTAATAAACACTCTCGATTGCCGTTTTTACACGTCCGACTCCAGCAGAACTGCTGACGCAAAGTATACAAGGCAGTGAATGTGACGCACACATCACATGTGCCGGTGTTGCATGTGTATAGTGTAGCAACTAGTAAAAAAGCCTGGCACACAGAATGCAGAGTAGCTCTCATGCAATGAGCCATGCCGAGTGTAATCGCAGTTTAGAGCATAGAAAAAAGCTCGGGAACATCAGGGAAGCTAGAACTGGAAAGCAGAAAAACAGGCCGCAATGTGAAAAACAAGCCGGATTCACGGTACATATAGGAGTAATTAATGGCCAGGAGAGGAATTGCAGGGCTATATAGTGTAGGCACATGCAGCGCAGTCCCATGAATACTTGCGATGGCTGGCAATATATCTGGCTGCCTCGCAGACGGTGTGTTTCCAGACCGATACCTGTCAAGATGCTGTTTGGGCCGTACCAAACAGTAGAAGGTGAGCCTTGCATGCAGCGAATCATGTCAGAGTGTACAATGTATTCACGGAGGAAATCCGGGGCCATGAACACAAAAGCGCGGTTATTTCTGTTTCCGTTTTATGGATACGGCAGATATCGGAAACGCCAACAATCGGATGCGTCTGGGCGAAGTACGCCATGCCTTGGGTGAAACAATGGGTTGTGGATTGCGCCAAGTTGTGGACAGAGCAGAATGTATGCCCGGGTCACAGAGAGTCGAGGGCGAGATAATAGGAGGCTGCAAACAGGTTTCGGATGCTGCAGCGATTCACACAGGTCTTTGTACCTTGGAATGCGCATCTCATAAAGATCACACTCAGATGTAAAATTGGGCAAACAAAGTACCTTGCGGATTGGCAGCGGCAACATGCGCAGATGCATGGCAGCTTGTATGGGCTTCTTGCGAAGGTAAGGACTGGAGAACCAGAAGATTCATGGTGGATGAGGAACAGACTGCAATGGAGGGCGTGAGGTGAGACGCTGTTATTGCCTTTTTCGGCCCGTTGATCGCTCTCTTTGGACTGGTCGGTCACGATGGATGCTGTTCATCCTGAGGCTGCTGCAAAGTTGGCAGGACACGGACAAAAATCCATGTGGCCTTGCATGTCTTTGCCTTGAAGCTATTTTTATTTGCTTGGTGCAAGCCAGGAAAAGATACCGGGGTAGCATATAGCACGCGTCTTGCAAGGGAAATGAGCCGTGCCTGTCTGCCGTTTCTGGAGCCCATCTTGCATTCCTCGGTCGTAGATCCGCTGCAGTGCCAGTACAGACGCATTGCCGAGCTGGCTAGCAATAACCGGTCTCCAGATCGTGGACAAATTAAGGTGGGTGGCCGATGCTAGGTGGGAGCTGTGGTGGTTGGAGAGATGGTGTGCAGAAAGCACCTATATTCCACATATTCACGAGCCATTTGCAGAGCGATGTGTATAAGGTTGGGGGAGCTAGCATTTGGCGCCACCTTCCAAGTTCCGCTAGAACCATGCCTGCATATGTGTTTGTTGTTGTTGTCCATCACCCGCTTTACCCGGCTGTTTTGCAAGAGTGCGTTCGTTCAGACAATGTGATCGCCGGCTAGTCCCAGCAAAACTATTGCCGATTGTTTTCTGCTGGCTGCACATTTCATTTACCTGCCAGCAAACGCAATGCGCGTTACTCAGCCCAGCCGCCGTACGGAATTAGCCGTGCATTGGCGCCAGCGGATTCGGGGAGAGGAGTATGTCGGAAGACCATTTATTCTCGTGCAAAATGATGCCGACACATTGATCCTCGCATTGTTTGTTTCCCCGTTTGTCGAGAGATACATGCTGGGGGCTCGTCTAGGCGGCAGCTGCAAGTGTGCGCAATGAAAACTGTGTCAAGGTTGCCACACTTGGCATGGAATGCATTGTTTGGGCGATTCATTGGCATGCAGCTCGAAGGAAATAGGGGAGGGGGCTGTACGCGCAAACCAATTGACGCCTACGAGGTGGCGACGATCTCCGGGGCAAGCGATTAGGACCATTCTCCCATCGATGATCTACTGTGGCCAAAACGGCCAGGCGCTTTTGTTGCACGCTCACGGGGAGTCCTGCTGGAGTGGATGCTGGGAGAAAGGGTAGGCTGCCCTTGTGATGTATCAGTATGCATGCCCTCAGTGTTCTGGGAGCATACACCGTCACCCAGACATGTCTCCAGATGCAAGGCATGGGCTGATACGAGCTGGCTGGAGAAATAGCCCGGTGTGTTGCAAGACGTTGGCAGTTCTGGGTAGCTGGAAATTCCGCCTGGTACATGGGCTGTGCGGACCATGGGAAAAAGCGCTGGCACATGGATCCTGGCTTGCGCAGGCGCTCTAGGCACCCACTGCGCCCCAACACTTTTTTGTTCTGGGACTGCACATGCAGACCTGTCGAAAGCGGCAATTGCTGGTCCTGTCGCTGCTCGGCCCCCAAATCGATAGTGGTCAAGCGACACGCAAAGCTGAGCTGTCCTGAGCGAGTTGCTGTTTTCGGCTCAGCGAGATACAGGGGTTCCTTTTTTTTGCCGCCAAGCCTACTCGGCGGGCATTTCAGTCGAGGGACTGCTCTCAGCAGGTTCTGCCATTGTCGATAACGACAGAGCATCTCTCGGGCCTTCCGTTCTAAGTTGACGTAGACCCCTCGCAAGCTCCACTACTAGAGTTCCACTCAAAGGCAAGTGCTATTTTGCTCTATGCACGAGCATCTGCTGGCACATACAGCCCGCATAAGACGAGAGCGTGCGGTCCACAAGGACCGCGAATTGCTTGTGCTGGATATTGCAGACTGCTGCCGCTCTTAGGACCAGTGTGCTTGCTTCCGTGCTGGCACCCTTTCCACACAATAAACATCTGCCATTTGGGCGCATTGATTTTGGTAGCAGCAGGTCCCCCTTTCGGGTCACTAACGAAAAGAACCTCTTTGACCGTTTATGAAGCCATCTATTTTCAGCTCATGTCTACGCCATGCACATGCGCGGAACAGGTGGGGATACACCATATGCAAGATGGCATTGAATAGCGCGTCTGGTTAGAAAGACGCAGGATGACAAAGCTTCGCTGTTGGAATCGCAGTCCAGAGGAAAGCCGGCTTCGGTGCTGTTATTTCGCCGCATGAAAGGTACTGGGCAAGGGCAAACACATACGCTTCTCGGATATGTTCTGGAGTCGCTGTGCAGCACCGAGCCTGCCCGCCCCGTTGCCCTGCACGCTGAAATTTATCGTTCATATCACCCTGTTGCGCGGAGATGGCATGCGAACAATGGGTGTCATACGGAGGGCGGGCTATCCACGGCAGTGCTTTTGGAAACAGACAACGAAAAGCATGTTCTTATTAAGGAACCCCGCGGCATCTTTTATGTGCCCATCCCAGATGCTGCGAGAAACAACTACACCAATGGCACCGCGGAGCGGGCTGGCCGCTGCGGTCCAGGAGTAATCTTGCCACAGCCGCTGGCTTGCTGGCTGCAGAGATTGAGAGTGAACAGGGAGAAATTAGCTGGTCCATCAATTTTGCGGCAGGTTCCCAATTGGCAACTGGCAAGCAGGTGGTGCCAGGTCAGGGGGCTGCAGCCCACCCCCCTCATCAACCGGGGCCATCCCACCCTCTGTTAGAGCCGAAAATGAGCGATTGCCCTGTCGATTTTATGTCCCACCGGATTTCTCCAGGAAGGGCGATGTAGGCACTCCGCTCGGGCGCTGGTGCCTCGGGCCACGAGAAAAGAAAGTGAATTTCAGGACCAGCTTGATGAAGGGGGCGGGTTTGCCGCCCCGACACAGTGCCCCAGCGCCCCTCCCCTCCAAGGTAGAGAACAAGAGGGCGAAAGGCGCCCGCTATAAAATGCACAAAAGCATCCCTCTCCAATCTAATTATTCTCCACTTTTTGGCTTTCGAGACACGCCTCTATTCTCTTGCCGCCTTTTATCCCTCTCTTGCACTCGTTCCTTTTTATTCAGCTCTGACAGCTTCTGCTTGCTATAGCCTTGGGTGCCTCCACCACACTGCTGCAGAAAACAAAACAAAAAGCCCCAAATAATACCATCAGTCGTCATCAGCTTTCGCCTAGCACACTCAAAGTCAGCACTACGCCGGCACCAAAAGTGACCTAAACAAAATCCCGTGGGAAGCAGCCTTCTCCACCCTCTATCAGTCACCCAGCTGGACTTGGGCATTTTTCCTCCTTGATTGTACGAAACCAGCCAGCCTTATTATCTTGCAAATCAGCACGGCCCTCGCACCTGAACCTTCTTCTCCTCATTTCTCCCCTTGTATTACTACGACTCCAATATCAACCATGACAGGATTTCTTAGCGGTTTCCGGGGACACAAGCCCTCGGAGCTCACGATTACAGAGTCCAACCATAGCAGCGGCAGCCATCAGACATACTACCCTGTGAACAGCAAACATGTCAGCAGCTCGGCCGGCCTGGCCACGCCGCACACGCAGTCGCCATATACGCAGTCGCCCATGCGCTACACACCGTTCCTTGATTTCAGCAGCCACGGCCTGACGGCTGTTCCAAACGATATACCTGGTAAGTGCAGTTTGGTCGCTGCCAGTGGCCGATGATGAGGCCAGAAGGAGGGGCCGACATGGTGCGCTGGCCAGGCAGTGGATAGAGCGCACTGTGATGCGTTGCGATGGGCATTGCAGCCGCCCCCGGATACAGCGCTTGTCACGACGGCCGGTTTTGTTTTACTTCATGCCGTGAGCCTGATACATGCGTGATGCGCTTTTTAATATTTGTGACCCAGATGTAAGCTCGCTAATCCCCACATGACCCCCTGGAATCACCATTTGTGCATGTTTGCTTGTGTAGCTGAGGCATTCTCTATCAACCTGAGCACAAATATGCTGACGCAGGTTCCGCCCAGCTTTGGACGCACATTCTCGGCGCTGAACATCCTGGACCTGTCTGGGAATCAGCTCACGTCGCTGCCTGAGGAAATCAGCCATCTGACGAATCTGCGGGAGCTGTACGTCAACAAGAATGCGTTGACACACCTGCCTTTGACGCTGGGGTCGATGCGCAACCTGGAGGTATTGGACGTGTCGGAAAACTACATTCAGTTATTGGATATGAGCATCTCGCGGCTGGAGCTGCTGCGTATGCTCAACATTAGCGACAACAGACTCACATTCCTGCCGCCGTACCTGGGTCTCCTGGCGCAGAACCTGCGCATCCTGCTGGTCGACGGAAATCCATTCGACAAGCACCAGCGCGATCTGATCGAGCCGATTCTGACTATCCCGTCGCGCGAAGCCAAGAAGATTGCCAAGGCCAAGGAGAAGTCAGATAAGCTGCGTGCAAAGGCGGCCAAGAACGGCAGCACGCTGGTTCGCTATGACAATCTGGAGCCCCTGCACAGCAAGGAGTATATGGCGGCAGTGAAAAAGCTGATCATGGTGCGTCTGAAGCGCGGGCGCAAGCAGTCGGTGGCCACCACTGCGCCCTCGCATTTGGCCGACCCGCGTGCATCAATAGTCAGTTCTGTCCCCAGCGTCCAGCGCACCAAGTCGCAGTCTGTTCAGCCCACGTCTGTCAGCGACCAGGCGTCCATACACCGCGGGACCACTGGTCGTAGCACGTCGCTACACAGCGCCATAACCCACAACTACATTGATATGAACATCCCGCCGTCGCCGCAGATACCTCAAATGTTCAACCAGTCGCGCGACAGCGCGGTGATCCCGACGGAGGTGGTTGCCCAGCAGATGGCCAATCTGAATATCCAAGACCCTGGCTTTATGAGCCAGCAGCAGAGCACTCCCGACAGCTCGGCTGGGGGTACGCCCAGCATTGTTGGCTGGGAGACCATCAACCCGCCGCAGTCCGAGCTCAATGACTACAGCTGCCGCGAGCTGCCCCCGCCCCCGCCTGCAGGTATCCCGACCGAGTCTGCTCGCGAGGTTGCCCTGAACATTGCCAAGCGCATCGCTACCGGAACCACAGGCAGCAATGCGCTGACTGACCAGGAGCTGGCAGCCATGGCTGGCTCCTACCTGTCGCCCACATCGGCTGTCACCAACAGCAGCATTGTCAGTGGCCCGTCGGGGCTCTCTGGCCGCGACAGCACGTACTCGGGCTCTGGCGAGTCCCATGGCTCGTCGATGGACGACAGCGCCAGCCTGATCCAGGATGCAGCCAAGGTTGCGCGCGTACTGTGGCAGCTGTGTGACGAGTGGGATCTGAACCCAGATCCACACCGAAATTGAGAACGTGCAGGCGATGCTGGCTCAGCAGCGTGACGGCAACGTGCGTATTGACGGCGCCTCGGGCATCGAGCGGGTGTATCGCCAAAAGTCGGTTGAGGCTGGCGACAGCCAGCGCATGAAGATCCTGTCCGAGCTGCTAGTCACAGAGGTGACCTATGTGGACACCCTGAAGAACGTGGTTGGGATCTTTTTGAACCCCATGCGCGAGGCCAAGATCCTGTCGGAGACTGAGCTGCGTGAAATCTTCTCCAACATCGAGGTCATCCTGGCATTCCACAACGACCACTTCCTGCCTGGCATCACGTACGCCATCTCACAGCAGGACATGCGGATCGGCGATATCTTTTTGCACCACATTGCACACTTCAAGCTGTACTCGACATACACCAACAACCACGACACCAGTGTCAAGACGCTGGCCAATGTGTCGTCGCGTCGCAACGTCAGCTCGTTCATTCAGAATTCGCGCTATGATGTAACGCAGATCGGGCAGGTCGGCCTCGACGGCCACCTGCTGACGCCGGTGCAGCGGCTGCCACGCTACCGCATGCTGCTGACGGACCTGCTGTGCAACACGCCGCCCAGCCATCCCGGACCACGAGCCGCTGTACCGTGCGCTCAAGGAGCTGAACCGGACCATCCACGATGTCAACGAAAAGAAGCGCATGTTTGAGAACCAGGCCAAGCTGCGCAAGATCCAGGACAAGGTGGCCGGCGCCGCCGACATCCCGCTGATCACCCCGCACCGCAAGTTCAAGCTGATGGCCAACTTTAGGCTGCAGATCCTGTCCGAGCCGTATGTCGGCCGCTCAGGCGAGATGTCGGCCCGGCGCATTGGTGTGGGAACGGTTTACCGGTTCTTCCTGTTCAACGACATGATCCTGCAGTGCACAATCATCATGAACAAGGATCTCAAGGTCAATCGCATCTACCACCTGGCCACGCGTGTCGCACCAGCCGAGGTCACTTGCGACAGCGAGCTGCGCATTGTCGACTCGGAGGGCATCCTGTATCTGAAGGGCGACCCGTCCGATCTGCGCAGGTGGGCACACGAAATCAACACTCGCCTCGAGACATAGTAAAATCCACAATGTTGAATAGCTGTCTAATGAAATCTGTGTTTTTACGTACACTAAACCGCTATGGTGCTGGCAGAGTGGTGTCTACTTGCGCCCTCCACGTCCGCGCTTTCTCCGGTTGGCCTTCTTTTCCTTCTTGTCGCCTGCATCGTACTCTTCGTCGTTGCCATGGCCATCGTTGTCGATGTCGTTGTCGCCATTGCCGCTGGGGGCAAAGTCGCCGTCCAGATCATCTCCGCCAGCACCAGCCGTCTCTCCGTCTTCCGATGCTGCCGATTTGTCCTCCGCTGCCCGCTTGCGCTTGACAGACTCCTTTTGCCTCTCCTTTTCCAGATCATCTCTCCGCCGCTTCAGCTTATCCTGTCGGGCCGTGCTATTGCCGCCGCCGCCCGCCGTCAGCTTCAATGTTAACCTTGCGCGAGCCAAGCGGCATATGGTGGAACTTTAGCGCATGCTTCAGATCCGCAGCCGACCCAAACTCGACAAAGGCGAACCCCCTGGGACTGCACCTGTCTTCTTGTCTGTCATCAGACGCACCGACAAAGGATTGGCCTGCTCCAGGAACTCCTTCGATCTCCTCCTTGGTCGTCTTGAACGACAGGTTGCCGACAAAGACAATGAACCGCACCTGGTTGCCGGTCTCGCTGACCTGCGGCTTGAACTTCTCCTTCGGCTTATTCTTTGCTGCCTCCTTGGCCTCCTTCTCGCGCTGCGCCTTCTTGGCCTTGGTCTTTTGCTTCTTTTTGTTAACTGTGTGGTCGTCAGCGGGTTTGTCAGAGTCAGCATCCGGCTTGTCGTCCTTGACTGGCTTGTCATCCTTGGCCGGCTTGGCGATCTTGCCGCGGAACTGCAAGGCCTTGAGCTGCTTCTTTGTCAGTGCCAGCTGCGGTTTCTGCTCGTCGGCCATTGTCCTGAAATGTGTGCGAAAAAAAAAGTAGAGGGAAGGTGGAGAGGTCAAAAAAAATATTTTTTTGGCTGTCAGCAGTATTTTTTATTTGATGAGCCGAGCCGGAGCCATAGAGATCCCTGAGCCAGGAATGCGCCAGCCTATTGTCTGATCATGTGCCTCGAGTTCTCGCTGGCCGGTCTATTTAGTCGAAGCCAGCACGCTCCCCCCCGATTGTTACCAGAATGCACAAACACAAATGCCCGAGTGAAGAATATGAGCACACCCGACTCCAAGACAAAAAGCAGCCAGTTTTTCTTTCCTCTCCACCTCCGCTCTATGTGCCTATTCCTTTGCCAAATAAATCCTATATTCGCCAACCTCAACTATTACCGACAGGTCGAGGCCTTCTTTTATTACTGTTACCAGGGTAGTTTTGCCGTATCGTAGAGCATGCTGTAGCCGTATAAAAGTACAGCCAAACAACTGTCTGTTCAAGGAAGCAACGGCTTTCTCTAGCTTTCTCACTTATTTTTCGCATACAAGCAAGGCGTGTTTTATTCATATTCTTCTATCAGGTCTTCACCGATGACGACAGTCGCTTCAGAAAAGGAACTCACTATCCGGTTCACGTCTCTGGCCCAAGGCAAGGGCCGCTACCGCGGGCTGCTGGACGACGTCGAAGTGACCGACACTTCAGATGATGACGAGGATGTTGGTTCTCTGGCGCGCAACTCGTCCAACAGCATGCTGCGGGCGCTGGGCACGGCCCCCGTCGCATCCGGCCACCCCAAGCCCAAGAGCGTCAAGAAGGCAATCGCCAAGCACCTGTCTGACAATGAGATGCCTCCGAGCAAGCCAGTGAGCGCAAGGTGACACGGGTAGTCAAGACGCGCAAGCACGACTCGGTGATGGGCGAGGGCCTGGTGGCCAGCGAGGAGCTGAAGCGCGAGATGCAGAACGACATGGAGTGCACCGCCGACGAGGGTGACACCGAGGAGGATGCGCCGGCCATGTCGTCGCCGGCCGACATCGAGGACGTCAGGCAGGTCATCCGGCAGAAGAGCAAGCAGCGGGATGCGGTGGAGCCGCGCGAGGTGCCGCTGCGCGAGGGCTCGCCGGGCCCGCGCCGGCTGGCAACTTACAAGCCGCCGCTGATGGGCATTGATGCGTCGTTTGTGCCGCCGCAGCTGGCGTTGCTGAATATTGACCCGGACATGTGGGAGTGCTTTGCGGATGCGCTGAACGCGGCGATTCCGCGCGGCTCGCAGGAGATTGAGAACCAAATCAGGCGCTGGAACGGCGATGCGTTCGAGGACATGGGGTTCCACATCAGCCTGGTGTCGCTGGATGCCGGGCTGAGCTTGTCAGTGTCGACCAGGTGAAGGCCCAGCGTGGCATAGAAAGTGAGAACTTGTCATGAATGGATGAATATATTTGACATTCGCCTATCGGTCACATGTCGGGCACTTGGGGGCAAATCTGAGAACAAAGTTTCCCAGCGGTATAAAGGTACATCAGCTGGCGCATGGGTTTCCCGGGCCAGTCTCAATATTCTTTCCCTCTGCGACGTTTTATTTTGTACACTTCGGTCTATTTTGCCTCAAACCCCCGCAAAACAATCTGGCCTACCACGATGCCGCCCATCAAGCATGACACCAGCAGCAGCAGCGATAGTACATCCAGGGTGTCTCCATCCGCTCATCCCATCGCGACTGCGCAAGCTTTTCTCTACTAAGACTGCATCCCCTGCCAACCATTGTGGTTCATGGGGGAGCCGGAACCATCCGCAAAGAGAAGATGACGCCTTTGGACGAGAAGGTGCTGCGCAATGGCCTGTACCTAGCAACACAGGCCGGGTATGCAGGTACTGTACAAGGGCGGCTCAGCCCTCGATGCAGTCGAGGCAGCAGTGCGGGCGCTGGAGGACAACCCGCTATTCAATGCAGGCAAGGGAGCGGTGTTCAACATCAAGGGGGAGAACCAGCTGGAGGCATCGATAATGGAGGGCCATACGGGGCGGGCGGGTGCGGCAACACAGCTGACGGTGGTGAAGAATCCGATAACACTGGCGAAGCACGTAATGGACAGCGACTTCCACGTGTTTCTGGCGAGCAAGGGCGCTGAGGACTACGCATCGCACCAGGGCCTGGATATCGTCGACCGGTCGTACTTCTGGACCAAGCATAGGTGGGAGCAGCATGAGCGCGGGTTCCTGACCGACGAACTGGACAGCACAGAATGGGATGCAAGCACCATGGCGGATGAGCCAGCGGACCACTCTTATCTGCCTCTGGGCACAGTGGGGGCGGTGGCAGTGGATTGTCTCGGGCATGTGGCAGCGGCCACATCTACCGGAGGCATGACAAACAAGTGGGATGGCAGAATCGGCGACACGCCGATAATCGGCGCAGGCACATGGGCAGACACGGAGATCGCCGTGAGCAGTACGGGGTCGGGCGAGTATTTCATCCGGCAGGGGACGGCGCGGTACATTTCGCTGCGGCACAAGCTGGGCAGGGAGGCGGTTGCCGAGGCGTGTGCCACGGCGATGCGCGAGATGAAGCGGTCGGGCGGCGACGGTGGCGTGATTGCCATTGACAGGCATGGGAGGTTTTCTATGACGTTCTGCTCGGATGGCATGTACCGGGCGTACTGCTCAGGGGCGACCAGCCATGAGCCGGTGGTGGGGATTTTTGGACAGCGAGGTGATTGGCCAGCGAGGACCATCACCTGGATGTATGAAATGCTGAGATATTTACTAGTATGCGGTGGGTATGTACATGGGTTGTGGGCGTTAGCAATAGACGGCGTGGTCGGTGTGCTCACAGTGCAAGATCATCTCGTCCTCCCGGCAGCTGGCATAGTTGCATAGCAGGCACATCCAGACGGTGCGAGCACACTAGGCGGGGACGCTCAGTGCGGTGCATTTTTGTTGGTAAATGAAATAAATGAAAGTTGAGGGAAAGAAGAAAAAACAGGAAGCGGGATGTGCAAAAGGTTTGCGTGTCAAGGGAGGGAGAGATGTGCACATGCATGGGGCTTTATACTCGTGGTGGGAAGGGGGTCGGATGCAGCGGACTGTTTACTTTATTTGAGCAGAGCGCGTGTATTTCAACGTAAAGAGCAAGCTGCCTTTTTAATAAGGCTGCCGATCGATTCTATTCTAGGACATAGAAAGCGTGCACAGTGTTCGCATGTAGGTTTTCATTTTGTTTTCCAATGGCGCAAACCGGATACTGGATGTGCATGTATACAAAAACAAAAAAACTCTGAGCATGTTTGCTAAGAATAACCCTTCCAAGCGATTGGGGTGGGTGGTTGCAAGGGTGAATGCAGCGGAGATCGCTCACACCCCCAAAGAAAAAGAACATGGTGGAGACCTTATCAATACATGTAAGCACGAACATCAAGAATAAAAAGGTGGTGGTTTATTAACAGGTAGAAAAAAGCGAATGCGCCTGAATAGCTCGCCCAGATAAGCAGGGTGGCTATAATAATGGAGCATAATAGCTCATGTTTCCGGGTGCTCCTCAGGCTCTGCAGCCTGCTCTTCCTCTTCCATCTCCACATCCTCCACATCCTCCACGGACTCCTCGTCGACCGACGGACTGATGATTTCAGCGAACTCTGACCAGAGCTGCGCGACACGGCCAAAGTTGCTGCCCAGAGCAACGGCGGACTCGAGGTTCTGGTTGAGCTGGACAAAGTTCCGATTGGCAATGTCCAGGCTTTGGTTGATTTCGACAATCAGGCGCTCCTTCTCGCGCTCAAACTGCGTGCGGCCCAACGTATACGAGTCAGTCCTCTCCATTGCCAACAGCGAACTATGGTTTGTATGTGATGTGTTGAGCTTGATGCACCGAGAAAGGGAACTGATTTATTATAAAGCTGATGCACCGAGCGCTCCCTGCAGTGGGAATACAAAATGGGTAGAATAATTAAAACATTTATGGGTGGTGGGAAATGCGCGCCATGCAGAGCTCTACTTCGCGCGACCAGTCGGTGCGCAGAATGGCCACGATATATGCGGCGGCCAACACCGACATGCCGAGCGCAAAGGCCGCCCACTAGGCCAATAATGCCCAAATCCAGTGCAAACACGGCCATGGCGCCCAATGGCAATACCAGGCAATAGTAGGCACCTATGTTGATGGTGGCCGCCCACCTCTGCTTGCCCATGCCGCGCAGTATGCCAGGCACGATGGCGCGCGTGGCGTCGGTCCACTCGATCATGGCGACAATGCGGATCAGCCTACGGGCCACCGCCAATACCTCCGGGTCCTTGGTATATACGGCGAGCCAGCGGGCGCCGCAGGTAAAGAAGAAAACCGTGCCCAGCAGACTGTAGATAAGACCGCCAGGAGATCAAGACCGCGGCGGAGAAGCATGCGCGACTGGTCTGGCCGCGGCCCAGAAGCCTTCCGATGCGCACCGCAGCAGCGCCGCCGACCCCGTGCGGCAATTGGTAGACCATCGACATGCTATTGAAGGCTATGGCCTGGGCGGCCAGACTGGTCTTGCCCAGCTGCGCAGCCAGCAGCGTCATTAATTCAAACGCCATATACTCGCCGCACGCCTCCACCATGGCCGGCACTGCCAGAGCATAGAAGCTTGTGGAAATCAATTCCTTCGGGCGGTGGCGGTGCCAGGCCGGCCGCAGTGCGTCCCAGGCCAAGGTGCAGAAAACCAAGCCCAGGAACATGGCCCAGTAGGAGAACACGGTGATCCAGGCGACCGCCGTGAATGAGGCATGGCGGCGCCAGACGAACACGTAGTGGTTCAGCAGATGCACGGGAACGACTGCCGCCAGGACCAATGCGGGCAGGCGCATCTGCGTGTTCGCCTGCACGTACCGCTTCAGGCACTCAAAAGCCATCCACGGCCACAGTCCCAATGACAGCACCTTCAAGTACTCGGCCGCCGGCTCTGCCAATTCCCTCGGCTGCCCCAGCACATCATATACTGTGGGCATGGCAAACTGCATAATGCACAGTACCACAACATACCAGAGTGTGACGGCGGTCAGCCCGCGCTGCAAGTGCAGGCCGACCTGGCGCCCGCCGCCGAAATGCGCGAATGACGCGGTGCACAGCGTGTCCAGCGCCGATGCTATGCCTGTGGCCGGGGCGAACGCCAGGATTGGCGCACGTCATGTTCGCCAATGCATACCCGCCCAGTGCCTGGCCGCCCCAGGCCCCCAGGGAGATGAGGTTGAGGAATCCGAACAGGTAGTGGAGGTAGTACGAGCCGATTAGCGGCAGGGAGGCTTTGCCGAGCCACGAGAGCTCGTGCGCCAGAGAATCGGGCGAGGACTGGCTGCCATGCAGCGGCTGGGTTTCGTCGTCTGTCGGCATAATAGCTAGTGTACAAAGAGGAAGAAAGAGGATGCCAGGAACACAAGACATGGTGACCGCTATTTGCTCCCTTCTTTATATACCCCCCGACTCGGACAAGCGGAGCTGGCCCGAAGAGCAAATCCTTCATTTCGCTCAGCCCCTTGTCTCCGAGAGTCACCTGAGCACTACTCACTGGCCAGATGTGCTCTAAACTGCTGCCTTGACGAACTGCGGGATATTTTGGTTTATCTTTAAAGATCAGACAGGAACCCACTAGCGAGGCAGGTTCACAGAGCCAAGGTCAATTGCAAAAAAAATTGCCGATTCGCTAGCCTATGCCTGTTCCGTCGGGCTGCCCCTGCGGGTGTGGCAGCAGTGACAGGGTTGCTAAAGGGGTTATCGTCCTGAGAGCGGCAGGCTCAGCAACTATGCATTATCTCATGCCAGATGGGTAACGGATCATTCCGGCTCTCTGCCAGGCCATCGGGGGATTCAGGACAAGTAGTCAATTAGTTCGCAAAACACATAAAAAAATTTATAGAAATGGAGTTCAGGCGGTCTGCACGCCGCGCGTGGACGTGTTCCATACCCGGGACTCAGAGGCCTGGACGGCGTCACGGGCGTCGCCGCGCATCTGGTCGGCCAGGGCCTGGATGCGCTCAATGTCCTGGTCGCGGCGGGCTATGACCTGGTGCAGCAGCTCGTTGAATTCCGCGCGTATCTCGGCCGCCTGCGGGTGGCTGACAGGGATGGCGGTCAGCTGCGCAAACTTGCTGGGCCTGGGCACCTGCTCCTCGGGCCGTTTCGCCCACTCGGCAGAACCCAGTCTGCCGGAAATCTGCTCGACGACCTCACCGGCGGTCTGTTCCTCAGCCCTCAGACAGCGCGCCCACAGCTCGCCCGCCTCCTTCTCGAGCCTGGCCTTGTCGCGCTCGGCGCGCAGCACCTTGTCGCGCATGCGGGAGATCTGGGCCAGCACGTGGGCAATGTCCTGCTGCACCGAGTCCTCCTTGATCTGCCGCATCTGGCAGTGCTTCTTCAGATTGTTGTAGCGCTCCTGCGTGTCGCCGAGCTCGACGCGCGCCAACCGCGTCTGCTCGTCCAGCTCGTAGATTAGCGATTTGAGCCGCCGGACTTCGGTGCTGGCGGCCTGTGCCAGCGGCACCAGCCCGGCCACCTGCTGCGGCACGCCGTCTATGCCCTGCTGTGTGCCCAGCGACTGCGAGCTGGGGGCCCGGTGCAGTGGCTCGGCTGGCACCTCCGGGCTAATGCCTAGGTAGTTGGACTTGAGGCCCTGCAGGAACCCGGTGCGTGTGCGCGACGCCGGCCGCAATGGTGAGGAGCGCGGCAGTGAGCCGGTGTCGCTGGGCAGCGCCATCTGCAATGTGGCTGCAATTTCGCCGATGCTGGCGCAGATTTCCTCGAGCTCGTCCTCGCGGTTGCGCAGCGCATCCTCCTTGGCCATCAGCTTGAGCGAGTACATCTCATGCACCTGTCCGATTTCGTCAGTGCGCGGCTCGCTGGCCAGCAGCACATTGGCGTCCTTCAGCTTCTGCACGTAGTCGCCCAACACCGGCTCGGCCGCCGGCTCCGTGCTCTCCATGTCCTGCTGCAGCTGCGCAAGCTGGTCCTCCAGCTCACTGCAGCGCATGCGCAGCGGCTCAAGCTCGGCCACCTGCTTTTGCAGGGAATCAGTCTCGGCGGTCTTCAGCTCGAGGTCCTGCTGCAGCCCGGCGATGCGCTGGCTGTGGTCTGCCACGTGCTCGATACTCCCGATGACAGCTGGTGAGCTCACCGCGCTGTCAGCCGAAGGCACCGACAGGGCGCGGATCTGGGCATTGTCCTGCATCGCCTTCACGTCCTGCGACAGCCGCTCGATGTTGTCGAGAAGCCGCTGGCGCTCCTCGTCCCACGCACTCTTGGCCTTGTCGTGCTTGGCCGCGAGATCCTTGGTGGTCTCGTCGATGCGGCGCTCGGAGCTCTCGGAGGCGCGGGTGAGCTTCTCGCGCTGCTGCGCAATGGCCAGGCCCTGGGCCTCGCGCAGGCGCTTCTCGGTGCCCAGGTCCATCAGCAGCTGCATGTTGGTCTCGTGCAGCTTCAGCGACTCGCTGTACAGTCCTGCACACCCGCCCACTGCTGCCGCCAGCAGCTGCATGGCGCCCGTAGCCGCTGGTGCGTCCCACGAATCAGCAGTTGGCTTCTCGAGCGCGTCAATAGAGGCGCCTGCGTCGACAAACTTGAGCGACATGGCTGGACTCGCTGGCACTGTCGAGCCCGCGTCGTCGTCAGATGGCGTGGGAAGGGAGCCCTGGTGCAGCGCCCTGATTTCGCGCAGCGCCGGAACCGCCGCAGCTACGCCAGACGCAAATGCCTCGACGCACTGCCAGCCCTTGTCGGCGCGCCCACGTGCCTGCTCCAGGCTGTTCTGCGCTGCCTCGGCCATCTCGGCGGCCTGCGCGCGCAGATCCGTGAGCTGCTGCAGCATCTCCTGCTTCTGCAGCAGCGCATCGTCGAGTCGCGCCTCGAGCGCACGTGCGCGCTGCTCGGCGTCAGACTTGTGCTCGCGCAGAACCGCCACTTCGCCGGTGAGCCGCTCGACCGCCCGGTTGGCGCTGTGCCGCGTCAATGGCGTCTCGGGGTCGGAGTCGTCGGTCTCGCGGGCCACGCACCGCTGCTGCAGCACGCGCACCTGCTCCTCCAGCGCCCGCTGCGCCTGCGCGGCCTCGCTGGTGAGACGGTCGCGCTCGCTGCGGTGGGAAAGGCGAAGCCCCGCCAGCTGTTGCTCGAGGGACGCGCAGCGCTCGCTCATGCGCTGGGCATAGCCGCGGGCGCCATCCTCGATGCGCGCAGCATCGCCAGCCAGGGAGCGCAGGGCAGCGGCCAGGACGGCTTCCTGGTGGTCGTGCAGCCCACTCTCCATCAGCCGGAGCTTCGTGGATAGCTCGGAGATTTCGACCTCGACCTGCTGCACCCGGGTGTTGGCGCTGCTGAGCTCCTCGGCGTGCTGCTGGTTCTTGGCCTTGAACATCCCGCCGTTCTTGTGCAGCTCCGCCAGGCTTTTGGCCGAGTCGCGCATGCGCATTTCCAGCGCCAGCCGCGTGCGTGCCGACTGCAGCCGCGACTTGGCCGCCGGCACCTCGCGCACGTACCGCTCGTAGTCCGCCTGCGCCAGGATCTTGCCTGAACCCATATGCAGCAGCACCGCCGCCACGCTGCCTGCTGCTGAATGAATCGAGCCGCCTGCTGCCGTTGACAGCGCCGGGTCGAGCCGGTCGAAGGACCGCGTGCCTAGCGCCTGCACCAGCGCTCCAAATAGGCTTTGGTCTGTCTGTAGATCAAGCTCGGCCGGCTCATCCTCTGCTGCCTCTGATGTCTGCGACAGCGCCCGCTGCCGCCCCAGCTCTGCAAGAGCGGCGGAGCTAGGCCGCGCATTGGCCACGACCGACCCGGGGCGCCGGAACGACCCGTGCCGCGAGCTGAACGTCCCGCTCGGGCTGTTGGCAGCGCTGGACGACCGGCTGCGACCCGCCTCCGTGGCCAGCTTTGCTCCGATGCTGGTGCGCGGCGACACCCCGCGGTAGGCGTCGCTGATGGCCACTGGGTCGGTGACAATGCGCAGGCTGTCTGGCTCGCCAAATGCTGTGTGTACCGAGCCGCGTCGCTTCGACAGTCCGTCGCTGCGCAGCCCACGCAACGCCGCCTGCGTCTCCTTCTCTGCCCCCAGGCTGCCCTGCGACTGCGTGAAGCTGACCTGCACGCCGGCCGCAATCGTAGCCGTCGGCTCGCTTGTCATTGCCTTGAGCCGCGACCGGTACAGACCCTCGTCGCTCAGATCGCTGGCGAATGAGCTGCCGCCAGGCGTGTCCACGTGCGGCACCCGGTACGGGAAGCCCTCTGCATCTTCCAGCTCCGATGGCTTATCCGCATGCTCACCGCTGCTCTCAGGGAGGCTTGCCTGGCTGCTGGTCTCTGGCCCAGCCTCAAGTGTCTCTGCCCGCTGCCTGACCGATCCCCCGGCAACTGACGACGCCCGGCTATGCCTGCCGCCCGGACTAGCAGCGCTGGCATCGCCGAATTTGCCAAACAGCGCCGCTATACTGCGCGCATCCTTTGTTCCCTGCGACGACCCGTCGAACAGCGACACACGCTCCGAGACCGACGGCGAGTTCGAGTGCCGCCGCGCAATCACCGGGGTTGTCAGCGGCAGTGCCTCGGATGTCTCGGCTGCCTCGCCCAGGTTGGACTGGCTGAACCGGTTCGCCAGGTTCTTGATCCGGTCGCTGATGACTCGCCGGCTCGCCGCATCTGCTGCCTGCGCCGCCGGCGACGTCCGATCGAACCCAGCCTCGTCGCCCGGCAGCGCACCGAATCCCATCGACTTGTCGCTGTCCACCGTCACAGCCGAGTTGATTTTTTCGACACGTGTCGTGCTGCGTGCTCCCGGGCTTGTGTCAATGCCCGGCAGCCCAGTCATGCCGGCCAATGCCGAGGTGGTGCGCATGGGGAACTCTCCCTCCTGCATGTCATTCGGCTGCGGTGTCGCCTGCGGTGTCGCCTGCGGTGTCGCCTGCTCAATGCTCGCCTTGTCGCTGCTGGGCGAGTGCCGGTCCTCCAGAGTGCTGGGCGTCAAGGGAGCGCTGCTCACCAGCGACTTCTCCGGCGACGTCCCGAGAATCGAGTCCGCCACTGGCGACCCCAGGCTGTTCATGCGGAAGTTGCTGCTGCCCCGCGGTGCGTCTCGCCGGATCTCCTCCATCGTCGCCTTGGTCACAGGCCCCGCGTGGCCCTCCATCGCCAGGTGCCGGATCTGCGGGTGGCTGCCGCTACGCAGCCGGCTCTGCGCCTGCGCTGCGCTGCCGTTCCCCCACAGCTTCTTTTGCCCCGAGCCCGGTGACTGTGCCTCGTCGCTCCTCTTTTCGCTTTTGCTGCCTCGCTACACCCAAACCACGAGTGCTTGTCCATCAGTTCCCTCAGCTGCAAGCTGTAATCAGAATACCGCAAAGAGATGTCCGCATGAACTTACCAGAAGCCGCTTCATCGCTCTGTCTGTGTTGTTGTTGCTGCTGTGTTGTGGCTGGTACCGTTTGCAAATAATGCCAGGATAAATTTTCTGAAAGAACTGTTTTGCAAAGGATATAGAGGACAAATATTCCCTGTCAGGGCTCTCCCAGTAGCTATGCCTCTCTCTACGTCAAGAAATAAAAGACCGTCTGAGGGTGAAACCAGCCCGTGCGCCTAGGATTATGAAAATGGTGGAGAAAGTTGATGTGGTGGAGAAAGCTGGGTCGTTTCTCTTTTTAGCGCATACGCCAAAGTATAGTAGAGAATCCTCCGCTAACACTATTCCGAACTGGGGGGAGGGGCGTTCTTGGTTGTATTGGTCCACGCTGCTAAACCTTCCAGCGTTTCAAATTAATATGAACCGAGGAGGAGTGTTGGACAAGACTAAAAACTCTAATAATTCACTGCAATGAGAAAAGAAAGAAAAACCGCTTGCTAAGAAGAAAGAGGAGAACAACCGCTGCTGAGGGGATGTGCCCCTACTCTAGATTGTTAGCCTTGGGAATTAGGGACCAAAGGGGCGAAAGGCCCGCTCCCAGCATTCTCGAGCGACCCCTACTGATCACCAGCTCCCCCTCCCACACCACTCACTGGCCGCGCCGGCTCTTCGTCTCTGCCTGTGTCCAGCCCTCCGGCTGGTAATCCTCGCCAGGCGAGCTCTTCTGGAACGCCTCTACAGCAAAAAAAAAAAAAAAGAAACGACAACTATTAGACTCAGGAACTCAATCCCAGCTCCTCCCCTACTCACGTTACACATACTCTGTTTGCTGCCCTCGATTGCCCGCTGCTCCCGCTCCTGCAGCATCCTGACATTCATGTCCATCTGCTGCCGCCGCTCAATGTCCGCCAGCAGCTCCTCCGCCGTGGGCGCATCTATGCGCGTGTGCCGCATCCACGCCTGCCACTGCACCGGGATCCGGTCGTCGCGGAACTCGCTCACCGCGAACCGCTCGCGGTACATCACGTGCCGCCGCGTCCGCCTGCTCCCCACATTGAACGCCCGCTCAAAATACATGTTGCCCTCCAGGTCCATGCCCCGGAACACGTCGCGCCGCCACGGAAACCGCAGCGACTTCCACTGCATGTACGCTGTCCTAATAATCCCCATTTGTGCGGTAAGAATGATAAAGAAATATGCTGGTTTCTAGCCCCCTCACCGGACTGGCTCGGCTCGTGCTGTGGGACTCCGCTCACTGCACACGAGTGAATCGATTATGGACATTCCTCCACCACAAATGCCGCCAGTGGTCTCTGCACATAATCCTGGACCACCCACTGGACCACCTGCACACATATACGTGCACACATGCCATATGCCTCCCCAGTGCCACATGCACTCTGCATGCTTTAAAAATAGAAACGCAGCCCAGCCACCATCTTTACTCACAACAGATAGCCCCATTCTTTGTAGCACATTCATCCAAAAAAAAAAAAAAAAAAAAGCAGTATCACCTACAAACTCCAAAAAGATAGGTGCATTCAAAGAACATCGGTGCAATGCCAAAATGAGACAAAAAGTGTGGAGGACCTGGGTATCGATCCCAGTGCCTCACGCATGCGAAGCGCGCGCTCTACCATTTGAGCTAGACCCCCAGTCATTGGATCTCAAGAGGATTGCTGATCAAATTCTCTTTCCAACTTCTGTCGTGTCTGCAGCGAGCAGCATTTCCTCCTGGTCGGAGGTGACTGCTCCCACAGAGGGTTGGGGGGCATTCGGGCTTGCTGTACCTGCCCCTCTCGGCGTACTCGGAGAAGTAGGCATCGTCATAATAGTGTTTGGAAATATAATAAATTGAGGTCACAAATATGGAAAGTCTGTTCAGCGGTCGTCGGTCGTTCTCTCTGTCTTTCGTCGATTATGTTTTCTCTGTCTGTCTACAATCCATACCTTTTATAGTAGGATATTACCCTGCTCAACACGGCGACGTCGACTACATTTGTCAGCGTCGGGCACTTATGCACAACCATGGAAGGTCGCGACATACATACCACCCATATATGGCGTATCGGGTGGCGCAGTAGCAACCAGTCGTTGTCGATCACTCGGGCATCAGATCATCGGGCAATTCGGGGGCTCGGCTCGGAGCTTCAAGCCCAGACGTCGTAGACGCACGACATCCACCAGGGCCAGCTGAGAACTCCGGTCTCTGCGAGGAAATTCGCTTGAAAAAGGTCCGCAGTCGGTTCCCGCTTACTACACTCTTGAATGGCGTTCCATCCAACTCTGACAGGAGGTACACATTCGGGTTCGGTTGCGCCAACACACGGTAAGGTCCCTGCCAGCGTGGCAAGAACTTCCTCTCCTTCGTCGTCATCCATTCGTTGGCCTTCAACAATACCAAGCTTCCCACATCATATGAGGTCTTTCGCAGCATCTTCGTTCGATCGTAGTACGTCTTGGCTTGTAGTCGGGAGTCATCAAGTGCAATGCCAGCAACTTCACGCATGCAAGTGCTCAACATTAATTGTCGAGATCGATAGGCAAGCAGCTCCTCGGTCGTCGTCACTGCATCCCAATCGAAGACAACCCAAGTATCATGCGCAACATCCACAGGTAAAGCACAAGTCTGCCCATATAGCAGTTCATATGGCGCATAACCGGTCGTGCGTTTGGCAGTGATCCTGTCAGCCCATAGAACAGAAGGCAAGTACCGTGGCCAATTCGCCCAATCTTGTGGCATCAGAAGATTCTTGGCCATCGCTCCTGTCAATACTGAGTACCCTCGCTCCACCATACCATTCGTCGCGGGATGATATGCCGTAGTATATGACATATGCACACCATCCTTCTCCAAAGCTAGTCGCACGACGCTATGCCACAACTCTCCTCGATCGGCCACTATCTGTGCAGGTACGCCGAATCTGCAAATCACCGACTCGTACAGAAACTGGTACACCTCTGCAGTCTCCTTGGTCTTCAGCGCTTTTGCCTCGACCCATCCAGTAAAATCGTCACGCGCCACAGCCACATACTGGTAACCATCAGAACTCTGTGGCCACATCACCAGATCGACACCCACCCTAGAGAACAGTGATGATCCCAAGTTTGGATTCAATGGTGCAGCACTCTCCCGCTTGTCAAACAGCTGACAGACTGGGCAGGTTTTTACCCAGTTGGCAGCATCTTTCAGCATGCTGGGCCAGTCGAATCGCTCCTGTAGCACTCGTTGTAAAGCCCGAATCCCTCGATGCCCTGCTGGATTTCCCTGATGCACTGCTGCTAGAATTCGACGCTGTTCGGCAGAATCCAGCACAACCCTGGCTGGCATATTGGTCTTGCGTCGTCGGAACAACAACCCTTGATGAAAAAAGTAGCGTTTAGCTTGCTCACGAATTCGACGCCGTCCTCGCGCATCCTCTGGTAAGTCTCCTGTAGATAAGAACTCGACTAGCGGGCGCCAATGGTCACTGGCGACTGCGTCCAAGTGGCTAGCCTGATACACTTGGTCTAATCCTAAATAGGCAAAGGTAGAACAGGCAACTCCAACTGAAACAGCATGCACTGCACTCCCATCATCAGTTCCCACATATTCGGCACGGCTTAATCCATCAGCTACTACATTCTTGTCCCCAGGTATATGGCGCACATTGAAGTCGAACATGAGTAGGTAAGCGATCCACCGAGTAGCGACATCTGAAGGGAGATCTGGCTTGGCAAGCATACCAAGTACTGGCTTGGCATCAGTCTCAAGGACGAACCGGGTCCCATAGAGATATCGCCGCAACCTTTTTACCATCATCATCAACCCATAAAGTTCCCGCTTGACCTGCGCATATCTTGTCTGTGGTCCCTTGAATGTGTAACTCTCGTACCGGATAACATAACGTTCTCCATTCTTGTCCACCTGCCCTAGCACTGCACCAACACCCATCGGACTTGCATCCACTGTCAGAATCAGAGGTCTGTCGGCGTCATTATACTCAGCTGGTCTCAAAATCGGCGATGTCATTAGGACCTGTCTCAGCGTGTCGAAAGCTGTTTGCTGCTCCTGACCCCATATAAATGGTTGCGACTTCCGTGTTAACAGGTATAGCGGCTCAGCAAGAAGAGCAAAATCGGAGACCCATGCACGGTAGAAAGCACAAGTAGCAATGAATCGGCGGACGCCTTGGACATCCTTGGGTGGCAACCAGTCACGTATTGCAGCGACATGGTCACCAGTGGGTAATCGACCCTCTGGTGTGCACAGATATCCCAGAACCTCAACCTGCTGCATACCAATGAATGTCTTTGCTCCGCTTACTGTCAGACCGGCTTCAGCGAGCTTACGAAACACACGGCACACATCGTCAGCATGTTGTCGTACAGCATCACGCACTTCCCTTTGCTCAGCTATCGGCAGCGTGCCTCGTGGTCCCAGGATAATGCCGTCATCGATAAAGATCCGCACCAGGTGAGGAATATGCTCTCTCAGTATCGTGGTCATAATACGCTGGAAGTGACCCACAGAATTGCACCACCCCATGGGGAGCCGCGTCATCCGTAGTAGGCCCAGAGGGGTCTCAAGAGCCATCTTGTCCCGATCCCGCAGATCGACTGGAATTTGGTCATATCCGCTGTACAAGTCGAATGTCGTCAATAGGGCGCGTCCACATACATCCTCGGCAATCTCGTCTCCAATCGGCGGTTTCCCAGCATTTCGGATAGTTACTTGATTCAGCGGCTGTAAATCCTGAATAAACCGCAGCTTAGACTTGTCCTTCTTGGCAATGACAAACCATCGGTTTGCATATGCACCTATGGCTGGCTCTAGTACTCCCGCATCTAGCTTTGTCTGGAGAAGTTCGACAACTCGCTCGTATAGCCCTTTGGCGACTGGGTATGCCCTGTACTGCCATGGCTTATGCTCCACAGTAGGAATCCGCACAGGTGGCTCAACGTCATCGACTAATAATCCCATCTCGCTATCGTTGAATGCAAACGCTGCTTGCACATCTGGTAACATTGTCCGAAACATATGGACCTCAGCCTGCGTTAGTGCTCCATCACCTATATGCATCTGATCC
This sequence comes from Linderina pennispora, assembly GCF_002104995.1. Lineage (NCBI taxonomy): Eukaryota > Fungi > Kickxellomycota > Kickxellomycetes > Kickxellales > Kickxellaceae > Linderina > Linderina pennispora. Next base: position 234,642 of record NW_024468259.1, read on the forward strand.
AATTTCTTGCTATCCAGCACGGTCCCAGGGCTCTTCGCTTTGGGCATATGTGAGCGACTTAGTTGCATCTCCTCAGGTAACTCGGCGTCGACTGGTCGAACCTTCTGCGCAACAGGTTTGTACTTGGCCCCAGCACATACTCGAAAAACGCGCTGTACTAGCTCTGCATGAGCAACTACTTCCTCATCTTCCCCAAGTTGAAATGACTGATGACTAAGCGGTCCAACAACGTCCTGGTCTAGAATCGGAAAGGCAGCGACTGCAGTCCCATCAGCTACGAAATAATGGCGTACTCCATCCAAGCAATCGACCTTGAAATCGGCGACATGTAGATATGGAAGTCCTAATAAAACCTTGAAACCCATGTCAGGATATGCATGTAGTGTGGTTCTCACCAGAGTATTGCCAATACGAATTGGAACATCCTGTGCCTCCAAACTGGTACGCTTCTTTCCGCTGTTCACATCAAACATTGTGTGCACAATGCCCACAGTGGTCAGCGGCAGACCCACAGCCTTGGCCCAGTTGACATCGATCACATTGACTTCAGACCCAGGATCTGCGATGATCTCGACTCGTTGGTTGCCCACATTTCCCCACACAACAGCTGATCGCAGTGAAGAAACCCCATTGATGGCAATAAGCTCTAACTGCCTTGCATACTGGTCACGTTCGCGCTCTGTCATCTGCCTAGTTTTTGGCTCCGCCACCCTTGTGTACTCTATAGCCCGATTGACTTGGCTCAGAGTCCCCGTTGCTGCAGCTGCGCTGTTTGTATGCACAGAAATATGTCCACTATTGCCAGTTGCTGCCGCTGTCGCTGTCTCTGTTGCATTCCTTGCACTCTGACCATTCGCTGTTACCTCTGTTGCTGCTGTGGGAACATCTCGACGCTTCCGTACTATCGCCTTCTGCATAACGTCACGTGCCTCAGAGCTGATGCCAAGCAGGGTACCTAGCGGAATCTCTACTTTAGTACCTGCAAGCAACTTCCTCACATCATCCTTCTTCGCATCCATCTCGAAGTCAGAAGCAAGGTAGAACTGCGCCGGTGGTCTGCTCTGGGGCTCAGTCCTTGTATAGACTTCTCGCATCTCAGGACGATTCGCAACAATCGGGATAGGCCTAATAGTATCAGTAGATACATTGCCATCATTGTCACCCATCACCTGCTCTCTACCCTGCAGCCCATTGTTGCTGGTTCCTGAAACGCGTTCCTCGCTGTCAACAGAATCCCTTCTGTTTGCTCCTAAGCCGCTGGTCACATCAATAGCCGTAGTCACCTCAGGAGCACTAGTGGCAGCTGTAGTAGCTGCCTCCTCAGTACTGCCATTGCTTGCTGCTGCTGCACGAGTCGTGGGTGGTCTAGCATATGGCTGAGTGCGTCGTCCTCCAGTACTAGTAACTTCTGGTATCCCATGGGTATTCGTGCTGGGCCGCCCACGGCGAGCAGCCCATACAACTTTTCCCTCATCGTCATCCTCCTCCTGATCCACTAATCTGCTCTGGTTGCGAATCAGTCTAGCAGTTGCCTGAGAGGCCTCATAGCGCTGCTTCACTAGTGCAATCATTCCGCCATTACGGTAGTTGGGATCTATCTCTAGGCCATCTGGCCAGCAGACAAGACGATCCTTAAGCACCACTTGGTTAGCACGTAAGGCAGTGGTCAGCTCTTGACACTGCCCCTTGTTGTGTGCTTCGCTAGCACAGAACACGCAATAGGGACTACGATTCATAGCTGGAGAAACCGTAGTCTTCGGTGCCGCATTCCCTGTGGTCAATAGTAGCGCCAATTTCTCGAACTCCTTGGACAGTACATCCATAACCTCAGTCTTGGCACTATCACTGCTCGCTGTTGCCTCCACTGATCTTTTGTCAAGAGTGGTATTGACAAAAGCATCAGAAGGCAACCCTGGTACTGCGTCGTCACCATTCACAGATGTCATAAGGTCACCGACCTCATATTCCGTCGACTCGTATTCATCGGCATACTTGTCCAGTGCATCTGCGAAGTCCACAAAGGTCTTGTTGGCATTGTAGATATGCAACACCTGCTCACGCCATCTCATAGGAAGTCTCTTGAAGAGATAGCGGCGCTTCATCCCATCTGTCAGCCCATCGATACGGCTCAACAGAGTGCGCATACGATAGATCTCAGCTGAGGGCGCAAGACGGTCAAAGGGCTGACTGAACTGCTCCTCAACACACTTCAGCAGATAATCACTGTCATCTCTCCCTAGGCTAAGTAGCTTGCGGATGCTCCTCTGGAGCAAATCCCACTTGATCTCCTGGCCCTTGAACTCAATGTAGAGGATCTTACGATCAGGCTCAGGCATTGCAGCAATCACACGACTACACAGGAGTGGCTCTGCAATAGCCCCATCTCGCAATAGAGTGCTGTACTCACTCAGAAGGTAGGCACCATTCTGACGGGTGAACTTTTCAGCATGCCAGTTGGGCAGTGATGCATAGCTGGGAATCCCCCCCCGTCGGGCTCCATTTGTCGTGTCTGCAGCGAGCAGCATTTCCTCCTGGTCGGAGGTGACTGCTCCCACAGAGGGTTGGGGGGCATTCGGGCTTGCTGTACCTGCCCCTCTCGGCGTACTCGGAGAAGTAGGCATCGTCATAATAGTGTTTGGAAATATAATAAATTGAGGTCACAAATATGGAAAGTCTGTTCAGCGGTCGTCGGTCGTTCTCTCTGTCTTTCGTCGATTATGTTTTCTCTGTCTGTCTACAATCCATACCTTTTATAGTAGGATATTACCCCACTCAACACGGCGACGTCGACTACATTTGTCAGCGTCGGGCACTTATGCACAACCATGGAAGGTCGCGACATACATACCACCCATATATGGCGTATCGGGTGGCGCAGTAGCAACCAGTCGTTGTCGATCACTCGGGCATCAGATCATCGGGCAATTCGGGGGCTCGGCTCGGAGCTTCAAGCCCAGACGTCGTAGACGCACGACACTTCGAGGGTTGCACAGAAATTTCTGTATTTGTTGAAAGTGTGCACATGACCTGACTGCCAAAAACAACCAATACTTCAAGTGTCTGATTGCTGCAATCACACTTCCTCGCTAGGACATAGCATACTATCCACAATGTATTTAGGTCTGTCGTCTTTCCGACTGTGTGAATAGGTGACACGGTGTTATGCTTGCATAGTGCTATACAATTTTGAACACTGGCTGCAGCCATCATCCGTACCCATGCTTGCAGCATGCCTAGTGTGCAAACCACTTGTGTAGCTGGTGGTATACCATATACAGGCATACCCCATGCGTCTCTTCCATTTAGTTGATTGCCAGATATAATTTCTAGGTGCGTGATCGACTAGTTTCATGCGCAAACAGAGTATCAGGACCAGACATCCCTTCCCTCTATGAGGAGGATGGCATCCTGTCCAAGTGCCAGTATTTGCGCTGATCCTTCACATCCTTTTGCTGGCTGGCAATCTGTTGGTTGGCAGACATTGTGGTTGTCATTGGGCCAAGCTCGCCATGATTTATTTGTGAGCGAAATTTTTTCCTCACTTGGTGTCAATTGAATGCGCGAATCTAGCTCAGGCAATCTTGCAACTGCTCGGGCTATTTTGTAGTAAATGCGGTCTCTCACGGCCCATTCCGGCCTGCAGCCAGCATAATTACTGGGCCATTCCAACAGACTTTCAGCCAGCAGGATAAATCCACTCTGGAAGCATTGGTGGAGCTTATGTTTCGATTTCGTTATAGTGCTCTGACCTCCCTTACCCAGGCAGTGCAGACATACACATCTCTTTCCCGCTCCTTGCTACCCGCATCCCGAATATTATCCCAATACCTTCACTTTTCTTCCTTTCTGCCAATACGTCCTCACATTCTTTTTATATACCCTAAGCCGCACATGGTGGAGACAAATATACTCTTCAGGCGTGTACCCAACGCGGATACCGCTGTTCAGGCAGCACAGCAGCTGAAGTCCACAGTCGACCCGATTGGACAGCTTGACCGGATAACAATATATGTCGGCGCATCGCTCCATGCCGCCACGCTCCTCTTACTTATCTACGCGTTCTTCAATCGCAAGTACGCACCGATTCGGGCCAAAAACATCTTGCTCACTGGGCTTGTGTTGTTTGCCGGAATAATGGTGTTTGTTGGCGATATTGCGACCAACGGGCATGTGGAGCTGGTCGGTGTATGGTCGAAATGCAAAGTGTGGTGTCTGTGGTTCCGCGTATTCTTCGCTTACACGTTCAGCGCAGCCATCGGCATCCGCACATACGCACTATACCGCGTGTTTGTTCAGCACCAGCCGTACCGCGGATTTGGATTTTATGTGCCAATTATCGGCATGTTCGCATTGGTGCTGGCATTCTGTTTGACGACGCAGTTTATCAGCGACGAAAAGACCGTTAAATATGTGCCGGAGCTCGAGTTTTGCACGTATGTGTGGGCTTTCCGTGGTGCCTGCCTCGGGCTTTTGTGGGTGATCTGGCTGGTTGTGTTCTACTTTGTGTTTATGATCCGTAACATCACCTCGTCGTTCAACGAGCGCATCGAGTCGATCGTGTGCTGCATTCTGGCACTCACCATCATCCTATTCACTACCCTGATGCACACACTCCATCCCGAGTATCCGCTGAACCAAAGCTACCGGGTTGCCAACACGTTCATCGATTTCTGCATGTGCAATGTTGTTATAGTCGTTATCTTGGGGTACCCGTGCTTCCAGTGCATATTTAACCGCGAAAGATATCTGGAAGATTGGACGGCAAAGCTGAGAGCCGATGGGCTGAAGAAGGAATACAAGGTTTCGACCAACACGCGATCGAACACGTACCCTTACGCGGCGATGGATGATGGCGATGATGAGTTCCAGAAGAGTCCAGCATTCTGGGCGGCCAGAGCATCTTCATGTCAATCAATACGCACCGGCACGGGCTGGGCCAGAATGCTCAACCTACAGTTAGCAGCTAGTAGTAGTATGTTGATGTGATAGCTATTAAAATAATCGTTTATCTTTCAGTGTTGCTGGACAGTGATGTCATCGATGCAAGGTCTGGTAAAATTTGGATTTGGCTTGGATCGGAAAGTTCACTCTTCTCTTTCGCAAATTCACTCCAATTTGTTAAACCGTCCAACTCTGTTGCAAATGTCGCTGCTGGAGAATGCACAAACGTTACTGGACACAGTTCTAGACACTTACTCACAGGGCCATTTGACAACCATCTATGCCGATTCAACCGCACTCCAGCTCATTAACGCTACTGCAGCCGGCGGCGTACTTGGCGTGCTCGAAGGCCACGATGGCAGGGCCATGAGAGCTCGCAACATCAAGCAGCTGGACGCAGATATACCGGTAGGGCTGGAAAGCATCGGGCTGACTGACGGCCCACATGTGCTGTTTCTACTTGGGTCAACGGACTGGCCGCAGACAGGCTTGCGAGCAATTAGGCAGGTGCTGGCAGCAAAGGGATATGAGAGGTGTACTGTGTGCGTGCCAACAAGCGAGGACCTGTGGCACGAGGCAGCAGCAGCGTTTCGGCCTGACAACTTGGGGGGCATTGCATTCGACAAGGACAGCCTGCGTGGGGCATTGCATAGGTGGTTGCAGGCGGGCAATAGCGCAGTGGGTCGACAGGCACAGGTGGTGGCAGATGTGCAGGTTGTGCCGATGCTCGGTGCGATTGCGCTGGGCGAGGGTCTGTTTGTGGTGCCTGACAGCAGCCGGGTGTTCCCTAGCATCAGCACCGGACACGATGGGAGTGAGGACGAAGGAGCGCGGCAGATGGTCGACCGGGTAGCACTGAATGTGGCTGCAGTTTTGAACGGACTGCAGATGGAGGGCGATTTCTACTCGCTAGGTGAAATGTCACGGCGGATTAGTCGGCGCAGCATGGGCATGGTGCGCAGCCAGAGTGGAGTCGCCGGTAAGCCCAAGGCAGCGGTAGTGTTTGTCGACCGGACCCTGGACCTGGTGTCACCATTGCACCACAGTGGCCACATCCTCGACATGCTGTATAAGGCGTTGCCCAGTCTTTCGTTGGACCAGTGCGACCACGATCGAGAAGTGGGCGGGCAGTCGCTGCTATCGACGTTCCGGGTACAGCCAGCAAATGGGGGTGTCGGTCTGTGGGAGACGCTCTTTCTGCAGGACCAGATGGTTGCGCTGCAGATTCTGCGACGTGAGCTGCTTGGCATCCTCAAGGCCGCGGATATGCAGATCGAGCAGGGCTTACCGCCCATGACAGGCAAGGCAACAGCTGTGCAGCTGCAGGCGCTTGTGGATGCGTGCTTGGGAAACCCCTCTGTGCTAGAAAAGGCCGATGGGCTAGTGCTGTTGGCACAGGCAGTGATTGATTCAGAGCAGGTCAAGGAGACCGAGAACTGGAGCCAGATTGAAGGTGCTGAAAAGACGCTAAAGCTCGTGCTTGGTGGGGTCAAGGACTCGCTGGCTGAGGCCGAGCTGGCCGACGGCGGGTTTGCAGACGACTCGGTTGCAGCCGAGATGGAGGCGGCCTGGGACCAGGTGCTCTCGAGCATTCCAGCGATCTCCTCCGCAACAGTGGCGCGGTGTGTGGCTGCAGTCAGTTCGGGGATATCTATCGAGGACGCAGTTTTCGCGCACACGCCGGCGCCCTCGATGATTCTCATGGCTGCGTCTCTGCTGGCGCCTGCCAAGTCGGGGATTTCCTTTTCGCAGCAGTCCTTGGCCGCGCAGCGGCTGGCCAATGACTTCTCGATGGTCGCGGAGGCAATCCCTCTGGACAGGAATCAGCAGGCCGAGCAGTGGGCAGCCAGAATTGTTGACATTGCACATTCTGTCGCAGTGAGCGAGGGCATGCGGGATGGGTTAGGGCACTGGCGGCAGCTGGCGGGCCTGTCGAATGGCATGGGGGGCCTGTATGTGCCGCTGATCGAGCGCGTGGCCAGAGACTTGGCTGAGGGCGGCGGCACAGGTGACCTGGAGCACGCCGAGCAGAAGATGGCCAAAGCGAGCAAAATGCTCAAGGGTTTCGGGTAAGGAGCTAGTTCCACTCTGCCAGAAAAAAGGGCAGCTTCTGAGCTTGCTCGAGGGTCACGAGTTGCTGGCCCTTTTGGAGGAAGCATGGGAAAAAAGCCCAATTCCACCGTGTCTCTTTTTTTTTTTTGCTAGCCCTGCTGCCAGTGTAGTAGACTGGGCGTGTTTGCTTACTATCTATGCGATATCTGTGTGCTTTGGTTGACTTATCGCTGATGAATCGATGGGTACTGCAATCCACACAATTCCCGAAATCTGCCACACTTCAGGTTATCTTGCCTCGCTCACTATAATCACAATGCACTGATCGTTATTACTCACTGTCTTTTGGTTTTAGGCGGCGTCTCTTGTCAGCAGGCCACGCGACCGACACGCAGCGCACCGGACAGACGCAGGGCGATGCAATCAGCCATAGCACAATTCTGGTGTTTGTAGTTGGCGGGGTGACATTCGGCGAAGCTGCGCAGCTGGCAAAGCTTGCAGCAGCCGAATTCGGCGGGCGCAGACGGCTGCTGGTGGGCAGCACCGGAATCAGCACGGCGGCCAGCATCGGCTCGCTTCTTTCATAGACACGAGCATCGCAGCCCTTTCTGTCTGGGCATCCAGTGTTTTTACCGCGGCTAGTGCGCCAGCGATTGCGCCTAATCTTGCAAAGTCGCCGGGGGAGCAGATACCATGGCTACCCGCCTTTATACCCGTCGATTAAAATCGCCGCAAAGTCAGAGGGCACATTTGGCGGCAGGACGGAACGTGCAACCGCAAGAGATAAGTCTGTGCTTGCGGCCGTTTCTAAAAGCAGGAAGGGAGATCGACTCCAAAAAAAAGTAGCGACGTTAAAATGACGCTGCTGCTGCCTGTGGAACTGGCCGCCTGAAGCGCAGTGGCCAGCCTGAAATTTCGCCGCATTTGTCTTGGGCCGCTTCCACCGGGTTTGTAGCTTTTTTTTTTTTTCATTCCACCGTGACAAAAAATTCAATATCACAAAAAAGCACTTCCCACAGGCCCACTGTTACCCCGGCATCTTCCGTTCGTCCTGTATAAAAGGCGCAAGGCGCCGAACACCCCCTGGCACCGCCCAGTCTTGTTAACCACGCCTAAAATTTTCCTTCTCTTTTCTTTTTTCATTTTCAAACACCATGCTCTCGAGATCCGCTGCAACCAAGGCTCAGACCCTTGCCAAGCTCGGTAACATGACGCGCGCTGCGCCTCTGTTCCGCGCAGCCCTGCTCCACACACTCAAGCCGCGCCAGCAGTCAGCCGCGGCCGCGGCGACCGATGCTGGTGTTGCCGCCGACTCTGCCAGTGCCTCGGCAGCCGCCCAGGCATTCGCTCCCCTCGACACGTTCCTGCGTCGCCACAACGGCCCGCGCGACTCGGACGTCGACGCAATGCTGCAGGCGCTGGGCTTCAAGTCTCTGGACGAGATGATCTCGGCCACCGTCCCCGACGCCATCCGCCTGAAGGAGCCAATGACGATCGCCGACGGCGAGTACGCCGAAAAGGAGCTGCTGGCCAAGCTCAAGGACATTGCCTCGCAGAACCAGATCTACCGGTCGTACATCGGAACCGGCTACACAGACGTCGTTGTGCCACCCGTCATCCTCCGCAATATCCTGGAGAACCCCGGCTGGTACACCCAGTACACGCCGTACCAGCCCGAGATCTCGCAGGGCCGTCTGGAGAGCCTGCTCAACTTCCAGACCGTCGTCGCCGACCTCACTGGTCTGCCGGCTGCCAATGCCAGTCTGCTGGATGAGGGCACTGCTGCCGGTGAGGCTCTGGTTGTGTGCCTCAATGCCTCGCGCAAGAAGACCCGCAACGTCTTCTTCGCCGACGAGAACTGCCACCCGCAGACGCTGGCAGTGCTGCGCACCCGTGCAGAGGGCTTCGGTGCTGAGATTGTTGTTGGCGACTACAAGACCTTTGACTTTGCGTCGCTGGGCGACCGCTTGACTGGCGCGCTTGTGTCGGTAGGTATTCACGTGTTCACCCGCTTCTGTTATCTGGGCTGATCACTTTGCAAAACCATTTTTTGACTCGGTGGACGCACATCCGCCCCATTGTTTACTCCCCATTTTCGCTCACACCCGTAGCCACACTAACGTTTTTCCTTTTTTGCTGGCTGGTAGTACCCCGACACCTACGGTAACATTGGCGAGTATAAGGCGCTGGCTGACCAGATCCACTCGCAGGGCGCGCAGCTCGTGGCCGTGGCCGACCTTATGTCGCTGGCCGTGCTCCAGCCGCCCGGCGAGTTCGGTGCCGACATTGCCATCGGCAACACCCAACGCTTCGGTGTTCCCCTTGGCTTTGGTGGCCCGCACGCTGCCTTCTTTGCCACGACCGAGGCGAACCAGCGCCGCATTCCCGGCCGTATCATCGGTGTCTCCCGCGACGCCGAGGGCAACCGTGCCTACCGCCTCGCTCTGCAGACCCGCGAGCAGCACATTCGCCGCGAGAAGGCGTCGTCCAACATCTGCACGGCCCAGGCTCTGCTGGCCAATATGGCTGCCATGTACGCCGTCTACCATGGCCCCGAGGGCATCCGCAACATTGCTGACCGCATCCACCGCTTCACCCAGGTCCTGGCTGCCTCCGTCACTGCCGCTGGCCACACCGTCGAGAACACCTCGTACTTTGACACCCTGAAGATCCGCGTCGCCGATGGCTCGTCGGCTGCCGAGGTCCATGCCCGCGCCGATGCCCGCCGCATCAACCTGCGCAAGATCGACGACCAGCATGTTGGTGTGCAGCTCGACGAGGCCATCACCCGCGAGGAGTTGGCGCAGCTTGTCGAGGTGTTCAACGGTGACGTCTCCGCCCTGGACTCCCTGGTGACCTCGGTTGCCCAGACCGCCGCTGCCTCCGCTGCCATCCCCGCTGGCCTCGCCCGCCAGTCGGCTATCCTGACCCACCCGATCTTCAGCCGCTACCACTCCGAGACCGAGATGCTGCGCTACATCACCCAGTTGCAGAACAAGGATCTCTCGCTGGCCAACGCCATGATCCCGCTGGGCTCGTGCACCATGAAGCTCAACGCGACCACCGAGCTGATCCCCATTACCTGGCCCGAGTTCGGCCAGATCCACCCGTTCGCGCCCCGTGAGCAGACCAAGGGATATGCCAAGATGATCCAGGACCTCGAGGAGGACCTCGCCACTATCACTGGCATGGACGCAACCACGGTCCAGCCCAACAGCGGAGCCCAGGGCGAGTACGCTGGTCTGCGCGCCATCCGTGCCTACCAGGCCTCGCAGGGCGAGAGCCACCGCAACATCTGCCTTGTTCCCGAGTCTGCCCACGGCACCAACCCCGCGTCGGCCGTCATGGCTGGCCTGAAGGTCGTCATTGTCAAGTGCGACTCCAAGGGTAACCTGGACCTGGCTGATCTCGAGGCCAAGGCCGCCAAGCACGCCAAGAACCTGTCGGCCGTCATGATCACGTACCCGTCGACCTTTGGTGTGTTCGAGGAGGGCGTCCTCAAGGCGATCAACATCGTCCACAGCAACGGCGGCCAGGTCTACATGGACGGCGCCAACATGAACGCTCAGGTTGGTCTGACCAGCCCCGGCCACATGGGCGCCGATGTGTGCCATCTCAACAACCACAAGACCCTTGCCATCCCGCACGGTGGTGGTGGTCCTGGTGTCGGCCCCATCTGCGTCAAGAAGCACCTTGCTCCGTACCTGCCTGGCCACCCCGAGCTGGTCAAGGCTGATGGCACTCCCCAGAGCGCCGTCGGACCCGTCTCTGCCGCTCCCTATGGCTCCGCCGGTGTCCTGCCCGTCACCTGGTCGTATGTGAAGCTGCTCGGTGGCCGCGGCATGACCGAGGTCTCCAAGACCGCGATCCTGAACGCCAACTACATGGCGAACCGCCTGCGCGACCACTACTCGGTCCTGTTCACCAACGAGAACGGCATGTGCGCGCACGAGTTCATCCTCGACACGCGCCCGTTCGGCAAGACCGCCGGCGTCCAGGCCATCGACATTGCCAAGCGCCTGCAGGACTACGGCTTCCACCCGCCCACCATGTCGTGGCCCGTGCCCAACACCATCATGGTTGAGCCCACCGAGTCCGAGTCCAAGGAGGAGCTTGACAAGTTCTGCGACGCCATGATCGCCATCCGCGAGGAGATCCGCGAGGTCGAGGAGGGCAAGCAGCCCAAGGGTGACAACATCCTGACCAACGCTCCCCACACCATCTCCACGCTGTCTGCTGAGGAGTGGAACCGCTCGTACCCGCGCCAGCGCGCCGCCTACCCGCTGCCCTACCTGAAGGAGCGCAAGTTCTGGCCCAGCGTTTCGCGTATCGATGACACCTACGGTGATCTGAACCTGGTCTGCTCGTGCCCGCCCATGGACACCTACCAGTAAATCTGATATTCTCTTTTATTTCTGCCTCATTTCAACAAAAATACCGTACAGTAGCAAGATACCTTGTGCTCGCTATATATATTGTACTGCATGTTTTTTTCTCGCAGCCATGTGGATTCCAGGTTTATTTGAGAGGAAAGGGTGGGTGTATATTTACAGACAGATTAAGCCGTATTCGCAAAAATCCAGAATATGTACAAGTTCGCAGCAAGTGCTGCTGGCCAGGATAACCAGCAGCTACTTAGTCAAGGTCCAATGTTCCTCCCTTCTAGTATTGTCCCGTCTGCTTGAAGCTTTGCAACCCAGGAATACCATCTTCTGGTGCTTGCCTTAAAGGGCTCTGGTCATATACGGGGTGCGTGCCCTGTCATGCACGCTGTGGCAAGACCCGGGCACCCCGGCACTGTATATCCAGACCCTGGGAATGTTGCAACCCAGGAATATCATCTTCTGGTGCTTGTCTTTCGACGGCTCTAGCCATATACGGGTGCGTCCCTTGTCCTGTGCGCCTTCGGCTAGACACGGGCCCCCTGCAGTGTATATCCAGACGTCGGTGTGAAGGTGTGGCATTTGCCGTTGACGAAGCAGTCTTGGCGTCTCCCTGCCAGCAAGCAGAAATGGAGTGAAGGCGAGAGTGGGCAACATGTCGTGTCGGATATGTCGTTTGAGGACATGCAAGCGCAGGTGCGTGTCAGACTTGGAGTGCTTGTGAATGTCAATCAGACATCCTGATGAGGGACTGTATGAGTAGTGAGTGTTAAGAGGAAGGCATGAAGAGCTGGGGAATTTTGTTGTTGTGTTGATGTGTCGGCCGTCGAAGTCCAGCGTTCTCTGGGGCTTCTTTTATACCCGGCGAGAGCCTGTGTTTGCAGCACCAGTGCCCTTGGGTTAGGGAGGAGCTGCCGCTGTGTCCTTTAGGCTGGTGGTGTCTGCCATTTTGTGTTTTTTCTGAGTCGAAATCAGGAGCTGCAGACTTCACACAATGCCGACTATTTCCTAACTAGGCAGGTTATATATGCAAGAGCGTACCGCGTGGGTGGGATCTGCCATTGTGAATGGAACCAGCCCCTATCATCTGGCACGGCACATTTCGGCTCAGTCCTGTTATTTACATTGGTGATGCAATGGTGATGCAATACGCCGATAGTGTCGTTGCGAGAAACTCAGCCACTAGGTGCACAGGTGCCTGATCCCTAGATTCGCAGCCCAATAACAGATTGCACTGCCACCATGGGCTATATGTCATAGTACTCAGCTTGAAAGTCCGTCTCAATAGGTGTCGACACACGATATTATGCAGTGTTCAATGCCATGTATTTTCCTCTTGACAAGCGAAAGAAGAAGAGACCTTGTGCTAGATATGCATCCATAGTGTTGTAAGCGTTTCCTTAGTATAATTTCCCTTCCAGTAGGAGTATCAAATATGGACAGCTCACTTGCAAGCTCACTAGGAATATGAAGTTCCAATAGCGAGAGTTCCCACACAATCAATTGGTGAATCCATTCTTTGACAATATAATGGAAGTACTCCGCACTTGCAGTGAGCAAAAAGCGCTGCAGTGTTGTGCTAAGCAACACGGAAAGATCGCTCGTGTTCACATATATGACATGCTAATATTGGAGTTAGCAGGTCTAGACATCGAGATGAGCATCAGCGTCAAACTCACATGCCTGGGAAGTTGCATTATGATGCTCTTAATAAATGGAAATGTAACCTCCCAATGCCTTAGCGCCAGGTGTCTAGGGTCCAATCAGTTAACCATGGCTGTGGGAGTCAAAGAAATGAAATTCAACGATGCTGTTTGAATACCAGATTATAATGCTAGCATGCCCCTGTACGTTTCTATTTCCGTACTTTTGGCGTCCAACCTGTCTAATTGAAGAACAATTCTGAGAGCATTAGTGCTTCTGGTGAGGTTAAGAGATATGGATTATAGGCCGCCCTCAAATTCCTTCACTGTCAGTTCCTCCAAGGGTGTGCGATCGAAACTGTAGTAAGGTTTTCGTAATAGTTAAGGGCGTATGTCACATTTAGCGTTTACCGTCTCGGAAACCTCAGTCCAGTGAAAGCAAAATGCGCGACTCTCGATTGGGAATCAGCGTATTGAAACAGCAGCGTTAGCTCTGTTAAGCCAGATAGCATACCAGAGTCATTACCTCCATCGATGAACCACTCCTAGCCGAAATTGTCAGTAATCCCGTTGATGCACCGACTGTAGAGCTACGATAGGAATCCTAGCTTCTGGCAGTAGCGCGGATCAATATTTCAGATTGAGGTCGAGTATGGTGGGGTGGCTGTTTAGTGACTCCATGCTGTCAAATGTGCCAGGACTAAAAGTGAACGTTTTGATGTTTTCCTAGGAGATAGAGCAAGATCGAAACCTATCCAATGCTGCCAACAACATGCGTGTACCAAAGCCATACACAAGGATTTTTGTCTCTCTCGTTAGACCCATTGAGGTAATAATTCTGATATTGGTAGCCCACTGGGGTAAGATGGTACCGGATGAAACAGCCTGGGAACTTTGATACGCTTGTTTTCGATAATGTCAGCTTTGCATAGAGATGGCTTCCGAAGTTCCATCCACAGAAGGGATACTGTTGAGAATCAATAGAAATCCAAACATGTGTGCATGGTCGACCGTGGAATATCTATTGCCTCAGCTAAACATGATAGAATGTCAGCAACAATCTTGCCAGCAGCTAGCGTGTTCAAGTGAAGTGTTAGTCTGTGAATGTGGCATGTATAAGGCATCTAAGAGCCAGGAGGAAATGAAGAATAGAAGGCTGCATGCAGAAACAAGAGCGGCTGCGGATGGCTCATTATATTTATGTAAAACGGACACCATGCCACTAATCATTCTCAAAGGTCAGGGCTTTTCGATATCAATTGAAAGTCGCAGTTCATCACAAACATAATTCTGCTATATCCCACTTGTCAGTTTTGACGGGGGCAGCAACAATGGATTTGCGACAACGCGTCATAATACACGTGAATCGACTAGCATGAAGGTTATCATCAGTGACTTGAGATGGCTATCGATATGAATATTTACCGAGATTTCGGAAGAGGAAAAGGATAATGATATATGAATTAGTACTCGAACCCAGGGTACTTGGAATGGTCGTCCTTGCTGAAGTCCTGGGGCTTTACGCTGTTCTGGCACTTCTTGTTCTCAGTTGTGGCTCCGCACCACTTGATATCGCCCGCCAGGTTGTACCAGACCTCCTGGTTAAAGTGCCGGAATCCCATCGCCAGAGGCGGAGAATGGGGGACAGCGTCCTGCTTGTAGGTGACGCGGTAGATAGGGAACCCGCGCTTGTTCATCCACGAAGCAAACTCCTGGGTACCAACGCGAGGCTGCCCGTACGTGTACAGGTGCATTCTCTCAGTCAGCTCCGGTGTGCTTTTAGCGACATCGGCGGCGGTCAACGAAGCAAGTGCACCACCCAAAGAGTGTCCGACAAACACAACCTTGTATGTGGGGTACTTTTTGGCAAGCTTGTCGATCGACTTGCGGACAAACTTTTGCGACTTCTTGTAGGCCTTCAGGAAACCACTGTGCACCTCCGAGCCCTTCACGCCTGATGGCCAGTTGTCCTTAGTAGCCTGCACGTTGGTGACCCAGCCCAATGCCGTCTTGGTGCCGCGGTAGGCAACGATGATTTCCTTGGTCTTGCTATTAACCGCGATGTAGCCCTTGTTGCCCACACTAGGATAGTCCCAGTACCCAGCCACCTTGGTGCCAGCCGTGGCCTTTTGCTTGCATGCGACCTTGCAGTTCCACGTGTTAACTTTGTGGTTATTGTAAGCAGCGGCAGCGTAGTTGGCATACTTGACGAGGTTGGAGGAGCTTGTAACCGCGACGTTAGCGCGCTTGTCGAGCGAGGAGGTGGGGAGTGCAGTCGCCAGGACGGCAAAGAGGCCGATTGCTAGAGTTTTAAGAAGCATCCTTGGTCGGAGTTTTTTTTTAGATGACGAGTAGTCTTCTCGCTTTAGAAGAAGAGAGTAGTATCAATAGTAAGAGATATACACAGGTGCTGGATGATGTAGAGCTCATGTTCAACCAGGGCCATGAATGCCAGGTTATATAGCCGATTTAGCAGCAGCTATAAATGGAATAGTCTCATTTCTTGGTCAGCAAACAGTTCTGGATTCATTCATCAAAAACAGGCTTTCAGCAAGTTTGCACGTGTAGTGTGGGTATGTAGCGACTTTGCTCAGTAGCTTGGCATATTTTTAGAAAAATATATGAAGATCATCGTGCTGCATATAAAGGCATGCTTGACTCAAAGAACAGAGCTGCCTTTTACAAAGGATGCTGTTAGAATGTTCCCAACTAAGCAACCTCGTGGGTCCTGGTACAGGCGCATCTATTTAAAGCAGCATTCTGCATGACCTGTGCTAATTATATAGCGGTTCGTTCTGGAATGGTTGATGTATCGATGCAGATGCAATTGCTGGTACATGGAGTATGAGATAGCGCAGGTAGACAGCTGCTTTATTGAAGTTGTTGTCATTTCGCTAAATATGCTGGGTAGCTTGCAGCAGCTGAATCTAAAAATAAACGCATATCCACCTGCATAACATGTTGAAATGGCCGTAGGTAGGCTTGTTTACTTGTGACGGCTCTCAAACTCCAGCTCGAGACCAATTGGCGAGATAAGACCTGACGTTGAGGTTCGCGGCTTTGTTAGAAACGGGCTTCCTGCAGGCAAGCGCCAGACAAAACGGTGAACGAGATGTGCCAGCATAATGCGCTGAGTAAGCAGTGCAAACTTGTGCCCGATGCACTTGCGGCTGCCCTCACTGAACGGCGCCCAAGTGAACGGTACATTCGGGTGCCCGTTTTCCCTGGCCGAAGATGCAAACCGCTCGGGAATGAATTTGTCGGGGTTCGGATAGTACTCGGGGTTGTGCTGCATCGCCCACAGGTCGACCATGACCCAGGATCCCTTGGGCAGAGTGTACTTTCCCAGGGTGACAGGCTCTGTCAGCACACGGCGCACATCCGACACGACGCTGTTCTTGCGGAGCGACTCCTTGACAATCATGTCAAGGTCAGAGAGCTCGGCCAGCTGCTCGTCGGTGGGGAAGGCATCGGGAGCATCGCCAATGACACTGATGACTTTATCGCGCGCCCACTGCTGCACATCGGGGTTCAAGGCAAGCTCCATGAGCATGTGGTTCATACCGTAGGCGGTTGCATCGTGCCCGGCAACAAAGAAAATAATAGTGTTGTTGCGCAGCTCCTCGGTGGTCATTGACGGCAGAAGCTTGCCCTTCTCGTCATACGCGCCGTGGACCTTGGTGTGCTCATGTGCCTCAATCATCAGCGTCAGCAAGTCAGAGTTGTCGCGCTCCGTCTCACCCAGCGTCCCCGTTGCCAAGAGCTTCAGTCGCTTTTCCTCGATGGTCTTCTCGATGAACCGATGGAACTTCTTCAAGTTGGCAAAGGATTGAGCGCGCTTTCCTATCGGGTATTTGTCAAGTACTGGGAAAACAAGGTACAGCGGCTCAATGCCTGCCTCGACCACGTCCCAGCAAATTTCGAGCAGCTCACCATCGGTGTAGTCGAGGGCGCCCATGTTTATTCCCATGATGATGTTGCCAAGCAGGTCGAGTGTAGTGCGGCGGCAGATATTGTACACGTCGACCGCCTTTCCGCCATGGCCTTTGATGAGCTTCTCGACCTTGTCCAGGTTTTCGCGGAACATATCTGCAGGCCATGAGCGACGGAATGAGGGCCCGACGATGGCCCGGTGTGCTTTGAAATGGTCGCCGTTCTCGGTCATCAGGTTGCCACCAGCTGCAACTGCGCGGAACACGAAGGGAATCAGGTTGTGCATCTCTATCTTTTGGTATACGCTGGTCTTGAGAAACAGCTGCCGCGCAAACTCGGCGTTGTTCGTCTTGTACATCCACCGACCCCATAGGAACGACCGCACCAGACCAGTTTCCTTCAGTGCAGGCAGGTCAACCCTGTCGCATAGATCCTGTCTGCTTGGGTTGCTTTTGAACGTCCAGTACAGGGTCTTGTAAGCCGGGATATGCGGCACGCCGCCATCGTTGATGCTGGGGGGAACGAACAGCTTGACCAGCAGGTAGATAACGTAGATAGATGCAGCAGCTACCACGACATTTCGAATGCTGTACTCAGCGATGGCTTCGACAATAAGCGACATAGGACTAGTCAGTATAGCAAAATATGAAGTCGAGAATCTGCTGAAGATATTGGGCACATCTAATAGAGCTCTTGCGAGCAGGTGCCACCATGGCTTTAAAGTACCTGCCGTGCTCCCCTGGCTGGTTGTGCCGCAACTCGTAGGGTCACACAGAGTTGCATCGCGAAATGGAGGTGCGGCAAGCTAGTGCGCAAAGGATAATACGCCACCACTTGGCGTCTTGTGTCCCCTGCTCCCACTGCCTACTTCAAGCCTCCCGCGCACTGCCGCCCTTAATTACACTACGCCTCGAGTTGCACACCTACATTTTCCTAGCGGCCTTGCTTTTGTGTGCCATTGTCAGAGAAACAAACAAGGTCCCATGCTGGGCCAATGCTGGCCTATGCAAACCGCAGCCAATAGGCAACACTGCTGGTGCGCCGGAAAATCAAGAGCCGACTCCTAGCTCCATAGTAGCGGAGACACGATGTGAAGGAGCATTGCCATTGTTGAGTATTGTGCGGTAATAGCTAAAGCTCCTAAAAGCGGCTCTTGATGTCGACCATCAGCCCCACAGGCGAGATGAGGCCTGCCGGCGACGAAGGCGTGGTTTTCCAGAACGGACTGTCCTTGGGCAGCGTCCACTCAAACCTGAGCAACAGGAGTGAAATGGCAATTCGCTGCTCGATGAACGAGAACTTCATGCCCATGCACTGGCGGGACCCATTGCTAAATGGCGCAAAAGTAAACGGCACGCTCTGTGCCTTCTCGTCTGCAAACCGCTCGGGAATGAAGCACTCGGGCTCAGGGAAAGTACTGCGGGTTATAGTGCATTGCCCAGGTATCCACCGAGATCACCGAGCCCTTAGGGATTGTAAACTCGCCCAGCTGCACAGGCGCAGACACGCGGCGACGGATCTCAGCCAGAATGGAGTTCTTGCGCAGAGTCTCCTTGACGATCAGGTCCAGATACCCAAGCTCCTTCAGCTGGTCATCGGTCGGGTACACATCCTTGTTGTTGCCCAGCACGCTGACGACGAGTTCGCGTGCCTTGGTCTGGATCTCTGGGTGGCGCGCCAGCTCAAGCATCACGTATGACAGCGAATTGGCTGTGGTGTCGTAGCCTGCGACGTAGAACAGGTTGACGTTGCTGCGAAGCTGCTCGCGCGTCATCGGGGTGACCTGCTTGCCGCGCTCATCCAGCATCTTGCCAGACTTTGACTGTACGTACGCTTCAAGCAGCAGCGTCAGCAGGTCGGCATTATTGCGCTCATCGTCAGTCAAGGGTGGCTGCGTCTCCATCTTCGCCAGACGCTCGTCAATAATGCCGTCAATGAAGCTGTAAAAGTCCCACAGATATCCCCACTGCTTCTTGCGCTTGCCGCGCGCAAACAAGTCCAGCCACGGGAACATGTTATACAGCGGGTGCAGCATGGCCTCGAGCAGCGAGTCGTACATGGCGCGCTTCTTGTTGTTCGGGTCGCGCAGGGCGCGGAAGTCAAAGCTCATGATGATGTGACCAAGCACATCCAGGGTGCCGCGCCGGAACCACAGCAGGACGTCGACGGGCTTGGCACTCTCGCGCTCCAAAACGTCCATCAGCTCCATCATTGGGGTCTGGAACAAGTGAGATGGCCAAGAGCGCCGGAACGCTGGGTTCACTACGGCGCGGTGGCCGCGGTAACTGTCGCCGTTCTCAAACGACAGCGAGAGACCTGAGACACGCGGGCCAAGGTTGTGTGGCATCATGCGCACAATGTCCACCTTCTGGAACAGGTCGGTTTGCATGAACAGCTTGCGCGCATACTCGGCCTTGCTGATCTTGTATGCCCAGGTGCCAAACATCCACGCCTTGACAATTCCGTGCTTGTCCATGTACGGCTTGTCGAGCGTCTTGGAGAGCCCGTAGCGCCCGGTGTTGGTTCCTTTGCGCAGGAAGCCCAGCGTCTTGAAAACAGGGATATAGGGTACGCCGCCGTCGTTGGTTGGGAGGCGGTAGGAACATGCTGACTAGACTGTACACCCCGTAGAGCACAATCGATGCGGCAGCAGCATAGAGCATATCGGTGCTGTGTATAAATGACAGCAGCATCTTCAACTCTCAGTAATAAGTGCTTGTGTGTGGTGCAAGGATATAGAAAAGCAAAGGGTATTCCGGGAAAGGGTGGGTGAGAGAGAAGGAGAAAAATGCACACCTTCGCTCCATAGAGCCCACCCGACCGCTATGTTGGAAATAGTCGATGGTGGCTGCCGCCGCTGCAAAGTCGGCTCCGCCCTGCCTGGCACCTAACAATTGCACCAAAACAGAAATCCATCTACCAGCATTGTCTCTTCACATAGATTGTTGTCACCAGGGGCGAAATGGCCTGGGCAGTGCTGATTTCATCTTCTATCACCAGGTACATCTGGGGTAATGGTAGTGGTGGGGGTTAGGTGAGCTGCCAAAGAAATCATCGGCACGATGCAAGACAGCCTCTGATCAAGACAAAAGACATGGAGAAATATGTAAGGCAGGCTGTAATGGAGGAGGACATAAATAGAAGCGAGCTAGTCGACATTAGCATTAGCAGGGGTCCTCCGCCGGCCATCGTCTGCTGGCAGCCTGGGCCGGGATTGCTTGGGCGAGTTGGTGACGCTGGCCATGTCCTGGTCGTCGTTCTTGGTTGCACAGCCCGCAGGCGTCGATGCCCCGCTGATAATGCGATCGGTACCAACGTCCATATGCTCGATTTCCCGCGTCCAATGCTGGGCTCGTCCTTGTGGGCGTACTCTGCACTGTCGTCTCCGGGCTGCCGAGCGGCAGCTTGCTCATCAGCGGCTCCAGCCAGCTCCGGGGGCGCAACCGCACGTGCCTCGAACGTAGCTCTGCGAGTCAGTGCTGTTGTTTTCCTCGTCGTCGATATCTTCGTCTAGTTCCTCGTCAATGTTCTCGGGCCGCATGCGCAGCCACTGCATACGCGGGCCAGACTTACTCCGCTCGTTAATGGCGAAGCCGTAGATTTGGGGCGTGTAGATGGCGTGGGGTTCTCAGGGATGAATGTCGGGAACGCCTGGAAGAACAGATGCGCAAACGTCGTGCCAAAATACGCACCGTCGATCTTGCTGTAGCGCGTGCTGGGCGGGTTGTAGATGTCGAGGCAGCTCGGGCAAAACAGCTTCACCGACTCGCGCTCCGGGATGTCTAGCCGACCGCATGGAGCCTAGGAATGTGCCATCGCAGGCGTAGCGTGGGCACGAGCCAAAATCGCCGTTCTCGTACTTGTCGGCCATCTGCTGGAGACCACCGCGCGTGATAATGTAGCGCGCGTGGATAAGGCCATACAGGATCTCCGACGAGTTGTCAATGGCCTCGATCTCGTCCGCATCAAGCGGCTCCTCGCTGTCGTCCTCAATGTCGAGAATCATGTCCAGCGCCTCAACATAGTAGTTCACGGTCTGGCTCAGCCCAGTCAGATTGAATTCGTCTTCGATATACTCCTCGGGGATCTCGCAGAAATACTCGTGCCCCTTGAGCGAGCAGAACCACGAGATCCAGGTCAGGTTTGCTGACTCGTCGGACTCGTAGTACTCCTCGGCCTCTTCGTCAAAGTCCGACTCTTCTGTGTGGTTGAGATCAGAGGGATACTCTGTGTTCTGTCTGTCGTTCATGCTTAGTCCTGGACGCGTAATTATTGTTCTGTCTTGTGTACTGTTGCTATTGTTGTTTGTCGGTTCGGCCATACCATGCCTATAGAACCTGCGAATTAAGTTACTACAAATCGAAAGCGTGATTGTGCCTGTCAGTAGCCATTTCAAACAAACAACGCAAAGGCAGGGGTGTACGCGCCAAGTTGTAGCACACACTTCGGCGACTGCGACTGGCTGCTACAGGTAAGGACGTGCAATGCACCGTTCTGCGGATGCCAATTACGCGTCATGCGCTGTCGGATTGTGCGACCCAAGCCCTGGACTAAGCCGGCTTGCCGAATTCTGCCGTATGTTTGTCTAGATTGCGCGCAATTGCATACCTGAGCCTCGTCGTAAAGTCGTTTCCTTGGATAGGTCGAAGCGAGTAGGGGTCTAGAGGAGAAGTACAGCTCAAAAGACAGCAAGATTGGGTAATGAGGGACTTTCAAAAGGGAAGGAATTGAGGACAGGAGACGCTGGGTTGGCCTAGGGTCAACGAAGTGGTGGGCTTGTCGGCTCAGCGAGGCGGCTCTGGGCAACCCGAAAAAAATTTGTGAGCCTCAGCGAAGGTGAGTCCCAGAGTGCTGATAAAAACCGCATCCAATCACAGCCAGCAGTCTGCCAGCCCCTCCTCCTTGACGTCGGACACGGTCACGCAGGCTGTCACACACCGTGGCCCAGACAAAGTCGCTGCTGGGAGTTAAAAAGGAGCGCGCACGGGTCTGTTTGCCGTGCTCTCCACACTCCTTTCCTTCGCTTTACTCTTTTCAGCACGCGCAACGATGAACAGCACCGGCAGCAGCGACGCGCGAGAGCGCCCTCCGCTAAAGTTTCTGCAGTACTGGGCGATGCAGCGTATGAACACGGCCAGCGACAGCTCAGCAACAACTGATGTCTCAGTCGAACAGCAGCAGCAGCAGCAGCTGCCTGGATTCGCCGACTTTGTCATCTCGTTTAAATATACGGCGCCCTCCGGTGACAGTGTTTTGAAGAAGGCGCGCAACCGGTCTGAGGGGCAGCGTGCAGCCGAGGAGAAGCGCGCGGCCAAGGCCGACAAGGTTTCTGACGCCCTATCCGAGCTGGTCCAGCGCCTGACCCGCGCCGGCCTCGACGTTGAGATCCGCGAGGCCCTGGCGGCAAAGAGGGTGCAGACAGTAGGAGACAGGTGACGATGGCGACGAGCACATAAAGCGCAGCACAGCATTTGCAGCCGAATCAGGACACCTGCTGCTGTTTATCCGGTGCCCGCGCGAGACGCTGCTGCAAGAGTGGCGGACGTGAGCGCTTACAGGACTGGCTCTGTGGGATACTCCCGCTGAGACGTGTTCCTCGCGATGCAGCGCTCCAGGCAGCCGACCCCTTCGAGGTTGACCCAGAGACGCAGGACGACCCCTCGAAGCTGCTACAGGCTGGGCACAGCACAGGCCGAGTGCATGTCGCCGTCAGAGCGGCAGCGCATTGTGTATAAGCTCATTGTTGGGCCAGTTGAGGATGGCTGTGCCGACGTCAATCCAGAGCGCGAGCGGTGGGTTGAGTGCGTGTTCCCGTTGCAGGATCGCTCGTTCAACAAGGAGTGGATCAAGCACTGGTCATCCAAATGGCTGATCGATCGCCACGACCTACGCAGTATCCGCCACCACTTTGGCGAGGAGATCGCCATGTACTTTGCTTTCCTCCAGAGCTACTTCCTGTGGCTGGCGATTCCATCGGCAGTCGGGGTCCTGGCATGGCTGTTTGGCTGGAGCTTCTCGTGGCAGTTTGGCATTGTCATCGTACTGTGGAGCGTCATCTTCACAGAGACCTGGGCCCGCCGCGAGTCCGACATTGCCACCTACTGGGGTGTGCATGGTGCCGAGAAAGGCTGCCTCGATGCGTCGCCCGCAGTTCCGCCCCGACCGGTATATAGCTGATCCAGCTACTGGCGAACAGATTCCCTACTTTTCTGTCGGGAAGCGCTGGTTGCGTCGGATGCTCAGCGTGCCGGTGACCATTGCGCTGGCGCTGGTGATGGGAGCCTTTGTCTCCATCATCTTCGCTGTGCAGACCTTTTTGGGCGAGTATTATAACGGACCGTTCCAGACCCTACTGGGGCTAACACCCGTGGTTCTGTTCTCGCTGTGTCTGCCGCTCTACACGGCGCTGTGCACCCACATAGCCAAGCTGCTGACCGAGTACGAAAACTACGAGTACGAAACCGAGTACACCGCACAGTACACAACCAAGGTCTTTATCTTCCAGTTCCTGCAGGACCACCTCTATCTATTCCTGACAGCGTGGGTGTTTGTGCCGTATCAGGATACGTTTGAGCATCTTCTGCGCAGCGTCTACCTCTTGATCACCGAGCTTCCGCCCTGGCTCACTCCTTTCCTGGCGCGCGAGATTGAAAAGCATAGTGGGCGACTCGCCATGGTGGCTATCAAGTCTAGCTCGACTCCGGCAGTGGCCAAGATCCAGGATCTGCTGACCTCGTTTATTGTCACCGGCCAGATCGTCAACCTGATGACTGAGACTGGGCTGCCGCTAATCATGCGTTGGTGGAGCACGCGTGCGCTGAAGAAGGCCGACAAGGAGCCCAGCAGCACCAACAGCAGCACCAACAGCAGCACCACTGCTGTTGCAGATCTATCCGAGAAACCGCACTCGAGCATTCTTGGCAACACACTGACACGGGCATCGACTGGCGGATTCGATGCATGGGCAGATGCTGTGCGCCATGGCGAATCGGCCATTCGCACCGGCCAACATCGAGAGCCAGTTCATCGCCAATGTCACATCCGAGGTGGAGCTACCCGAGTACGACACCTACGGCGACTATGCCGAAATGGCGTCGCAGTTTGGCCGCGTAACATTTTTCTCGATTGCGTGGCCGCTGGCGCCGCTGGCTGCCTTCTTGAACAACTGGCTGGAGCTGCGTACGGACGCGGCCAAGATTTGCGCGACGACGAAGCGGCCTATTTCGCGAAGGGTAGACACCATTGGCCCTTGGCTCACGATGCTGCGTTTCATGTGCTGGCTGTCCTCGATCACCAACGCGCTGCTGATCTACCAGTTCCACCCCAACTGCTCGTTCCTGCCGACGGTCTCCAACCCTGAGGTGATGAAGCGTTTCGGCCGCACCAACCTGAGTCTTGCGCTGGTCGTGCTGCTGTTCTCGGAGCACATGTTCTTGGCTATCCAGTGGGTCATTACGCAAGTCATGGCATCGTGGCCCAGCGCCTACGAGCGGATTGTCACGCGTGCTCATGCTGGATCGAAGCGCCGGTGGCTCGATAAGGCTCCCGCGACGTTGCGCGATCTAGTCGACATGGATGTCGATCTTGGGGCAGAAAGATGGCGCTGACATGGATTCGGACACCCCAGCCGGCGATGCCGCTGAAGCTCATACTACAACCGACCAGCGTTTTGGACGCAAGAGCATGCAAGGATCTGTCATGCGTAGTGGATTGGCTGCCCCTGAGTGGAAAAACGAGCTTGACTACGGCCTGCAGTCGGTTGCCAGCGCCTTCAAATCCGAGTAAGGCTGCTGCTAAGAGAGGGCATTTACTACCAGTTTTCCCATGGCGCTGATGGCGTCTGGCGCTATTTTAACACATTTCTTGCAGCCTTGTTCTCGTTAGAAATCTCACGCTTGCTTGAAATCTTTGCAATGCCTCACTTGGAGAGAGCACGGCACTACACGGTGTAGACAGCCGTATCTAGCAGCAATAGTCTAGGTGCCCTCCTCGCCCACTAAGCATTGCATGCCTTGTGTTTCTACCTGGTCGAGTTTTATAATTGGCCTGGCAAAAGGGGGTCAACAGACATACAAACGATCTGCAGCGTCTCACCTCAGAAAAAGGGTTTGCTCATACTATGTCCAACAGCGCCTCGCAACGGTATTTGCTTTGCTTTGCTCAGCTTTGTTTCAGTCCATGTCAACAAGCTGGAAAGGAACTGAGGGATATTGAGGAGCAGATCCCCTAGTGACCCGTGCTCGATGCAAAGCGCTTGCCCCTGGCACGTCCCCGGTACCTCCGCGCTTCCTGATTCTCTCAGTTGGATGCATTGTTCGACACACGAGGAGCACGGAAATAATGCATTTCATCATCCACACCTCTGCAAACACCGAGCCCACATAAAAGGTCAGTTTCCTGTTGTTGGGAGCTAGCAGGCCTCTGCTTCAAGCGCAACACCCTTATTCCACCGCATCCAGTATTGTCATCTACTCTTATCCCAACTACACACCGCGGCATACTATCGCATGAGCCTCACGCTACACTCGCCAGGCAACCAGCTCTACATTCTGAGCCTAGTTAGCCTCTGTGGCCCTGGGATGATGTTTGCCCTCATTTCCCTGGGTAGTGCGACCTGAGAAGAGCCCGGATCCCGACAATATGTTCGAGATCAACCTGAGTCTTATCGTCAGTTTCCTCCTGACTGGCATTTTCAGCTTCCTTGGCTGCAACATCCTGTACCGCATTGGTGTTCGTTTGTGCATGTTCGCATCTTGCATTTTCATATCGTTCTACTCATTTACCTATGCGTATCGCTACATAGCGGAAATCAACGACCCGCCTATAGCGCTGAGCATCGTTTCTGCAGTGTTCATGGGCATTGGCGTCGGGGTATTCTTCTCGATTCAGACAACAATCAATATCAAGTACCCGCGCGAGGAGGTCCGCGGCAAATACCTAGCCATCTTTGCTGCGTTCTTCAACCTGGGCGGCATGCTGGGTCGGGATTCTCCAGTTCTCACTCAACTACCAGGACGGCAAGCGGAGCAGTTTCTCCAACTACACATACCTTTCCTTGGGTATCGTCCAGGTATTTGGCGCAGTAATCTCTCTTGCTCTTGTCTCTCCAACAAAGGTCAGGCGCGATGATAGTACAGTCGTCATGTCGCACTCGGCAGATCCTGTCGTCAAAGAGCTGGCGAATATGGTCAAACACCTTGTGTCAAAGTGGGCGCTGCTCTTTGCCACACCATATATAGTCTCGCACATCGGGTTCGCCTACACCTCGAATATCCTCAACGGCGCTGTTTTTGATGCTCGCACGCGTGGATTCAACAACATATTCTTCTGGCTTGCCAAGACAGTCGGCGCGGTCGTGCTGGGTCTTATTCTTGATCACACCAAATGGAGTCGGCGGCGTCGGGCCATCACTGCTGTTGTCATTCTAGCGCTTGTCTCAAACGGGGTTTGGATTGGAGGAATTTTCAACCAGATGCAGATGTTCCCGTCTGGGAACATTGGCCATTTTCATGAAAAGCCTCTTGATTACACCGACCCTGCTGCCGGCCCCACTATCACGCTGTATGCGTTCTTCGGGCTCTTCATCGGCATCTTTGACACGTGCATCATGTGGTTCATTAGTCTGCTCTCGGACGACTTTGATGTCACAGGAAGAAACGTCAGCGTGTTCCGCGGGCTCCAGGCACTTGGGACAGCCGTTTCGTGGGTCATGGTGAATAACATGTCCATCTCGACTCTTTGCTATGTCAACTGGGGCCTGCTCCTTCTTGGCCTGTGCCCGCTCGCCTACTTTGCCCTGGTCATCCTGCGCAATAATACTGTCCCATCAGAGTATGACGTTGACATGGAATTTGCTGAGCTTCGGACGCCTTCATACACCTACAAGGCATCCTCAGAATATTATCTTTAAATACCACTCTTTACGATCTGTTTATTCCATAAGCATCTTCATCCTTTACCCTTCAATTGGTTATTACTGGTAATAAAGTATCACAGGGCGCGCCTCAATAGTCTGCAAAAGATACTTCTTCCATATGTTGAAGTTGTGTTGCGGTAGGCATGTTCTACTACGCACTAGGCACGCCACCGCTAATGAAAGACACGATACACACGGAAATATTAATGGCGTCTCTAAATTGCCCATGACATACTTTGCAGTAATGTTTTGCTCCAAAGATGCCATGTGCCATCTTGCGCTTTACAATGCCTCTACCTTTTCTCGTAGCTCTATTTTGCAAGGTCGCTAGCTTTATCTTTATTCACAAGGTTTTATGCCCAGCGGTCATCATGACTTGGCCAACCAGTCCCCAAATTCAACAAGGAGGTCGCAAGAAGGTGGTAATCTTTGAAGAGTCTGGCTCCCAGGCCGCACACTGAAGCCAACTGCCATGAAAACGTTGCTTCGTGGTTCTCCCGCATATTCTTTTGCTGGATTACGCCGTTAATAGCCCACGGCTTCAAGCAGCCTGTCCAGCTGGAGTCCCTCCCAAACATTGGTGTTGGTAGCGAAATGCGCCCAGATGCAATATCTGAACGTTTCATGGCTGAATGGGTGAAAGAAAAGCGCAGAGCAGCCAATCCCAATGTTCGTGCACAGAGCAAGCTCTTGAAACTGCTTGAATTGTGCGAGGTGGGGAAGCACATGTGTATACGTACTTGGGCAATAGTTACACACAATAGTCGTCTACGTTCCGAGACCATGCATCGGATGCAATCTAAGCCGAGCCTAGCATTCGCTTTGTATCCGATTTTGTCCGGCTATCTGCTACGCGCCTTCATCACACGGCTGCTTGCTGAGCTCATACCAGTGTTCATTCCCGTGCTTGTAAAGATGACAACAACATATGCTCACCACAAACGGGCAGCAGCACACAAACACGGCATACCTGAACCTCCGAACTGGCAGGGGTATGTTTTAGTGTTTGGTATATTTGCTATGCTTCTGCTAAGCTCATGGTCTCTGCAATGGTTTTTCTACGAGGTCAGCAAGGCTGCAATTATCGCTCGGACAGCACTAGCCTCGGCAGTATACCGCAAGTCTCTGGTTCTAACATCACAGGCTCGCTCGCGCCAGACACTTGGCAGATTGACCAACCTGATCTCGTCAGACTTGGGCCAGATCGAGAGGGGCATCACATATGTTGTCATGTGCATTACCATCCCGGTCCAGGTTCTCGTTTCGGTTGCTGTTTTGGTACTGATGGTTGGTCCATCGAGCATCGCTGGCTGGGCAGTTGTGGTTGGATTTGTTCCCATGCAGATGTGGGCCTCCAAGTATATTGTCCGTCTCCGCAAAAGCGTGGCCACATATACAGACAAGCGCATGCGCGCAACACGTGAAGCACTTCAGGGAATGAAGGTTATAAAGTTTTTTGTCTGGGAAGACTCGATTGCCAGCACTATCCAGGGGTTCCGCAGCCAGGAAACCAAGGCTCATTGCCTACATCAACCTTGCACGCTACGGGCTTATCTCGCTTGCGCTCAACTCTCCTGTACTGGCATCGATCCTGACATTTGCCATACTCACTGTGTTGGGTGGAAGGCTGCATGCGGGTGCTGTGTTTGCTGTCATCGGCATTTTCAACTCGATGTCAGTGCCGCTGAGCTGGCTGCCAGTCGCACTTACCGAAACTCGCAATTCCAAGGTGCCATTGGAGAGAATCACCGATGTATTGCTCGAGGAGGAGCTCGATCGACCAGTAGTCCCACAACGTAGACTAGATGTAGCGATCCGCATATCTCATGGCCGCTTTGCCTGGAGGTACCAAGCTGCCCTAGTCAGCTCGGAGAACCCCGACTCCTCTCGCGAATCCCGCATTCAGCATCTGGGTGGCCCTCGCAAGCGCAATGCCGGCCAGGATGAAAACAGTCTA
This sequence comes from Linderina pennispora, assembly GCF_002104995.1. Classification (NCBI taxonomy): domain Eukaryota; kingdom Fungi; phylum Kickxellomycota; class Kickxellomycetes; order Kickxellales; family Kickxellaceae; genus Linderina; species Linderina pennispora. Next base: position 263,466 of record NW_024468259.1, read on the forward strand.
TCGCTCTATCACATACCGCTTCCCGGCAGAATTCAGCTGCTGACACAGACAGAGATGGCATACAGCCATTCCTCCTTGACACCATCAACATCGAGATCCCACACGGGTCATTGGCAATCATTGTTGGCCCAGTGGGTAGTGGAAAGAGCTCATTGATGAATGCGCTAGTCGGCGAAATGAAGCGCATCTCAGGAAGCTTGGATGTTGGCGGCACACTCAGTTACGCTGCGCAGGCTCCATGGATCATGAACGCCACGATTCGGGACAACATCACATTTGGCCTCCCATACGACGAAGAAAAGTATTTGAATGTCATTGAGGCATGTGCCCTCGATATCGACCTGGCAGAACTTCCGGAACGCGATCTTACAGAAATTGGCGAGCGCGGCGTAACACTGTCTGGCGGGCAGAAGCAACGAGTCAGCATTGCCAGGGCTGCATATGCTGATAGCGATATCGTGCTGCTAGACGATTCCTTGTCCGCAGTCGACGTCAGTGTGTCGCACGCTATTTTCAAGTACTGCATCCAGGGGTACTTGAAAGGTCGAACTCGGGTGCTAGTTACGCACTGTCTGGACTATCTCCCCATGGCTGACCTGGTTGTCACTATAAATAGCGGCCGAGTTGTTGAGCAAGGTTCGTTTGCCAATCTGCTGTCACTGGGCGGTCATTACGTCGACCATGTACAACTCTTATCTGAGCTCACGAATGGACAACGATGGAGAGTGCGAACATACCCAGATGCGAGGGCATGCTACGTACTCAGTCTGGCAGCTCGCTACATACTGCGTCTCTAATCAAGACTGCGCCATGGGCGACTGAAAACCAGATAGATTCAACCATCTGCATCTGACCAGCACACCGGTGGATCCGCGACAAGCACATTCGATACTCGTAGCAGCTCCTCACGGAATGATTCTGGCCCAGGGGTGGATCCGAGCCCTGAGAGTTCAGGCGAGTACTCTGGTGACATCATGCTCAAAGTTATTTACAGTGGATCGGCAAAGGCAAGGATCAGGCGCACAGCTGCCTTCTGCGTCTGTTGCAAACAAGCTTATGAGCGACGAGGAACGGGTGACGGGCCAAGTGGCCTTGCAGACATACATTGCCTATCTTCGCGCTGGTGGCGGATGGGCTTACATTTGCAGGAGTCGTACTAGGCCTGGTCCTTATGCAGGGCTGCCGCGTTGGAAGCGATTTTTGGATGCGAGCATGGGTGCATAGCACAAAGGACACAGGAAGCCTGCCATTCACCATTGGTATATATGCCTTGCTTGGTCTGACGCAGTTTGTCTGGTTCGCGCTATTTGCGCTTTTCCTGGTGATTACGACATATAAGGGATCACAGAAGCTCCACGAGGGTGCCCTGAAGCGCGTGCTGCGATCGCCAATGTCATTTTTCGACACGACACCGCTAGGCAGGATTCTCAATCGGTTTACCCGCGATATGGACTCGTTGGACCTGGTGCTGTGCGAGTTCTTCAGGCAGTTTTACCAGAATACCTCGCGGCTTGTCGGTGCCTTTGTCACAATCTCGATACTCGTTCCTATTTTCCTCGCACCGCTAGCACCCCTTGTCGTAGTAAGCTGGCTCCTCATCTTCGTTTACATGCGCACATCCGTTGAGGTTCAGCGGGTTGCTGCTATGTCCAGGTCGCCAATGTATGCCCACTACTCGGAGACACTCCAGGGGGCAGCGACCATTCGTGCATTCAGGTCTCAAGTACGCTTCGTTCTAAAAAATGACCGTGTCCTGGATGATGCCAATCGTCCGCAGTGGTATTCGCTGGTTGCTCAGAACTGGGTCTGGCTGCGCATCGACTACATTAGCCACATACTGTCGCTGATCGTATGCATCATAATCATCGTCCAGCCGACACACTGGGATTCGGCGGCCATTGGGCTTATGCTGATGCAGGCAACACAGATGAGCGCATATATGACGTATGCAGGCCGTGGATGGACTGAATTGCAAAACAACATGAACTCGGTCGAGCGCATTGGATATTACGCCAACTCGTTGGATCAAGAGGAACAGCAAGGAGTGGGACACCAGGCATGAAATCACCGGGAGCGCCGACTGGAGATCGTCCGATCAAAAAAGCCCCTTCGTCATGGCCAGAGCACGGCGTTGTCATCATTCGCAATCTTTCGCTGAGGTACCGGCCCGGTCTGCCGCTAGCACTTAAGGATATCAACCTTGAGGTATTCGAGGGTGAGCGTGTCGGGGTTGTTGGCAGATCAGGCGCAGGCAAGTCTAGCCTTATATCGGCGCTGTTCCGTCTTGTCGAGCCATGTGGGGGCAAAATATACGTTGACGGCGTTGATATCCAGTGCATGCCACTATCCCAGCTGCGCCGAGGCTATCTGCATTTTGCCCCAGGACCCAGTCCTATTCGACGGCACCTTGCGATCAAATCTCGACCCATTGGGTGAGTATTCCGACACAGACATCTGGAGCGCGCTTGAGAGTTCACGGCTGAAGGAGCTTGTCTCGCAGCTTCCTGGTCGTCTGGATTCTGATATCGGCGAAGGTGGTGATAACTTTTCGGCGGGGCAGCGCCAGCTCTTTTGTTTGGCTCCGAGTGCTGCTGCGCCGGCCGCGGATTCTGGTTCTCGACGAGGCGACAGGCCAGTGTGGACCATGAGACAGACTGCGCGATCCAGCGCATCATACATAGTCTGCCGACGACCGTCATCAGCATAGCCCATCGTCTGCAAACGATCATCACATATGACAAGGTCGCAGTTATTGATGAAGGGCAGGTTGTCGAATTTGGTAGTCCCCTGTCGCTGCTGGAGCAAGCACCTCAGACCTAATCAGTACTCCAGCGACGATGGACCTAGTGGCGAAAGCAGCCAGCAGCAGCACACATCGGCGTTTTACAGCATGGTCAGAGAGCTGGGCGAGGCAACAGCTAACCGCATGTACCTGCAGGCGCAAGCCGCAGCGCAGGGTCGAGACAAGCAATGATGTTTATTTGATCCATAGATACCACGTCTAAAGCGAAATATAGCGCTGTATCTATTTGCCGTTCTGCCTCTTGGACTTGCCAAGGCGCTTGGATCTGCCGCTCTTTGGGATGGCCGAGAAGGTGGAGCTCTTGTTGCGCTTGACGCTGAAAGTGCTCATATCAGCTGTGCTCTCGGCGGTGTTCCGCTTTATGCCGCGCTTCTTGCCACCGAAGCCGAACCGATCGTTCTTTGCCTGGCGCTTCTTGCCGGGATGTCGGCTTTCCCTTCTTTCCTGCAGCCCTAGCCTGCTTCTTCGACCTGGGCTGGCCCTCGTCGTCGGATTCAATATCAATAGCAAAGTCGTCGGCATCGCCCAGGTCCCCGCTGCGCAACCGCTTCTTGATGGTGGCGATCTTGTCCAGGGCCGCCTTCTTCTGGTCCTCGCGCTCCTTCAGCTTCTCCTGCTGGATCTTCTTTCCATACTTGCGCAGCTCGCGCTGCTTCTTGGCCTCCTCGGCGTTCTGGATGCCCTTCTGCTGGTCGAGCAGCTTCTGGCGGATCTTCATCATGTGCTCATCAGACTTGACCATCTCGGCAAAGTAGTCATCGGGGCGCGAGAACGGGACGCCAGCCTTTTCCACCTCGAGCTTGCCCTTGATGGCTGCCTCCAGGCCCTGCTCGTAGAACTTGAGCTCACGATCCAGGTCGTTCTCGGTCTTCTCAACAACGATCGGCTTCGAGCTCGTGATGTCGCACCTCTGGAGCCAGGGCAGACCCTTCATCGAGATCTCCTCAACGAGTGCGGTCAGCGCATCGGTGTGGTTGATGTACTCCTTCTTCTGCACAAGGTCGCTCGACTCCAGAGCAGCAATTTCAAGGGCTGTCTCCTCGTCCTCGGCAATGATCTCCTCGTAGGTGCGCTCGTCGTCGGACATAGTTTGGACTGTGTGTGTCAGGGTGCGGGGCTTCTGCAAGCTAGCGTAGAAATAGGGTGCAAATGAACAAGGCTAAAGAAGAGAAATGCGCTAGCAAGCCGAAGAGCAACATTTTTACAATATTTTTGCAGATGATTGATGCGATTGCTAGATCAATCACACGCCATAACGCTGGGATTTGCCCAGCACCTGGCACGTGCATGTGACCTGTGAAACAGGTACTCAGAGCAGATCCGTCGAGCAAAGCAAGCGGCCCTGCACAGCTCCAGCGACAGAGTGGAGCCAGCTGGGCCGAAGAATAGAATGGAGATGCAAGGACCACCATTGCCATAGCCGCTTGCCTTGGGTGGGCTGTCGACGCATCCTAGATAGCGGTGGACTGTGAGACATGCATTGCCCAAAAGTGTTTGTCCGCCGCGTCAAAAGGTTAGCCAGCCAGTTGCCGATTGCCCGCTGCTACCACCTGGACTGGCTACACCTTATCATTCATTTACTATTCTCTGTACAGCCATGGTTGGTCCGCTACAAATATCACCGATACGTACAGAATTCGACAACACAGACACGATGCTCCAGGGAATCAACTCAACGAAGTCGCAGCGTGCGCAGCAGCGGCGAAGCCAGCGCAAACACCGGGGTGGATGACGAACGTGCAAAGAGCACCCGCAGGCGTAATGAGCGGGCGATGCAATTTCTGACGTCGATAAAGACCAGCGCGGTTGACGAGTCACAAATGGCGGCACTCAACAGCTCCGAGTCTGACAACGGGCATCAGCGCATTGACTTTGACCCGCGCGGCGTGCTGGCGCACGATCCATCCTGGCCCTGGATTTGCAACTAGGCATATGGGCCATATCCCTGGATTCATGTCCCACGACCCTGGCTCGAGCTCCGACGGGGGCCGCATGCATGCTGGCGATCATGACGGTGCTGCTGGCGAGGCTGGGTTCGCGCGTAAATACACTCTTACCGCCGGAGAGCATGGTGACCCTCGAAGTGCACCTCGCAACACAGAGTTTGTGCAGATGAAGCCATCTGCGTTCCCAATGATCTTCTCGTCGATAAAGCCATTTCGTAGTCAAGGGTGATGAAAAGCATGGGTAAGTTGTGCTGCATGCATTTCAGATGCTGGTGCTGCAAACGTTCGTGCTGCTAGGCATAGGTTTTTGTTTGCTGACAGAAAAGTCAGGCGTGATTTGTATGTAGCGAGCGCGTGGCCAGTGCGGACATGGACAAAAAGGTAGGCAAGCAATATCTGAAAAATGGCCATGTGGACACAGTGCATTATCAGGAAAACATGATCTGACCACGTATATGTCGGTGTGGTCGTTTTATTGTAGGACGAGTCATTTGTACATCTGCTGTACCCACTTCACACACTCGAGTAAGTATTGTCCTGTTTTCTTGATTGCTTTCTATTTGTCGAGGGGCACATGTCTCTCCTAGCTGCCTGGATAGCCTCAATATCTTATTGGATGTGCCCTTCCAATCAATCGGGGGAACATGCAGCGATTGACATATTCCGGCCGTGTCCTTGTGAGAGGAATGAGAAACATGTATTCGCACTGCATGTAGCGTATCCGGAAACTATTCATTGCTGTGTGAACATCGGTCAGTGCCTGATAGTATGTCTCCAAAGGGCACACAGAAGAATCACTGCCACAGCACGCTTGTGGATGATAAAAGAAGACTCAATGGCGCGAAAGGCAATTGCAGATTAGGAAGTTTGAAGTAGACAGCGTAAATGAGTGGTACCTCCACTGTCAGTCATCTGCCAGCTGTGGAGGGCGCACGTAGCGAGTGGCAGGTGCGATTGGCTGCCGGCCGATATACATCTCAATCCGTGATGCCCATATATTAGTGCAGCCTTCCCATGACCTCCATCCAGGCTGTGGTCCTTTACCTCGCACTCTGTCTATATTTATCGCTTGGTAGGCTATGTTTGTTGGGGGTGTAGACGGGATAGAGGCCATACCTTCAAATATAGTGGTGCATGTGAGAAAGGAGGGGACGGCTTCAGCATCCCCAGCAATGCAATTGGCTGGTAGCCAGATTCACAGCCATGTCTAGCATATTTTTAGCTTTATTAGTGTCGACTTCTGCCTCGAAGTGCTGCTATTTATGCGCATGCAGCGGTCGATCGTGTTCTGAAGGGCGATAGCTAAGTGCAACCAGTTTTTTTTTTGCGGAAATAGGCCTGATATCAACGAGCATGAACCAGTAGCTGCAGTGAATGCAACAAACGCAGCAGGGTGGCAGTGGCCAAGGCAGCGCGTACCAGCCTAATCGTCTTGACGATCCAGGGCTTCACAAGGGACTGCAGCGAACGGTGCTGGGCCTTACCGGATACATGGGGACTGTATTTGAGTACTCGCGACCAGACGAGCTTGCGACAGGAGCTGAACGACCATTTCCGCGAGACACACCCCGAGCTTGTGGCTGTTGGCCTGACGCTAGACCAGATTCGCCGTCTCAGAACACACATGCTGCGCGTGACGCGGGAGCAAGACCTGGAGCTTTCGACAGCGGCGCTGGGATGGGTGTACTTTGAGAAGCTCATTTGGAAGGGCTATGTTGTCAAGGACAACCGCAAGCTGATTGCAGGTAAGTGAGAATGCCGCATCATCCCAGTGACACGAGCACCGTGTATCTGCCAAAGTGTACTGCCTGCTTGCATGTGAATTCCCGCCATGTCCGCTTGCTGTGACAGAACCTATTGTTAGCCATCCTATGCAGCATGCCGTAAAAATATCGCAACCCTCCCTCCTACCCTCCCTCCCCTCTCCACACATTCGAGATGCCATGGCATGACCAAAGGCTGGCCTGCCTCCCCAATTCTGCAGCGGGCATGGCTCGTGACCTTTTCTCACTCTCTCTGCAATTACGAATGTTTATTCCGTGTCGAGCCAACCAGGCCAACCCCCAATTCAATTTGCGCAGATCGCATTTCCCGGCAACCTGCTGGAAACAGGCAGAGGAGACAGGGAGCGAAAGAGACGCGAAGCCGCTCAATGGCAATGCGTCTTTAACTTTTCCCCTTCAATTTTCGGTTCCAATAGCCAGAATGCAGTGGCACATCCTTTATTGCTGCCTTTCCGATACGATTGAGCTGTCTTTTTTATGCGATGGCGTCTGCCCTCTGCTTTCCATGTTTGCCCGATAGTGCAGCCTTGGCACGCACAACTTCCCGAAAGTGTGATTATTGAATTGCAGGCGCACCTCCCAACAACTGACATTCGCCCATGCTTGCTGCGGCTTTCTCGGTCTTTGGAAAATATCCGGCTGGCACTAATTGCAGAAATCAAGCACTGTGGTTGACTCAGCACATCCCATTTCTTAATCCTACATGATTGCGCCTGGGTGGACAAGCAGAGTGCGATGCGCAGGCATCGTATTGAACCACCCTTCCCGCCCAGATGTACTGGCAGGCAACAGCTAATTGAAAGCGAGGGGCGTTTCCGTATTTCCCCCTGCCATTATGGCCACAGGCAATGCTTGCGAGGGTTCCGCAATACGCATTATACGTGTGAAGCGAGCTATGCTCCTGTACCCAGCGACGTGCATGGTCTTGAATCAGCCATGCCTTGGACTGGCGCACGTTTGACACCCATTGTTCCAAAGCCTGTCACAGGGCTGTTCCAAAAAAAAAAAGCGGGTGCAAACCCGTTTACCTCTGGAGGAAGACGTACCTCGCAAGAGCACATTGTGTGCTGCCCACAGGCAGCTGCACCATGCGCAGATTGCTCTGCACTGTGTTCGCCAATAATTCGCATGTGTTCTGTCTCCGTGTATACATGCAGACGACTTCAAATTACTCGGGGTTGACAAAGGGAAATAGCGGAAGCAATTGTACTGAACAAATGCGTTTTCTTTATTGCGGACGATGTCTCTTTTCTGGTCACGTTGCCGAATGTAGCGGTATGTCTATATTTGGCGCTGAAAATCAACGAAGGGCGCGAGGTGTCGGTTTCCAAGTCACTTCAGGTAAGCTGTTAGTTTTGGTATGTCTTGGCTTATGTCGCCGGGCCAGACTTCTGAATTGAGCCGAGTATCAAACCTGTAGGCAATCCAGCGACGCTTTGAAGTATCGACAAGGTCCATTCTCGACCAGGAGTTCGACGTATTCGCACAGCTCGAGTTCTCGCTATGGGTCCCTCGGCATGAGTTTATGCCGCACTTTGCGCGCATGTTTGAGGCCATTGGGCTGTACCGTTCGTACGAGGATTACCTGGGCAACATTGAATTCTACGCATGTAAACTGCATGCTTGAGGCCACACCCCCAAGTGGCAGTGATCTCGGGTGATCGTGATCAGTGTCAAAAATATTCGAAACTTTTTTTCAGGAGCGCACTGTACTGCCTCAACGCTTTCTTGGTTCTTTCAGCACTCAATTCACTATATTTTTCAAAGGTTTTGTTGGCTGCATTCCAGCTCTGTGGAAGAGTACACGTCCGGGCAAATACTAGATATGGCATCAGCAGATCGCAAGCGGAAATCGACGTCGGCGAAGAAGGAGAAGAAGGAAAAGAGGCAGGCGGTGGAGGTTGATGAGAAGCCAGCATACGAGAGCGTCGAGATGACTAAGCGCGAGGCAGCAGAGGACGACGATGTCCCGGGGATCAGCGAGGCTGAAGTTCATGAAGACCAGGAGGATGCTGAGGACCAGGCAGAAGAGGAGACGGCCGAGGCCATGATCGAGTTCCACAACTTCCGCAACGCTAACCACAAGCAGGCATCGAACATGGTTCCAGTGGCGCCGAAGGTTCCCAAGACGCTGGAAGAAAAGAACGAGACGTCGCGTCTTATTGTGGTGCTGGAGGCAGCTTCGCTAGAGACATACAAGGTGGGCAAGAGCGCAAACGCCAAATATCAGCTGCTGAACTGCGACGACCACCAGGGAATTCTGGCTCGGATGGGTCGGGACATTGCCGAGTCGCGGCCCGACATTACGCACCAGTGCCTTTTGACTCTGCTGGACAGCCCTCTGAACAAAACGGGTCGGCTGCAGGTGTATATTCACACGTCGTCTGACGTGCTCATTGAGATCAACCCGCAGGTGCGCATTCCGCGTACGTTCAAGCGGTTCTCTGGTCTGATGGTGCAGCTTCTGCACAAGCTGTCAATCCGGGCGGTGAATGGGCATGATAAGCTGCTCAAGGTGATCAAGAACCCAGTGTCACAGTACTTCCCCCCGGGTGCGCTCAAAATGACGTTCTCGTACGATGCACCGACCGTGCATCTGCAGACATGGCTGCGCCGGAAGCTGAAGTCGAACCAGAACATCGTCGTGGCAATTGGTGCGCTGTCGCACGGAAAGGATGACTTTGCTGATGCGTATGTCGACGAGAAAATCGGCATCTCCGAGTACCCGCTCAGTGCCTCAGTTGCATGTGGTAAGCTCACCTGTGCGCTGGAGGACATCTGGGGCATTCTCTAAGTATTTTACGTCAAAGGCATTAGTCAATCAGATGTGTGTGCCTCATTAATTGCAAGAAACGCTTTGTGACAGTGGAGCGAAAAACGTGAATAGTGCTGGACGCTCTGCAGAAAAATCCCCTCAGACCGATAGGGTAGTGTCGCTGGCACTCGACTGGGCAGTGTGATACCTCTGCAAGCCACCGTGGGTATATGTCTCAAGAGCGTATATGTAGGATTGCTGCTGGTCATTCGATGTATACTTTGGGAATACAAAAAGGGGCATATTAATACGCCGTTGGGCATTGGAGAGTGTGCTGGCAGATGCCGCAGGAAATTAAGCTCAAAGGCAGAGGTTGCATTTGAACTTTGCAGCTAATTTAGCGATACCATTGGGCGATAAACAAGGGTGGCGCAGTATGTATGTCACATTCCAATTGAGGTTAAATGCAATATGCTTTACATTTGATGTAGTGGGCACTGGCAGCACCTATGGGGACAGCAAGACTGAGGAGCAAGGAGGGCAGGGTGGAACGGAATGAGAGGCTTGGGGGCGAAAGGGCGCGTCATGCATGGAGGACTTGACTTGCATTTATTCGCAATTACGAACGACAACGGCCTCCTTTAAATGTACAAATTAAAGTCTGAACGGCGAGAATGGGGAAATATCCACCCTGGCCGGGCTACATGCAGTACGCAGATTCCCTACCCGGAAGGGGAGAAGCAAGCATACACATCAGTTGTTGCCTATTCTCCTGAATAATGGTGGCGAGTAATTTATATAGCAACGGAGAGCAAGGAGAATACAAAGCAACATGATAGGCTATATACTGAATTACGGGAGGGACGCAGCAGAGAAGAAGCCCATGTCTTGACCAACAACACAGCGGTGTCACTGGCCATGGGTGGATGCTGAATACTGTGCACAATTGGACTGGAAATAGCATTGGCACCTTCACCATGGCCGCCACTTTGTGCCTGAGGGCTTTCTCTTCGCATTGTTGGTGGGCGTGACCTTCCGGGTCGGCAGCCCCCTAGGCTGACCCTGCTCAGAGCCCTGACGCCCTCCAGACAGCGTGACAGGCAACTGCGAACGCACATTGGTGCGCGAGAATCCCGGCAGGGTGCGGTATGAAAAGGCCAGCTAATGGCGTTAGATGTGGCAGAGACATGTTGGCCCGACCTGAGGAAACGGATACTGCTGCGGTTGCAAGCATGTCAATGCCAAACTTCATGTCCCGAACATTCAGGTCGCCTGCAAGTGGTATCTCAAGCAGCTGCACCCTGCCGCGAGCGGCTCTGTAATCGGCAGCCTGGGCAGTGGGGTGAATAGGTGCTCCTCCTACAGTTAGTGCCTGTGCTGTGTGTGCCAGGTTGTGGATGGGTGGTAGGTTCGGACCAGCTGAAGCCGAATCTTGATGAGTTGACATTGACATGGGTGAGGTGTGGGAGCGGGATCGTGCCGAGCGTGAAGAGGATGGTGAGTGTGGCGACGATGCGTGCATATTAGCCGCTGCTACGCCGGCACTAGACAGCATGGCCTGGATGGAGGGAAGCTTAATACTAGATGCCCGTGGCGACAGACTCCGGCGAGTGCTGGACCTACTTTGAGAGGAAGACTCGCTGGGCACTGCCGACGCATATCTGACACGAGCCTTGGCGGCAGAGGTAGAACCTAGCATCAAGCCTGATGCAGCAGGGTGGATGTGGCCATCGGTGGGCATATACATCTGTGGGCCAGAGACTGTGCTGCGACGGCTAGGGTGCGGGTTCTGTGCATCGGCCACATAATCCGACGAAGACTCTGGACGCAGTGCAGCTGGCCATGGCCACGCTGCCTGACTCCAACGATGGTAGGTCTTGGGCGGGCGATTGCAGAATAGGTGTTGCCTGTGCAGAATTGCTGCCGCTGTACACACCCCATGACCGGGAGTCAGCAGGAATTAGCCCGGGCAGGTGCAAGCGATGGCAGGTGATTGTGGTGTGCGGAGTGATGGTCGGAGATGTGCGGGGTGCTGTATGTCTCAGGCACTTGGTCAAGCATAGGATGTGCTGGTGCAGTGCGTGGGGCAGTCTGCTGCAAGGGGCTGATAGCTGCTGCAACCGGAACGCTGACAGTTAAACCATCGTTCACACGTGCGATGTGTCCTGGGTAGTACGATGTGCTGGATGGCGAAGGCGACATTGCTGGCAGCGTATGATGGTGTGGGTGAGCACATGCATGTGCACGGAGAGATGGGTGGGGCTGGAATCCCGCAGGCAGGTATGGCCCAGCAGGATGCGGCTGTACAGAACCATGCTGGTACATCGACTCGGAATGCGATCGGTGGCGATGGCCGGGAGGCACAGCAGAGGCGACAGCGGCAGCAGTCAGGGCCGTAGACTGTCCAGCGACAGTGTTGGCACTGGGGTCAGCCGCAGCTGCAGCTGCAGTCGCAGTCGCAGTCGCAGTCGCAGAGCAGGCCTTGTTCGTCTTTAGCAGGCTGACCCTTTTCGATCATGGCCATGGCCGCATTCACCTGGGACTCCTTCTGCTTCTTCAGGGCTCTCTCGCGGTTGTACTTTGCGCGGCGGTTCTGGAACCACACCTGCACCTCGCGGGGCGACATATCCAACTGAGCTGCCAGTGCTGCGCGCACTTCGTGCGAGGGTGTATCGCGAACCAAAAACGCCCCCTGAAGCACCTCGAATTGCCTCTGTGTAATTCGCTTGCGCTTGGCCTTACGAGGCACTGTCAGTGTGGGTTCTTGAATGATAATCGGATGGGTACACAGTTCCTACCGGTGCTGCGATAGATGTGTGCCTGAAGCCACGCGCATCCGCGCTACTGCCCTGCGCGCTGTGGGTGGCCTCTGCGGGACCGCTGGCCGTGGGGACAAATGTCCGATAGCTGATGTTGCTGTTCCTGGGCTGCATGTAGTTTTTGGTGTGTGCGTGTGTGTGTGTGGTGGTGAAGGAATAATCTGTACCAGTCGTACAATGGAAAAGTTGGAGATAAATTAAATGGCGGCAACAAGATAAGAGTGTGACATGCGCACACAGAAAAAAGGACGGTATATATACACGTAGAATGAAAATCGACAAGGGCAAGCCAAGTGGGGTAAGGAAATAGCGAGGCGAAGAGCAGTGATACTTTTGTACATGCACCAGGGTATGTCGCCTTCGGAAAATAACGAGCTAGCAAAGTAGAGTGGAGGAAGCTAAAATAATCGTCAGAACAATAAAAGCTTATGAAGAGTGCGCTATTGACTGGGTGGTGCGGGTGGGTTGGTTGACAACCGGCGAGAAGGCGCACGTCAAAGCTAGTTTAGTGATATTAGGAGGCAGAGGAGGTGAGGAAGAAGCTAGAGCCGGGATTAGCTCCGAAGGCAAAGTCGTGCAATCTCCAGTCTCTTTATATGTGTTCGCCTGCCGACGAATAATTAGGGAGGGAATTCATTAACATTGCTCAACCAGCGCGCACTTTGCTGACTGGGATTGTCTGTTCGCGCGCCAGGCGCACTCTGCCTGCCCCCTCCTGGCCAGCGACCCTCCTGATCAACCGCCCCCCGCATCTTTGCCACAGCTGCGGCTGTGACAATAGTGGCATTTGGCGAGTCACTCCAGTGTATTTTTAAACTCAGCATGCGCTTGAGCTTTGTCGTCCTTAATTTGTCTCGTTTAGGCAGCACCTATTCGCAAAAGGTGGAGGGCAATCCATGTATGTCGGTGCTCAGATAGACAGGGGCGTCGTGCACTCTTCCTGTGCCATGCATCTTTTGTATCCAGGATCCATCCCAGTGAACACCAAAAAGCAGATACTACTTACACCCCTAGCAAACGCAATTGTTTTCTGCCCGTTGGAGATTGGCGGTTAGAGACGTGTCGCCGGGGCACGGCAAAGAGACGCGCGCGCAATTGTTTGGCTCACACTCCACCCACCTCCTTTTTCCTGCCTTTTCGACCGCAAAAGAGGCAAGCGAACAGAGGCATAATTCAAGCGCCTTTCATTCCATTGTGAGCAAATGTACCGTGCCGTGCAGGCCGAGTCCCGCATTTACACACTCCTACAATTGTACACCTTGGTCTTTGATACGCGGGCAGAACCGATTGGGCACTGGTTCCAGCATGGCACGAATGTGAGGTTGGTACAATCGATGGTGGTCGATGCTACATTACAATCGACCACACTCTTCGGTTTCCAACAGCTTACTATACCCAGGCGAGAGAAATACATGGCTGCACAATAGCTGCCACCAAGGCACGTTTTTGCTGTGGGCGTGCAAAGGACGGCTGCGCTAAGGGTTAATGAACACGCCGTGGTGGCCCTGGATTCATGTATCCTTTCTGGCCGCAAAAGAGCAAATTAGCGTTTGCCGCATTGACGGGAAGTTGTGCATGCGCGTAGGAACCGGGCGCAGTGTAGCTCGGTTTTCACGCCCACCATATTTCCTTCTTGGGCGAATGCGGACGCAGATCTGCCCGCGTTCACATTGCACCCAACATATGCATCCTTGACGAAGATGCGAGCAATACATGCTGCATGCAAGCGTAAAGTACCTGCTCATTTCCCAAATCCATCTCCAAAGGGCCCGCTGCAGCCAGTGGCTTTTCCCCTTGCCTGCCATAGGTCTGGCGTTCGTCGTGTGTGGCCCCGCCGCACGTTCGGCATCAATTGTCGATATCTCCCGACCCACAGCAGAGAATACGCGGGAGATTGCCACCCATCGCGCAATTGTGCTGGCTTTTGTTGGCCGAAAAGGGATAATTGCAATAATTTCTGCCAAGAAAATAGAATAGTGAAGCTAGACGAGTCATCCGTCAACACCCTTTGCCAAATACCGGTGCCAGAACATAGTCATGCAGTGCCCACACCACACGCTTCATGTAGTCCATCCAACTTGACACAAGCCGTGGAACTGGAAGCTTCAGCACCATTGCACCTATCATGAAGCAGATATACGGCAGCATCAGCGGCACTGCAATGGCCAAAAACAGGCACTTGCCCACAGTCTGCCCAACGGTCTGTGGTCGGTAGGGCACCACCTGCTTCAGCCGCTCAATGTATTCTGGCTGCAGGCCGTTTTCGACCGCGCCATCCAGCAGGATCCTGTGGTACCGCTCCGACGGATGCAAGCACTGCTCTTTGAGCCGGGGGTCGATTAGCGTCACACCGGTGATCAGGTCTCCGTCGTACGTCTGGCACCTGATCTCGACCGTCTGGTATCCGACGTCGGGGTTGCCGTTGCCGCCCTCTGTCTCAATGATACGCTGCATTTCCTCTGGTGTTATCAAGTGCGCAACGCAGTGCAGTGGACCCCCTACCTGGCAATCGGCAAATGGCCGAGTCTTGGAAAGTCCTGTCGTCTCGTCAGCCTCTCGGCTGCTGGTAATCTTGGAGATAACACCAAACCCTGGCTCCAGGTACGGCAGACCGGCCATATCAAAGGTCAGTTGATAGCCAGGAACAATAACTGGGAGGCTCTTTTGCGGGAACACCTTGCGCCGCCCCGAAAGAACCTTCGAGCTCATATTAGAACCGTAACCTACAATCAGCCATAGCTCCGGAAGAGCGGGCTAATTAGTCGCTGCTGTCCTGTAGGGCTCGGTCATAAATTAAGGCTGAGGCCCACTGTACTGTGAAGACCAGTGTGATTATCTGCGAGGGAAGCCAAGCCACTTACCCAGGTACCAGAGCGAACCATTGTTTGTAGTTACCGATGGCATCGCTTCGGACTAGTATTCTGTCGGAAAGCAACCTTGCAGTGGTGTGTATTGAGAAGAAAAGGTGACTGTACTCTGACTGCTGTAGTCACCCTCTTTGTAAGGCGCCCCTTTTATCTATCTTTTTCAGGCTCTCCTGGGAGTTGGTCCAGCGCCAAGAGCATTACAAATCATTCGCATGAACGGACCCGTGTCCTGATCGATTAAAAACAGTGATTCCAATCAGCATGCCAAGGCCAATTTACTACACCACTTGATAGCAGGCAGCAGCCATCGTCCATTTTAACTTCCAGAGTGACTGTTTTTCGACTTTCTTTTAGGGGACATTTCCAGCCGGTACATTGGGGACTCGGGGCAAATGAACATTGGTCCGCCGCTGCAGGCCAACGAAACCACATACACAGAAACTGAAGCCACCAGCAGTAATGCGCCACAGACCCAGCTCACGCGCAAGCAGGCGGGGGCAGTCGGCGCAACCACATCAGCGGTACGCGGCCTGCTTCTCCAACCGCTCTACCTCTGGTATCGTACACCGCTCAAACTGTTTCGCCCCTTGCGTGTCGACTATTTGGCTACAGCCCGCGCGCTGCTGCCACAAGAGGTGCTGTCACGGCGAGTCAGCCTACGCGGGTCGTCGCTGGGCATGATTACTAACGCCGTGAAGCAGCGCGGGTGGTCGTTTTTGCCGCGGTATGTGATTCAGCCGATGCTGGCCAACTGGATTGTTGGATTCACGCTATTCACAACGTATACAGCAGCTTTGCCCTCGGCGTATATGGCAGCATCGAGCCAGTACTCGATCAACAGCCAGGAGCAGCTGCCATGGTACCCGCCATTTGTTGCTGGTGCGGCAGCTGGCCTGGCACAGTCAGTGGTAGCAACACCGCTTGACTCGCTGCGCGTGAGGTTCGAGGTTCAGGATATGGTCAACGGGCGGTACCACAGCTGGTGGAGCTTTGTGAAGGGACAGCTGTCGGACGATGGCTGGCGAGGTCTGTATCGTGGATTCAAACTCACTATGCTGAAGGACGTGGCCGGGTATGCTGGATTTTTTGGGCTGTTTGAATGGATCAAAAACGAGACTATCGATTTATACCGCGACCTGATTCGGGTAGCGTGCACAGCCGACATTTTCGAATCCGACTCTGATATACAGAGGCTAACCAGAGAACGGGCTGCGGAGCTGCGCGGGCTGCTGAATCAGGATCCAGAGATGATCGAGGCGCAGGGGTGGATCATCCGCAATCCGATATTTGTACTGCCCGCGCTGTTCCTGCCGCCCATTCTTGGGAAGCCGGCCTGCGTGCTGTTTGCTGGTGGTGTAGCCGCCTTGGCGTACCAGGCGATTGACTACCCTCTGGAGCAGTTCCGTGCTCAGTTGTACTCGGAGGTGGCCAGTGGTGAGGTGATGAAGCAAAAGGTGTCAAGACATTTTCTGGTGGGCGTCAAAAATGCACACAGCACCAAAGGCATGCCGTGCTCGCTACCGCCAGGCAGAATTATCGCCCAAATCACACCGTACCGGGTAGCATGGCGGTCGCTGAAAGACGCTGCAACCAGGGAGTATCCACGGCCGGTAAAGAGCGAGCTGTTCAAGAGCGCTCTGGCCATTCGTAGTCTGTATAACGGGTGGGCAGGTGTGGCGTTGCGATCGATCCCGGCAGCATCGCTGGGCCTGGTTGCATACGAGATGCTGAAGAGCCAGTTATAGGACGATGCCCATTTTGTTAGATCACTGTAGAATACACATGAATGCCCGTGATGTCAGCGGCACCTACACACCTACTTACAAAGGAACCCATGGACTTTTGTATATATGCATATGGTTTGGTAAAATTAGAATATCTCCTGGCACTAAACAGCGCACATTCGCAATGGCTGCTTGCAGATATTATTCCCAGCTACTTTTGCATTGCACTTCTTTGTCTAAAATTAGCATTCCTTTGACGAGATCTTTGGTAGGGATATCTCCAAGTGTTGTACCGGCTGTTGGCTGTACAGACATAATTTGATGCATTGAAATACTAAGGTGGTGGCGCATCGTATACGAAAACCGCCATACCATCTGCCCCTATACCATTACAATTCTACCTTCAATAATGCGCCTGGCAGTTTCAACCAACTTCGCATTAATAGCCTCTGTCGTCGCTTACGCCATTGCCGCACCAATACCAAGCACTGGTCATGGCAGTACTGCCACTATCACTGCTGGCGGGCATGGCCAAAATGATATCCATACGATGCTAGACTCAGCAGACAGCAAATTAAACCGGAGAGGAGGCATAGTGCACACACCAAATATCTATCCTCGCTCAGGGAGCCGTAGTCCAGTTGGCCAACACAACCATATTCGCTTCTACAAATAAATGATCTGATTCCCACAACGGTGTAATCCGCTGAATTCGATATGGTCTAAGAGCCAATCCCGGTCCCATTTTTTGTCAGCCCACCCACTTTTCGTCTTTCCATTCCTCCATATCGCTGTCAACGGGTTAAAAAGCCATGTCGTTCAAGTTCAACTTCGGAGTAAGCGACGATGGCGAGAACATCACTGGTGCCAATGTTACTGCTGATGAGCACGAGCAGATGCAGGATGTAGATATGGCTACATCTGTGGCCGTCGAGCCACACGCCGTGGTCCCACTAAGCATTCCGTCTGTGCCTGGCCTGGTTGTTGATGCTATCTACTTCAAGGACCAGAAGCTGTGGAAACGGCGGATCGACGATATACAGTTCCAATTGGCACAGGAGGACATGATGGAAGCCGAACACAGCACCACTCTGCAGAAGATGATGGCCGAGGGCAAGGACGCTGCAGATGTAATCAAGGGAGTGTACGAAGGTGGGCTGAAGACATGGGAGTGCAGTATTGACCTACTAAACTACTTGATCAGCGAAGAGGATGGTATTGCGGCATTGGCCGGAGCGCAGGTGCTTGAGCTCGGGTGCGGCACTGCACTGCCTTCGCTGCATATCCTGAAGCGGGTCCCAACGGCCCAGGTCTGCTTGCAGGACTACAACAAGGATGTGCTGGAGCTGGTTACCATTCCCAATGTGCTAGCAAATACGGTTTTGTCGCCCGAGAATGGCGTTGCTGGGGACAAACTGCATGTAGAGGACGACACGGAGACATGTGAGATTGATGTGGACTTCCGGCGCACGCAAATTCTGTTTGGCGAACTTGCCGACGAGGTCATTGGCAAGCGCGAGGTGCCGCAGCTGACACTGGAGGAGGTCGAGGTGGCCAACAAGCGGCTGCTGGCTGCTGGTGCTGACATTCAGGGCCGGTGCGAGTTTGTTTCTGGAGACTGGTCGTACATGCAAGAGGCGATTGAGTCACACGGCAGGCAAAACACATTCGACCTTATTCTGACCAGCGAGACCATCTACGACACTGCCAGCTACCGGAAGCTCCACGATCTGATTGCCGCCTCACTGGCCAAGGCCAGCCAGGCAAATGGCCGTCCGCCTATGGCCCTGGTCGCAGCCAAAGTCCATTTACTTTGGGCTAACTGGATCTGTGCTATCATTCAAAAAGTATGTGCAGGCCCGCGGCGTGTTTGTGGCAGAGACGGTCTGGCAGAGTGGGGCAGCATGAACCGCGAGATTCTCCGTCTCACATGGGCTTAGAGCGCAGGCGGTTGTTTTTATGAATGCAAATTTCTGGGCTGGATTGTTGAATAAATTTAGGCAATTTCACATCGGGTATTATCTGCGCCGTTTGTTTCTATGATGTGCTGCTGATGTTACCGCTTACTATGTAGGGACAATTGTTGTCTGGCGGCGAAGCTTTCTCTGGTAGAACAGGCTGAGGCGCAGGCCGGCCAATAATGCATGCCTGAGCCGTTACCACTTGTCCCGTTGCGATGACTGCTGATGCGCGTAGCTGCACACATGCGACGCTGCCTATTTGATGAAGCCGTCGGTCCGGGGCACATATGTGCAAAGAAGAATGTGCTGCAGATCATTAGCCGCGATATTTTCTATATTTGGACCGCGCAGGCTACGAAAGGGACACGGTGGCGAGGGCGCACTTGCATCGCGCTGCTTTGTAGGCAGCAGCATGGCTGGTGTAAACATCTTCAAACAGAGTGCGCACCACTAAATTTAGAGGAGTGTTTGTAAACGCCATCTTTTGTTACATATGCAGCTCCCGGTCCTGGTCCACGAGACTATTTAGGGAGAGGGAGACACAACAACGATGCCAATATAAATGGTCTGCTTTGCCCTGTGGAGTAAAAAAGGCCTGTTTGTTTGCCCCTCTCGCCTCGCTTCACCTTTATTTTCGTCTGCTAAACCTCTCTTTAAGCACTTTTGTTGCGAATTTTAACCTAATTTTTTCCCCATTTTGTACAGATCCACACTGATGGAGGGCATCGCTCTGAGCAGAAACGATAAATGGCTGCTGGTGTTGTCCATATTCGTGCCACCGCTTGCCACGTATCTAAAGTTTGGCAGGTCGCGGACACTGCGCACAAACTGTCTGTTCACGCTCTGCCTGTTTTTGCCTGGGGTTTTCCATGCAATGTGCTCGATCCACAGATACCCGAGCGTAGTATTCCGCCAGACAGAGCCCAAGGACAGCGGGGTGTTCCAGGAGCGTGAAGGAAATGTGATTTGGGAGGTGCCCAGAGACCATTTCCGTAGCATCAGCCATTCTGTGCTTGTGTTCGAGGCGCAAAGCCTGACGCTCAAGAGCGACTTGGCGCAGAAGCGTTCCTTGCCAGGCGGTTCGGTGGCCATACCACCGTCACTGGCATCATCGTCGGATGACACGATCCATGATGATAAGTACCTGGCGTTTGCGCATGCTTCCGCACCAGTGCTCAATCCAGGATACGGCTGGAATATGGCCGACATGCACCAACAGCAATTTCTACCCGATCCCTACGCTCTAGGCATTACACGGCCACTGGAAACCATCAAGATCCACTAAACAGGAAATGGCGTCTGTGAATAAATTTGATTTTTGCGCACACCCATGTCACATGAGCATGCTTCCTTGGCAGCGGTACGTGGTTGACGACGTATCGCATCGCTCTTTTTCGCACAGACGTTTCTTTTCTCACCTCTCCACTCTACATTCGATTTTTCTTGCACTATGTCGCGGCGCTATCACTCAACCGACGTTCTTTTGCTGATCCTGGCGCTGTTCTTCCCGCCCCTGACTGCGTTTTTCAAGCGCGGATTCGGCGCTGATTTGCTTATTAATGTGCTGCTGACACTTCTCGGGTTTCTGCCAGGGCTCCTGCATGCGTGGTACCTGGTCTTTGAGCACCCTTACGAGTCTCGCGGATATGTAGAGATTCGCGGATAGCTCTGTAGTTTTTCGCCTCTAATAAATTAATTGTGCTGATGTACCCTGTACGAATCCGGTGGTGTGTATGGCTGAGCCGGTCCTGTGTTGGTGCCAAATCGTGTGCCTTGGTGGCATGTTTAGGCAAGGGAGGGCTGGTGCCAAGAGGACGCTGGAAAGAGGCGGAGAAAATGAACCAGTGATTGGTCAAACTGTCAGCATAGGAGAAATCAAGCACAGCAGAAAAACGGAGAGCCTTGCGGTTTTTCTTTTTCCACCCTATCTTCTCTTCAATTCTCTGTATTCTTTTTTGCCTCTTTTACTTTCTTTACCGCGCGGCAGTGCACATAGTTCATCGCCAACTAGAGCCTTTGGCTTGCAATAGCCACCTAGGAAACCTGCAGTAGTGCACCCCACATATTCAGTAAACCAGGGCCGCTGCTTACGTCCTCCCTTCATTCCACCAGAACGGAGGAGATTCCTTTAGCAGTATCTACCCTACTGCCACCACCACCACTACCCTGCGACGTTTTTAGAACGCCGTTAGTACCACGCACAGTGTCTGCTGCCTTTCTTCACAACATCCCTGCGCCATGGAGCCGTCAGACATCGTCCTGCTTGCGCTGGCAGTAATCTGCCCGCCCGGAAGCGTCGCCCTGAACGTGGGCTCAACCGAGACTTTATTATTTGCACAGCACTGACGCTGCTGTTCTGGGTACCAGGTAATGCCGGTGGTTTTGACATTGTGTGCTACGTGGGAGATATGCAAGGATATCCTTATGTTCTATTTTTATCCCGATTCTCGCACCTGCTGCTGCTGTTGCTGTTGCTCGGCAAGACAATCGGCGATTGTGCTCGTCAACCGCTCTTGCTGAGAGTTGTAAAATTGTGTTGACAAGACATATGCTCATTAAGCAGGCAAAAACATATTTTGTTTGTGGCAAAAACTTGTTTGTTTTTGTAAACACTGTAGGCATCGCATACAGCTGGTACCTGATCTTCAAGTACCCGCTGGAGAACTTTAGGCAGCGGGGCGGCCCAGGGCGGTACCAGACTATCGAAGATGGTTTGCGGCGACAGTCGATGGGCGGGGCGCTGGCGCTGGAAGACGATGGGTCGGAGCGCAGTGAGGACGATCACAGTCTCGGCGACACGCCGATCACACCTGACACTACGGCGGTGACGCCGCATTCTACATTGCGCTCGCCAAGCCGTAAATCGATGTCAGGACGCAAAAAGTCGCACCGCGGACGCAAGCCGGGTAGCGGGCGGCGGAAGAGCTCAAGTAGCAGCCGTAGCGGGATCCGCGGGCGGCCACCAGTCGGTTGCACTGCAGGAGGCGGCCCGGAAATATGCAATGCGGCAGCAGCAGCGCGAGCGGTCAAACTCGGTCAAAAAATGGTTCGTTGACCGCTTCTACTTTGCCGACCCCACCCAGGTCCCACCCGAAATGGGCAACGATCTCCACAGCAACCCCGAATCGCACGAGCTGTCTGTTCCGCAGCAGTAAACTTCTCATTATCGGTATTAAGAATCAAACTGTTCTTGGTGAAATTCGCCGGTGATTTCCTACGCGAAAGTTTCTAAAAATAGTAGGACGAGCTAGCACCCCCATCCTCACCGACATCGCGTCTTTGCACATACGGTGCCATGGTGCATAATGCATGCATTGGAAACGGGCACAAGTGAATATCTCGTGTAGTCCTTTGTGGTGGAACCTGATTTCTAAAAATACTGTCGTGCTTTCGGAAACCAAGCGGGCAGATATTTCGCAGCAGCATGCCCCACATCCGCCTCGACAGTAAACATGCTGATTATGTAAACACACGGCGGACATGCCTTTGCTTGGCATGGTGTCTGGGTATCCAGTCCTGGTCTGTACGTCGTTATATCTGATCTCAAATGCACTGGGGTGGGACAATTTTATTAGCGAATGTCATGAACAGAAATGCGATGATGGAGATATGCGTATAAATATGCAGCCACATTCTCAGTGGCCATGTATGCTGCAGTATTCATTTAGCGATCATAAAAGTCGTGGCCAAAGGCCCGACAATGCTCGTGCATCTCCACTTCACTCGAGCAAGTGTATCCACATCCGAGACACATCCACTGGGCCTGCAGCACAGACAGGACGAGCAAGCTGCTTGCCTCCGCGGACAGACTGAGGATAGAGTGGATCCAGAGGTAGGACAGGAATGGCACATGCTTTGCAAAACTAGTCATTCTTTTTTGGTGGGGATGCAGGTATCAGGGGTGGTGTAATAAACAAGCGACCGGCGCAAGCTAGAGAGATGTGTAAATGAGGTGGGAGGGAAGGGGCGTTGGGTAGTGGAAGAAAAGGGAGATATTTAAAGGGACGGAGAGAAAGAAATGAAAATGGAATTGCTCACAACGAAAACCCCCTTACCGCCCTCGAGCCCCTCTTGTGCTTTTTATAGCCAAAAGGGGATAGATGCTGGTCAACCAAAAGTATCGGGGCGGCATGATGCACCTGGCTGCTCCAGCTATACAGACTCCTCGAAGGTGCTCTGAATAGGGGATCTTAGGCTCGCACATCATTTGCAAGGCGGTCCTGCAAATAATGGCCGGCCTGCACTCTGCTTTCCGCAACTGCCGCATGCCCCGGAATTGTCTTTTTCTGTTGGGCCTGTGCAAGTCAGCAAAAGATGCTGTGAAACGGGGAACCAAGCGAGCACTGAGAAAAACGGTCGATCTGCTCTCATCCGCGCGTATGTTGATCCGCACAAAAAACTTCCATCGTTTATGAACATTTGCTACCCATATCGGCTCTGTGTCTAGCGGCGCCCCATGTGTGCTTGGTGATCAGGCAAGGTCATCAGCACATCTTGGTTTTGTTCCAACTGTGCTGCGGGGTACTAACAGGAAGTACACCGTCGGCCTTCTTTTCTCTCTTCAAGCAGCATCTTTACACGTGTGCAATGAGCGTACTACAGCCGAATACCCAAGAGAGCCCGATCTTCACTGCGCAGAAGCAAAGATCGGCTTGGTAAAGCAACCACCTGGACGAAGCTTCCCAGCTTGAAGGTCGCATGGCTCCCAAATGTAAACAAGCATCTCCTTGACGGGACTTGGATCAGGAGGGGCAATCCACGTGTTTGTGCGCTGGTGATATCATAATATGCATGGCCATGAGCAGCCGGGAGCCCTCTGGCTTTGGATAGGGAGGCTGCAGAGCGAATAGCTAGCATCTGCGCCAAGATGCTAATGAAAGCGCATATCGTAAGGCGGGCTGGACAATTATACTGCATAAATCGCCCACGGTGCGTCTCCTCGCTGCCACCAATTGGCCACCGGCCTTGTCCAGTCATGTCTCTTCCATGTGGTGGGACATGGGGGACAGTTGTGGGGGAACACATCCTTTTATTCTGGGAGTCGGCAGTGGAAGCGGCTTTCCTTGGCTTATCGCCACTTCCCACATATGCTTAGAACCCCTGCACGACATGATTGTTTGGGAATATCCGCAGGCAATGCCAGGGCAGCCGTCGTGTCTGAGATGTCCAGTGATGCCAAGCACCTGCTCTTACATGGATGCAAGCTGCGTCGGTTCCTTGATAAATGCTGCAACGAACTATCCCTGTCCAAGCTGTAGTTGCCAAGGAATCCATGCTGAGAGGAGGTTGTCTGGCATGCAGTTTGCATAGCAGCGCAAGGACTCATCCCACTAGTGGACACCAGAGACACCCTCGCCACCACCTAGTGTATGGATCGGCAAATGAGGTAATGGTGCAGGCCCGTGTGCAGCATCCAAGACCGCAATGCTGCAAAGGCTTTTCGCTTTTGTTTTGGTCTTACCAGGTCAGCCCAAGCTAGCCAATCATTCGCACTGTGCTGGGGAACCGCCTGCGCTGCAGACCGCCAAATGTGTTCTTTTGCATCAAGCGCACTTTTCAGCGAATGCAACATCGGCTGCTAAAAAGCGATCATTGCTGCCGGGATTGTCGGACCTTCCCCAGGACATATGCGCTCGCCGCGAACGCGCATTTTATGCATGCGCCTCCTGTTCGGGCCAGACGGAAGGCAGCAGGAGCTATAGTCACTGCTGGGGGAGCAATGCGAAACTAGATGCACATGAAAATAGCATCCTTATTCTTAGGCTCTGCTGGGCTGCATGTTCAGTTCCAAATACAAGGATGTGCCCACTGTTTGGGTTGTCCTTCATGATCCGTGATCGAGGATCAGCATCCATGTTCGCCTTGTCAGCGACATGTGCATGTATGCTACCGCGTGGTCCAGATATCTAATTGCGACATGCTTGATAAAGTGGAAAAGGTTTGTTGGCCCAGCCACACACTCGCCAAACTGATAGAGCGATGTACAGGCACGATGTTTGCAGGCTTTGCTTCTCGGGTAGGCGTGCTCGCATTCAATTTTGGCGTGATAGCTGCAGAAAACACTAGAGAAAACAAATTAACAAAGGCCCATTGAATGCGAATCTATGACGACGCCGATGTTCCCGGGTGGTAGCTCGAAGTCAGGGTCGCAACAGACATCCGCTTAGACGATGGCGAGTACTCGCTCCTGTGCATTTCGTCGTGCTCGTCATGGTCATCTTCGTCATGGCTAAGTATGTCCATGTTCCGGTCGCTGGTCCGACTGGACGAGTCCAGGTCGCCAATGCGTGTGCCCGACGTAACGAGGAGCGCACGCTGGCCGCGGCTGAGCATGTCCTGTGAGGGACGGCCGCCGCGCCCCTTCTTGATGACTCCACGCACATGTCGGTCCTTCATCTCGACGAACCGCTGCATCACATACGACCGGCACTTATCGGCACCCGGCAGGTCCTGGATCATCTTGGCGATAGTCGGGTGCGAGAACCCAAAGTAGTCGGGGCCAGAAGCCGAGTTGGAGTGCTCACGGTGCCGGATCTGGTTCACGGTGCGCAGAACTGTGGTCCAGGCACCAGTGGCTGTGTTGGCAATGATAGGCGACCCGGGAATGTCTTCGGGCTCTACATGGAACCGCGGGCCGTCACCGCCGTCGGTAATACGACAGGTATAAATCACCTGCTTGTTCGGGTCAACCATGCTGTAGTACTCGCGCTGCACCGTGTAGCCGACTGGCCAGATATACCGCTCGTTGTGGTACGTTTCGCGGTCCCACACAATCGTCCCCAGACTAAGAACAGTTAGGATACCGACCTGCACCGGCAGCTCATAGTTGCCATCTTTGTCACGGGGCACGGGCTGCACTGACCGCACCTTGGATGAGATGTCATGGTGGCGCTTACGGCGCTTGCCACCGGGCCGCGGCATGCTGGTGTTTGCGTGCTGCATCGCTGAGGACACATCAAAAATGGTCGTGCCTGGGTAGCCACCGTGAGGCGGCGTGTACGACGACGGGGTGGTCGGCGTGAGGGGGGCTGGGTGGCCACCGGCAGGGCCGTTCACTCGAAGAGCCCCGCTGGCTTCAGGATAGCCGTATTGCCCGTGGCTGTCAGACGGGTAGCCTGCCGCCAGCGCATGCTGCTGGTGCATTGGAGGCCGATCTACCTGCATCATGTGGTCGCTGGCGGTGCTCATTGCATCCATGTGTCGGGGACTGCTGCTGCTGTCGCTATGGCATGAGTGGTAGCACGACTGGCTGGCTGGGCCAAGTGACCGTCGCGCTGCATACCCGCCACTGGTGGCCTGGGAGTTCCGTGGGAACTGGGGCTGCGTCGCTGATGCCCGCATAGGCGGCAGGTTCTTTTGCGCATGCTGCGGCATCGGGTAGGATCCCTGGAAATACGAGGAAGGCGGCTGGCGGGCACCGTTGGCATATGGCATGGGCATTGTCTCCTTACTATGTGCGATTCCTGGAAGATTCGGGGTTGGACGGCCTCCACTGGCGAGCATCGGGTTGCTAGAATCTGGACGGGCACCGCCATACACCTGATAGTGGAACTGGGGTGGTGGCACATCAGAGGCGACATGGGAGTCGACACGACCAGCTCCGCTGTTTGCCTCGTTGGAGGTGAATGACATGGATGGCGAGAGCGAGTTTGACGACGACGACATCGCATACCCGACTCCGTCGCGGTCTGCTGAATGAAGAAGCCTGTCCAGCAGAGTGTCCTTCTCCTTGCGTAACCGCTTTATTTCTGCTTGGGCGTCTTCGAGTTGCGACACCATGCGAGCATTATCCTATGTAAGAGGAGAGGGGCATTAGTGCAGCCTGTCAGCAGTGTGTTGGGCGATGCTTAAAGCGATGTCTTCTCTCAAAAGGGGGCGGGCATACATGTTTTCAGGGGATGGGAAAGGGGACACATTGCAACTCCATCCACAAAAAACCGCGTCCTGTTCTTTCTAGATACATCGCTCCATCCTCACTAGCACAGCTCTTTCATGCGACGAATCGACATGGACATGCATGCCCAAGCATGAGTCGGAGTGAGGTATGGATTCGCGCAAAGGCAAAAATCAATAAAGTCGTGCCCAGGCAGAAGAGCAGAAAGAAGGTGAGGAAAATCAAATGGCATGTCCCACCATCCCCCTTTTCTCACACTCATTAGAACGATAAGCCCGTTTGCGTGCGAAACACCGCTGTTTCGTGTGAGAAAGCGGGTGTGCCTTCACATGCTGAGCGTCATGAGAGAATCCAGAGGTGTGGCAAAGGTACAGTTAGGTTCGCGCGTTCTGTCTTCCAGTGAGAGCAAGAGGCTTTTGGTGCACCAGAGTCGGAATTGAGCTGGCTGTGCGGGCATGCAAGCTGAAGATGTTCCGACGGTACTGGTCGTCACACCACTAATAAGGCTTTTTAGGCAACTATTGGTCCCTCTAGGCAGGCACGGTCTGGCACTGGGCAGCAGAGGCCACTGGGAGGAGAGATAACAGTAGTCATGTGATGTCCCATCGGACTATTGCAAGGGGAGGGAGGGAACCAAAACGGAGATGGGGACCCGCCAAGAAGACAGGCGCGACCAAAAACATGGCTCAGGGAACGGCGGAGCGATAATGCAGGCTGATCTCGGACCCAAAGGACAGAGTACCACACGTACTATTTCCAGCCAGCAGTAGGAGCTGGGGGAATGGCTGCTGGATGCGACAGGCAGGCATGTGCTGCTGGGCGGTAGCGCAGAGCAGTGAGAGGAGGCACGGAACGGAGACGCACAATGACGGGCAGAGAATATTGTCGGACAGAGATACCCATTATCGCCTGAAGGATGCGAACAGCACTGCGGGCCGGGGTGCACAAACAGATAGAGTCCAAAAGGCAGGCACGGGAGAGGCGTTCGGCTATTCCGAGAGCTATCGCTAGAATTAGGGAGCTGTCAAAGCCCCCAAGTGGATAATGATGATGGCCAAGAAGACATTGCAGGACCACCACAGGTCGCTTTTGGGCATGTGGAGGCGGTGCTGAGGCAACAGATGCGCGGTCACGGCCAAAACGAGACAATGGAGGAAAGAGAAAAAATGGACTTACCTCAAGCACCTCACGTAAGCGCTGGCGAAGGCGGTTGTACTTGTCTTGGTAGACAGACTCATTCGACAGGTTCACTGGCGAGATGGAGTCGCTGGCAGACCGGTCATTCGAGCTGTTGCAATTGTTTTGTTGGTACCATGAGGATGTGGCGGCGTCAGCAATGGCTGGAATGGCGTTCGGGTTGTATTTGCTGTTGCTCTCCCTGCGCTGGCTGGGGCTTGGTCGCCGGTAATTCGAGTGTGCCTTGTCCATTGAGGCGCTGTCCTCGGGTCGCATCGCTGGCGGCAGGAATGTGGTCTGGTGCGTGTATGGAGAAGAGATGCTGCTTGTGTGTGCAGGCGGTGTGATCAGCGCAGTGGTGCTGCTGGCCATGGTCGCAGCAGAGATATGCTGGCCTGGAGAGGGATCCGATTGTCGGGGCCAGCCAGGGTTGGTGGTTTTTGTCTTGAGAGAGAAGGCGGACGGGTCTGTAGGGCTTCTCATTACTGTGCAGATACAAGGGAATAAGGTCTAGGGATGGTACAGAGGAGCAGGTGTAAGAGCCGAAAAATAGACGCAGAAAGTAGAAAGGAGAAGAGAGAACGTCGTGCAAATCGGCGTGCTGGATGGGCAGCGAGGGCGGGGCTATACCAAGAAAATCTACAGAGTTGGCCGAAAAAAGGGGAAGAGAAAGGGATTTCACTTCTGTAGGGGATGAGTGTTATGCTGAAGGTGCAGCAGCCGCAACGATTAAAGGAAAGGAGAGGGGGGAAGGCGCCAATGAGGAAAATTTTTGGATGACAACAGTGGGGACCATTAGAAATGGCGCGTGCGCGGTGCCTCGTTTGTATATTAGCGCGGGAGACTGCCAGATTAGTGGCGAGGGTGAGACGCAAAAGCAAGACACAGCCTGCTGCAGTTTGGTCGAGCGTTTAATAAACGGCAAAAGGGCTTGCACATGCTAAGGCAATCGCAGAACTTTGGCGGCAGCTGCAAGTAATTTACCGAATGCACGCACAACCCACCGCGCAACAGATATGGCGACAATCGAGACACGGTATTCTCCGAAGAAGTCGAAGCCGCACTTTGACATGCAAAGTACGAAAAGTAGGGTAAATCCACTCTGGAGGAGCCTTGGGTGTTTGGTGTGGGATGGGAGGGGTTTGTGGAGGTGCCGTTTTTGTTGCATTTGGCAATACGAGACCGAAATGGAGAAAGACTCGCGTCTATCCCAGAAAGATCATTGTGGCCGCTCGGTGCCATACAATCGGCAAGGCCGGTCTATGGCAGGCGACAGAGACCAGCTGCTACGCCTCTGAGAAATCGGGACCTGTTAAGGTGGATGTAGGCGTCGGCTCCCCGATCACCCACACCCGCACCCACACATAGCACCAACAGGCTAGAAAAACAAGGCTTTGCACAGGCACGGATTGGGGCGGATGCTTGGCTGTGGGAGATGGATAGCAACAGACACTAAAAACAACATGGAGCAAGATGTCGCATTTGGCAAGTGTTGCGGCAACCATATCGATTGTTGCCGCAGTAGCCAGCAACAGGCTGTGCTTTGGCGATTATGAGAGTCTAGTTCAGCCAGAGTTGGCGCACAGATTGGGCGAGCAAGCACTGCATACATCTGATGGCCCGCTTGTTTGAAATGCTGTGAGCCATGAGAGACAACAAAGGTCGAGCAGGGGAGGGAGACAACTGGGCCAGGATATATCTGGACCGTCACCGGGCCCACAAGGACCGCAGGATCTGCTGCGCATGGCGGCACCCAGATTCGGTAAAAAGGCTGGCATTCTCAGAACAGCCTATTGCCACATGCGTGAGGTTTTTAAAACATTCTGCAAGTTGTGGTGGCAGATGGAAAGGCGCCATGCGCCGCCTGATTTGAAGAAGGTAACAGGCGCTCGGCTGGCGGTGGCGGAATTGCACAGCAAGGATGGAAGCACATCCCAAACAACAGGTATTCAGAGTGCTTAGATGTCAATATTGAAGTGGTTGTAGTTCTATATTACTGCCATTGTCCGTTTAATTGCGCGTGGGGGGAGGTGACAGTACATACAGGGGCGCCGCAAGTGGTGGTAGATGTGAACAAAACACCATGCAAGTGGCGAACAAACAAGAGTCTGGGTAAAATTCTGGCACGGATTTGGGCGCTTACCTTTTTGGAATTGGCGCTGCTGGGCAGTTTGTCTGTCAGAAAAGTCGTACAAGAGAGTGCGTCGCTGTGGCGATGCTTGACCAGAGCGAGAAGACAAATAATAAAGTCAGGCGGCTAAAATCTACACAGACGGAGAAATGATGTTTTGAGCAAGAAAAGAACAAAGGGGAGGAGAATATGAGATTCAATTCACGGCAGAACAATGAGTACATATAGCTAAGAACAGGCCGTTTTCTTTGGTTTCCTCTAAACAAACAAAAGCGAAATCCTTAGGGTGCGGTGGGTGGGGAGAGGAGGTACAAGACTCAGCCCACGCCTTGTGCCCACCCTCCATTCCACTCACCCCGGCTGCTAATCAATGACTTTCAGCAGCTCTGCTAGACGAATATAAGGCGAGCGGATTTTGGGGGGGGGGGAAGAGGCCGGCCCTGGGGTCAGAAAAGCATGTTGACAGACGATGGAATTTTTTCCCACAGCGCTGCCCTAGCAGTCCAAGAAAGACAGCAGGGAGCCACTATGCATCATAAACACTAGCAGCACTCGGCGCTCTGTCCAGTGTGACACCACAGCTGGACATTGTGTACCTAGTTCGGGACAAGACAGGTAGGTGCGGTGCAGAGCACCCAGGGAAAAGAGAATGGGAACGCCGCGCAATTCATGTATTGAAGATGGCCCTCTGCGGGTGTTGTCGCTGCCATCGTCGCCAGGTGTGCTCGGCTGCCTCAAGGAACTGTTCCACGGCAGACAAGGATGGCAAGGAGGCAGGAACCTGAGGAGATGCACCCTCCATAACAGTGCCAAGCACATACCAAAGCAGTGTTTTTGAAGCAAAGCGTGCTTAAAAGCAGCCCTAGGCCGAAGGTTCCGTGTGTTTTTAGCCTGTTCTAGCGATGTCCTCTGGCCGACAACAGGCCAGGAAGCGAGCCAAAGGACAGCAGTGCAAAGCCATGCCTTTGCACCACTGCATAATAGAGGCCAGTGATAGTTGGCAAGGCGCAGGACGGACAAGCGAGCTGAGGTGCATCTGATGAATGAGCAGCATCGATTTCTACTCGCTAGTCAGGAACATGCGCCAGCACAATTCCGAGGAATGATAGGTGGCAGAACCTGCAGCATGGTCTAGCCAAAGAGTAAGCTTTCCGCCAAGAGAATCAGTTGCCAAAACAACCGATGGTGACCCCTCCTCTTGTCGTCGCACACAGACCAAGAATGCACAAGCTGTTCGGAGACACAGACTGATCTAGATGGACAGCGCCAGGGCTCCAATCATGCAAGACCCAGCCGAAAATGGCTGGAACCTAGTGTAACCAAGCGAGCCCACGCAAGAAAAATAACGGCAGGTGGATGATAGGTCCGGCTGCTCAACAGCGTCCGACACCGAAGTCTCGCGATTGGCAAATAAATCGGCGGCATTGTGGCAAGCACCGCCAGTCGCAATAATAGTACCTTGGACGGTACGATGCAGTCAGAGGACATGGCGATGAAAATGAACTGCGCGGCAGGCGCAAGCAGAAATGCCGATGTATGCATTGCAGGAGTAGAGCCGGCGCCAGGCTTGCAAATCGATAGTATGCGCTTCAGTGTCGGACAAGAACACAGCACTGAGGACCCGAAGATCCTTCCGGCATTGAGGCCATGGATGGATGGGTAGGAGGGCCTCTGGCAATTGACGAAGGGGGAGGAATGGCTTAATAAGCTGCTGCTTGGTGTCACTTACCCGGTCAAAGCAACTTGGTTTTTTCCTCGAGCAGCGAATGCGATATCAGAAATAAAAAGGCAGCGAGGACGGCAAATAGGGGCTCTATGAAGGAAATGAGAAAATGGCAATGTGTCAACGATAGTGGACTAGAAGAAAACCGATGTGTAGGGAGGCAGAGAAGGCCAGAGAGTAGATAAACAAATCCAGAGATTGAAAAAAACAAGAGCCACTGCAACCACGCTACTTGCTGTGCATTTGTAATTGAGAGTTTCGAGTACCCGCCAGGCTCACAGGTGTTAATAACGGAACTGCGAGTGAATACAGTTCGACAAACATGGATGAGCCGGTGGTGTGTAATCGCCCCATGTCCAGCGCCCCCTTCGTCCCCAGCCTCGTAGTGGACCCCAACCAGGCAAGGCCAAACGAGGTCGTGAGACCAGCATGTACACAAGTTTACTCATAGCTGTGCGGCCAAGCCAGTGGCCCGCGCTTGACGGGCCTTTTTCGACAGTGCTTTCTTTGTTCTTTGGCAAAATCGTGCACGGGGTTACAAGCAGGAAGAGTGGCAGTATAATGAAGCAGGGGCTACCGCTAGTTCAACTGAGCCAGGCCTAACAGCAGCGCAGCGCAGCCCACCCACCGACCACCCCGTTGACCCATCAGCCTTGCCAGCTGCCGACTGATTCAGTCCAGGCTTTGATAGGCCAGATCTCTGTACTGCCAGAACTTCCGGACCGCTAAGCTAGAGAATCAATGGTATACATATAGAGTTCCATGGATTCGACAGGCTAATCTGCCAGCTGACTAGCGATGTATGGAGGTACGAATGGATAAAGACCGAGTGGTGTCCCATAGAATGTGTATATGGCTGGCAATGGCCTCTCGTATTGAGAGAGACGCCAATAACCAGGGCAACCTCCATAAATAAAGAGCAGCAATGCGGATATCACTTACAGTCTCGGTAGAGGCTTGCTTATGCGGCGGCAGTTGGTTCAAGAGCAAAAGGAAAAAAAGGGAACTCTCGAGCAGGGAGCGAAATGAGGGATAGAAATTTTAAAATGGCAGGATTGGGATGCGGGCAAATGAGTGGGCTGGGCCGTGCTTGCTACCCAGTCCTATATAAAACAACCGTAGAACGCACCGACTGACTCGGACGTAGGGTAGGGTAGCTGCGATAAGAGAAAGGAGGGTGAAGATTGGTTTGGCGAGGGGCCATATGGCAAAAAAGACTGGCAGCTGCATCATTGCCACAAATCCATGATGAACCGAGCGCCAACACTGCATCGCCAGCCTGCCATCCAGGACAGCAGAATCCTTTCTGTCAGAAGGAAGAGCAAATCGACATGGAGTTCCGCGTGTTCCCAATCTGTATTACATACCCCCCCCTGGTTGCTACCACCCCCCGCACCCTTTTGATGCATACCAGCCTGGTGCCAGCTTCCATGCCGCTCAAGCGATGGCTGATTCTAATCCTGTAGACAGTGGAATGTACTCTTTTCAGCGACGCCAATGCACGCCTGAGGACCAGAGAACACCCTTCTATAGATACCAGAGCCAGTTCCATGGTGATGTTTCAAGTAGATCTCCTTTTCCTAGTAAACCCCCCACCTATGACAACAACCTCCAATGTCCGTCCAGCTCGTTGCGGCCATTGCGCACTTTCAGTCAACAGTCATGGAATGACAAAGGTATATCTGAACCACTATGGACTGATCTCTTTGTCAGTGTTGTTGGCCAGGCTAACGATCTGCCTTGGTATGAGGTGCTCTGTGTTGGTCGGCCACAGGTAATGCGCTTCAGGATGCACATTGTGGCATTGACTGAATAGCGACCTTTATATACGAGTAGATGGCCGTTCCTCCAATGACTATTATAGCAAACAAACGCCTGTTACAAAACTGCATATATCAGAGGTCATTTAAACGCAAGACCAATTTGAACGGCGTGGCTGTCTCAGTTGCTTTGCAAAGCGAAAAAGCACGGTAGCAGATCCTCTAGGAATTTTACTTTGACAGAGGGACCGGCGCTAGTAGCTGGCCGGCCCCACCTGCGCCAATACTCCCAGATAAGCCCGCTGTCAAGGGGTGCATGTGATTGTGCCCAGCTCCCTCTCTTGCTGGCAGATCCTCTGTGCAAGACCCATTCATGGTTATAAAGGGCGTGCATCCATGTTCCAAAACCACAAAACAGGGGCTTGGGTGGAGACAAGTACATAGCGCTGAGCGTGTGAACTGGAGGGCGCGGACCATACAAACCGCTTTGCTGCAGGTCTCAAACAAATTCGAAGATGCAACAAGGCAGTTTTGCACTCTTGGGCGCCCTCCTTTACTAAATGGAGTGCTGTGGATCCACCCAGGGCAAGTGAGGGACGTACCACTCAATGCAAGAACGGAACATATAAGCGGTGGATAGAGCGCTGCTGGTTGGCTGGCGCTTTGTGAGTGGGCAGTTCATAGCCGTAGATTTCGTGCTTATGACTCGCGTTGGCACTGGGGAACAAATGGGTTTCAAGCATGTTGTGGTTCAAATTTAGTATACGCCCAAGCATCGCCCTCTTTGCAGGACTTCCCATCATCACACGACGATGCAAATCCTTAGTCGCGCTTGTATGCGCACTGTATCCCACACACCAACGATTCGGTCGCTAACCCCTGCCGACACCACCAGCTGGCTAGAGCCTTCCACTGGCAGCTTCAAACACAAACAGCACACTTGTAAACTGTCTGTTCCCAGAAACCATGTGCGCCATAGATGACAGGAAGATGACATGTTGTCGCATCCCTTGCATCCAAATAAAAACAGAGACACATCGGTCGGCTCGATACGTGCTGCTATAGACCGTTAAACTCCAGTTCGGAAACGAAATGCACCAAAAAGCCTGCAGCTTAGCAGGATGTACTGCCGTTTGCTCCTACAAGTGTATACTCCAGAGGCAATCCGCCAAAGCTGCAGAAGGACGCATATGCACATTCACATTGCTGCCGCTGTAGGCAGTATGCGTAGGTATCAGCCGCCCCACCTGACCTGTCTTGTGGCGGCAGTACTGGAGGGGCATCGCTACAAAATTCTCAACAGTCCCTGTTCCCACTGTGGCCAGTGCTGTAAAACTGCATGCTGCGTTGGCTGCTCCTCTGGCTGCATGCATGGCAGCAACCACCATTGGCCATCGTCCAGTAAGCAATACTTTGGGCACTGCCAAACGATTACCACAGCACTTAGGTCAGAGCCATGCACGAATATATTAACGATCACCAAAAGCTGATGCATTCTTCGCAGAAGCCAAACGAGGCGTCCGCTCGCGCCTCTCAGGTCATGCGTGGCGGAAGGGAATGCCAGCATGCGGCATAATGGCAACTCCCGGCCAATCGGCGTGGCTAGTTTCGAGGTGATTGCATATCACACACATCCTATCAATATACTAGAATTGCTCTGCTCGCAATGCGAGCTCGGCTGCTAGTCAGCATGGGTTGACACATCGATAAGAGCATCACGGTGAACCGGTCATTTGAACGTGTTGGATGGTTGTTGGTACAGTGGCGATCATGGACATCCCCCACCTTGGTGGCCTGCTCAGCGTAGGCGCTTCAGCGCTGGCGAGCTGCTGCTGGAAGCAGAATCGCCTGCTGCTGCACGCCTCTTGCGCGGGTTCTTTGTTGCCGGAGTGGTGCCAGAAGTACTGGCAGCAATGGCCGTAGAACGACGGAACCGTTCAGGAATACTGCCTGAATCACAGAGTGACTGGAAAATGAGTCTGAAGTTTAGAACTGCTGCGAGATCGCGGTTCAAGAGCCGAGACGAATAGGCTCGCCTGTATTGTGCCATGGTCTGCTTCATCTGATGGCATCTTCGCTGCTTCGCGTGCAGCCTTCTTGGCCAATTCCTCGCCCTTTTCTGCTGCTTTCCTTGCCTCTGTTGCTGCCCTCTTTACTGCATTGATCTTGGTAACCTGCTCGCGTGTTTTCGAAATAAACACCTGCTTGATTATTTGCTTGTCTAAGCGCACATGGCCTGGGATCCATGATGTCCGCAGAGGCAAGCATTGGGGGGGAGACTTGCCAAGCTGCTCATTCTCGATAAGCTGGCATAGGCGAATATATGCACGCAGATGCTTAAGTGGATTTACCTTGGCATTATAGTATCGGCTGTCTTTGGCGAATCTGTATTTGGTATCATAGGCATTAAGGACTGGTGCCAGCTTGTTGTAGATTGTAAGCATCGGTGGGGTGAGCACACTGAGATCAGGGCGCCTAGAGGTAGCTGCCTGGCGGAGCTTCTGTGCAGGTATATAAACATACACTTGACATGCATTATTGAACTCAGCCTTAGACACATTGCCCATTGTACTGTGCAGTGTGTTTTTGCGGCTGCGAATATCAATCAATTTGGCCAGAATCCACTGTAGGCAAGTGCCATAGTGCAACACAATGTTATTCTTGTATGCTGTCATCAGCTTGGTGTCCACGTGTGTTGCTACTTGATTCATTTCGCATACAACATGTAGCTCGATATCGCCATTATGTAATAGATAATCATAAATATGATATCTAACTACATCACAGAAATCTGCGCTCGACAGTTCTGACCTGTCCTTCCGGTTGACGAAATCCTCGGCAGATATGACAGTCTTCGCCTTCAGGTTGCGATAAATGAATAAATAAATAAAACGAAAGAATCCCTTTTTCACAAATATTGAAGGGTCAAAGGTATCATCGTCAGCTAGTTGATGGAGTAATATCCATCGTGCAAGCATATATGCATGCTCTTTGATGATATTGACGCTGTATACAAATTGCTCTGGGCAGGGCAACATAGAAT
Organism: Linderina pennispora; assembly: GCF_002104995.1. Taxonomy (NCBI): domain Eukaryota; kingdom Fungi; phylum Kickxellomycota; class Kickxellomycetes; order Kickxellales; family Kickxellaceae; genus Linderina; species Linderina pennispora. The sequence continues at coordinate 299,852 of NW_024468259.1, forward strand.
CACGGAAGCCAATACCACCAAGCGATGTCTTTATAACAGTAGTGCTGGGGGTAATATTCATTTGAGAAATTCAATAGGCAAGTAAGAAGAGAAATGATGCTGTTCAGTTTTGCTTTATTGCGTATGCATAGCATTAAGAAGTTTTCATTAAAAATGATCTGGCTTGCATGGTTCTTGGGGCCCTTAGCACTGATACAGTCTCTTGAATCAGTCTATACAGACTGGGTCCATTGTGGCCCAAATACTACTGCTTACGCATGCTCATAAGACAAATTAATTTATAAAATAAAATCACAAATATTGCATAACTACCAGAAGAGCTATATGGCCTTATTCAATAGGTGCTCATAAATAAACATCCTAAGAGTGTTGCGCAGCCGGTGATGACCACCATGATGATGCCATGGAAGTTATCGAGTCGACCGACAATGAGAGCAGCTCTTGTGCTGAACCAATGGAGATATCTAGTGGAGACCTGTGACCGCTACAATACCAGCCTGTCACCCTGGCTTTACCGATGAGGTCAGATACCGCACAAGATCAAAAGGAGTTTACAGAGCAAGTCACCCAAACTCGCTTTGAGGTTTAAAAGGGATATTTTTAATTAAAAAGGTTCTAGCAGACAGTCGGACACTTTTGGGCTATAAAATCTTATATATAGGTAAAGATATCCGTTCTTGGTCTCTGTATCCAGGCTAACATGGTCAATCGAAAGGAAGCAGCAGCAGGTCTTCTGTGGCATCTGGCGGCGAGGCCATCAATCTACACAAATCTCGCTTCGTGCCCGGTACACGCAGACAACGAAGAGAGAGCAGCTACAGGCAGATCTGCAATTCCATTGAGAGGCTTGGTGCAGAGGGAGCTAGTGTAGGAGGCACTCTTCTCCCGTTTATTTTGTCACCTCATAGCAAAGGCGAGTGATTTTCCGGAAGAGAGGTTGCGGCTGAAACCTGGCTCCCTCAGTGTAGATCGACGGCGATGTACTAGGTGGCACATATAATGGCATGACAGAGCGCCAGACACGGGATGTGGCTCGCCGATTGGATCGACGCAAGACAGGTAGCATCTACATGTTGCGAAATGCTAGTCGCTGCTTGTATTCGCTCCGGCTCCCCTCTTGCCTCGTGGCATGCATCATCAGCTGCTCTGGTCGGAGCTGGTGGGAATTGTGAGGGAGGTGCCAGAAATTGGTGGCCGAGTATAGTGTGTCCGAGTGGCAAAATCTGCTCTACGGTTTTTTCTATTCGTCACAGCGCCCTGGTGTAGACAACCGAATATGCACAGACATCGATAAACAAGTGGCAGGGGTACCCACTGCAGCAGCACGAGCCCGCCTATTGCCTTGCTTTATCTTGCCAACAGGACCATTTGGCGGAGGATGCTGAGGGTAATGCTGCTCTTGGCGGCCTGGGTGCTTAGATATGGTTCGGGAGGTAGATTGTGACCTAGCATAATGATCCGTAGCGCTATGGGGACATAAGCGACTTTGGATGGTAATCTAGGTGCGTGGTAAACAACTTTCTATAAGAGGCATGATAGAGATAGCAGAAGTGAGTTGGACCTAGGTCCGAGAGCTCGTACTACCTACAATAAAGCCTCTACGTACAATGATAGTGTTTCCAAATCCTCGCCGCGATTCTGCTGCACCGAGGGATGCGGTTGGGGCACCTTGTCCAGTTAGGGGTGCATCAGCCCTTTTCTCTTTTCATCGGTTCTGCTGCTGTTTGGTGGAGGTATCTGGCCGCAATCGATGCTGCACGATAAATGTGCACATATGACTGGAGCACAGGCAGCAGACGCCCGGGCAATGCTGTCGTGTGAGTGCATGGCCGTGCCGCAAAAGCAGCAAGTGTGGTGATAGCATGTGCACCTAGATACAGGTATGTTGCTAGATGCGAAAATTACATTGTTGTTAACCGATAAGACAGCTGGTTTATGTTGGTGCGCATATGGCACGGGTATAGACACGAGGGGTGCCAGTAGCTTCTCACCCCTCCTTCCAGGTGTGGCTGCACTCGGAGTTGCAGCACTTGAAGAAGATGGTTGCTGGCTCATCGAGGGACCGGAGCTGGATCTGCATAAAGTAGGCTCGTTGGTGCTGACACTTGGGACACGGCGTCTCGATCGAATCGACGTTCTTCCACGCCTCCTCGCCGCCCAGCACATCGTCCACCTCCTTGCGCTTGAGGATTGTGCGCGAGATCATCTGCCGCCGGATCGGGAACTGGTACGGACACGTCTGGCACACCAGACACGTCTCGCCGTTCTCGCCGACGCCGTTCTCCACCAGGAGCAGGTTCGAGCACGACGGGCAAAAGTGCATTGCTGACTGAGGCTGTGAATCGGGGGGGGGGGACGAAAAGCAAAAGAGAGCAAGGTGGGCGAAAAGTGTGGCTCCAAGAGCACGAGAAAAGGTCGGGCTTTGGCGGCATAGCCAATCACGGCTGTGTCTGGGGGAGGGAAAGCGCCAGCTGCGGTCAGCTGCTGCCTAAGGCCAGCCGTGATCCACGGCGCCTGGTGAAACGCCCTTTATTTCCCAACCCCCGATTTTCGAATCCATCCAAAAATGAGGTACGTCGACGGATACGCCGCGGAAATAGTGCGCCGGAGCTGCTGGAGTCGCTGACGGATTTTCTTTGTGGGTGACGGACCGAGGCAGGGGCATGCGCGCAGAGGGCAGAGGCGGCAGACATTGGGCCGGAATCGGCATTGGCCTGTGTGCACCCTCAGCCTCGGCACCTTCAGCCTCAGCACCTTCCCACTCAGCAGCAACCAGCACACGCACATTCGCACATATTCCCATGCATGTACGCGTCTATGCACGCCTGTGCACCAAAGAGTCCTTTCACACAGCCTAATTCACCCCACTCTACAACCACTGCTTCACCACACCCTGTAGCGGAAGCAAGATTCAGGTTGCTGCTGTGCGCGAGGAGGTCCGTGCCCTCCTTGCTGCGTCTGCCGAGAGCAAGCGCAAGTTTGTCGAGACTGTCGAGCTCCAGATCGGTCTGAAGAACTACGACCCGCAGCGCGACAAGCGTTTCTCGGGCACCATCAAGCTGCCCCACATCCCGCGCCCCAAGATGACCGTGTGCATCCTTGGTGACGCCCACGATGTCGACAAGGCCAAGGCCATCGACATGCCGTTCCGCTCGGTCGAGGACCTCAAGAAGATGAACAAGAACAAGAAGCTCATCAAGAAGATGGCTGCTTCGTACGATGCGTTCATTGCCTCGGAGGCCCTCATCAAGCAGATCCCGCGTCTGCTGGGTCCTGGTCTGCACAAGGCCGGTAAGTTCCCCACCCCCGTGTCGCACACCGACGACCTCACTGCCCGTGCCGACGAGATCCGTGCCACCATCAAGTTCCAGCTCAAGAAGGTTCTGTGCCTGGCCGTTGCCATCGGTAACGTCAGCATGGAGGAGGACGAGGTTCTCGGCAACATCATGCTTGCTGTCAACTTCCTGGTGTCGCTGCTCAAGAAGCGCTGGCAGAACGTCAAGTCGCTGTACATCAAGAGCACCATGGGCAAGCCCCACCGCCTGTACTAAGCAGCGCATTTCTCTCTGTCCCCCAGCAGCCGTGTCCATCTAGTGGTTGTTTGACGCAGTGGTTCTGAGGGCAGGGCCGGCTATATTCTGGCGACTTCCGCTCAACTCTTTCACCTGTACCAAGTTCACATTGGGAATATTGTACAGTTACCAAAGCGCGGTTCCTAGTTTCCTCGTCCTTCTTTCGTGTGGCAGCTGTCCTGTTAGCAGGAGGGCTTGCCACCGGGCGTGGAGCTGGATACCTGTTATCCACCTAGGGCGTGTCTCTTGGGAGCTTTGTAGCTGGTCTCTTTTCTCTGAGTTGCTGCTCAAATAAACACGCTGTTGGACATAACCACCATGTCGACCACGACTGCAATTTGTCAATTCTATCACCCCCCACCACTGCTGAAGTCGGTGCATATATGATGATAGTTGCTGCTGCTGCTGCTGCTGTACCATTTCTAGAAATGCCTTGATAAGCTCTCCATCAGCTGCACGTGGCATTTGACATGTTTGTTTACAAAACTGTTGGTTTTTTTGTCTATTCGTCCCTCCCTCCCTCCCTCGCCTCCCTCAGTAGGCCTATGTTTAATGACATATACCCCCTTTGGTTCAAACAACACATTTCTGTCTGGGCTGTGACAATGCCTTGCTCAACAGAATGCTGCAGTATATAGCCTGCCGCATTGATCCCTCGTCCTTTACTTTGCTTAAAACCATCAGCACCTGGGCACCTTCATGCCACCCATCCTGCCACGGCACATTCCCTTACTCCTTCGCCTCTTTGTAAGACATTTCCCTCTCTCCAATACCCTTTAACACGAATAAACCATGAAGGACTACGCTGGCTTATTCGACGCCATGGTAGCAAACATCACCGCCCCACCTCTATCACTTGATGAATTCCGCCTGTTCGTCTCTCGCGATTCGCAAGCAAAAAATGCGCTTGCATTCTGTGAGTGGTACCAGCGCTATCGCACTGTATATTTCGACCGCAGCGGCGTGCAATCACTACACAAGACAGCAACTACTGCAGCTAGCTCACGTCCTGGAATACCCGAGCAGTTTGCGCTGTCGAATTCCAACTTGTCGTCGCTGAGATCAGCCCGTTTGCCTGTTGACCGTATCTCGATGCGGTCAATCTCGGTACCAAATTTGCGATCCCGTGGCTTGAATGCCGCAGCAGCCTCTGGCGGAAACATTTACACGCTCAAGGCTCACAGCTTTACAGATCTTCATCAGGGTGCTGCTAGCCACGGCCGCAGCACGATCAGCTCTGGAACCACGGACACACAGAGCTCATCCAGCCTACATGCAGCTTCCTTCGGCCCACACCAGGCCAAGGAGCAGGGAGCCGACACTGACCAGGAGAGCGCTTCTGAGGCTACGCCAGTTGCCCACGCTGAAACACCCGCAAAGGCATTGCTCAGTCGCCGGCGACACTCACTACCCGCTACGCCTTGTGACTATGTGCTCGAGTCTGAATCCAAAGAGCAGGAGGAAAACAGGCAGCAAATACAGTCTCTACTTGTCCTGGAGTGCTGGATGCGATTCCTTGACGACAACGCCGCCGAACAGTTGGTCATCCCAGATGCTGAACTGCGGTTTATCAAGGAGCGCCTGCCGCTCAGCATCACCCATCTAACGCGGCCACTGCTCTGCCCAGGCGACATGATTTCAGCCCGGTCGTCAGCCTCAGGCGCCAAAATTAATTCAGCAGCGGCGACAGTTGCACAGTCGCGTACTGGTGACGACGACTCTATTGAAATCGGGAGCCACGAGCCGCATAATCCTCGTCGCATGGTGACTCTTGGCCTGGTTACCCAGCGCTCGCTTCAGTTTCAGCAGCCCGATTATATTCTCAAGCGCAACTTCGTCTCTCAAGTCCAGCTGCGTCGGGTTAATCTGGACCAGGTTCAGTCCCCGCTGTCGCTTAAATTCGGAGTCAAATATTCCGACTCTGAATCTGACGATTATGCTGAGGTGCATGTAGCTGCGCTAAATGGCTCAACCACTGCAAAGGATTTTATTGCTGGCATTCGCCGCATCTCTACCATGCCCACCATGAGATTGGGAAAGATGATGTCCCAGCTGGCACTCAACCCTGACGCTGATTCGATATCGCCTACTGAGGCGACGGCAATGCGCACTCAACGCCTCATCTCTGTTGGCGAGCTCCGAAAACACCACCCTTCGTTGCGTCCTCGCCCGCCTTTCGTGTCTGTTATCTCCGGAGGCAAGAACGTCGATATTCTAGGATACAAACCGGTTCCACAGTCTATTTCCGAGCTGCTTGAGCCAAACGCTGTTCCTCCAGCTCTCTTTGACACCATTGCAAAGCTAGCAACGGCCCACCTTGTTGCCAACCACTTTCCAGACTTTTGCTGGCAGGCGTCGCAGAACATTTCGCGTAAGGAGGGTATCATCGGTTTAGCCGCTGCGTTTATGTCGCTTTTCGTAGGCCTCGCCGTAGCCACTGCCATGACGCTGGGCCATGTGCACACCGCTTGGCGAGCATTTGCCCTCCCGTTCCTGTTTGCTGCCTGCTCGATTGGCGTGGTTGCATGGCGACGTGTCAGCATCTGTCTGTGGTTTATGCGCAGGCGGTCGACGAGAATTGTCAAATCACACATGCTAACCCGTACTCGCGATCCCGAGATGGCTGTGCAAACCGATCCCAGCCAACAGGGGCTCGATCTCAAACGTGTGCGTATCATCACAGGGACATTCGTCGACCCGTACCAGGCCTGCATCTCTGGCACTGTCCTTACCGGCTGGCAGTACATATCTGGATCCTGCGGTAATATAGTTGCAATTCCTGCCGCTGTCTCAAGTCCTTCACTGTGGTCGTACCAGACCACACTGATGCCGGTCAACAGCTTCGTGAGTAGACTGGTAACACTAATGCTGCGCTCACGGTGCATGGGCAGCTCATGGACGATTGACCTAGACCAGCACTACTACGAGGTAATTGAGCCCGAGGTGCTACATGACCAGTCCCGCACTGTTCTTATCGAGCTTGCTATCATACTGGTGCTCTTCACGATAATCGCTGCGATTGTGTTTGTATGGTGATGTAATTTCATATGGGGGATGGCAATATACAACTACATGTTCGCTGCCCTTTACAATGATTTAAGCGCGTAATACTTCGTCATACAGCCGACGCTGGTGCGCCCGAACTTAAGAGCCACCTGGTCCCACTTGATGCTCGCATCGGTTGTGTAGATTTCCTGAATATGTTCAAGAAGATTGCTCTCCTCACTCGCCTCCCATGGGCGAATGTTCTGCCTGTTCATAAATATCTTGGCTGACGAGCGCTCGCGGCTGCTTGGCTCACGCAGCACCGGCCGGACCGTTGGCCCATCTGTAAGCACATCGTCTAGGCTGTCGAACATGTCGTCGGCACTGGCGCTGCTTGATAGATCAAGCATTTCTCGTGTGCCGTGCGTTGGCATGGTGCGCTTTGAGGCAGCTCGGGGTATTTTGCGGCTTCGCAGCAAGCTGAGAAACTCTGATGTGTTGTGTTTGTTGGCTGTGGGCCAAACTCTGCCATTTGTACCGCCTTGGACATAGGTCGCAGGCGTGTCTTTCTGCTGAGAAGAGTGCATCGTCACTTTGGTGGCCATGCTGTCCGCACCCTTGCACCCCGTGTCCCTGCGCAGCCGCCGCTTACCAGACTTTGGTGATAAGCATGTCGAGTCGGACATGTACCCAGAGAATATTTCGTCTGATGGGCCGTCTGCTGCTTCGGAGTAGATTTCAATTTCAGGCAGGCTCATTGTGCGCTGGAGCGGGGCAAATTCTGGAATCGATGTTTTTGTGCGGTGGAGTAGTGTCAGCCGTCTGCCGCTTGTCTGTGAAGGGATGCTCTCTGGCTGACTACTGAGGTGTCGTAGGTTTAGTTTCCACATTTGCCGCTAGTTAACTGGCTGAATTCGAAGAGATAACAACTATAGCGCAAATTGAAGGAAGGAGAGAGTAAAAAAGGTGCAGCAAGAAAGAAGGCAACTACCAATCACTCAGTGCGCCAACTTTTGTCTGCAGTGGACCACACCGCAGGTGCATACCGCTGAAGCCCATATCCACGCATGGCCAGGCCGTCGTAGCCATGCCATGCTGTGTTAGCTGGCACAGGCAACTGAATCTAGGTTTAGCCCTCTTTTCTCTGAAAATCTCGGAACCCTCAGCCACCTATCGAGCGATGACTGCAAGCCAGACTCACACACGGGAGCTGAGTCTTCGAGCGCATGCTCAGCTCTTCATTAAACATGCCCTGGCTGCGGAATCGCTATCCAATATTGGTCTGAGTCAAGTAGAGCCTGCAGAACCCTGTGCTTCTCGAGGCTACCCCCATCGGCTCCGGATCAGCGACACAAACAACCCAAACATCAGCCATAGCCTAACCTTTGGACGCATACGAGTGTATGGCACCATCGTGGGCAAGTCAGTGGCTGAGATCGATGCGCGCAAATGCACATTTTACTACATTGACGACACAACTGGAATCATCCCATTTATGCTGTGTCCCTGCACGAGAGAGGGCTATGGTGATGATTTGACAGAGAAGAGCGAGATGGAAACGCGGTTGTCACAAGGCCGAACATCCGACGGCGAGCTAACTGGTACCTCTTTAGTTGTGATGGGCCAAATATGCCACTCCTTGTTCCCGTCAACCCAGTCATCGCGAACCAGCTCCAGCTGCTCTGCTGACCAGCCGACGACATGGATTCGGGGCCACATGATCGACATAAAGACAGACCCAATGTCGGATATTGCAGCCATGATGGATACACAACACATGTTTGGCTACTACTTCCCAAGCTATGCCGATTTGCCTCCCTATAATAGCCCGCAGTATGAAGGGCTAGGTGGCAGATTTCCATCTCAGAGCATGCGCTCATTTTTGCAGTCGCAGCTTTCACAAGCACCTTGTGGAGCTCGGACGTTCAGACAGCAGGAGGCTAATTCGGCTGAACGTGGACATGGCAGGCCGACCCTTGTAACCAATGCTGAAACGCAAATGTATCCCCAGGGTGTGGCAAGCAACTCTGAACTGCATTTCTCACCACATCCACCGTCAGCAAAGCGTGTAAGAATCGTCCATTTAGACGATACTGAGCCCTATACCTCAAAATCGTCGCATCCAGCGGATCAGTCCTCGCCCACATGTCATATACGCAAGAAACCTCGTGGTGAAGTGATATCTGAGCGACTGTCGAGTGACTCTCTTGATGCCTTCGATATTGGTGACAACACGCTCTTCGGAAACTTGGATGCCCTGGATACACTGCTGCCTAGCGAGGTGCCAGCGGTGCGGACACTTTTGCAGAATCAAGGCAATTCAGCCACACACAGTGTCTTAGTTGCTAAGCTGGTTGAGATTGGAAGCAATCCCGAAGAAGCTATCGAGGATATGCTTTTGGCAGGAGTGCTGATAAGGCGAGGCGATAAATACTCACTTGTCTGAGTGCAATTTGTAGTACATATTGAAGGAGATGTTGGATTTAAAAGAACGGTAGCTGGAGTAGAACTGATAAACTAACAGCAAATGACGCATGGGTATTCTGAATATTAACATCGCAGATATATTGACAAACTGATGTTGAATCAGCACACTGGCCTCCTGGTTGGTACAAGCATGATGACAAGCCAGTAGGCGAGAACACCAATGTGCCAAATAATCAGCTGAGGAAGAATCGCATGGGTGCCAGTGTGCCACCAGATGTATGGAGAAGTGCCTGTACCCAACGAGTTAACTCCAGTGGGCAAGTGGTTAGATTGCGGTACAGCTTCGAATGTACTGTGGGCACAGGGACGGATGGATGGTGATTGTCGCGTCGGCAAGACACACGGCTCCGGATAGTGTGCCTCTATATCATTGCTCAGCTCTTCTGGTAATTTGGAATAGTGAGAGCCACTGGGCAATGGAGCTGTGTGGCGGCTGCCCACACTATTCAGCAGCGAGGGGGGTACCCTCTGAGCTGTCCACGGCGCAATAATCGCAAGCTCGTTTGCATCAAGTTTGTCTACTTGTGACAGCGTACCCGTCGATGAAATGTTGTGGGAAACAGGCAAGATATCTGTGAAGCTGGAGTCTGTGTTAATGGCGATAGTCGATAATGTGTGGCATTCGTGATGAACTAGCGGTGGGGCTGAAGGACTTGCAACCATGGTACCTGTAGAGCGACTGTGTGCAGGGCGGGGCTGGGGAGCGATCTCCGGGAACCCAGAACAGCCGTTTAATATATTGGCAGCATTTGAATCAACTGAGAGGGTGAACAGCCGGCTATCGGTGTCGGCTGGAGTGTCTGTCACATTATATGTGTCACCAACATGTGTGGCTGTAGACACGGCCACGTTGGTATTCGACAAGAAATCCACCTGATGTATCTCGTCATCGCACAAGTATGGCGTTGGCTTTATGCTCCCAGTACTCGACGCGTGTAGCGCACGATGCCTTGGCAGTTTCTTGCAAAGGGCACGGAACAGTCGGACAAAGCATCGCTCTGGACTAGAAAAGAAGGCGCTGCAGGCAATCCCACCAATCGACCAATACGTGAACGGCAGGAAAATAAGACGAAGTTGGCGGTGGCAGACCGGCATGGTCATGATCAGGACTACACCGACTGTTAATATAGCAAGAAAGGCTGACCACACAGCCATGTTGTAGCTGCAATGCTGTTTTGCGTGTTGGATCCGGCTCCATTTTATGTATTCGGGGATCGTGCTGTTCTGAACAAGGTTGGTTATGTGGTCAACTGCGGGTGTGAGAAGTGATGGTAGAGGTTCTGAGCCAATACAGTTTGCGATATACTGCTGCATGCTGTCTGGGATGTTGATCGCAAGGGCGGCTCCAGGCAGTATAAAGATATCGGCAATGTTAGTTATGCGCGAGCTCATAGCCTCCAAATCATTCGGATCTAGCTGACCTGTCTTCACATCGCTGAGAAGGCTGTGGTAGCACTCCAAGAATGACAAGTTTTCGCTACTGAGCTCGACAAATTCAACATACCAGCGGAACTCATGGAGCGTGTATGGTTTAGGTGCCTCATCATCGAGAATGTCCTTAACCGCGAAGCTGTGATGGTACTGTTGACAGTGGTGACTGCTGCTGTTTCCTATCCTCATGTGCAACGAATGGAGCATACTAGTGGAGCTCGCATATGTCGGTGGTGTAATATGGATGGCAGTATATGATGTCTACCATATCTGTCGGGCAGACAATACAATTTAGCGGGTTCCTGATGATATAACAAGTGAAGAGAAGCAATAAATGACTATGAAGTAGCAAGAGAGGAGAGATTGGTCGTTATATAAATGCTCTGGAATATACGGGATCTCCAGGGTCTGGTAGCAAAATCCAACGTGCTCGATAATGATAGAATGGCTTTTACTTGCAAAGTGCTGAGAATGGGGAGGTCAACTTGAAACCGCTGAATTCCGCAGAGGTGGTGTAAGGAGACTCAGCAAAGCCTTTATAGGAAAGTGGACTTCCATTCTTGTACACCATAGCCATCTACCAAGAAGTGGTGTGTTTTTATTATTATTATAAACATTCCCCACCCCGGCAATGCTCAGCCAACAAAAAAGCTCATCTGCCATACCTGGCCAGAGAGATGAAACTGAACCTTGGAAACCCATTTGAGATGCTCCCCCTACGATCAAATTGTGGCGCTAGGCTAGTACAAAAAATTGCGGAATTCCCCAGTTAAACTGGCTGCTATGCATCGAATGTTTCGAAGAAAAAGCAATAGCCGGCTTTGAGATGACATTGATAGTGTTGTCAGTTAGCTAGGCTGGCGCGCCTTCACAATTGGAGCTCACTGTGTAGTCAGCACGCGCTTTGCTGGTTCCTGCAGTCCATGGCTGGCCACAATGGGTGCTAGGCAATTGGCTTTTTGGATGCGTGTCTCATGACTCTGGTGAAAATTTGCGACTGAAAAGCATAGCTAAATGGTCTCGCGATATAGACTGCATAATCTTCAGCAGTAGTGGGGGGGTGATAGAATTGACAAATTGCAGTCGTGGTCGACATGGTGGTTATGTCCAACAGCGTGTTTATTTGAGCAGCAACTCAGAGAAAAGAGACCAGCTACAAAGCTCCCAAGAGACACGCCCTAGGTGGATAACAGGTATCCAGCTCCACGCCCGGTGGCAAGCCCTCCTGCTAACAGGACAGCTGCCACACGAAAGAAGGACGAGGAAACTAGGAACCGCGCTTTGGTAACTGTACAATATTCCCAATGTGAACTTGGTACAGGTGAAAGAGTTGAGCGGAAGTCGCCAGAATATAGCCGGCCCTGCCCTCAGAACCACTGCGTCAAACAACCACTAGATGGACACGGCTGCTGGGGGACAGAGAGAAATGCGCTGCTTAGTACAGGCGGTGGGGCTTGCCCATGGTGCTCTTGATGTACAGCGACTTGACGTTCTGCCAGCGCTTCTTGAGCAGCGACACCAGGAAGTTGACAGCAAGCATGATGTTGCCGAGAACCTCGTCCTCCTCCATGCTGACGTTACCGATGGCAACGGCCAGGCACAGAACCTTCTTGAGCTGGAACTTGATGGTGGCACGGATCTCGTCGGCACGGGCAGTGAGGTCGTCGGTGTGCGACACGGGGGTGGGGAACTTACCGGCCTTGTGCAGACCAGGACCCAGCAGACGCGGGATCTGCTTGATGAGGGCCTCCGAGGCAATGAACGCATCGTACGAAGCAGCCATCTTCTTGATGAGCTTCTTGTTCTTGTTCATCTTCTTGAGGTCCTCGACCGAGCGGAACGGCATGTCGATGGCCTTGGCCTTGTCGACATCGTGGGCGTCACCAAGGATGCACACGGTCATCTTGGGGCGCGGGATGTGGGGCAGCTTGATGGTGCCCGAGAAACGCTTGTCGCGCTGCGGGTCGTAGTTCTTCAGACCGATCTGGAGCTCGACAGTCTCGACAAACTTGCGCTTGCTCTCGGCAGACGCAGCAAGGAGGGCACGGACCTCCTCGCGCACAGCAGCAACCTGAATCTTGCTTCCGCTACAGGGTGTGGTGAAGCAGTGGTTGTAGAGTGGGGTGAATTAGGCTGTGTGAAAGGACTCTTTGGTGCACAGGCGTGCATAGACGCGTACATGCATGGGAATATGTGCGAATGTGCGTGTGCTGGTTGCTGCTGAGTGGGAAGGTGCTGAGGCTGAAGGTGCCGAGGCTGAGGGTGCACACAGGCCAATGCCGATTCCGGCCCAATGTCTGCCGCCTCTGCCCTCTGCGCGCATGCCCCTGCCTCGGTCCGTCACCCACAAAGAAAATCCGTCAGCGACTCCAGCAGCTCCGGCGCACTATTTCCGCGGCGTATCCGTCGACGTACCTCATTTTTGGATGGATTCGAAAATCGGGGGTTGGGAAATAAAGGGCGTTTCACCAGGCGCCGTGGATCACGGCTGGCCTTAGGCAGCAGCTGACCGCAGCTGGCGCTTTCCCTCCCCCAGACACAGCCGTGATTGGCTATGCCGCCAAAGCCCGACCTTTTCTCGTGCTCTTGGAGCCACACTTTTCGCCCACCTTGCTCTCTTTTGCTTTTCGTCCCCCCCCCCCGATTCACAGCCTCAGTCAGCAATGCACTTTTGCCCGTCGTGCTCGAACCTGCTCCTGGTGGAGAACGGCGTCGGCGAGAACGGCGAGACGTGTCTGGTGTGCCAGACGTGTCCGTACCAGTTCCCGATCCGGCGGCAGATGATCTCGCGCACAATCCTCAAGCGCAAGGAGGTGGACGATGTGCTGGGCGGCGAGGAGGCGTGGAAGAACGTCGATTCGATCGAGACGCCGTGTCCCAAGTGTCAGCACCAACGAGCCTACTTTATGCAGATCCAGCTCCGGTCCCTCGATGAGCCAGCAACCATCTTCTTCAAGTGCTGCAACTCCGAGTGCAGCCACACCTGGAAGGAGGGGTGAGAAACTTGCTAGGCACTAATTTCAATGTACATAATAGTATCCCCCATATACTCGATCTGGCTTAGCAGGTGAACCTTAAAGGATTATCTGTATTGGGATGTCTTGGCATTTCAATTGATAGGGTGGAAATGCTGCAGTTTCTGACAAAGATTGCAGATATATTCGGGAGATGCTGTGCACCAATTTCTGCATCATGTCGGACAAGCTTTTGCTTTTCTCGGACGTCATTGCTCCTCCCTCCGCGCTCTTTATCCAGGCTCCCCCCCCCCAAATGTCACAATCCATTCAACAACACCATTTGCCAATGTGCTTTCAACTGACGAAAAGTCATGCAACCGAGCATTGCTTCTTTCAGCCACTTGAGCACCCCACCCACGGCCCCGCTGCACAACCTCGGCGGCATTCGTGGGCGTATCCGCGATTTGGCAAACCGAAGTGGACAACTGCTGAAAGATGCCCACAAGCGGAAAAACCAAGTATCCCAAACGATGCTGGACAGCAAGACCTCGCTTGGGATTCTCAGCGCCGTGCCGGATAGAAAAGAGTGAAAAAAGAATGCTGTATGGAAGGTTCTGTAGAGCGGAAACAAATGGCGGAAATGCGAGCCACCTTTGGAGCACATAATCTTAGCTTATTGTGTATTCGCAAAATGCGTCAGAGGTGGGTGGAGATAGAGTGGCTAGTTGGGGGAGTAGGAGCGGGCGGGCGCATGGGAGGCTGAACAGCCGACGTAGTTCCGAGGGTGACCGCGGGGTGCCAGCGTGCGCAACGCCATAGCGGCTGTATATTAGAAAGAGTCTGGAGCCCTCTTCCCTCGCCAAACAGCCGACGGGACAGCCCTTTTTTTATTCTTTTCGAGAGTACCCCTAGTTCCTTCAGCATCTCTCTTTCATTACATTCCTATCTGTGCTAAGCAGCTGTCTGCGGATCCACTAGTGCGTATAATATCCAATACTCCATATCGATGCAGTCAGATTCCAAAGCCGAGGAAATGCTTGCCCCGAGCATTTTGTCGAGCTTTCGGCTGTATCGCGGTCGGCCTCGGAGGCCTCGACAGACTATCTGCTTCCACATATCAACCAAAAGGCCAGCGAGCCGCAGCGTTTCCTTCGCCTGGTGTCGTTCTGCATTCCATTGCGACTAAAGCACCCGCTCAATATCGTGTTGTTCACACTGACCTGCACCTGGGTGTCCTCGTACCTGCTGAGTCTCCAGGGCGGCGATCTTCTATTTATAAACGAAAACCTCGGCATCATGGGGGCCGAAATCCTGGTCTCGGTGCTTTCATTGACAGCAATCACGGTTATCCTGTATACGCGGCGGATGCGCCCGACGACACGAAAAACAACCGTGACCATGGCACTGGCGCTATTTGTTTTGCTGTATGTGTATGACCATGGCGAGCGGTTCGAGCACCATGGGTTCTACAATCTACTGGTGTTTTTGCTGATTTACGTGCCACTGAATCTGGTCATCGTCAGCCTCTATGTGCTGTACACAACAGTGCCGCATTTCCTGGCGATATTGTTCTTGGCGGTTCTTGGGTTGGCGTGCGGCGTCACAGTGGCGCTGCGGCACTACATTACGGTATTTGACCAAGGGATGTTTGACAGAATGCGCGCAGTTCCTGGCGAGTGCCAGTGGCAAGGAAACAACTACCCGCTGGTCGATCTGCTGCCGGCAGGCACGCAGAACTTCTGGGCTGGCAGCATGATGTGCAAGCCAGAGGATTTGAAATTCGAGGCGAGTATCGATGGCGAAGGTCTGCTTAGCGTCAATTGCTCGCAGAGCTCCGTGTACGTCGATATCCTGCCGGAGACCAGAGAGTGGCCGCTCAAGGACAAGTCCAAATGGCAGGTGTTCAATCACCGGGTGCTGGACCGCACAACACATGTTCCGTACACAAAGCCAATGCAGCTCAATCCGGGCACGCAGGCCGTGGTGGTGCGGTGCGGTACAGGTAGCAAGATCGTAACAAGGGTTAGCCCGCGGCCCTCGGAGCTGCCGAAATTCACGCCGCCCGCCGATACGCGCAGCCCGACCGAGCATTTGGAGGACCACCCGGGCGCGCCTCAGAAGCGGCCAAACGTGATGTTCCTGTTTGTTGACGCTGTCTCGCATAGACAGTTCTACCGGCGACTGCAGAAAACCGCAAAGGTGCTTGCCACCCTGCACGAGCCGGGCAAGACCGAACTGACCGAGCTCTTCCGGTACCACTCACTGGGTGTCAGCACCGACAACAGTACCAAGGCCATGTACATGGGCGAGATATTCCCTGGGCGCAACTCTCTGCCGATCTGGGCGTATTTCCGTGACCGCGGGTATGTTACTGCTCGCGTGGAGACGTCGTGCGAGGACTGGGCCACAACATATATTGCGGATATGTTCGATTCACTGGATTTTTCGGTCGGCGGACGCAGTCTGGACTATGAAATGTCGTCACCGTTCTGCATGCCAGAGTTTTACCCGAGCTCGGGCAACTCGTTTGGTAACTTCAAGGGCCCGTTCTCGATCACAGCAAGGTGTTTGTACGGGCGGCATGTGCATGAGTACGGATTCGACTATGTCAATCAGTTCAGGAAGGAGATGCGGGAGGCGAACGAAACCAGGCCGTACCTGATGATGCTCAATCTGATGGAGGGACACGAGGGCACGGGCGAAGTTCTGCGCTCGCTCGACAACAGGCTGTCGCAGTTCCTCGTGGAGCTGAAGGAGAGCGGGGAGCTGGAGGACACGGTGCTGTTCTTGCTGTCTGACCACGGTCTGCACATGGGTTTGAATTTTGCATTCCTAAACAGTGGGCAGATTGAGCACAAAAACCCGTTCTTCTCGATGGTCATGCCAAGCTATTTGCGCTCATACGTGGACCAGCACACTAGGCACGGGCTGTATACGAACGAGCAGCGCCTGACGACGCCGTTTGAGACGCATTATACGCTCAAGACACTGGCCAACTGGCCAAGGTACGACCAGCAGGATTTCGACCGCTCTCTGTTCACACCGGTGAAGGCGGCACGGACGTGTGCCGAGGCAGGCGTGGGAGCAAACTTTTGCATGTGCAAGTAAAGAAAATTTTGTATTTGCAGGTACCAGAATTACTCTGCTCGCGATGCGAGCTCGTCTGCTAGTCAGCATGGCTTGACATGTCGATAAGAGCATCACGGTGAACCGGTCATTTGAACGTGTCGGATGGTTGTTGGTGCAATGTCGATCATGGACATCTCCCACCTTGGTGGCCTGCTCAGCGCAGGCGCTTCAGCGCTGGCTCGCTGCTGCTGGCAACAGAATCGCCTGCTGCTGCACGCCTCTTGCACGGGTTCTTTGTTGCTGGAGTGGTGCCAGAAACATCGGCAGCAATGGCCGTAGAACGACAGAACCGTTCAGGAATATTGCCTGAATCACAGAGTGACTGGAAAATGAGTCTGAAGTTTAGAACTGCTGCGAGGTCGCGGTTCAAGAGTCGAGATGAACAGTCCCGCCTGTATTGTGCCATGGCCTGCTTACATGACTCGCTTGTATAGCGGAGAAGGCCATGGCACTTCACAGCTGGGTTCTTCGATCTCTGGTAAGGCCGTGGGTTGGGAACATACCGGAATATCTGCTACTGCTGCCGATGCAGCAGCAAGTGAATCAGCCGGTACTGCTGCAGTTGCTGCAGTAGCCTCTGTTTCATCTGATGGCTTCTGTGCAGGTGTATAAATACACACTTGACATGCATTATTGAACTCAGCCTTGGATACATTGCCCATTGTACTGTGCAGTGTGTTTTTGCGGCTGCGAATATCAATCAATTTGGCCAGAATCCGCTGTAGGCAACTGCCATAGTGCAACACAATGTTGTTCTTGTATGTTGTCATCAGCTCGGTATCCACGTATGTCGCTACCTGATTCATTTCGCGCACGCCATGTAACTCAATATCGCCATTATGTAATAGATAATCATAAATATGGTATCTAACTACATCACAGAAATCTGCGCTCGACAGTTCTGACCTGTCCTTCCGGTTGACGAAATCCTTGGCAGATATGAGTCTTCGCCTTCAGATTGTGATAAATAAATAAATAAATTGGACAAGTGAAACCCTTTTCACTAATACTGCAGTGTTAAAGGCATCATTGTCAGCTAGTTGATGGAGTAATATCCATCGTGCAAGCATATATGTATTCCCTTTGATGATATTGGCGCTGTATACAAATTGCTCTGGGCAGGACAACATAGAATCGCGGAAGCCAATACCACCAAGTGATGTCTTTATGACAGTAGTGCTAGGGGTAATATTCATTTGAGAAATTCAATAGGCAAGTAAGAAGAGAAATGATGCTGTTCAGTTTTGCTTTATTGCAAATGCATAGCATTAGGAACTTTTTATTAAAAATGATCTGGCTTGCATGGTTCTTGGGGCCCTTAGCACTGATACAGTCTCTTGAATCAGTCTATACAGACTGGGTCCATTGTGGCCCAAATACTACTGCTTACGCATGTTCATAAGACAAATTAATTTGTAAAATAAACCCACAAATATTGCATGACCGCTAGAAGAGCTATATGGCCTTATTCAATAGATGCTCATAAATAAATATCCAAAGAGTGTTGCGCAGCCGGTGATGACCACCATGATGATGCCATGGAAGTTATCGAGTCGACCGACAATGAGAGCAGCTCTTGCGCTGAACCAATGGAGATATATAGTGGAGACCTGTGACCACTACAATACCAGCCTGTCACCCTGGTTTCACCGATGAGGTCAGATGCCGCACAAGATCAAAAGGAGTTTACAGAGCAAGTCGCGCAAACTCGCTTTGAGGTTTAAAAGTTTTTTTTAATCAATTAAAAAGTTTCTGGCGGACGGTTAGACACTTTTTGGGCTATAAAATCTTATATATAGGTAAAGAAGTAAAGATAAAAATAACGATATTTTTAATGGATTTCAAGATCTATTTGTTCAAGAAGCCAAATATGTAAGCAAGATCGGTGGGAAAATGGTTCTGGCATTTATTCGCTGTATGACTTGGGGATCTCCAGGCCGACGCGGTTGGCAGTCTTGGTGATGCGGTCGCTTTCGGGCATCTTGGGCTGGAATTCGTCGAGTAGCTCTTTGTACCTGCGGTTATTCGTCAGGTAGGTAAGCACGGTTTGGGCCTTTTGGAGGTCGGGGGTGGCGGACCATTTGAGGCGCAGCTGGGTGGCCCAGAAGCGGTTCTGGCTGACCGATGTGAATTGCTTGTTGACTTCGCGCAGGAGCTGGCGGTAGATGTGCAGGTGGCTTGTGGACATGGTTTGTGGGGGGGGGGAGTTATTAAAAAGTTAAGAGCTACTCCCTATTTTTTAGGCTGTGGATTTTGTGTTCCGCTTTTCGGAAGATCAGATGTAGTATGGTTTCTGCTACTGTCGCCTGTGATGACGCAGTGGTGCGGCGTAGCTGATATTGGTTCGCTGGCTCTCCTCTTCCTCCAACTTTTTTAATACCATTTTTTGCTTCTGTCCGGTATTTCGTAAGTTTCTTGGCGGGGTGGGAGGAGTTCGGCTCTACTTTTTGCCTGACAACTAGAGATAGCTCTGGATCACGCCACAATGCCTGGCGCCTTCATATGTCGGCCGTTGCGCTCAAAAACTGCTCACTAATCTTTTTCTCTCTCTTCTCCCACATTGCATACAAAAACCACGCCATCGAGGAGTTCTACAACTGACGCTATGAACGGAGTAGGGCTGCTGACAATGATACGCGGACTCTTGGCGCTGACCCTAGTGGTGGCAGTATTCTCTTTCCTCCTCGATCTGTTTGCACTCCAACCGATTTCGCGGCTGCAAGGCACATCCAAGCTCGTAACCAACCTCTTCAAACCCCCAAGCATGGTTCCACGCACAAACATCCTAGTAATCGGCGGCGGACTGGCCGGGCTCTCGGCAGCGACCGAGGCGCTCCACCAGACGCGCAACATGGCCGGCATCACAGTGACTCTGCTGGACAAGGAGGCACGCACAGGCGGCAACTCAGCCAAGGCATCGTCGGGCATCAACGGAGTGTACACCAGGACGCAAAAGGCCAACGGTATTGAGGACTCACTGGAGCTGTTCTCAAAGGACACGGTCAAGTCGGGCCATGGCAGATCAAACGAGACGCTGGTGGGGAAGCTGACGAGCGAGAGCACGCAGGCGGTGACGTGGCTGCAAGAGCAGTTCGGGCTGGACCTCGATGTGCTGGCGCAACTGGGCGGACATAGCCGGGCGCGCACGCACCGGCGGCCAGACATAAACGGCAAGCCGCAGCCAGTCGGCTGGGGCATCGTCAGCACGCTCGCCAAGCACCTGGCCAAGCACGACCCCCAGCGGTTCAGTCTGGTCACCGGAGCGCGCGTCACCGAGCTTGTCCAAAAGAACAGCCGCGTCACCGGCGTCGTTTACCAGGCTGCTGAGACCACTGAGAAGCTGGACTCGGACATTGTGGTTCTGGCGACTGGCGGATTTGCCGGCGAAGGCAGAAACGCCGATCTGCTGCAAAAGTATGCCCCACAGCTGGTCGGCTTGCCGGCCACCAATGGGCCGTTTGCCACTGGCGATGGCATGAAGTTGGCTGCGGCGGTGGGTGCGCAGCTGGTGGACATGGACCAGGTGCAGGTGCATCCGACTGGCTTTGTCAAGCGCGGTGATGCTGGTAATCCGACAAAGTTCCTGGCGGCCGAGGCGCTGCGCGGCGACGGCGGCGTTTTGCTGACGGGCCAAGGCAGACGGTTTGTCAATGAGCTCGAAACGCGTGACAAGGTCACTGACGCCATCAACCAGCACTGCATTAGCGATCTGTGCGCGCGCTACCCTGGCGACTACGTAGTCAATGAGCCACAAGCTGCCGCCTATCTTGTGCTGTCCGAGCAGGCCGCCAGCAAGTTCGGTCATGGGGCTTTGGGTTTCTACCAGAAAATGGGGCTAATCCAGAAGGCCGACAATCTGCAGGCACTGGCCGAGGCGCTGCGCGTGGAGCCGGAGACCTTGAGTCAGGCGCTGACAGGACACGACCAGGCGAGGCGGTCGGGCAATGACGAGTTTGGCAAGCATGTGTTCCCTGCTGACGCTGTCAGCTCTGGCGAATATTACTGGGGCGTGGTCACGCCCAGCCTGCACTACACTATGGGTGGCGTGCGGTTCGACGAGCACGCGCGGGTGCTGCGCGCCGACGGCTCCCCGATCCACGGCCTGCTGGCTGCTGGTGAGGTCACTGGCGGTCTGCATGGCGCCAACCGCCTGGGCGGCAATTCGCTGCTTGAATGTGTGGTGTTTGGCAGGGAAGCTGGCCGCCAGGCTGCGCTGGCTGTGAGCAGCTAAATTTAGGTTTTGGGTAGTGCTAGCTTTTATAACAATCAATGCCAAGATTCTGCGGAGATTTCCCGCATCACAATGGGTGCTGGCTGTCCACTCAACTGTTTCGGCGATCGAGTCGCTGTGCACCCCGGGTGCAAATAATGAGGCGGCAGACTACCTGTGTCTGTATTCCTAGGCTTGAGTAGGCGAAATTTGTCCCTCCGATCATTCCCCGATATAGCCAAAAATAACAGGCGCGAAAACGGACTTGTTTCCGTATACGCAGCACCACGGAAAACCTGGACACCATGCAGGCTTGTGTGGCAGTGTAGAAACAATGCTTCTCCCCTAGTGGCTGCTCTCCAGTACTCCAAAGTCAAAGTGAGGGTTTTTTTGGCTCTACGGAACATGGGGTTTAGGTCTCGTCGCACACCTAGTGGGCAATTCTGCCCGGGGAAGAGCCAGCCATTCGCTGGTGCCACCATCATGCAAAGGTTTGTAATCAGAGCACCACACTAGGGATGACTAAAGTGCAATTCGTGTGTGGATAGCCCTCCCCAGCAGAGGCAGTTTTTCTTAAAAGCGTGGCCGAATCCAAGCTTTCGTTTTCCGCTTTGCTTCCAACGCTTTTTCCCCCATTTATTCATTTACGTCAAAGGAGTTCAGAATTTTTTGTATTTTCATTGTTTCCGCGACAAAGCCCTCTCCTCTACTTTCCTGTATAGAAGTGCACCACCGGCCTTTTTCCTTTCATAGATAACGCTTTACTTTTTTCTTTCATACTTTGATGGACAGTACGCTTTCGCAGGAGACGCAGCAGCAGCAAGAGAACGCTCAGCGGTACCGGTCAGACCGGCGTCCCTCGCTCCAGGCGTCGTGGTCAGAGACAACGCTGGACAGACACAGCAATACGAGCCATAGCAGTCTTCTATTACTTGACCCACAACCGCTAGCGCCAACGCATATGCAGCAGGTGCGGACAATGCAGTACTCGACAGCAGAGCATCCAGCGCAGCTGCCACGGCGGGTCTCGACCCCGGCACCCGTGGCCATACAGCAGGAACCACGGCGGTACAATTCGCACGGGCACCGGGCACCACCATTGCCTCTGCGCACGTCGCTGGATGTGCGTCGGCGGCCGACAGACATGTCGCCGTTAACACCCCTGACAACGCGGATCCACCGGACTTCGGCAACCATGCCTACGGATCTGAATGTGATCTCGGCACCGCCGGTCACGTCATTTGTAGCAGTGGAGCCTAGCGCACCGCCTATGCCTTCAGAGCCCAGCGAGATGGCGGAGCCCGAGAGCCTCAGCACCAGCAGCAGTTCCAGCGGGCTGGCGTCGCTGCGGGGCGTGGAGAATCCGCATATCCGGCACGAGCCAACGATGCCACCGGAGGAGGTGCAGCGGGTGGCTTTGCGCAAGGCCAAGGAGTACGGTGGCGAGCAGATGTTCAGCGACAAGGTGTTGAATTTCCGCGATATCGGCGCCAGCGTCATCAAGCTGCAGCTCAAGCTGCACGATGAGCGCGGGCTGTCGAAAAAGGAAGGGCCGATGCCCGGCGTGGTGTTCCGATCGGCCGAGCTCGGGTCGGCCGGAGAGAGAGACGTCAAGACGCTGTTTTCCAGATACGGTATCCGCACAATCATTGATTTGCGGTCGGAGCTGGAGGCCCGGGCCAGCGACATCCTGACCAAGCACTATCCCGCGTCACTGGAGCCGACGCCGGGCCAGAGCATGGAGAAGCTGGTCAAGCTGCGGCAGCAGCAGATCCGCCAGACCATCGTCGAGGTGGCGGCGCACGACTACGAGGGCGCGGCCAAGCCGTGGGAGCGCACCGGCGACTCGCAGCATGCGTGGACGCAAAAGAACTCGCTCCGGTACTCGCGCATGCTCGGCGATGCCCGCAACGACCCGTTGGCCCGGGCGCTTTCGCACCTGTATGATCAGCGTGGATCAGACTCCGAGACCCAGATCACTGGGACCGCGCCATACGTGCCTAGGTGCGACGTCACCGAGCAGGTGCCTATGGCTGTGCATATAGAGCCGCCAAGAGCCCCGCTGCCGGCGATTCCGTCCGAGCCCACGAGTCCAGTGGAGAGTAGGGAGGTGCCGAGGCCAATTATCCGGCCGACGCGCAACAGCGTGGGCTCGGCACTGGACTGGGGCGATGACACGCTGCAGCATCTAAGGTCGTGCTGGGATCACACGACGTCTCAGCTGGGCGGTTTGGCGGCTGATGGCAGCGTCATCGCTCCCCCGCCAGCTGTGCATATTGAACGGGAGCCTAGCCCCGTGCCCGCCCCGCGCCCGCACATCACCATCATCACACCTTCGGTGCAGGCAGCCGAGAACGACGCCAGTGCCAGCAAGGGTGATGATGCTGATGAGCTGTTGTCAATCTCGAGCGGTGCCGAGGAGGACATCGAGGAGGGACTTGACGACTACGAGGACAGCGACAGCGGGATCAAGATGACCAAGCAGCCAGGCGACGACATGGCGTTCGGGCTCAAGCGCGTCAGCAACCCGCCAGCGCGGCCCTCGATGCAGAGTCTCTCGCATTTGTCGGACAAGAGCAGGCACAGCGAGAGTCCCGACGATCTGGCGATACCCAAGCTGACCACGCACCGCGCCAGCACTGCACCAATAGAGGAGTCGGATGCGTCGGAGCGGACCGAGGGGATGGCGGCCTGGCGGCAGTCGACGCCAGAGCATGATCAAGGCATGCGGTTCGCCGAGCGCGGGCGCAACCGGCGACGCATGGTGCGTAGCAATCCGCCGGGGATGCAGCCGGGGCGGACGATCATCGAGAACCGGTTCGACGGGCGGCGGCGGCGGTTCCGGTGCAATTTGCTGGGCGACAACTACCGGCGCAAATGCGTATGGGCCAGCGCCCCGTGGTCGACCAAGCTCAAGGTGATTCTGCGGTTTGCGACGTTCAACAAGGCCGAGGCGATCCGCACCATTGGGCGCGAGGTGCTGGCGCCGCGCGGGCTGGCTGGGTCGTACGAGGACTATGTGGACTATTGTAAGGAGGAGTTTGCGTCGGTGATGCGCATTTTTGCCGATCCGTGTGCCTACCCGATTCTGTTCCACTGCCAGCACGGCAAGGACCGCACCGGCATTGTGGCCGCGCTGCTGCTAGGCATTCT
This sequence comes from Linderina pennispora, assembly GCF_002104995.1. NCBI lineage: Eukaryota > Fungi > Kickxellomycota > Kickxellomycetes > Kickxellales > Kickxellaceae > Linderina > Linderina pennispora. The sequence continues at coordinate 323,776 of NW_024468259.1, forward strand.
GGAGGTCGATGACGAGATCATTGCCCAGGACTATGCGCTGTCGCAGGCCAATCTGGTCTCGGTGCGCCACCGCATGGAGACGCTCGATATGGGCGCTGTGGGCCTGCCGCCCAGCTTCTGCGATACTCCGGCGCCGGTAATGCGTAACCTGCTGCGCCATATCCGCAAGAACTACGGGTCAGTGCGCGGCTACCTGCGCACTGCCGGCATGCGCGAGCAGGAAATCAACACCGTCGCCTGGTGTCTGCGCGGTAACTTTTGCGGCATCGTCCACGCCCAGTCGCGTCTGGCGCAGTCCCAGGCCCGCAAGATGTACCTGCGCCCGTCGCTGGCCAGCTCTGATTTGTTCGACCGCCCCAAGGACCAGCACCGCGAGCGCAAGGACTCGCGTGTGGAGGTCGAGCAGACTAGCTGAGAAGGCTATAGTTTTTTCTTGTACTGAGAATCACAATTGCCCCCACCCGTAATTTATTGCCTAGTAGCACCCATTGGCTTGCCGCTCAGTTGCCTGTGTTCCAGGCCTCCCGCACTACACCGCACCGCATGCACAATGGCCTAACTCCAGGGGGAATATAGCAGTGCGCGTGCCTCCCTGTTTAGGATGCCCTCATTGTGCAGGCTCTCCTGCTTCTTCCCAGCACTGGCGGACCAGACGAGTCTAACCTCGCCCCTCTCATGTCTCCGCGACACCTGCAAGAGCCACAATTTCCCTGTATCTTTTCTACTCTCACTATCCAGAATGCTCACATCTCCGCTGCTTCGTGTCGGCCGGTGGTCGGCAGCAGCCACAGGTTTCATGGCGGTTTGCCTGGTGCAGGCCACAGTGAACATCGCCTTCTCAGCACATTTCATTGCACGACTGCGGGCGCAGGCGCCGGACTCGCAATACATCGTCTATGACAGCGGATGCATCGCGGCCCAGGTATTTGCAGCTGCACTGGCCTACGGCGGGCTGCATGTGCGCAGCTTCCCGCTAGTGACGACAGCGACAGCATTCGATGTGGTGCTGGCAGTATTTCGGGCAGCGCAGCTGGCGCAGGCGCATATGGGCGTGGCGGGAATGCAGGCAGCCAGCATTGCGGTGACGCTGGTGGGGTGCGCAGCGAAGGCGTATGTGGAGAGCCGATGGCTGCGGCGGGAGTTCGGATGGCAGGTGTACCGGGCGCTGGGCGCCGACCGCGCAATGCAGCGCATGTTTCTGCTGCACCAGGTGCTATTGTCAGTCAGCATTCTGGGTGCTGCGGTGTTTGTCGAGTTCTGGCTGCTGGTGGCTGTAGCGCAGGCGGACGGGTGGCTGCGCAATGTCTTTATTTTGGTCCTGGCGGCCGTCCTAATAACCATGGTTTTGTTTGCAGCCGTCCAGGAGCTGCCATGGGTGATGCGTGCATGTGCTGCTGTGCTCATTGCCACACCGGTGTACTTTATCTACATGCTGGTTGCGGTCAACCGCCAGGAGCGGTACCGCGGCGGCCGCAAGTACCTAAGCGTGATGCTGACCGTACTTGTGCTTCTTGACAGTGCTCTGGCTATGCTCTGCATTGCCGTCTGCCGCACCTTCAACCGTGGCCTGCGCCAGCGGCTCCGCCGGTTCCAGATCATGGCCCGTGGCGAGGTCGATCTAGCTGCCGTCTCCAAGCCCGCCGCGGATCGCCCGGAGAAACCACCGCATGCCCTGACCCTGCGCTTCCGCATCGAAGACCTCGACGCCCCCATCCGCTCGGCCATATGCTCAGTGCGCTCCGAGCACAGAGACGAGGTGCGCCGCTGGGAAATACTCGCTCCGGGCATTGCTGATCCCGAGCTCGTGCGGTCGTTTGTGTCCGACAAGGCTGTGCTGTCTCGATCGGCTATGTCTGACCCGCTGCCCTCCTCGGTCGGCAGCTCCGTGTCGTGTGTCTTGTCGGCTGGCGAGCTCGCTGCCGCTGCTCCACCATCGACCCTTTCGTCGTTCCCCAGCGCCAGCTTCTCTGCAGTCACCAACGAGCCGTCGTTCGTCGGCACCAGAGACTTTGAGGATGACAAGGCCCTGTACGATACCCTGCAGCGTCCGCTGGAGCTCAGAGTCACCAACCCTGATGTCCGCACCCAAAAGAGCCGTCTCGCCCCATCGACTGTCAGCTCCTCCACCGACACCCTGCGCACTGCCCTATCATCGCTCCAGGAGGATCCCGACCAGGGCTTCGATGTTGTTTCCATGCGCGAGACCAAATCCAAAGCATCGTTTGAATCTGCCAATTCTCTGCCTCCGCCAGCATATTTCCCCTCCACATCCAAGTAGCTTTGCAAAAGACAACTATGTATTTTTTTTCATTTCCATCCATTTATTTCTTTTTCAATAGAGATTTCAATACCGCTATATGGTGATGCCTGGTAGACGTGGAGCACAGAGTGCGTGGCCATCTGGAGTAAATCCATGAACGCCCGCGCTGCAACACGCCGCTTGTTGTGTGGTGCCTGGACCAAGTCGCCGAACTGTGCTGTGCCCGTTCTGCTGATTTTGGATACAACAAAATGATAGAATTTGCGCGAATCGTCGTTGGGCATATCACGCTCGTTACCCGCATTCCTGGTGTCAAGAAACCCATCCAAATCATCATCCCCATCATCACCTGCTCCTATGTCCCTATGCGCTGCTGGCATATCTGCGGTCAGTTCAAATTCTTGCACCTCCAACTCATCCGCTGATGGTGGGTCCAGTGACGCCAAACGCGATGGTGTCGACTGCACGCTAGCCGCATGTGACCCGCCGTGCCGAGATCCAACTCCAGGGCTCGACTCTGTGCGCATCGAGACTGACACTCTGCGCTGTGCCATCTCGCCAGCACCGGGGTTCAGCCAGGGAATATCCAGCTCAATGCTATGCAGCTGCAGCTCTTCTTCCTCGCGCTCAAACATCCGCCGGGCCACCTCAGACGGTGACTGTCCACGCCCCATCTCCAGCTCAAAGTGCTCGTCAGATACAATGCTTCTATAGTCGAGCCCTGCATCTATGCTTGGCTTTGGTGAGCTGCTCGGCATTGCAATATGCATATCTCCATCATGAGCCGTTTCGCCCAGCAGCCTAGAGAACACTGACAGTCTGCCTGCCGATGTCGCAGCAGCGACTACCAGCGAGATCCGGTGTTCTAGGTTCACCCGTTTGCACTCAGCGACCCTAGCCATCACCTTACTTCGCTGCGCTGCCTGCCAGTAGCACGTATTACCCCACAGATCCGTCACCCGTGCCTGGTATGTCGCAGCCAACTGTTGAGCAAGTGGGCGTCCATTCGGCGCAATACTGTTTAGTCGCCGCCGCTTTGGTAAGTGGTCCGGGTCTGTTGCTGCATCTCTGCTGTCTCCAGAATCCCAGTCGCGCAGAACACTATTCTCAACTTCCTCTAGCACTCGGTCATCAGCCTCTGCGGCTGGTGCATGCAAGATCGGATCTGCATCGCCAAACTTCAGCGTTGCATGATCTGTCGGGTCCAGGCATTGCAAGACACCACCCAGCTGCCCTGGTGTAACATTCCTTATCAGACCCTCTGCCGGGATTTGCGACAAAAAATACATCTCTGTCCTTGCGCTAGTTGCCGTAGTGCCAGTGTGCGAACGCTGGGGCTTTGCAGCCCCACCGCTACCCGGTCTGGCAATAAACTGGATATTTCCTCCACTGTCAAAGTGGACGGGTACCTCGGCATCAAACAACAGATGCTCAAAATCATCATCCATCCCACAGATACCATCATCCGCTGCCAGCAAAAGCGGGTCGAGGATCGAGTTTGATCTGCTGCTGGTACTACTGTTACAGTCAACCGAGCCGGAACGAGGTACTTGTACGTCAGGAAGCGAGATGGATGCCCAGTCACTGGTATGCGGTGCGATGCGAGCGTTGTGGTCAAGCTTGCTGTCCTTGAGATCTACGTCGGCAGACTTGATCCATCCCAATTCACGCAGCCGTTTCACAGTCTTCTGGGCTGACACTTCGTTCCCACTACCCTCAGCGCCTATAATAGCCAGCTGTATATCAGTGCTTCCCATGCGAGTCAATGTACGTCGGGACTGTGACATCAGGTAGTGTGATCGGACGCACATCCTGAAGTGTTGTCGTGGCAGTGGTCGCATTCCAGGTAGCATCATGCTGCTGGCCGATAACCCAAGGCGTCGATAGAACGCGCACCCATGTCGAGTGGCAGTCAGTATAGAGTAACATGGCCTTGCGCTGTAGCGCGCGTACTAGGCCGATCAGCAGTGTCGATGTCAACCGCAGAGCCATTGGCGCCCGAGGCGCGAGCAGGTCCTGGCAGGCAGCTGGGATGTCAATACTGCTCAGTTCATTCGCTGTGATGCGCCGCCAGCGAGACCGCTCGCCCATTGTCGCCAGCAACCAGATTGTGCCAAAGTGGTGCCCGCGCTTGCAAAGCAAATCCTGGGAATAAAACATGCCAAGGTAGTCGAAAACAGGGGGGATGCAAGGCATGCAAGTATGCACATCCTCGGCTCTTCCCTTCGCTCCCTCCCTTTTTAACTGGAATCATCCTTGAATGATGAATGCTATGTGTATGCGCATACATTTATTTCAAGCTCAGACCCGCCATGAGCCAGCAGCAGATGCAATCAAAAGCTTCTTTTGTACCCTTCTAGTGCTTGATGACAACATGCACTTCATAAACCAGGGCTAACCTGCAGAAAAGTATGAGTTAATTCAATATCCATACCGGCTGGAACCATGTTTCTTTCGCTTCACATGGATGTGCGGTATAGCAGCGGGTCATCCCTTTGGCAACCCATCACTCAGTGCACACAGGCTGAAAGCGGAGAGAATGGAAAATGTATTTGCGGGAGAAAAAATAAGGTAAACACAGGTAAAAATTTTGATGTTAGCACAGGGAGAATATGTGTTTTTGATCCACGAGACAAGAGCGCGTGCTTAGTTGGCAGCAACCTCCTTCTGGATATTGTGGTGGAACTTTACGTTGTCCTCAGTGACCTCGGTTCCGCCGATAAAGACACGCTCCTACGTTGAGGTTGTCGTCGAGAACCAGCACATCGGCATCGGCGCCAAACTGCAGGGTGCCCTTGCGATCGGTGATGCCGAGCATCTGGGCCGGGTGCAGAGTTGCGTTCTCCAGGGCCTCGACCTTGGACGCACCGGTGAACTTGATGAAAGTTGCGCACGCACTGGGCCAGCGTGGCGAATCGAGCCGGCGATTGTGTTGGTACCCTTGATGTAGACGTGGCCGTTGTGTACGTCGACGTCCATATTGCCCAGCTTGTAGTAGCCCTCGGGCAGGCACTGCGCCGACATGGCATCGGTGACAAGGCAGGCACCCGTGGGGTGCGCGTAGTAGGCAATCATGACCGAGTGCGGGTGGACGTGGACACCGTCACAGATAATGCCGTAGTAGGGGCGGGACTCGGAGGCACCCAGCAGACCGATGATTCCAGGGTCGCGCTGGTGGAAGGCAGCCATGGCATTGAACAGGTGGGTCACCATCTTGGCGCCCTTCTTGTGCGCCTCGTTGGCCTGGGCTGTCGACGCGTTCGAGTGACCCGATGAGATGTTGATGCCGGTGGCCTCGATCAGCTGGGGGATCGAATCCATGATGCCCTCGACCTCAGGGGCCATAGTCACGTAGGCGACGTTCTTGCGCAGGTTGTCGAGGCCATAGCACTCATCAAAGTCCGCCAGGCCGTTCTTGGCCGTGCGCAGTGTGGCCTCCTCGTGAGCACCCTTCTTCAGCGGCGAGATGAAGGGTCCCTCGACGTGCGCACCCAGGATCGCGGCGCCGTTCTCGAGCGAGCCCTCGCGGGGCCCCAGATACGGCAGCACCTTGCGGTACACGTCGGGGCGCGAGCTGACCTGTGGTCGGGCAGTACGCCGTACAGCCCTGCAGCAGCAGACCCTTGGAGACGTTGATCGACAGCCTCCTGGATGATCTCGGTGTCGTTGGAGAAGTCGAAGCCGTACGCGCCGTTGAGCTGCACATCAATGTAGCCGGGCGACACGATGCCTCCCTTGCAGTCGATGCGCACGTCCGGGACACGGTTCTCCTCCCAGAACATCTTGGCCGGATCGATGATCTTGCCGTCCTGGACATATAGGTAGTCCTCGACCAACTTGTGGTCACGCAGGATGCGGCAGTTGTAGAACTGGGTGATGGGGCTTGCTGACTTTGACATTGTGGCAAAAGCTTTCAACCGGAGATAAAGCAAAAGGTGTGTGGAGAGAGGGTAATTAATTAAGAGACAAGGGAATAAGGGCGGTGGTGTATAATGAAGAAACAAGGAAAGGGGCAGGAAATGGACGGCCGGCTCTCGACCTCCCCTTATATAGGGCCCTGGAGCAGCGGCAAACTTTTTTCTTTCTAGCGGCTCGCCGGCAGGCGCTAGGAGTGGGGGCGGGCATTTGTGCCGCTCTAAGCTTGTGCTGTGACCACTTGTTCCCGACCACTGGCCAAGGGGATAATGGCCCATTTGCGCTTTTCCTCCTTGAGCCCACCTCACTGGTTGTCTGCCCAACCACACCACACCATTCCGCACCTCGGCGCATCAGCACACTTTTTTCGCTTTATTATCGCTGGCCGCACCAGCAATCCACTGTGCACGGCGCTGGTCATGCATGCCGGCGTGGCCAATGGGCGTGCGGCAAAGGGCATTTGTTCGGCCATTTGCCTGGGGGAAGTTGCGAATTTAAAAAACTTTGGGGAGGATGGATCGTGGATGTGCTTTTCGTAGCTCACCAAGATGCACATATTTTCTGCAAAGACGGCCAATTGTTAGGCCAAATTGCACCATGGCACGGATGCCAGACGCGCTCTTGTCCATGACTAGGCATAGACAATCGGATAGGCGTGCATGATTACATTAGCTGGCAGGCACTGGTGCAAAAGCGAGCTCCTGTGTGGATGGAGCGATATATCTCTGGGTGTGTGCCATCAGCCAGGACTACATACCCGAAGCATCCAGAATGCCAGCACTGGGTGTCACATGAAAAGCTGCTGTTGTCAGATTGAAGGCCACACTCAAAGCGAGTGCAAATCCTGCAATTTCACCTTCAATCCACGCCCCTCCCAACACGGATGCCCACTCTGCAACGCCAGCGCCGATTAGTCGTTGATGGCACCGCGCCTGCAGTAGAAATGGATGGCGCAGCATGCATTTCCCCTCCCCGTTTCCCAAATCCGGGCTATTAACTGCTCCTGCTGGCCGAAATATTGGCCGCTGCAGGCTGCCTGCCAGCCGCGCCATTCAACTGCCCGACCGCGACCCCCGATGTCTGCTGGCCAGCTGTTTTCGCTCCTCCCCCAACGAGCCCACTGCGAAGATGCTTCCAGACTGCCAGTGCTCAGTCGAGCGTGCCTCAACCCCGAGAATTTGTCCGCGGGTGTAACCAGTAGCATTTGCGACGAGGTTGCCGACAGCGTAGGCAGCGAGACAGGGCAAGTAGAAAATTGGTCATGTCGGCATGACCTGGCTACTCGCTGCGGACAGGGTATTAAAATGCATGCACCAGGCAATTGTTGGTGCAAACCGCCTGGCCGTGTCCTTTTGCCACATGGGGGAGCAGCCTTGCGGGCGAAAACGAGCGCAATATCGTCGTGCATGCCGTCTGCGTCAGAATAAACAAAAAACAGGTCTGCTGGTTGCGTACCCGAGGGTTCTGGCTGGATTCAAAGGCGCACCCTCCCCCGCACTCTGTTCTGGGCAGCCAGACGCAATAGCAGCAGTAAAGAAAAGCAAGGGCAGTGATAATGATAAGTGTCAGGTGAGCAAATTTTGTCGTCTGTAGCCCTGGTCCTCGGCACCCAGCTTACAGCAGCATCCCCAGCACCGCGATTTCCTATTTATCCCCATGAAATAAGCGCCTCTTTTTCGTCTCTTGGGCGTCTCCTGCTTTTCTCTTTTGCTCTCATCGCGATATTTCTTCTCCACCCAGGGTTTTCATCTCCCTGTATTCTTTTTACCCTGTTAGACTATTTTTTCTAGACGCCTCGGCCGCTTCTCTGTATCTATTTTGCCAGCCAAGCCAGATACAACGCGCAAGGACTATATATCTGAGCAAAGCAGAACAGGGGGTTCAGTCACCCAACGCCGTATTCGAATGCGTCTCATTATTCGGGAGGACCCGAAGGCTGTTGCCTACTACACAGGTAAGAGCACACGGCAGTCGTCCTCCTCGAGCATTTATAACCCACCACAACCACCGCTCCAGCTAATTGCCCAAATTTCTAGCCAACTATGTCCGCCAGCGAATCAATGAGTTCAAGCCCACGCGCAAGAGGCCGTTTGTAATGGGGCTGCCCACAGGCTCGACACCCGTCGAGGTGTACTGGCACCTGGTGGACTTTTACAAGCAGGGGATCCTGTCGTTCAAAAACGTGATAACCTTCAGCATGGATGAGTACGTCGGTCTCCCACGGTCGCACCCAGAGAGCTACTGCTCGTTCATGCACCGTCATCTTTACGACCACATCGACCTGAAACCTGAGAACATTTACATGCTTGACGGTAACGCCGAGGATCTGGCTGCTGAGTGCCAGCGCTACGAGGAGTGCATCAAAGACGTCGGCGGCATCGAGCTGTTCCTGGGCGGCATCGGCCCCGACGGACACATTGCCTTCAACGAGCCTGGCAGCTCGCTCGAGTCGGTGACGCGGGTCAAGACCCTGGCGTACGAGACAGTGCTGGCTAATGCGCGGTTCTTTGGTGGCGATGTTAACAAAGTGCCCAAGCTGGCGCTGACTGTCGGCGTGGGCACAGTGCGTGCAGCGCGCGAGGTGCTGCTGATCATCACAGGCGCGCACAAGGCGGTTGCGCTGGCCAAATGCATCGAGGAGGGCGTCAACCACATGTGGACCGTGTCGGTTGTGCAGCTGCATCCGTCAGCCATGGTCGTGTGTGACGAGGACGCGACGCTCGAGCTGCACGTCAAGACCGTGCGCTACTTTAAGAGCATTGAGCAGGTGCAGGAGCAGCTGATCGGGCGCCAGAACATTGGGCTCAAAGGCTCGATCTCAAAGCTCTCTGGAGCCAATGCCAACCACCAGCCCGATGCCCCACAGCCAGAGGCGGGGAAGCAGATTTCTGACGACGAGTCGTCGTCGGACGAGTCCTCAGCGGAGGACACAAAGATCACTTCGACCGTCGCCCCACCTGCCAGCAGTCGCAGCGATGCACATGGCGTAAGAAGCAATGGCGCTCTTACGTCCGCTGCCACTGCTGGCAATCCCTTTTAAACACCCCCGTCTCCTGCAAATCCCAGTCATCCGCAAGATCCCTTCGCAACCAACAACGCCAAACCAACAACAACAACGACACCAGCGCCAACGCCAACGCCAACAGCGACGCTGATAACAAACCAGAAAACGTGATCCCAGCAGGCAGCACGGCACCCAACAGTGACCAGATCCTGCCCGCATCCAGTTCCAACTCGCCAGCCCACCTGTCGACCAAGCGCCCCCACGGTTCGTCGCCCGTCGCCGAGTCCCCCGAGTCCATTAGCGATAATGGCGATGAAAATGACGAGCGCATGTCAGAGGAATACGAGGAGAGCGTTCGCCGGCTACGGCTACGGCTACCCCGACGGCGATGATAGCACGGAGCATTACCCGCGCTTCATGTTGCCTCGAGCCTCAGGCATGAGCACCATGGGCGAAATCCACTCGTTCGCTCCGTCGCCCAATACCCGCTCGCCTGCCGGTTCCATGACCAACCTGGCAGCTAGCTACGACCAGACATCAGTGTATCCGTCGACGTGGCACGAGTACGAGGACCAGTTCAACTACTTTTACAACTGCCATTTCATCGAGCAGGACTACTACGACTACCTGGCCAACAACATGCCGGCACAGGCAGGCGACGATGATGGTGCGTCCCAGGGTGACGACGGCGACGAGGAAATGGAGGACGCGTCGTACTCGGAATCCGATGCCAGCGACGCTGACGCAGATGTCATAGGGCTTGATGCCGACATGGGCCATGTCGCAAGACCACTGTCGCCCAATACCAATGCGTCGCTCGAGTCTTCTGGAACCACGCTGCGTGCTGCGTCTGCAGCTGCGTCGCCCGCATTGCCGCCGCATTGCGCCGCTGATGCCGGCAATCACTCGTGAATGACCTTGGTCCAAGATCCACCATGCCTTCCTCGCGTGTTGTTATGAGGGATCTGCCACAGTCCGCTGCGTTGCAGTGTGCGGTTTTTGAAAGTGCCAAGCCAGGATTTCTAGGCCTGTCTGCTTTCCCTCTCGTTTTTGTTCTGTCGTTGTCTTGTTCTGTTGTTTGCTTCCTTTCCTTGCGGTGGATTATTCCGGGTCTCTGTTTTTGGCGAGCAGAGTGCCTTGGGATTCTCCCTATTCTCTCCCACGACCATTTCTTTTTGGTACCATCCTTCCCACCTACTTTTCCTTCCCTAAACTGTATATGTAATTCCCGAGACGGGGGATTGTTCTTCATTAATAAGAATTACCTTTCAAAAAACACCTCATGTGATACCCGCACCACATAATATATATATATATATTGTTGCGCGCCCGCTGCGGCTGTCCCTGACGTCGACATGTCAGCCGAATCAGGTGCCAGCAAGCCAGGTGCCAACGAGAGCCCTGCTACAGCCTACAATATGGAGGTAGAGTCTAGCCTCTGACAAGTTGCACAGACGGCCGTATTGAAACCTCCCCTGCGCAACTCGTCTATTCCCTTTTCTCTCTTTCTTCAGCATTAAATATAACTTTTAAAATCCCCACACATTCAACAAACATAACAATGCTACTATAATGTAAATGATGTCTGGCCCTACTCCATGGCGCCTACAGCTCCGCCAATCCGCTTTCTCAAGGGAATGTGCTTGATGAACAAGACAAAGAGCATAGACAAGCCAGGAAAATGCCAAGAAGGTATAGTACACCATGTGCAGGGACTCGACATAGGCATGAATCACCGCCATGCGCACGTCGGCCGGAACACCTTGCTCCCAGATGATGCTCTGGTTGCTGATGGCGCCAAAAATAATCTTCTCTGCCTCGGGGAACTTGGCAACCACCTTGACCAGCAGCGGGCTCAGCTTGTTCTGGAAGATGCTCTGGGCGATGGCCAGGCCGATGGCGCTGCCCAGCATGCGAATGGTCATCAGCAAGGTCGTGGTGGTAGCGACGTCCTCCTGGTCAACAGCATTCTGGGCGCAGGTGATCATGGACTGCATGGACAGGCCAAGGCCAGCACCAAATACAATTGGAATGCCAATAAGCTTGCTCTGGGTGGGGGTGTCGCCGAGCAGCACAAAGAGACCGATGCCCACAACGGCCATGGCTGTGCCAATCCAGATGAATTGCAGGTATCTGCCAGTCTTTGTGATGGCGATTCCAGAAATTATCGAGAAAAGCGAAATTGCCAGCATGCAGGACACTAGGTGCAGGCCTGAAGAGATGGCGGATGCGTTTTTGACCACCGACAGGTAGATGGGGAAGTAGAAGATGGGCAGGAAGAATGTCATGCCGAACGTGACCTGCACAGCAAACACCAGCGACACATTGCGGCGACGGAACAGCCGCAGGGGCATCACGGGCTCAGGCGGAATCTTCCACTCGACCAGAACAAACACGACCAGCATCATAAACCCAACAATGATCGGGGAAATGACGGCTGCCGATTTCCATGGGTGGTCGCGGCCGCCCCAGGTGAGCCCAAGCTGCAGCAGGACGATTCCAGTAACAATAACCATGATGCCCAGGAAGTCGATGCGCTTCAGCTTCTCGCGCGCGGAGCCATGCGGGATTGGCAGCTTCATGAACAGCACAATCAGCACAAGCACGACAGCCTGAATGCACGGGTTGATGTAGAAGCCCCACTCGAATCCGGTCTTGTCGGCAAACACGCCACCCAAGACAGGCCCAGCAATCGACGCAACAGCCCACACGAGACCAAACACGGCCAGGTACATTGGGTTCTGCGCTGTGGGCACAATATCGCCGACCACCACAAAGCAAATCGACATCAGGCCGCTACCTCCAATACCGGCGATGGCACGTCCTGCAATGAGCATGTTGGTCGATTTGGAAGCGCCGCAGATCACCGAACCGACCAGGAAGAACACATGTGAGACCAGCAATACTGGGCGGTGGCCGTAAATGTTGCAAAGCTTGCCGTAGATGGGCTGCAGGGCCGTGCTTGAAATCATATACGACGACACAATCCACGAGGCGCTGGTCAGGGCGTCGAATTTGGCTGAAATCTTGGGCAGCATTGTCGCCACAATAGTGTTGTCGAGGGCAGCCAGGAACATGGACAGTGCTAGAGCCACCATTACGCCAACCATCTGCTTGCCCTTGATGAGGGTCTCATTGAGCTGCTGCTTCTCGTCGGCCACCGGGTCGGACTCGGGGCCAGACTCGATGTCATGAGAGGGTTTGCTGGAGTGGGATCCCACCACGCTAGGTGTGTGCGTGGAGAGGTCTTCTTTTGCCACAGACATTATATATGGATGAAGAAAGACGCAAGGTGTCTCAAGCGTAAGTGATAAAAATGCGAGTTGATGGAAGCAGCAGGAAGGCAGAGAGCCAGTCGACAAGACAGTTATATACAAAGGGGAAGCTCCTCCCTAGGACATCTGGATTACTGCCAAGACACAAGCTTGGTCTGCTGTGATAAGCCTAGGAACTACGGCGCACCATATAGCCCTGCCCCTCCCCAATTCAGCGCTGGCATTCTACCTTCTCCTTTGTCAGCTCGGGGCAAGAGCGCCAAAATTGGGCAAACAAAGCCTGCTTCAAGGTGCAGCGCAATCGTCTCGGCTGGAATTTTTCCACATAAAGACTGAAAAATCATGGTAATCTGACAGCAATCTTCCCCACGCCCAACTATCGCTTGGCTTTGGCCGCTTTGGTGCAAACGAAAAAGCGGCTGCTGCACACATGATGGCAGACATCTGGCTAAAGAAGGGAAAAAGCGAACAGTACGCCAGCTGACACGGAGCCTCCGCCGCCGAGTATTGCTAGAATAGAGGGGGATGGGGATGGATTGCTTAAACCACAACAAGTGGGAGCATCGGCATGCATGGATAGCGAATGCCATCCATGTGAGAACGAGGAGCAATTGTCTTGGGCAGTTGAGTGACCAGCCACGGCAGCGTCGGCGGTAGAGTCGGTGCCCGAGAATTTCGTAATCAGCGACGTTTTATTTGGTAGTTCAAGTCCTGGCCAAGTTCACGGCCAACACCATAGGCCAGACTGAATAGTTTCCAATGAGGCAGGAGGCAGGCAGGGAACCAGACGACAAATATACATGTCTAGTAGCAGTTAGCATTGATTGCTGCTAGCGGAACGGCCCTCAGCGATCAAGCATATCCAATAGTCTGTGGTCCCATGGCACAAGTTGAACTGAACATATTTCCTTTTGCGATTGAAAGTTCTTGGCATTTACCTCAGGCACTGGCTGTTGATGATTAGATTGGAGTATTATGCTGATGTCTATTGCTGTAGTCAAGATCTACTAGAATTTAATGCGGGGAGGATACGACAAACGGACAAGGTAGTGGCGACATGTGTCCAGGCTACCAAGGAGAGACTAACTACAAAAGGAGCGGCGTGAACTTGCATGGTAGACACAGACCTATAGGCATTCGCACCCCTCCATGTGCCGCTCGTACGACTCTCTGTCGGGGTCGCAGTACCCGCATGTAGGGCACTTCCAGTGAAACTGCATAGCCCAGATACTGAGGTGCAATATATGTAGTGGCCATGCTTTTGGTTCTTTGAGACGAGGAAATATAGAAGAACGCTTGATTGGCGGCGGACGAGAAAACGTAGGAGTATGGTGCAAGCTATGTAGGTATGAAGACGATGATGGCGAAGCGACAGAAGGAAAGGAGTGCTGGAGAATCGGGGCTCGGGGGAGCGACTAGCGTTTTAAAAAGGCAAGTAGAGAAGCGGAGAGGAGTGTAAAGGGGTAAAAAGGAGATGGGTTTTCCAAGCAACGACACCTTCTGAAGTGGCCATTTTATAGCCACTTCGAAATGGTGTCAGAGAAACAAGGAGCTAGGGAGAAAGGAGAATGAAGATCTTAGCGGACAGGAGACTAATCGCCGTGACACTCACAGAGAACTGTAGAAACAGGAGCAAGCAATCGATGATGGTTCTTGATCTGGAATGAGGAGCACGTCGGTCACGTAGCGTTGGTGGGGAAACCGGCCTTCGACACCACATGGAGGCCAGAATAGCCAACCATGAAGATCGCTTGGCCGACGGACACACTACCAGTGCATTCTTGTGCCAAGCACAGTCTGTGGTTGCTGTTAGCTGAGCATCACCAGGAAGAAGCAGCAGCACAAGGGTGGGGGAAATAGAGAGGAAGCCCCTCCCCCATTGTGCGGATCTCTTTGTGGGCTCTGTCGAGTGGCAAGTTAAAGCAGCCTCTACACGCTGCATGCGCGAGGTCCATGCGATGTGTGGTTGACCACGGGCTGCGCCCTCCATCAGCATGTGGATGGCCACAAGGGATTGCGCTGGGACGTCCCAAATGGCCATCGTTCTACATTGCTATTGAACATGGCCGGCTGCGCCCACATTTGGCAACTGCCTTTCACGCTCCCTCCCAACTCTTATTCTATCCATCCATGATATCAACACAATGTGACAAGTCGCTACGATGCTTACACTGTGCCTGCATCCCTGGCTCAGGGTTAAGGAGAAGTAGACCCTGAACTCGCTATTGCCATGCCGATATTCGTCGACGGTTTGGGTTCCTGGCGAGCAAGGCACAGCCAGCTTCCGGCACACGGGTACGCACCAGTCCTATGAAATCGACCTGGTGGAAGGCGAGGCGAACAATGCCCAGGTAATGCATGTGTTTGACAGCATGGCAGAGCCCATGGGAAATGGGCTCTACTCAGTCAAGGTCGATGTGCCCAGTGACATCCCCGATGGTGCTTACGCGGTGCGCGTTGGCATGCCCGACGGCAGCTTCTGGGCATATCTACAGACAGCTTGCTATTTCCGCCAAGGGCGAGTCCAAGAATAACGATGGGGCTGCCAGCTCCGCCGCTATGACGCACTCGGATTCCTTTGTGAAGGAGCCTGCCCACGCGGAGGATGATGCTGTTCCACAGAGCAGAATTGCTGAGAATCATGCGCTGTCGTGTCATCCATGGGCTGCTCTGGGCATACAGATCGCCATGGGTGCCATTCTTGTGGCAGTGCCGGCGCTCTAACAGCATTTGGGGAGCGGATTCGGTGGCCAAATAGAGCCTTTGGGTGATGCCTTTCACGGCCAGATTCCTCTGTCGCAATAATCCCGCTGGCTATTATGAAAACGAATGATGTAATTTGAAAACTACATGAGGATGGTGCATAAAAATGAAAATGATATTTTAGAATCGGCGCCCAATGGCCGTAGGCTTCTTGCCGTCCAGGATCTTCTGGCGGGCCTCAGGGGAAATGACTGACTTGACATTGCTGATCTGGATTCCTGAGCGTATCGCATCGCACACGACGTTGTAGCAGGTGTTGGCCGTCTCCATGATGTGGTTCACCCACTCCTTGGCCGCCTCCGGAGAGTCAGCACGCAGCTGCAGAATCTCGCCATTCTTCAGGTTAACCAAGTCAAACTGGTCGCGGACTGGCGGGCGGGCCAGCAGATCGTATGCCTGGATCGGCAGCCGGTATGCATCGTACTGCCACTGGTCGCCGCGCCGCTCGGACACTGTGATCATCATAAAGTCGTTGAACAGGATCACGTACAGGTGCTTGCCCGACGACGCCTTGCGCAGCGGACCCTTGAACACAAACTTGCGCTGGCCCACGAGTTTGGTGTACGTGTTCAGGTTCAGGTTGACGCCGCCCAGCAGGTGCATCCAGTTGAATGTGCGCTGCAGCTCGTCCAGCTGCCGCTTGTTGGTCAGCTCACCCGACTTGCGGTTGACTTCGGTGGCCACGCTTCCAGCAATGCTGAGCGCCAGAGCCACGTCGTCGTAGTCAGGGTGGTCGACAGGCGTGTATTTGAGCAATGCATCCAGCAGCAGGGTGTATCGCATCACACGCTGCACTGGTGTCACCAGGAAGGACTCGAGGCGGAGCCGGTGCAGACGCGGGTCCTTCTCGGCTCTTTCCAGTGTCTGCAGCAGTCGCTGGTGGGCTTCGCGCGATCCGCCGTTCTTCAGATTGAGCCGGGAGTTGCTCTCCCGCACCAGCTTCAGGTACTCGATAGCTTTCTCGTGGTTGGCCGAGTACACGGCGTACATCTCGGAAAAATCCTTCAGGAACCCGGCCATGATATCGCCGATGCACACATTCCTGACGTACTCCAGCACCTGGTCCTCGTTCCACTTGGTCGCGTCGTTGGCCGGGTCTTCTTCGACAGTATTCATACTGCGCACGCTGCCCCTGGCCGGCATACGATGATTGCCCTAGCTGCGACATGCTGCTGCCATTCGAGTTGTGCCGCCGCCGCGCTGCCATACTGCCGCTGGCCCCTGTAACGACATACCGGTGACCAGTGCCCTGGCTATCGCCGCTCGAACCGCTCGAGCCAGCTGAGAACGCTGACGCAGTGTCGTCATTCTTTGATCCCTGCCGGCGCAGGCTCATATTGCCCATGCTGTCATTGATACCTTCGGCTGAATACACAGACGACGAGTCCTTGCCACTGCTCGACATGCTGAGGCGTCGTGAGTTGGATACCGAACTCGACACAGCCATGGGCGATGTGGGCGATTTGAGCGTACTGCCGTGCAGTGCCGACCTGTGTGAGCCGGTGGCATGTGACGATTGCGACGACCGAACCGCGCCGCGCTTCTTGTTTTTTTGCGCCTTGTCGGGATTGACAAACACGTACATTGGGCCTAGCCGCTGCTCCATCTCCAGGTACATCTTGTTGTTCATTTCGGCGATCTTGACCAGATCGCCAAAGATCACATCGACCACCCGCCGATTGCCCAGATACTGGACCGGCAGCAAGAACAGCTCGACGACCAGCCGCAGGTCACTTGTGTACTTGCGCTCAGTGCGTACCAACTCAAACAGTGCCTCCTTACGCTTACACTCCTCGGAGCGCCGTTTCTCGGCAGCCTTTTCGGCTTCGGTCTTTGGTGCTGGTGCAGTCGCTGCTGAGGATTCTGAAGTCGCCGCAGCAGGAGTCTCAGGTACGGCTGATGCAGGGTTCGCTGTCATTGGCGTTTCTGTTACTCCCGAAGGCAAATCATCAACATTGCCTGAGTGCAGCGATGCTGTGTCGACAGCCAGGGTTTCTGTGGTCTTAGTGGCCGGGTCGACACGGGGTAGTGGCCCTGCCGAGGCCCGATGGTGCGGATCGTACATTGCTTGCAGTCTCGCCTTCTCCTCTGCAGCCTGTTGTTCATGATCATTGTCCGGGAGTTTTCGTGAGTATGGAAAAAGAGACCGTGTCCGTGGCGGGATTTGCATTTCGTGGTATACGTGACGACATGGTTTCGGTCCCACGGGCGATGTTGATGTGGACGAGGAGGAGGATGACGACGCCGACGACGACAGTGATATCGGTGGTGTTGGTGGCAATTGTTTTTTCGATGCGGGTTTTTTCGTGGTTGTGCGTCGGTCACCACCGCGGGTTGAAAACAGCGAGAGCATTGTATGTATGTTCGTTTGTTTGACCGTCCGGATCGCAGTAATGAAAGGATGTTGTCGCCACAGCCGATATTCAGAACGAGAATATGCAAAGGGAGAAAGAGAGATGGAAAGAGATTAGTATAAAGAGCGCAATAGGTGTGGTTCTGGACCCAGGGGTATAACTGAAGAGCACGTCGCACCCTTCTCCGGCCCGAGAAAGAGAAAAGTAGTGGAGCTAATAAAAATGAATCCGCGATAGTAACGGATAATAGGCAATAATACAGAGCTGAGGAGAGAAAGGAGACATGCAGAACGCAATGGGACAGGGGCGGGAGAGAAAGTCGGCAACGAGGAGAGGGGCGGAGTGCAATGCGCACAGGGCCGCCTATTTTTCGGAGCAAGAAAAAGCGGGCCAGGCGCTTGTGTAACAGGGAGTGCCGGTTTGACCTTCAAGGGTGTTCAAGAGAGGGGTCGGTTTATAAAAAGATTCCTCTCAATCTTCGGCATCACTGGACGGTTTTAAAATAGCTGAGCCATAGAACACAATTGCTTCTAAATGGGGCCGTCGTAGGCTGGTTCTGCAGAGCGTTCAAGCAAATGGCAAAACATGCACTTTTCACGACCCGCATGGCCAGACCCTGTGCCAAAAAGGAATGTCTCAGACCCATGCGGAGCAGCTGTGCTTTACCTCGTCGATGGCTTCCAGTCGCAGGACAAGGAGCATGGTAAAAGAGGCCCTCTTTAAGCTTGCGGGATTGAAGAATACGCAAATAGAACAAAAAAGTGCCAAATGTATATATATCAAGCAGGGGGAGGCAGAGCACTTTAAGTAGTCGCGTCCGAGTGCCCTCTGCCTTCTATAAATAGAAAGCGGATCCAGCTGGTTGCCGCGGGTGCTGCAGGCATCAAGCGGCTTTTTCATGGGTGATACGGATGCAAGGTGTTGACAGCATTGTTGGCAAGGAGTGACGATACATGGGCGCAAGTGTGTGGAATGACAACAATCGTGGTTGGTACTTACCGATGGGTAGTTTGGTGGCAGCGACTGGTGGCCAGCAGCAGGTTTTGGTGTGCTGGTGGATGGGTCGGGGCCAGCACGGCCATGGCCGCTGAGCGCATTGTTGATGGCGGCAACCGCAGCCGCAGCCGGCGACATGCACACCGCCGGCGAAGCCTCCTCGGCCTGCACCGAGGCAGGAACTGGCGGCAGGGCGCTGGTCGGAGGCACAGCCCACGATGTTGGGCGCGACCGGTGGCCTTGGCTGCTGCTGGCCGGGGCATTGCTGCTGGCCGATGCGCCAGGGAACTCGGGCAGACTGATCGGCTGCGGAGTGACGGCAATTCCAGCAGAGGGCTGCGACGATGCAATGCTCGGTGTGCTCTGGTGCAACTCGGTGACCGAGGAGGGCTGCGGGGTGGGCATTGTGAAGGTAGTTGGGGCTGGACCCGTGGGCACAGTGCTTGCGTGATGCACGGCGTCGTGGTAGACAGGCGTTGGGAAGGTATAGGTGCTCTGGGTCTCGACCGAACCCTGTGCAGGCGGTGCCGATGGCGCCGATGGCGCTGATGGCGCCGATGATGCAGGCAGGGGCGGCGCCGATGGGCTCAGCATGCCCGCCATGTCAGAGGGCATTGGCGGTGCGCTGGGCATGGCTGGCCCAGCCAGCATCACTGGTGGTGCTACCGGCATGTATGAAAACGGCTGGCCGTATGGGCCGGCGGTGGCTGCTGAGTGCACTGGAGCCGGAATGGCAGAGTACGAGGTCGTGGGTGGGTAGCCGTAGTAGCCGTAGCTGGCAGGCATGGGCTGTGTGCCGTCTGTCTGCTGGCGCTGTTGCAGCAGCAGCAACTGTTGCATCTGCTGCTGCTGAAGGAGCTGGAGCTGCTGGAGCTGCTGCTGCTGCAAAAGTATCTGCTGCTGCGTGCGAGGAGGGGGTGGCGGAGGGGGTGGTTGCGGTTGCTGCTGAGCAGGCTGCTCCGGCGACCCACTGACGTGAATGCTGTCGACTGTTGCCGACATTTCCGGGTTGGCAGTAGAGCTGGACTCGGAAGTCTGCTTATTAAGCTCAGAAGTCTCAGTAGGGGGTTTACTAATATGCTGGTGGTCGTCGGACCTGCTTCCTAAGGGCTCTGCAACCGACAGGATACTCGGAGCTCGGAGGCTGTGCGACGAGTTTGATGTAGCGGTGCGAGAAAGAGCCGGCGAATTGCTGCGGGGCGTGGTGCTGGAGAAATGAGAAGAGGTGGGCGAATTAAGGTATGTCTGAGCAGGAGGGACAGTGGAGATAGTGCGGACGACCTTGCCACGAGACGCTTTGCTTTTCGAGTGCATCAGCAGCGCGTTGGGGGTTGTGTGGTAGAGGTTGATGGAGTCAACGCCTGGCTGTTGGCTGCCGTCGCCTTCTGTTGATGTCTCCCGTGCAGCTTGGCGCTCGGAGGAGGCCGGCCGGTACTGGTAGGTGTTGTAGGTGATTGGCCTGCCGTCGCTGGGGATGGGCGCTGGCTTGGGCACCGGATTGTTGGCTGGCAGCTTGTCGTCAGGTCGCTCGCAGCCACTCCTCCAGCGACACGGCCAGCGCATCTTGCCCATGGGGGCCGCCCCATGGTCAGCGCCAGCCCCGCTCACGCCCTGGTCAGCAGACATGGACTTGTAGATACTGGGCGGTGGCGACACGCCATCATGCATGAATGTATCAGCAGCATTGGCCGACTGGACCTGGTACGTCGCCGAGCTGGTGGCAGCGCGGAACAGCGCACGTGCCGACGGGCGCTCAGCCGCAGCGTCAATAGCCGCATGCGACGCCAGCTTCTCCTCAACAAAGATCTTTGGCACCAGCGGACGCGCCTTGTTAGGCAGCGGGGGAGGCACCCGACCCGAGGCCAGCGTGCTGGGCGAATCAGGCCGACGGGTCCCACGAGAGCTCGGCAGCAGCCTGCACGGCCAGCGTGTGCCTGATGCGGTCGGGAATCGGCGGCGGCTGCTTACGCGTACCCATTACAGGCATTGAGTTCCTGATGCGCTGGCCACCAGACAGAGATTCTGCCGCGGATACTGCACCAGCAGCCTGCAGGGCCAGCCCAGGGATATCAGACATTTGCGCAGTAGCATCGGACTCAGTCCCGTGAGAATTGAGCGACTTGTGCTTGGAGGCGGCTGGCAGCCTCGGCAGGGGCTTGTCGCTCGCATGCAGGCTGCGCACGCGACGCGATGGCTCAGAGTCGGGTTTGGTGACCACATCGCTCTGCGCAGTCGGCTGCGGCTGCTCGGTCCAGTACGATGCTGGCACCATCTCAGCCAAAGTGCGAGTCCGACACAATGCTCGACCGGGCGCTGCCAGGCTTGGCATCGGGGCTTGGCACCGGATCAATACCGTCGGCTGACAGTTCAGACACCTGTCTTCCCATCGCTGGCGCGCCAGTCCCGCTGGAGCCTCGCCGCGACCGGTGCTTTGAGACAAGGCGGCGGTTGCGCCGGAGCGTTGACCCGCCGGTACCTGCGCCGGCTGAAGAGCGCACCAGCAGCGAAGTCTGGTCTGCTGGCTCGGCAGCGGCGTCGGCCACTTGTCCCTGCAGTTGGCTGTTGCTGGTTGCTGGCTCTGCAGAGTCAACCAGGTTGGTGTCAAAGCCCGGGTCGCTTGCACCGACAACGGGGAGCTGGGTGGACTGCCGCTGGGTTGGCTGGTGGTCGTCAAAGTCGCTGCCATCAGTGTCGTCGTCGCTGTCGGAGCCCTGCAAGTCGCTGCTGATATGTCCGTCATCCTCGCCTGGAACAGGTTTGTAGAATTCTTCTTCGCAGTCGTCGACCTTGTCCGCGCTGCCAAGAGTCTGGGCACTGCCGACTGCAGGATTGGCAACCGATTCTGACTTGATGTCATCTACAGGCTCCTCTGTGACCAGGTTGGGCGTGGGACCGATGTATTTCTCCAGGTCGTCTTCATCCTGCATCCGCAATCTCTGGCAGCGCTGGCCCGTATTCATGGCGCTCCTGGATCAGTGCGCGCGACTGCAGCTTCCATGTGTTGCTGCGATTCAGCGCCTCCAGTAGCCCATCGTCGTCGTCTGCTGTGCTGTCAATGTTCAGAATCTGGTCAATATCGCCGGCTACCTTGCCGCCAACCACATGCTGGGGAGGGCTGCTATATTGCTGGTCAGCCGACTTGGGCTGCGCGCCAGCCTCGTCACCGCCCTCGTCCTTGTAACCGTCTATGGGCAGATACTCGGCGCTGCCGGTCAGCGACTTGTCGTAACGCATCTGGTCGATTTTGTCAAGCAGGTCGTCCTGCTCTGCTGTGTACTGGTTTCGGCATTGTCGACTGCATAACCTCGGCCGCCATGCTGTCGCGAATCCTGTTCTGCTTCAGCACCGGGTCGCCCGAGCCCCCCTGTTCGTCCGCGTCGTCGTCGTGGGACTTTGACAGGGCCGCCGTGTTGCTGCTCATTAGCAGGTAGTCGGCCACATGCTCCGAATCCTCAAACAGCTCGTCCAGCGTCTCGTCCAGGTCGTGGTTGACCTTGGGCGCTGCCCGCTTGTGGTCAAACCTGGTCCCGCGCCGGCCCAGAAGCGATGCCAGCCGCTCGGCCTCCTCAATGTCCTTCTCGAGCTCCTTCTGGTCCTTCTCCGGCTCCCTTGCTTCCTTGCGAAGCGTTATGCGGCGCTTCAACGTCTGCTGCCGTGCAACACGCGTCAGGTTGCGAGAAACGCGCATGGACTGGATAAAGTCGTCCACTTCGCTACCGCTGCTGTCTGCCGACCGCTCGGCATTTGGTGGCGGCGGCATTTGTAAGAAAAGAAAATAGGAATGTAGGAATTAAAACTAGTCGTAGCAAAAAATAGGACCCTGAAAGCCCTCCTGGGAGTGCCAATTGGAATATGTGTTTCAGGAAATAAAACAAAGCTGTGAAAACAGAGAGAAGCTAGGGAAAAATCAGCCAGGTGCTTGGTGTGTGAAAGCAGTTGATGCCTGGTGTTTACTTTGTTGTCTCTATCCCCCAAACGCTCGCAACTGTCAAGTCCACGTTTGAGGCGGGTGGGCGTGCATAGCCTGCTGATCTCCGCGGTGTGTGCCTATAAGTAGGTCCACTATAAATAGAGCACAGCACAAGCACAAACCACGCTGGATGTGGCAGTAGTACGCGGGGACAGCGTATGCTGCCAAGGCAGTCTGCTTGGATCAGTCAGCATTGCTAATTTGCCGAGACTGCTTGGCCTTCTATAGCACAAGCTATAGCAGTTCAGGAACTGGCAGTCTGGCCTCCACCATCCCATGCATTCCGGAATGTAACCGGATATTCGCGATGGATCACCTAGCAGACGCGGATTTCCGCATGCGTGTCTCCAGAAGAGAACAAAAATGCCGCACAGAACCTTCGGTCACCTTTCACCAATGGCCAGCCCTTCATGAGTGATGATGATGCTCTGGAGCAGCAGGGCGTCGCGGGTTCCAGTATTTTGCTGGATGAGGGTTGCTGAGGCGCATCGGGGCGAATTGCCACGCCAAGCGACTCAGACAATGGCAAAAGCCCCAGCTGCCGCGCATATGCATAATGCCGCCCCGCTGTCTGAACACCCCCATCTCAGCCGAGCCCGCCCTGTCCCCGGGTTACACAACCGGTGCTGCCGCTGTCCCTTCCTCCGCAGGCCGGAGCACGCGGATCAGATCACGGGATCTCTAGATCCCGACGGAATTGCCAGCTTAGATCAAGCTTATCAATCAATGTTGCCTGTGATGCTTTGCTGACAGCGGCCAGTGCCTGGCAGCCGTTGCCAGGCGTGAGTGCTGGCAAAAGGCCAGCAAAAGCAGAAAGCTAGTCTTGGAATTTTATCTCTAACGCGAGAGATGAGATACAGGGGAGAGCGGAGACTTGAATCGCTCTCAAATCTACTCACCGCATTTCACTTTTTTATTTTTCTTTCTCTTCGATTAACACTCGAATCTTTTCTTTTCGTTATTACAAGAAAAAAAGGAAACTAGTTCTTGGACGATGGCCCTGCAGTATCTGAGCAAGAACGCTTTGCCGAAGGTAAGCCCTTTTGCTCTCACTCCCCTCTCCCTGGCAAAAAAGGGAGACATTGCTGGCTGTCGATTCTCCAATGTGCTCAACATACCCTATGCCTCTACCATTTAGCTCGCCCGCCCTGCTGGCATTCAGCTGGCCCGCTACGCGACGGTCAACACCGGCAAGACCCAAATCACCACTCTGCCCAACGGCTTCACGGTTGCTTCCGAGAACGACCCGTCGGTCAAGACCGCCACTGTCGGCGTGTGGGTGAACTCGGGCAGCCGCAGTGAGACCGCCAAGGACAACGGCTCTGCTCATTTCCTCGAGCACATGGCCTTCAAGGTAAGTTCGAATTACGATTTTTCTTTCGAGATAAGGACTCGCTTTTTTTTTTTTTCGCAGGGCGATGATCGCTGATCCAGCACATGAATTTTCCTAGGGCACTGCCAACCGCTCGCAGCACGACATCGAGCTCCTTATCGAGAACATGGGCGCGCACCTGAACGCCTACACCTCGCGCGAGCAGACTGTGTACTACGCCAAGGCTTTCGAGAAGGACGTGCCCCAGGCGGTTGAGGTTCTGTCGGACATTCTGCAGAACTCGACCCTCAACGAGGGAGCGATCGAGCGCGAGCGCGACGTGATCCTGCGCGAGCAGCAGGAGGTCGAGAAGGTCATGGAGGAGGTGGTGTTTGACCACCTGCACGCGACGGCGTTCCAGAACAGCCCGCTCGGATACACGATCCTGGGCCCGCGTGAGAACATCCTGTCGATCACGAAGAAGGACCTGGAGCAGTACATCTCGCGCAACTACACGGCGGACCGCATGGTTCTTGTTGGCGCCGGCGGTGTCAAGCACGAGGATCTGGTGAAGCTGGCCGAGAAGCACTTTGGTTCGATCAAGACCAGCGAGAGCCCGGTTGCTCTGGCGACCCGCAAGGACGCTCCCCCGCGCTTCTGGGGCTCGGATGTGCGCGTCCGCAACGACGACATCCCGGCTGCTCACATTGCGCTGGCCGTCGAGGGCGTCGGATGGACCCACCCCGACTACTTCTCGATGCTCACATTGCAGTCGCTGATCGGCAACTGGGACCGGTCGCTTGGTGCCCCGGCCAACGTCAGCTCGCGTCTGTCGCAGATTGTGCAGAAGAACAACCTGGCCAACTCGTTCATGTCGTTCAACACGTCGTACCATGACACCGGCCTGTGGGGTATCTACATGAACTCGGAGAACATCACCAACCTCGACGACCTGGTTCACTTCACCCTCAAGGAGTGGGCTCGCCTGTCGACCTCGGTCACCGAGGCCGAGGTTGAGCGCGCCAAGCAGCAGCTCAAGGCGTCGCTGCTCCTGAACCTCGACGGCACCACTGCCGTCGCCGAGGACATTGGCCGCCAGATCCTGACCCACGGCAAGCGCATGGAGCCTGCCGAGGTTGCCGCTGCCGTCGACGCCATCGACGCCGACAAGGTCCGCAAGGTTGCCTACGAGCGCCTGTGGGACCAGGAGGTCGCTGTTGCCAGCGTCGGCAGCATCCAGGGCATGCCCGACTTCATGCGTATCCGCTCGGCCATGTCGTGGATGCGTGCGTAAGCAAGCGCCGGCCCCTCCAGCCGTTCTACTTTTCCTTACTCTCTCTTTTCGCTGTTGAAACCCAAATCACAAACTCTTCTTAGAACCGGTCCAGCAGCAGCCTGATTGCTGATCTGATCTCTGCAGCAGCCAGTGTGCTGTTCCTGGGAGAAAAGCCGCCGAAATGACGGAGCGCGGGAGGACGCCTACTGCCCAGTCACGGTGCAGCAGCGCGGGCCAGTGGCCAATGGCGTGCGGGCCGCTGGTTTGTGATTTCTGTTTTAATCTTGTTGGGGATTTTTTCTTTCTCCAGCTTCGAACAGTTGAGAAGCGCACAGAAGCAGAATATATTTGCTCGCTGGCGGTCCGGAAGACGCACTCTTCTCTGCAGCAAAAAATTTTTCGTCTGAATTTCGTCTCTTTTCGACACTCTATTCACCGTCTGTACATTTCTGCAAGCTGTGCCAGCGCCCCGGTTACAAAAGGTAAGGAGGAAGCGAGTGGTGTGTGCGCACTGTGCTGCTGTTCATGCAAAACATCCACGGCATATTCTGTTGCTAAGCACCCCTCTCCTGTGCTCTCTTGCTAGACTCTTTCTACACATTACGAAACCATGGTTCCGCGAAACAAAGTTCTACGACGTGCTGGGCGTGTCGCCCAATGCTACGGATTCCGAGATCAAGAAGGCGTACCGGAAGCTTGCGCTCAAGTACCACCCGGACAAGAACCCTAATGCCGGCGACAAGTTCAAGGAGGTGTCGCATGCCTACGAGGTCCTGTCGGACGAGCAGAAGCGCCAGATGTACGACCAGTTCGGCGAGGCTGGCATGAACGAGGGCGGCGGCGGCATGGGCGGAATCAACCCCGAGGACCTGTTCTCGCAGTTCTTTGGTGGCGGCGGCGGTATGTTCGGTGGTGGCGCCCGCCGCGGACCGAGCGGACCGCGCCGCGGTCGCGACATGTCGTACACGCTGAAGGTGTCGCTTGAGGAGCTGTACAAGGGCAAGACCTCGAAGCTGCAGGTGACCAAGAACGTGATCTGCGTGACGTGCGACGGCAAGGGCGGCAAGGACGGTGCTGTCCAGGAGTGCCGCCAGTGCCACGGCCAGGGCATTGAGGTGGTGATCCGCCAGATGGGCCCGATGGTCCAGCAGATCCAGCAGCAGTGCCGCCGGTGCGGTGGAGCTGGCGAGGAGATTGACGAGCGCAACAAGTGCAAGAAGTGCAGCGGCCGCAAGACCACAACCGAGCGGAAGCAGCTCGAGGTGCACATTGAGAAGGGCATGCGCGAGGGCCAGAAGGTCACGTTCCCAGGCGAGGCCGACCAGGCGCCCGGTGTTGTGCCCGGCGACATCGTCATTGTTGTTGACGAGAAGGAGCACCCCCGGTTCAAGCGCCGCGGCGACGATCTGTTCTATGAGGCTGAGGTTGACCTCGTCACCGCCCTGGCTGGCGGCAACGTGCACATCCAGCACCTCGACGAGCGCGTGCTGAACGTGGCCATTCTGCCGGGCGAGGTCATCAAGCCGGGAGAGGTCAAGGCCGTGGTGGGCGAGGGTATGCCGTCGCACCGCCACCACAACATGGGCAACCTCTACATCAAGTTCAGCATCCGCTTCCCCGAGAACAACTGGACCACGGAGGAGAACATCAAGCAGCTCGAGGCCCTGCTGCCCCCGCGGCAACCGCTGCCGGCTGTGCCCAAGGGATACGCCGAGGAGGAGGTTGTGCTCTCTGTGCTCGATGCCAGCCAGCAGAGCCGCATGGAGAACGGCGCCGAGGACATGGACATGGATGACGAGGAGGGCCACGGACACGGCGGCCCTGGTGTCCAGTGCGCCCAGCAGTAAAAACACAATACCTTTTACTTTATTCCCCTGGTGTACTTCAACATTGCTTTCTTTTCTTTTACGTCATTTGCAAATAATGGAGGCAGCACTTTTTTTTTGGTGGGGGATGGTGGCTCCAGCAGATGGATGTTTTGCCAAGAAATGAACTGGGTGCCAGCTTACAGCCCAGTATATTTCACATTCATTTATGTGTATCTACAATGCCAATCATCCACTGCAGTTCGTGTGGTGCCATCCAGAGATCCAGTT
The DNA here is from genome assembly GCF_002104995.1 of Linderina pennispora. NCBI lineage: Eukaryota > Fungi > Kickxellomycota > Kickxellomycetes > Kickxellales > Kickxellaceae > Linderina > Linderina pennispora. The sequence goes on from NW_024468259.1 coordinate 350,997, forward strand.
CCGCAAAGAACACGGGATCTTTGGGAGACATACACATTGATCAGACACAGCCATCCTCCTGGACATGCTTGAGCCAGCCAAATCTGCCCTTGCCGCTGGCGAGCCGCAGCCAAATCTGTCCTTGCCGCTGGCGGGGCCGCAACCAAATCTGCCCAGCTGCCAGTGATTCCCGCACCAGCTCAATAGACGATCATCACACGCTCTCGCCTTGTCAGTGGCTGGGGATTATTCCAAGCGCTAAACAATAGGGTATGCGGAATCCCTAGACTTTCCCCTCTTGCAAGCTTCCATCTCGCCGTCATCGGCACTGCCGCCACCAGACATCCACACTGGACATGCACTTTGGTGGCCGTCTGGTGGTTGGTTTTCGGCGGACCCATCGGTGCCGATAGCAGGCAATCTACCAGTGATCGACACAGTGTCTGGGAAAAATGAAGAAATTTTTCGGGCAGCTGGCCTTTGTCTTGGCAGAGGCCTATTAGTAATCTCTGGCTTGACGCTGCTGCGGTTGCACACAGTGCCGGAATCGCCGAGCAAGCCCGTCGTTGGCTGGCCTATGCTGGCTGTTTCTGGGGCCTGGGCCCATTCGGGATTTTGTCGCGCGGTAATTTTCGCACACTTTGTTCTTTCTTCGCTGTTCCCCCAGGGGCAGGTCGGCTGCCTGTCCGACCATATTTTGGCGACACATTGTGACCAACCTGCTACAAAGAGGATCAGCTTCTTTTCCCCTCAAGGCTGCCGCTGCGCGAAGAGATTCAGGCATCTGGCTGTACATTTAAAGCTGGTCAGCCTTTCATCTGAATCCGCGCTTCTTGCTTTTCTTCTTCTTCTTCTTCATCTTTCCCTCTCTTCCTCATTTCTACCTTCAACTTCATATCATCCGCCCTATTATTCGCTAGTGCCTATCCAAGGGGGAACTGCAAGACATCGTCACTTGCTTTTAATACCATACCTATTGGCATTTATTTTACCCTGCAACCTAATTAATTCTTTGTGATGGCATCTGCGCGTGGGTCTACCTCGAGCAAGGCGCCATCGCTGGCTGCCTCCATCACACCCAAGGAGAGCCAGCATGTCCATATGGATAGCGCCGATTCGGCCAATACCGAAAAGGCCTCTGTGCATGAGCTTGACAAGCTCGACCAGCTGCCCCCCGCCGATGACAACGATAAGGACCGTGTCGTGGCCGAGGAGGAGCAGCCGCCACCGATCAAGCTGGTGCGCATGTTCCGGTTTGCCAACAAGACCGACAAGCTGCTGTGCTTGCTTGGCACCTTCTGCTCGCTGGCTGCTGGCGTTATTACGCCAGTAATGACTATTGTATTCTCGAGCCTAATGTTCTCGCTCATCGAATACGGAAGAATCACCACGAACTCAACGCCGGAGCTACTGGCAAAGGCCAACCATGACCTTGATCATGATGCGCGCAAGTACTGCCTGTGGTTCTTTTTGCTCGGTATTCTGATGTGGATTCTGTCGTACAGTCTCAATGCGTGCTGGACGATTGCTGCGGAGAACCAGGGCCTGCGCATCCGCGAGCTGTACTATGAGTCGATCATGCGCCAGGACATTGGCTGGTTCGACACCATCAAGACTGGTGAGCTTACTACGCGCATCACCAACGATGTCAACCTGGTGCAGGACGGCATTGGCGAAAAGTGGGGGTTCATTATGATGAACACCACGTCGTTTATCACTGGTTTCATCATTGCCTTGGCCAAGGGCTGGGATCTGGCACTCATCTGCCTGTGCGTGATGCCGTTCATCATGGGCTCGGCTGGCATCATGGGCTGGAAGATCTCCAAATGGGTTGCCTTTGGGCAAGACCACACCGCAGCCTCTGGGGCTGTGGCTGACGAGGTCCTTGGCGGCATCCGCACGGTGATGGCATTCAACGGCCAGGAGCGCGAGCTGACGCGGTACGACGAGAAGATCCAGGAGGCGTACAAATTTGGCCGCAAGAAGGGGTTCGTCCTCGGAGCCGGCTTTGGTGCAGTGCAGTTCTTCATCTTTGTCATGTACTGCATTGGCTTCAACTACGGTATCTGGCGCATCGTTAACGGCCATATGAACCCACAGCAGCTGCTTAACGTGTTCTTTGCTCTGCTCATCGGTGGCTTCTCGATTGCCGGCTCAGCACCCAATTTCTCGGCGGTGTCGACCGCCCAGGGATGTGCCGCCAAGGTGTTTGCCATCATCGACCGTGAGTCGCCTATCGACCCGCTTGACTCGGAGCACGGCAAGAAGGTCGATCGTGTGCGCGGCCATATCGAGTTCCGTGATGTGCATTTCAGCTACCCGACGCGCCCTAGTGTTCCCATTCTGAAGGGGTTCAACCTCGAGATCCGGCCTGGGCAGAAGGTTGCGCTGGTCGGCGAGTCTGGCTGCGGCAAGTCCACGACTATCGGTCTGATTGAGCGCTTCTACGACCCGGCCCAGGGTGAGGTGCTCATCGATGGCGTCAACATTAAGGAATTCAACATCGGGTCGCTGCGTCACCGCATTGGCATCGTCACTCAGGAGCCTGTGCTGTTTCTCGACCTCGATCTACCAGAACATCGTCTGGGGCGCCATCGACCCTGAGGGCAACCCACCGACCAAGGAGGAGGTCATCGAGGCGTGCAAGGCTGCCAACGCGCACCAGTTCATTGACATGCTGCCCAACAAGTACGAAACTCTGGTCGGCGAGGGCGGTGCCCTGCTGTCGGGTGGTCAGAAGCAGCGTATTGCCATTGCCCGTGCCATTATCCGCAACCCCGATATCCTGCTTCTCGACGAGGCTACCTCAGCCCTGGATACTGCATCCGAGCGCCTTGTGCAGGATGCTCTGGACAAGCTGTCTGCCGACCGCACCACGATCTCGATTGCGCACCGCCTCTCCACCATCCGCAATTGCGACCAGATCTATGTCGTGCGCGAGGGCATTGTGTCTGAGAATGGCACCCACGACGAGCTGGTCGGGTTCAACGGCGAGTACGCTGCCATGGTCAAGGCGCAGGAACTGCGGCAGGCTGTGCGTGCCAAGATCGAGGTTGATGAGCCTGTTGCTGAGGAGGACGTCGATGCGCTGATTGCCAAGGAGCTGAAGGAGCAGGCGCTGGATCTGAAGGCCACTACCCACCAGACCATGCAGAGCGTCAAGCGCGTGTCGACGACGCAATCGCAGCGCGAGGCCAAGAAGCATTACAAGTCGCTGGAGGAGTCGAGCGACTTTTACCTACTGTGGCGCCTGCTGAACCAGTACCGTGGATCCATGAGGGCTGCGATTCCGGGCTCAGCTCTCGCCATCATTAACGGTGCCAGTGATGCCGTGCTTTGCGTTGGTCTACGCCCGTCTCCTGACTGCCTTTGCTATCCCGGATCTGCATGAGATGAAGAAGGAGACCACCAAGTACGCTTGCATGTTCCTGATCTTCGCTGTCGTCGATTTGTTCGCCATGTTTGGTCGCGCCGGTCTGTTCCACATTGCCGGTGAGAGCCTGACCAGGCAGATTCGCCACGAAACCTTCAAGGCGTACCTGACGTTCGAGTCCGGGTACTTTGATGATGAGGAGAACGGCACCGGTATGCTGACGGCGCGCCTTGCCACCGAAGCCGAGGACGTCAACAAGGTCGTGGGCACGGTTCTGAGCACGTTCGTCAGCACCCTGTCGACGATGATCACGGCTATTGCCATTGCATTTGTGTACGACTGGCGCCTGTCCAATCATTGCCATTGCGTGCTGGCCGATCCAGGGCTTTGCGCAGTTCATGCAGGCGCGTGCAGTCTGGGGCTCGTCCTTCCGCACCAAGAAGGCGTACGAGAAGTCGGGCCAGGCAGCCGCCGAGACCATCCGCAACATCAAGACCGTGGCCACTCTGCGTCGCGAGGAGACGTTCATCAAGATTTTCAACGACCACAACCGCGAGCCGCACAAGAGCAGCATCCGCAGCGCGCTGGTCACGTCTTTTGGGCTTTGGGTTTGCGCAGGCGTGCAATCTGTTTGTCAACGCCCTGGTGTTCTTCGCCGGCTGCAAGTTCATTGTCAACGGGTTGGATCACGATGGACCAGATGACCAAGGTCATGATGACCACGCTGTTCTCGTCGATGGCCATCGGCATGCTGGCGCAGTTCTCCACTATGGTGTCCAAGGGCGCTGTGTCGTCGCGCGGCATCTACATGACGCTGGACCGCAAGTCCCACATCGACGGCATGAACCCCGAGGGCGATGTCTCGGAGAAGTTCGAGGGCAACACCAGTTTCAAGGACGTCAAGTTCAGCTACCCGATCCGCCCCGACACCAGGATTCTCAAGGGCATCTCGTTCGAGGGCATGGCGGGCAAGAGCGTCGCTCTGGTCGGCGCCTCAGGCTCCGGCAAGTCCACGTCGATTCTGCTGGCCCAACGCCTGTACGATGCCGACACTGGCTCGGTGTCAGTCGAGGGCATCGACGTCAAGGACTGGAGCATCACCGGGCTGCGCGACAGCATGGCCATTGTCGGCCAGGAGCCGATTCTGTTCAACTACACGATCGGCGAAAACATTGCCTACGGCAAGCACGGCGCCACGCAGCAGGAGATCGAGGAGGCGGCCAAGGAGGCCAACATCTACAACTTCATTCTGAACCTGCCCGACGGCTTCAGCACCAACGTGGGCCAGAAGGGTGGCCGGCTGTCCGGTGGGCAGAAAGCAGCGCGTCGCCATTGCGCGTGCCTTGGTGCGCAAGCCCAAGCTGCTGCTGCTCGATGAGGCCACTGCCGCTCTGGACTCGCGCTCCGAGAAAGGTCGTGCAGCAGGTGCTGGACAAGGCAGCCAAGGAGCGCACCACGCTGACGGTCGCCCATCGCCTCAGCACGATCCAGGACTGCGACATGATTGTTGTGTTCAAGAACGGCCGCATTGTCGAGCGCGGCACCCACGACGAGCTGATTGCGCTCAAGGGCACCTACCACCTGCTGGTCGAGCAGCAGTCGCTGCAGGTGACCCACTAAATGCACACCTGTTAGTTCACCTACACCCTTTGTAGTCCACCAAAAATACTTTTTCTACACTAGGAGTTCCTTCCGGTTTTCGGAAGGTGTACCACCCAGCGGATACTGGACACTGGCGCTGCTACGTCATAGGGCAGCTTTTGGAGGGCCAGGGCGTGTTCCTGTGCTCCCAGTATCTCCATAGTGCCAAGACTTTCGGGAGGCCGAGAGGCTCCCAGGGCTTGCATAATCGAAGGTCCGATTGCTTGGCAATAATCCACAGGCGGTGTCGGGGTCAAAGCGCGTGGCACACATGCGCCAGCAGCGAGAATTTTCTGACTCAGGCCCGGCTGCGCTCAGCGACAGAGTTTTTTTTACCCCCATCAGCTGGGCAAATTGCTCCCCCAGCCCCGCGATCGGTACTTCCCAGAATCTCAGGTCCCCATCCCGTTCCCCCGAGGGGTGCCATGTGGTTCACGCGGCCGCTTCATGAACATCCTAACGGGCAAATCAAAAATAATGCGCTCCCAACACTTTGAACTGAGAAAACGACTCCATAAATGCCGGCCCGAAAATAGACCAGGCAAAAGTCTGCACTGTGAGCGGATTGGGTTTTTGCAGAATTAGGCAGGATTCACAGGCAAAGGAGCTGCAAGACTCGGGTAGGTTTCGAACAGGTACAGGGCCCACCCTTGCGAGGCGCGCGCCGCCCCATGGGGGAGCATGCATTATTTCCACGAGTGCTGTGGTACGCACAACGCAAATCAAGATACGCTGGTGGGCAAAGGATGTGCCCGCCCCTTTTATTGTGCTGCGGTGTATGGGTGGAAAGCGGAGGATGCAGAAATCCCCCTTGCTCAGCAGGCGAAAAACGGACTACAGTGGGCGAAATGGCCCGACGCTGAGAAAAAACGAGCCACCCGTTCCGCGTTCGTGCTGCATACAAAGGGCCTCCCCTCTTTCCCTTGCCATTTTTGCCCCTCTTCCTTGTTTTCCTCTCCATTTTACTTATTATTTCCCTGGCTTTGTGCGTGTCTCTGGGCACCCGTTTTTGACCTGTTCATTCTTTCCCAAACCATGCTGCTGACGATCTCGGGCCTGCGCAACTGGGCCGCACAGTTCTACTGGAAGTGCCCGGCCTGCGGATACTGCAATGAGGACCGCGATATCTACATGGAACACGTAACCACGATGCACCCGCCATAAGGCCTGCCATATCTGGAACTCGCCTCCCCCATGAGCAAAGGCAGGGTATGCTGGCTCGCTTCACACTCGCATTTTTATACCTGTACTCGGAAATCCAAACCCCTCCACCTCTTTTACATATCATTTTTTCTTGTTCACTTTTGAATACATTATACAGCTGCCTTTTCCACAATTCATTTATGTGCGACGGTGCATGGCTCTGGCCGTGTCAGCTGTCGCCGGTATGTGAGGGGTGCAGATATGTATTGGGCCATTGTCACCATACATAGGCCTCCAGGCAAACATGCCTGGTGATAATGACAACTCGGCTCGGCTCGCTCGATGACTCACTGAGGGCGAAAGAAAAATTAGAATGCGGCTGGTGCATCAGCTCCAGCCCAGCATTTTTTTTCTCCTTTCGATTGACTAGATTTTCTTTCATTTCTTTCCGCAAATTCCATACACACCTCCCCGTACTTTCCGGCATGTCGAATCAGCAGGAGAAGCGAGCCAAGGGCAAAGAAGTGGCAACCAGCGGGCCGGGGCCAGACGCAGCAGCCAAGGCCAGGGCAGAGAAGGAGGAGCGGAAGCGGCTCAAGATGATCGAGCTGCAGCAAAAGGGCATCATTGACAAGAAGGGGGCCTCAACAAAAAAGCCGACTATGTCAAGGGCCGAGCGGCGCGCCAAGCAGGAGCTCGAGCGCGCAGCAAAGCAGGCCACGGCATCGCAGGGCGACAAGCAAAAGGACGCCAAGGAGCCCGCGCACCACCACCACCACAGCGCAAACGCGGGTGCCGATGGAGCCGCGCAGCAGACCAGCGCAGGCGCACACCATGTGCCGACAGAGCACTACACGATGACGAACCGTGTGTTCCAGGAGGACAAGCGCATGTACCTGTACTCGCACCTTGATCTACCGCCGCATCCGCCATCGTCGGTATCTGCACTGGCGCCCAGCCAGGTACTGAACGCAAACAGCACTGCGAGTGCTGAGGGCGGAACCGGCGATGCAGGTGCGTTTGTGGCCGGCATAAAGAACTCGGCATTCCCACCCGGGCCGCAGGTCGTTGTGGGCATGGCCAGGGATGCGTATGTGGCAGCTGAGACCGGCGAGCCGGCGTCGGTGTCGGTTCCTGGCGGTGTGGGTGGCCCCAGTGAGGCTATTTTGCGTGATGCACTGCCGCCGTATGCGAACGGTCCGGGCGAGCGCAAAATAGCAAAGTCGACAAACCAGACCGCCGGCATGACCATCCATCCCCGTATCAAGGAGGTCGGTCTGCGCATGGGAACTATGGAGATTACTGGTGCCAATGCGCGCGCTGTGTCGGTGCTGGCGGCCTTCATTGACGTGATTGGCCGATTACACGACTCCGCCGCAGACGTCGCTGTACCGCCACCTGCTGTCGTACATTTCGCCGCAGATCAACTTTATTGTGCACCAGCGCCCAATGTGTGTGGGCATCGGTAACGCAATCCGCTGGCTCAAGGACGAGATCATGCGGATTCCGGCCGACATGGATGAGGCCACGGCCAAGAGCGTGCTGATTACCCGCATCCTCGACTACGTCAAGGAGCGCATTACGGCGGCGGGCGATGTCATTGCTGACTCGGGCGCGCAGAAAATCCAGGACGGTGACGTCGTGCTGACATTTGGCGCATCATCGACTGTGCAGCGTCTTCTGCTGGCAGCCCACCGGGCTGGCCGCCGGTTCCGTGTGATCGTTATTGACTCGCGGCCGCAGTTCGAGGGACGCAAGCTGGTGCGGCGCCTGGTCGAGGCGGGAATGGCGGATCTGAGCGCCAGCGGCGAGTCGGGCTCGGTGCCAGCGGCAGTGCCCAGCGATCTGGGCAGCTCGCGCGGCAAGGGCCGCGGCCGCAACGGAGCCAACGGCGGTGTGACGTATGCGCCAATTACAGCCCTGGGCTTCATCATGCGCGAGGCCTCCAAGGTGTTTTTGGGCGCCGAGGCCTTCTTCGCCAATGGCGCGATGCTGTCGCGCGCAGGCACAGCCATGGTTGGCCTGGCAGCGCGCTCGCACCACGTGCCGGTGATTGTGGCCTGCGAGACATACAAGTTTAGCGAGCGCGTGCAGCTCGACGCCGTGGTATCGAAACGAGCTCGGGGTGCCTGATGCCCTGGTATACAAGGCCGGTATCCCCGATGCGCAGCCTGTGGGCTTTGGCAATGCACTGACCGACCAGTCTCTGGCAGAGATGGAGTACAGCGCATATGCCCGCGACCGCTACTCGGCGCGCCCGCGCTGGAACAACCGCAAGACCTTTGTTGACGAGTCTGTCAGCGAAATAACTGCTGCTGGCAAGCAAGCGAAGCAAGCGAAGCAGGCCAAGCAGGCGAAGCAGGCCAAAAATGCTGCGATGATGTCTCCTGCCGCCTCCATGGAAGCCAGGGCCGAGTCCAAGCTGCGCACCATGTGCCCGCTGACTGACTGGCGCGAGACAAAGAACCTGCGCCTGCTGAACCTCGTCCAGGACATTACTCCTCCAGATTTTGTCTCCATGATCATTACTGAAGTCGGAATGATCCCCACCACCAGTATTCCTGTCGTGCTGCGCGAGTACAAGAACCAGATGTAAGCTGTCTTTTATACTTGGCTATCTTGTTATTACAAATATCGGTGCTGGAAGTATAGCGTTGCATGCCAGATATCCAGAAGGTGCATCAGCGCCAATCCCTGGCGCTGGCGTGGACTCTGGGTGTTAACTTGGGGAATGAGTGGTTATCGAATATATGGAATAAATAACTTCTCCAAAAATGACTGAGGGAAAGAAGGAAGGCTGGTCGTCTGTCTAGGCCTTTGTACGTATGCGTTTCGGCCTTGTCTATGGTGGCGCAGGGGGACTCCGGACCCCGAATGTCAACATCGTGCACGCCATGTAGCTCAATATCACCATTATGTAATAGACAATCATATTTATGATATCTAATTACATCACAGAAATCTGCGCTCGACAGTTCTGACTTGTCCTTCTGGTTGACGAAATCCTCGGCAGACATGGCCGTCTTTGCCTTCAGGTTGTAATAAATAAATAAATAAAACGAAAGAATCCCTTTTTCACAAGTATTGAAGGGTCAAAAGCATCATCGTCAGCTAGTTGATGGAGTAATATCCATCGTGAAAACATGTATGCATGCTCTTTGATGATATTGACGCTGTGTACAAATTGCTCTAGGCGGGGCGACATAGAATCACGGAAGCCAATACCACCAAGTGATGTCTTTATGACAGTAGTGCTGCGGGTAATATTCATTTGAGAAATTCAATAGGCAAGTAAGAAGAGAAATGATGCTGTTCAGTTTTGCTTTATTGCGTATGCATAGCATTAAGAACTTTTTATTAAGAATGATCTGGCTTGCATAGTTCTTGGGGTCCTTAGCACTGATACAGTCTCTTGAATCAGTCTATACAGACTGGGTCCATTGTGGCCCAAATACTACTGCTTACGCATGTTCATAAGACAAAATAATTTATAAAATATATCCACAAATATTGCATAACTGCTAGAAGAGTTATATGGCCTCATTCAATAGGTGCTCATAAATAAATATCCTAAGAGTGTTGCGCAGCCGGTGATGACCACCATGATGACACCATGGAAGTTATCAAGCCGACCAACAATGAGAGCAGCTCTTGCGCTGAACCAATGGAGATATCCAGTAGAGACCTATGACCACTACAATAGCAATTTGTCACCCTGGTTTCACCGATGAGGTCAGATACCGCACAAGATCAAAAAGGAGTTTACAGAGCAAGTCACTCAAACCCGTGTTGAAGCTTAAGAGTTTTTTTAAACCAATTAAATAATTTCTGGCGGACGGTAGGGCACTTTTTGGACTATAAAATCTTATATATAGGTAAAGATATAGTGGAGGTGGTATTTCCATTTTCTAGTGAGTGATATACGCCTTAATGTATTCGGATTCGCCAAACCAGTCTGTTTCTGGATAACGCGAGTGGTCAGGAATACTGTAGTTTCCGATTGGCACTAGGTCGGAGCACTTTGTATTCTCCCCATTCCTGCCGCAAAACAGTATCTGGCCATTGCGGACCCACACTTCTTCTGAAAAATGCTTATAGTTGAGCCAGCGGAACGGGATGTGTGGAACCATGTCACATTCGTATACCATCCGGAAAATCGGCAGTTTCAATTTGTCGACCCTGCTAGCCCACTCGTCATTGCCGATTCTCGGCTGCCCGTATGTGTAGATGTGCATTCTCGGCTTCAAGTCAGGTCTCCGGTTCAGTAAATCTACAGCACACATCACTGTTTCAGCGCCGCCGAGCGAGTGCCCAGTAAACACAATCCGGTGATCAGGGTACATCTGGGCGAGCCTGGTAATCTCCGATGTGACATTGTGCGCGACAGACAGATAGGAGCTGAGAAATCCATGGTGTACGAGAGAGCCTGAGAAGTGTGGTGGCCAGGGGTCCTGCACGAACTCGGCATCTTGGATCCAGTCGTCGGTGTCCTTAGTGCCCCGGAATGATATTACCAGGAGTTTGGAGTTGGAGTTGCGTCCGATATACCCGACGCTTATTGGTGCTTGACTGCGCCATCTGTACTCGATCTCGGTCCCGTGTGTCTCTGGCGTCTCGCAGCTGCCCTTGCAGTTCCACAGAGACCCAACTGTGTATGCAGCGTGCGAGTAACTACGCGTACATTGACATTCAGGAATAATTCAAGCTAATGACTGACTCACGTATCACATACTTACTATGCAAATGTCTTGAATGCTGATTTCAGGTCATGGTTCTGCATTTCAAGTACTGTGTACGCTTTGGTGACAGGTCCAAGCGGTATGTACGATTTAGGCTTACTACCGGTGTCTTTCGCAGGTACTACTGGCAAGCAGAGTGCGACTGCTGCGCTTGCAAGCTTCATCCGCGGCTAAGAAAACCCAGACTGTAGTCGTTGAGGAGTAGATGAATTAGGAGGGTAGTCCTAGTAGAGCTGGAAAAGTATAGGGCAGAAAACGCAAGAAAAATGCAAAGCTCCCCATTGCTACGTCGTGCAATAAACTACCACTTGCTTCTTATGTATACTGCTGTGAGAGAGGCTATCCAGCACCTATGTATGGCAAATGTGCTCAATTCAATGGTGGCGATAATGCATGGACAAACTTCGCTGGAGCAATAAGGCCTACATGGTGAGAGCGCCACACATGGGGTTGCACAGGCTCATAAACCAGTGTAAACGGGGTCACATTTTTAAAAGACTTGGAAATGATAGAATGTGTGTATTATCGTGCTCAGAGCGCAGATGCCTTCTCGTACAGCGACTCAACGACCAGACCAAGGCTCTTGATGGTGTCGAGGGTGGCATCATACGTGAGGTCACGCTTGGGCTCCTCGAAGATAACAAGGCAGCCATTGCCCTGGTCCAGGATACCGTGGAAGACCTTGTCGAGGATCATCTGGCTCAGCTTCTTCTCAACCACGCGGATGGGCAGGCCAATCAGCTCCGAAATGTGTGCAATCTCGACCTTCGAATACGGCTCAATTAGGCGCACGAGGTTCTGCTCCATCAAGGTGTCGTAGAGCGTGGTCAGATGGGTGCGAATCAGCTCATCCGATTGCAGCTCGTTGCGGAAGGTGGACAGGGCCTTCTCAAAGTCGGCAAGCGACCGCTGCTTCTGCGCCTTGGCTACAGCCTGCAGTGCCACAACCACCTGGCGGTCGCGGAACTTTGACGCGGTCTTTCCGGTAGCAAGCAGCGCGGCCAGCTCATCGGGCTGCTGCAGCATGATCTTGCACAGAATCATATACGCAAATGCCTGCAGCTGCCGCGTCTCGACCTCAGCGGCGGACAGGCCAGTCTGAAGCGAGTTGTTGTCCTTTGACGACGAGGCTACGTCCTTGGGCGATACATACACAGCTAAGCCCTCCATGGTTTCAAAGAAATACGAGTACGCAGTCTTAAAGTCGCCCTCCTCGGCATGCAGAATGCCCGACTGCAGATCGAGCTGCGCCTGGAGTGGCGGCGGGGTGTAGATGCTGTTGGCTGACGTGCGCGCGGACGTCAACGCAGCACGCGACTTGGCCAGGTTCTTCAGGGCCATATACACGCGGCTCTCCAGCAGATGCACCTCGACCAGCTGCATCTTGTCGTCAAGCTTCTTGAGCTCGGTCAGAAGCTGTGCAATGAGCGCCAGTGCCTCGGTGTACATCTGGTTGTCCAGGTACAGCGACGCCAGGCGGGTCTCCAGGGCCTGGCGCAGGTACTCGCGGTTCTCATCCTTTGCCCACGCAATCATGCTCTGGCATGTCATTATCTGCGGCTGCTGGCCGCCCTGGATACCCGAAAACCGGTCGACCAGGGTGCGGATGATCTTTGAGGATTTGGCCTTCGACACCGACACCAGGTAGGACTGCGAGTCGTTGATCAGTTTGGTCAGCGCCGCCGCGTCCTGCATCTGCTCAAAAAGGGCCGCCAGCGACAGCAGCGCAGTCTCGCGCTCAGCCACTGTTACCGCACTCGACTTGTCTGCGAAGAGGACAGAGCTGAACAGGGCCGCTGCCTGCTGTGGTGACTCCTTGGCCAAATTCTGCGCCTGCTCCAACTGTGCTGCCATGTCTGTTCGTTTTTTGTCTGGCGTTAAAATCAGCTAATTAGCAAAATCTCTGCTGGTGCAAAAAGGAGAATATAGGTGGGATTGCAAGGAGAAGAGGAGGCCGCGCATTCGGCTAGTCGTTGTCGTAGTCGTCAACACGCTCGGTGCGAGGGAAAGCGGCTCAGCGAGGCATTGCGTGGACAGCCTTGATCCGCGATCAGCCAGCAGATCTGTGACGCAATACACGCGTGTGGGCTTTTGGAGAACTTGGCTCTTGTCTCTTTAACTACACAATTCGGCTCTCTTCTTATTATACGCTGCCAAATTATACACTACCACACAACAATTGGGCTTTCTATTGCATTCTGTTACTGAGCAATGTCGGAGGAAACTGCTGTATTCGCCAAAAAGCCAGAGCTGTCGCTTGCGCAACACAGATTCGCACTGCTGAACAGCGCACCAGAGCAGCGTCAGGAGCATGCGCAGGCACTTATCGAAGGCATCAAGGCCGACAAGATGGTGGCATTCTATAAGAAGCTAGTGGCGGAGAATGCGCTGCCAGAGGATGCGGCTCTGGTGAAGGAGCTGGAGGCTGCATACACGGCCGAGCTGGCATCTCTCGACAAGAACATTGAGGAGGCAAAGGAGGAGCACGGTGAGCTGGAACAGAACGAGAGCAGCATCCACCGGGCAGTGTTTCTGGCGCAGATCGGGTCCGAGGAGAAGGCGCAGGCGGAGTACGAGGAGATCCTGAACCGCCCGACAACGACGCTGAACCAGAAGCTGGATATCGTGTTTGGCAAGCTGCGACTCAGCATGTTCTACGACCGGCCGCACCAGGTGCAGAGGGAGCTGGAGCGGGCAAGCGAGCTGATCGACCGTGGTGGCGATTGGGACCGGCGCAACCGGCTCAAGGCGTACGAGTGTGTGTGGCGCGCGAGCCAGCGGCAGTTCAAGGAGGCGAGCCAGCTGTTCATCGACTGCTTGAGCACGTACGCGAGCCCCGAGCTGATGTCGCTGACGGACTTTGTCTGCCATGGTGCGCTAGCGTGTGCGGTGGTGCTGCCGCGTGGCGACCTGAAGAAGAAGGTCATTGACGCGCCCGAGGTTGTTGAGGTTATCCACCACATCCCAAACGTCGAGCGTCTGATGCGTGCGCTGTTCGACTGCCGCTACGCCGACTTCTTCCGCGCGCTGGCCGGCGTCGAGACTGACCACCTGAATGTGTCGCGGTACCTGTACGCCCACCGTCGCTTCTACACACGCGAGATGCGCATTCGTGCCTACGCCCAGCACCTCGAGTCGTACCTGTCGCTGACCATCAAGTCCATGGCCGAGGCATTCGGTGTCAGCGAGGAGTTCATCGACAAGGAGCTGGCTCGGTTCATTGCTGCTGGCCGCCTTCACTGCGTCATCGACAAGGTCGGCGGGATCGTCGAGACGAACCGCCCCGACACTAAGAACGAGCAGTACCAGGCCACCATCAAGCAGGGTGATTTGCTACTCAACCGCGTGCAGAAGCTGTCGGGCATCATCAGCGTCTAAGGGTTTATTAGGTTACTTTTTGGGCTCCGTTTTAAGAAGTGAAAAAAAAGCCGCCGTCTCTGCCCTGCTACCGCTTTTGCCGCGCCGATGACAGAGTCGTAGGCGGCATGCTGTTGTGGTTGTATGGGTTGTGGTTCGGATGTACGATGATGGGAAACATTGGCACTGACGATGGCTGCACTGGCTGTGCTGGCTGTTGCTGCTGCTGCTGTTGCTGTTGCTGTCGCATACGCTGCTGGGCCAGGGCAATTGGTGACAGGACCTCTTCAGGCGAGTCGGAAGCCTTTCGCGTGCTACTCCTCCGGTTTGGGCGGGTGGCGCCTGGCGAGTTATCGATATTGTGTACCTTTCGCATATGAGTTTTCAGATTGCCTGCCTGCGTAAACGCCTTCTGGCACTCGACAACCAGGCACTTGAACGGCCGATCGCCAGTATGTCGTCTCTCATGCGTGCGCATATTACCCAGCTGCGTGAACGCCTTTCCGCACCCAGGAAACCCGCACACATACGGCCTGTACCCAGTATGCGACCTGATGTGGATGTTGAGGTGGGCGCGCTGATAAAACACCTTACCACAGCCCTCCACGGTGCAGATGAACTGTCTCCTCCGTCCGCCGGCGTCTTCGCTGGCGTCGTGTGCGATCTGGTCGACAATGCGCTGGTACTCGGAGCTGAGGGCCGCGCTCTGCGTGTTTTGTGTGTCGTCACGGCGTGGCCGGCCGCGGCGGATCTTGGTCGCAACAATCAACGACGACGGGATGTGCGGCGCAATGGGGCTCGGGTCGCTGCTTTCGTGGCTGGAGGATCGTTGTACGGTGGACGCGGCAGCTACCAGGCTGTTGAGCGAGGGCGTGGTTTTGACTCTGGGCGACATTGCAGACTGCGAGATAAAAAAAATATAATTTTCGTTATAGAAAGGGAGCGCCTCTGAGAGGAAAAAAAAAAAAAGAAGCTGCTAGCGTTGCTCGTTTCTTTTTTTTTTTTTCTCGCTCAGGGTCAACACGACCAGCCGTGATTGGATGATCCGAGTTTGATCAGCACCTGTGGTTGGCTGCTTTTGGAAATAGCCTGGCCGAATGCCATATAGCGCTTGATAACCCCTGTGTGTCTGCGTGCTTGCGGGGAGTACTAGTGGCATTTGCACCATTCGGCAGGCTCGCCACAAAATGCTCTCCGAGCCAGGGGTGGTCGAGTGATGAACAAGGGGGGGTGGCAGTGCGAGCCGCAGGGGGTAAATGCAAATATACTGAAACGGCGGTTCAGAAAAGCGAGAATAGCTGCCATACTCAGCAGCATACGGCCAAAAGCATCCGAAATCCGGTTTTCGCTTGCCGGGATGTGGTAGCCTGCTGGCCAGCGCCTCCTACACTTGCAAGCCCGCACGCCTTTTTCCTGCTCAGGCTGCAGCTGGAGGCCGTGAAAGAGCCAGAAATAAAGGGCTGCAAGGCTGGGCATGGGGCTGGGCTCAGGTCCATCACCACTTTTTCTCCCAACTCTGTACACTTTGGAAACACAACACTTACATCACTACTCGCTGCACATGGAGTCGTACCCGCGCGCCCAGTTCCTGCCGTTCGAGATAATTCAGCATATTGCCCAGTATGGTATAGCCGGCAAGGGTGCCCAAGTCGTGCCCGCATGCAGTGTGCTGGGCAAAGACATACGCGAGCCAACCCAAATCCAGGGCATGCTGTGGGCGTGCCGCGCTTGGCGCTGTGCAGCCCTGCCTTTGTATAGCTCGACGGCGACGGTCCGCGGCCGGTCTGACGCCCGCACGCTCTACTGGGGTCGGCGGGGGCTTACGAGCCGCAAGGCATCGTCCCTGGGCTGGTCGCATCACGTGCAGAAGGTTGTTATCGTAGCCTCATCGATGGGTGTGATTGCTGATGAGGTTCTGCAGGAGCTGGGTGCCTCCTGCTTGTTTGCCAATGCCACACATGCAGAACTGCAGGTGTTTGGGAGCGACCATGGCAGGGTGGATGTTGGCGGGATTATGAAGGCGATGCCGGTGGTGATGCCTGGACTGAGCCGAGTGGATTTGGGCGTGCGCAAGGCATGGGTGGCGGGCGTGGAGGGACATCTGGTTCAGAATGTTGATCTTGTGGCGTGTCCGGCGCCCCAGTTCTCCACCCCCACGGTTAAGCTCAAGAGTCTGACGATTGACCCGTCCGGGCCAGATCCGCAGTCGTGCTTTGCGCTAGCGCGTCGCTGCGCGTCGACCTTGGAGTCGCTGACCGCGCGGTACATCCATATTCACGATTGTATCCAGCTCATCCAGGACTCGCACGGGCGTAGCACCGAGTATCCGAATCTCAAGCATCTGGAAATTGACGCTCTGGGCGCCTATGAGGACAATGCCCTGGCTACGCGCTTGGCGCCGCCTGGCATTCCGTTCCCGAACCTCCAGCATCTGGGCTGCAAGTCCGCGTATCCGTTTGCCAACGACGTGCTGTTGCGTGGATGCCATGCGTCGTTGCTGAAGCTGGAGATTGCTGTTGATGCAGCCTTGGCTGGCCAGCTGTTCCCGCCTGATTCCTCAGAGGACCTGCTGCTGGCAAAGTGCTTGCAGCTGCGGGAGCTGGAGATCCAGGTCATCACCCGTAGTGGAGCGTCGGACGATAGGAACCGCGTGCTGCACGACCGTGTGCTTCATCTGGCGTTCGCTGCGCCGTTGCTTAACCGACTGCGCATCTGCTATCCAAACTCTCAGGCTGCGGAGTACAAAGACAGGCAGGGGTGACTGCACCCCCGTGTCCTCTGCTGATCGGCATAGTGGGGGAGGACCGCGGGCTGAGAATGCAATGCGTCTACTCTGTTAGTGGTAATGCTCTTTGATGTGCGGTTTACCCAGAATGCTATTATCTGTTTCCCGTTATAGTTCGGCCCTTGAGGTCTGGAAATCGGCCAGGCCAGGTATGCGGCGCCAGAGTGTGAGGGAAAGGGCACATGTGGGGGTTGCATGTGCGGGGAGCAGACAAAGGTTGCGCTTCTTAAATAAAGCGTGCGATCGGCACGATGTTTTGATTGGCGAAGCGAGAGGCTCGGATGGGCTGCTGTGTGGACCGTGTACGTGCTGTAAGACCAAGGCTTTCTAGGTCTCAGTTCCGCATTTGAACTTTTTCTTTTCTCTTTGCTTACATTTTCTCCCTCTCTTGTCTCATAGAGCGGATTGTTTTCGTCTAGTCTATTCCCTGGCGTTTTCTTCTTTGGGCATGTATTCATTAACTCGCGCTTAGATTTAACCTCAACCCCTTATCTTGTACTTGCCAGTACCCTACATATTCTCTTTCCCTATCTCTACTCGTTTTTCTTTTGTTCTTGTGAACCGTGTCACTGGTTCCTTTGGGAAGCCCCCCTTCTCCCTGGCAAACATATGGTTTCAATGGCGACAGACGGTCATGTACATTTCCCTCGGCGGCCGTCAACAGCGCAGGGCAGCCAGACTATGCGGTCTCTGCACCTAAGCCGGACATCAACAGACTCGCGGCCTACGACAGCACAGTCGATGCGGTCACCGACAGGAGATGGATTTGCAAACCATCGGGCACTCACACTGGGCCTGACAAAAGCCGAGGCGCGGCCGCCCATGCCGTGGTTTGCCAAGAAGGAAGAGCCCGTATCGCCGCTGGCTGCACACTCGCCTGGTGCTGCCACACAACGGCTACGGCTGCCGAAGCGGCGAGCGGGATCAACAGCGCGCAGCAACTCGGCGGCTACAGTCATTGATATAGACAACATAGGCGGGCCAATGTCTGTGCCCTCTGGGCTGCCAGAGGTGCCGTACACAGAGGCAGACAACGACTCAGTCACAAGCTATCCGGCTACCTTGACAGATGCTGGCTTTCCTGCAGATACATCAACAAAACCGGTCCGTGGCACGCGCAGCATGAGTGCTGTGCGGAACAGCATTGCGCTGAGTGCATCATCTCGCGCCAGTCTGACACATCGGCTCAGTGCCAGCGGCTACATGACGTATACTCCTAGCAGCTCTGTTACGCCGACGCTGCCGGTATATGCGCGGCCACCAGCGTACAGCTCTGAGCTGCCGCGACTGTCTGGTGAGACCCCATCCAACAGCGTTGAGCTGACGATCCGCCTCAGCGTCGATGCCAGCCGTGCGCTCAGCTACCAGCGGCTGCTCGAAGGTGACACGGTACTGGCAGACCTGGTGTTGCTCGAGGACGAGTTCCAGCGCACCGTGACACCCGCGCGCGCAGGGTTCGGGCGCAAGCTGATTGGCCTGTACTTTGCTGCGACGTGGAGTGCCGAGTGCGACGAGTTCTCGCCAAAGCTAGCCGGAGTGTCGTCAGCACACTCGTACGACCTTGTTGTGGTCCATGTGTCGGCCGACAACCATCCCGCGGATATGGCGCGGCTGATGGGCAGCACCGGCTGGCTGGGAGTGCCGTGGAGCGAGCGCGGAGTGCGCGAGGATCTGATGGAGCGGCTAGGCGTCAGTGTCAGCGACCTGCCGGTCCTGGTGGTGCTCGATGGAATGACGCACCGGGTGATCACCACGCGCGGAAGGCAAGACGTGGAGGCGAGCCCGCTGACATGCGTGGCCGAGTGGATGGAGAGCCGCAGCGGACTATCGTGGTGGAAGAGAGCAACGCCATGGTAAGTTGGTCATGGTGAAACCTTGGCACCCATTTTGGTGCTATGCTCTGTCTCTTGTCCATGAAGGGTTTGCTGCTGGCCTTTTTTTTTTGATACGCGCTCTTTTCACTTTTGTCTATATCCTCCCTCCCTCTACACATTGCGATCTCGACTTGGGTAGTCAGCACGACTTGTCTTGTCGGTTCTGATTCATACACCACACATGCATCTCGTCTCTTGCACCTACACGTAGAGAAGAATCAGACGCCCCGAGACTAGAACCGCAACCCCAATTATAATGTTTATTTTTATATCGTCTCTTGAATACAAAGCTAAAACCGGTGCTGCTACTCTTGGCAAATGTAGGGTCGCGCGATTCATCATGGCTCTTGTTCTATGGCAGCTGGCGGTGATCGTGTACGAGTTCATTTGGACCGGCGAGATTGGCCACCTTCAAAAGATCTCGCTCCCCCGCTGAAGCGGCGAAGGTGTAGAAGCCTGGACTTTTACCAAATCCCCCTGCAGAATAGCGCCACTATCAAAAAGCAATGGCTGGAGCGCTATCATCTAGATTTTTTCTCAGCATTATGTATCAGCAATTGCATTTACATTTACACTTCACCACTAGCGACTCCCCGGTTACTGCGATGCTGCAGCATGTGCGACGATTAGATGTGCATGGGAATAGTAGCAGCGGAGGATCATTGCAGAAATCTCCAGACATTGTCCTTCTGGAGCTTGCCTGGAGCTGCCGGGTGGTTGCCATTGGCTCTGCGGTCCATGTAGCTGAAGGAGTGCGTCGCGTCCTGGACCATATTCGGGAGGAAGGGGGAGGTGGCGGCAGCAGTGAACCGCATGAAAAAAAGCCGTGCTTGGTGCTGAGCTCTCAAACAAAAAAAAAAAGCCATCGTGCTGGGTGGGGGCACCATTCAAACTTCTCTTCTCTGCTCTCCATTCAGGCTTTTCTTGCATTCGTCTCTTATTCGTGCACAAAACATCCTCCTCTATCTTCCCGAACTGGCAGGCTATTTGTGACGCGTCAATTCAGATAGCCCAGATTCAGCAACCTCCCTGCTTGTCACGGTCCTCCCTTCTATTTAGCCCTCTTTGAACAAGCAGAGACATGAGGGACTTGCATCCTCCACCTCCAAAGCGGATGGAGCGGGCGCGACTGACAGCCACGCGTGGATATTCTCAGACAGGTGCTGATTCGGCGGAGCCCTCAGTACAGAACCATCGGCGAGAGCAGACTCCGCCGGCGCGGCCACTGACGGCTGGGCGTTCGCAGCGGCCTCCGTCGGTAGCTGGTAGTGGGCCATCGAATTTCCCAACATTCCATATGGGCGCAACGACACGGATACCGTCTGGAGGCAGTGCGATGCGGCCGACAGCGTCAGCACGGATGCGGCGACAGATGACAGCAGCAGCCTCTGCGGCATCAGCCTCGTCTGCAGCAACTAGCGAGAGATCGCTTAGGCGATACCATTCAGCAGGGATCTCGCGGTCAAAGTCACCGGCACCAGCGCTAGCGCACAACAGCCCATCGGCGGCGACAAAGGCCGCGGGACGGCGTGAGCTGGGAATTGCGGGCAGGCAGCAGTCGGAGGCGAGTGGAATGCGTAAGCTAAGAAACCGCCCAGCCAGACCGACCTGCGCGCGCATGCACTGCCGAGCCCGACAAGCCGGTCGTCGGCCAACCCGACGCCGCTGCCGCATTCCTCTCTCAGTCATGGTAGCCGCGTGCCATCGCGGACCAGTGCGCCGGGCAGAGGCATCAGGCCAACAAGTCCCGGTTCGGCGTTCCGATTCAGCACGCAGCGGGAGCCATCACCGACACATGTGCCATCAGCTACCGCGCGCCGTTCGCGGATCCCAACTGTACCAGGAGCCAACAGGGACAGCCTATACAACCAGTACATGGAGCAGAAAGACGAGCTTCGAAACATGAAGGACATGAACGAGACGCTAGTCAGGGATATCAAGTCGATGGCCACAGTCAGCGAACGGCTTAACAGCGAGCTCCAGGAAGGTGAAGGAGGATCTCGAGGAAGCGAACAGGCGGGCGTGCAGGGCAGAGGACCAGTTTGCAGCGCAGCACGCGGTTGAGATGGCGCTGAGGAGAAAGGTTGAGGCGCTCGAGGCTGTGGTGATGAGCGGGCCAAGCAATGGCAACGGGCTGCCGTCGCCCCACAGGTCGCAGAGCGCGCAGGTGGAGGACCACGAGAGTCCGATTCCCGCCGACGACTGGCGCGAGGACGCGACGCTTATTCGGCGCGGCATAGAGAGCATTCACGCGTCATGCACCATGGCGCAGCCCGAGTCGCAGATGGATCGCGAGAGCCGCCAGGGGCTGCGGTTTGTCGAGCAGCAGTTCCTGGGCCGCGACCTGCCCGACCCATCTGGCGGCTCTCCTGTGCGCAGCAGGAATCTCGGCAAGTCGCCCAAGGTGCTGACGCCACAGCAGCAGAGGCGCCTGGCCGACGAGGATCTGGTGGCGCGGCGGCGGTCGACGATGCTGTTTGAGGGGCTGATCCAGCCGTCGCTGGGGGCTGAGTCGCGTGAGAGCCTGGCAGCGCCGCTGCAGGAGTCATCGTCTGGCCAAGGCACGTGCCTGCGGTGCAAGCAGCTGGAGGACACGCTGCAGACGGTCGTTATCGACAATGACTATTACCGCGAGGCCAACACCAAGCTGCAGGACAACGTGCGTGATGTGGTGTCGCGGCACAACGCGCTGGTACGCCTGTTTGAGCGCGAGCGCCAGAGACGCCGCGAGGCCCGTGCCGAGAAGCTTGCTGAGGAGTCGCGTGTTGCCGCCCGCGACCGGGCGATCATCGAGGCACAACAGCGGGCGGAGATCGAGGACAGTGATGGACTGGCAGGCGAGTTTTCGCGCGGACTGCACATCTCGTCTCCCAAGCGCGTGCGTGCCATGGGTGACACCCGGCTCAGATCCTCACCGATCGTGTCGCCGCCCCAGTGAGCCACTCCCATCTTTTTTCTACATACCACCTAAATTTATTGCAAAGGTTTGTGTGCTTCTCAGTTTTTGCCATTCGTGGCACGCTCCTTCTCAAAGTACTTGGCAACCAGGAACGCAATGTCCAGGCTCTGTTCGTAGTTGAGCCGCGGGTCGCAGAACGTCTGGTAGTTGACCGGCAGGTCCTTGGCGTCCAGCTCCTGCGATCCGCCGGTGCACTCGGTGACATGCTCTCCAGTGAGCTCCAGGTGAATCCCCGATAAACGGCTGCCGAGCTCACGGTGGATTGCAATATTGCTGGTGATTTCGCTCACGATCGCGTCGAACGAGCGGGTCTTGTGTCCTGACGGTGCCGTAGTCGTGTTGCCGTGGCATGGATCGCAGCACCACACGGGGCGATGCTGTGTAGCCTGCACTGCCTTGATATGGTCTGGCAAGAACTTGTCGATCTTGTCGGCGCCGTATCTGGTAATCAACGTGACGCGTCCCGGCTCGAGCAGCGGGTCAAGGATATCCAGTACACGTACAAGTTCGGCAGCATCCATGGTCGGCCCGACCTTGACGCCTACCGGGTTCTTCACGCCGCGGAAGTACTCGATGTGGGCGCCATCGAGCTGGCGAGTGCGGTCACCGATCCAGATGAAGTGCGCCGACAGGTTGTACCAGTCGCTGACGGCTGGCAAGGTGGGCGTTCCGGGCGTCTGCGGGCTTGTGTGGCCGGAGGGCGCAACAAACACATTCTCAGGCGCCATTTGGGCCACGGGCCGGGTTCAGCGCCTGCTCGTAGTCGAGCAACAGCGCCTCGTGCGACGTGTACATGTCCACAGTGTTTAGGGCTGACAGCCGGCTGCCGTCTGCGCCAATGACCTTCATGAAGCCCAGCGCGTCGGTGAGCTTGTTTACGATCATCTGGTAGTCGCGGCGAATGTCCTCGCGCCTCACATATCCGAGATCCCATGCCTTCGGGTGGTGGATGTCGGCGAACCCGCCCGACAGCAGCAGCCTGACATAGTTGACTGTCGACGCCGAGTGGAAGTACGCTGACAGCAGGCGCTGCGGATCCGGCTTTCTGTCCTTCGGGTCGATGCTGTTGACGTTGTCGCCGCGGTACGACATGATTTTCTCGCCATCCACAGTCTCGAACGGCGACGACCGGGGCTTCGCGTACTGCCCGGCCATGCGCGCAATACGCACAATCGGCAGGCGCATGCCCCAGATCAGCACCAGGCTCATCTGCAGCAGTACTTTGAGCTTGTCCTCAGATGGCTGTCGGGTTGCAGTAGTCGAAGGACTCGGCGCAGTCGCCGCCCTGGAGGAGGAATGCGCGGCCCTCGGCCACATCTTTCAGTTGCGCGCGCAGCCGGTCGATTTCGGCCGCGGATACAAGCGGTGGCAGGTTGGCGATGCGGGAGAGCACCGTGTCCAGCTCCTGCTTATCTTCGTACACGACAGTCTTGCTTGATCGGCTTGGTCTTCCATGACTCTGGCGTCCACTGCTCGGTCTGCTGCGCGGTCGCTGACATTGCTGTTTTATGGATATGTGGCAAAGAGATGTAATAAAAGTGGAGGTGTGAAGATGACTAGCTAATGGTAAGTGAAGGAGAGAGCAAAGGGTGCGCGGGGTGCTAGCCAAGGCTTTATACTTTTCTGATTTGTGCTCCGCCTTTACGAAAGACCGTCTGGCCTGAGATGTCCAGATGGGCCGCCCTCATTGGTCCATTCGGCCGTGGTAGCTGCTAGAAACCCGTCCTACGCGCCCACTGATGCGTCACAAGCTTTGGTATCTCTATTGACCAGTCCAAAGCGCACCTGGCCAAGGCTTCTCCGCATAGGTGCCACTCAAGAAAGCTCAAAATCAGCAGTAGCATAGTGTGGCCATCTTGCTGGGCAGTACATCTTGCTAACTTCATGGCTCAATGGTGGCTGAACAGCCGGTGGCATATATTGCGCTGCTCCGCTATTTAAATGCCCAGGCGGCCATCACCGCATTCCACTCAACAATATATCACTATACTTGCTCCCCGTTTGTGCTGCCCAAAGCGACTATTGTCAAGGTCTTTTCGCTTTGGAAGCCGCACCGCCTCATTGTCATGAAATTGGTAGGTCTTGTTTCGGAGATCAGGGCGGAGCTTGCCATCATCTTTTGCTGATCTTCAATCCTGATGAATATTAGCTACACGCGTGCGCATTCACAGATATCAGGTGACGATTATTTGGTGAAGCTAAGCTCACAGCATGTTGCCGTAAGGATTAGCATCAGCAACATTGAATGATCCTCACGCATCGACAATTGGTGAGTATATTTGTTGCTTGGGCCTTAGTCTGTGCCCTCGTTATTCGGGGTCGTAGTAGACCTTGCACTCGAGGAACCGGAACTTGGGCAGCGCCTTGTAGTGCTCATCGTACTTGGGCTTGAGCGCATCCTTGAGGCTCTTGACCTTGCCGTCCTTGTGCAGCGTGTTCCACGGGCGCTGGCACACATCACCCTTGCAGTCATGCAAGACATGAAGCAGGGCATCGAGGCGGTTGAGGAAATTGGGATCCGTCCGGTTGTACTTGTTCACCAGCTGGTACGGGTCGCTGTTCATCTCGTAGAGCTCGTGCTCGCGTGTGCACCATGCCGAGTAGTAGATGTTGAAGTCCTTGCTCACAAGACGCACAGCCTTGTACGTGTTGTTGATGTGGGTCTCCATGGAACCACCCTCAACAATGTTATTGTTCCAGAACTCGATGGCAAACGATTCAGTCTTCTTCGGGTCAAACAGTGACGTGGCATCCAGTCCGTCCGGACGCTCAATGTTGGCGAGGTCAAGGACAGTGGCAGCAAAGTGTGAACTAGTAGCAGGGCTGTCGTTGATCTGCTTCTTGGCGATACCAGGTCCGCGGATGATAAACGGAATACGCACATCAGTGTCGTACGGAGTCTGCTTTCCAGCAAACATGCGGTGATGGCCGAGATGGTAGCCGTTGTCGGTGGTGTAGATAAAGTAGGTGTTGTCAACCAGGTTCCTTCTCTTCCAGCTTCTTGAACACCGCCTCGACGAGCTCGTCAGTGGCCTGCAGCGAGCGCAGACGCTGGCGGTAGTGCTCGTCGATGGCGTTGATCTGGAGCGGCGACAGCAGCGGCAGATCCTTGACCCAGCCGACCTTGTCCTGCACCAGCGGGTTGAAGTTCGGGTCGCGTGGAACCTTGGCATCCGGGAACAAATGCTTTATGACGCTCGGCTGGGCGCGGTGGGGTAAAATGGCCAAATTCATTGACCTCATCATGCGGAGCAGTCGGTGAGATGACAAACAGGAACGGGATCGTCACTGTTGGCGATGTCGTCGATACGTGCCAGAGACTTCTCCAGGATCAGATCGGTCTGGTATACGCCTGGGTGCTTTTCCAGCGGGCCGCCGTTAAGCGAGAAGATGGGGTTCGTAAAGTTGTAGATTCCAGGGGAGATCAGAGGCTCAAAGTGCTCCCAGCCCTTTGGTGCCGCCGTGTTGTTGGCATCGAGTCCGTTGATAAACTTGCCAATGTAGTGGTTCTTGTAGTTTTCCTGCTGCAGCCACAGCGGCAGCCAGGCGTCGTCCAAGTGGCTGTCCTGGAACTTGTAGTACGATCCGTGGGGCCGATTCTCGTCGGTGACATTGTGGTTGTGGGCAAACTGGCCGAGCCAGAACGACACGCGCGACGGACAGCAAGTGGCACTGGTGGTGTGGTAGTGCGTGAACTGAGTGCCCTCGTTGATGAAGCGCCTCTGAACATACGGCAAGTAGTCGAGCGAGTGCATCAGATAGTCCTGGTCGTCACTCATGAAGATCACAAAGTTGGGGTTTCTGAACACTTTGCTTGATGAATCTGCAAGTGAGACAATGGCAATGGTCGTGGTTAGCGAGACAAGTGAAATCAGACGCATTTTCGAACAATACTAATAGCGATAGCTGAAAAGGCATCTGATTGATAATGAGTATCAGTGACAAATGCACCGTAACAGGCGCTTTTTATATGGACAATTCTCCGGACAACCCCCTTTCTCCATTGAATGTGCTATCAGCTCTACCACCAAAGCGGGAAAGCTATGAAGAGCATTGATTCCAGGCTCCTTGGATGGAAATAGCATTCAATGATGCAATGTATGAGGTTCCCACACGATATTCTCTGTCATGCTACATTCACATCGCCTCCGATGGCAGTCCGCTACTGACAGCGTGGGTGCGGGCTAACATGCATGGCGGGATCTGCGCCGGAGATCTTGGTTAACATCAAGCCTTTGTTCACATTATTCCACACATTGCGAGTTTATGCTAGGGAACAGCGCATGTAGAAGGGGATATATTTAGCAAAAAGGAATTCCGCTCACACAGAAAACACATTACCGACTACATGCCACTGTGAAAGCAACATAAAAGAGATTTTCTGGATGCTTAGCATGCGTCATTAGTGCGAATGTATACTAGCTATTCAGTTTTAATCTGTGTCTTCATTGTCTACATCATAGTACACCTTGCACTTCAGGAATCGAAACTTGGGTAGCGACTTGTAGTATTTGTCGTACTTGGGCTTGAGGGCATCCTTGAGGCTCTTGACCTTGTCGTCCTTGTGCAGCAAATTCCACGGAAACTTGCATACATCGCCCTTACAGTTGTATAGCACACTGAACAGGGCATCGAGGCGGTTGAGGAAGTTAGGATCCGTCCGGCTGTACAGGTTCTTGAGCTGATACTTATCAATAGCCATGTCGTATTATTCACGCTCGCCGGAACACCAACAGAGTAGTAGAGGTTGAAGTCCTTGCTGATGATCCTCAGAGATTTGTAGGCGGTCCGATTCTGGCTATCGACAATAGTCTTCTTGGATGATGCTTGCCAATATTCCAGGTTAAACGATTCGGTGTGGTCTGGATCAAACAGCGATGTCGCATCCAAGTCATCAGGCCGAGAGATGCCCGCGAGATCCAGGATAGTGGCAGGGAAGTGCGAATGGGTGCCAGGATTCGATCGGGTCACATTTTTTGCAATTCCTGGTCCGCGGATAATGAATGGCAAATTGACATCGTCTTCGTAGGCAAGTGACTTACCTGCCTTCAGCCGATGATGGCCCAGATGGAACCCGTTGTCAGTGGTGTAGATAAAATAGGTGTTGTCAACCAAGTCTTTTTCCTCAAGCCTTTTGAACACTGCATCAACCAGCTCGTCTGTGGCCTGTAGTGAACGCAAGCGCTGACGGTACATAAAGTCAAGGTACTCAATATCAGCTGCCGATAGCAATGGCAGGTCCTTGAGCCACAAGACCTTGTCCTGTACTGCCGGATTGAAGTGCGGCGTACGAGGAACCTTGGCATCCAGGAACAAGTACTTGTGACGGTCGGCTGGACGCGGAGGTGTGAAGTCGCCATTCACTTGGACCTCCTCATGCGGGGCAGTCGGCGAGATGACAAAGAAGAGTGGATCGTCGCGCTCAGACAGGTTGTCTATTAGAGCCAGGGACTTGTTGCTGATAAGATCGGTCTGGTATACACCTGGGTGCTCTTCGAGCGGACCACTGTTGAGCGAGAAGATTGGGTGAGTGAGGTTGTAGATGCCCGGTGACACTAGCGGCTCAAAGTGTTCCCAGCCCTTTGGCGGCCCCAGATGCGTAGCATCGACGCTGTTAATGAATTTGCCGATATAGTAATTGCGGTAATTCTCTTCCTGCAGCCATCGTGGTAGCCAGTGGTCGTCGAGCTTGTTCTCCTGGAACTTGTAGTACGATCCATAGGGGGCGACCTCAGAGGTCGTGTTGTGGCTATGCGCGAATTTGCCGGGGAGAAAGCTAACACGCGACGGGCAGCATGTAGACGACGTCGTATAGTAGTGCGTGAACTGCGTTCCTTGGTCAATAAAATACTTTTGTACATACTCTTGGTACTTTAGAGAGTCCATCAAGTAGTCTTGGTTGTCGGTCAGAAAGACAACAAAGTTAGGCTTCTTGCCATTAGTGGGTTGGCCAGGACATTTACCCAAGTGCTTAGACCAGCTGTCAGAGATGTTGCTAGGGTAGCTAGCGCAAAAATCGATATGAGCTGCATCCTGCACTGGTGATTTAGAAAGCTAGGATAGGTGGAAGAATAGGTAGGGCACTTACGGATCCCGGATGTAGAATCTTCACGCTCTGTGCATTGGACAGGTAAGCCGCTTTTATAGGAATCATATTACTGGAGTCTCCATCCGCCCGTTTGCCTGAACACTTCAATACACTGTAGCTGTGAGATACCGAGATGCCCCGCTAGTTGTCGGCAACAAGGTTCGAGTGTGTGTTAATTGCATGGAGTGATCTGCGGATGAAGACGTCATCCCAAGGTGAACTTTGCACATCCTACAAAAGCTGGTAGTTCTGGTACCGCTGTGCCCAGATTATAGGCAAATAGAGGCAAATTAAGGTGCTGTGAGGAATGCGATATGTGTATATCCTAGCCTACTGTTGTTTCCAATAGAAGGTGCAGTGGATCAGCCGTGCATTAGTGCCGCTGCGGGATATACAGATGACACAGGGGTATGTTTAAAGGCCGGTTCCTCTCCTGCGATTGTCCAGCAAGCACGCAATTCGATCCTCCAATGGCCAAGGATTGTTGCATCCTATCTAGTCAGTGGTATCGTGTATGATAAAGCTACTGCTAGTGAAGGCGCTCCATACATCAGAAGCCGGCCAGCGAGGTGTATGACATGTTGTTGCGCGCCCCCTGCGGCTGTCTCTTATGTCAACATGTCAGCCGAATCAGGTGGCCGCAAGCCAGATGCCAACGAGAGCCTCACTACAGCATACACTATGGAGGTAGCGTCTAGCCTCTGATATGCTGCACAGACGGCCGTATTGAAAACTCCCCTGCGCAACTCGTCTATTCCCTTTTCTCTCTATTCTTCAGTATTCAATATAACTTTTAAAATCCCTACACATTCAACGAGCACAACAATGTGTAAGGGTCTGGCATGAACAACAGAATTTGTGATTCAAGACGCAATTTCTGGATATTGCCGCAAAGGGGACACAATTCTGACGTTCAGGAGTGAGTGAGTCCAGCGTCGGAATTCAACTGTGTACACTGCACTGGGATTAGTAAGCATGTGGCACTGTAGTACCTCCGTCTTGCTTGTATATGCCTACTGTAGCTATGCAGACCAATTGTTAGCTTCGACAAAGTGTTTATGCCTGTCCCGGCGACTAACCATTGGCCTCTTGTGTCTGCTTTGCGAAATGCTGAGGGAGCAAAAACAATTTGAGCCTTAGCCCAGGTGGAGAATGGGACCACCTCTCTGGATATATCGCATTGAATGACTGTACTTGCTGTTGCCAAATAGTGGTGCTCTGCGGAAAGCTCATGGTGGTGGTTGCTTTTTGTCACTTTGGTTTCAGTGATGCCAAAGGTAATCCGGTGGTGACGCCTCTTCCAGAGTGAATGCATAGCAGACGACGCATGTCCAAGATATTCTTTGCACTCCACAGCATTAGTCAAGCATCAAACCGCAGCTATTTCGCGGAATTCCACTCGGCTTAAACTGCATCTGAACCGCAGCAGCGATAGAACCAGGCTGTCCTACACTTGGGCGATGGCAGCACTGACTTTGCAGTAGCGAGTTTACTTGCTGCGTTACACCCCCTGTACTCGGGGAGTACTCATGCATACTCATCTCCGGTCGGGGCAAGAATTGGGCTGTTTGGGCCGCTGGGAAGCGTGGCTATGGAATGTTGGTGCCTCTGACAGTGGGTCCAAACAAATCGGGCAAAATGATTTGCGGGACACCAGGTGGATGCGGAATTGGGGAGACGTGGTTTGTCATCAGAAGCGACGGTTTGTGCAGCGTGCTTGCAGACTGTACAATGGATCTTGCAGAAGATCGCAGAACCACTTGCGTCAGTGGTTCGGATCGTCCCTATAAATAATCCGGTTTGGCGGTGTGGGGAATAATCCAGTTCTGCACTGCACCCATTTTCTGTCCTTGCATTCTTCTCCTGGACCAAACACCCGATTTTTAGCTTAAAGTATAAACTCAAACGATAACGATGGTTGACGGAAAAATTAATGAGATCCATGGCTGGGCTGCCACCAAGTCTGGAATCCAGGTCGAGCCCTGGTCCTACAAGCCCCGTCCGCTGGGTCCCAACGACGTCGAGATCAAGATCGACTACAGCGGTATCTGCGGCTCTGACCTACACACAATCAAGTGCGAGTGGGGACAGGCCAACTTCCCTGCCATTGTTGGACACGAGATCGTTGGCAAGGTCATCACCAAGGGCGAGAGCGTTACGACCCTGAACGAAGGCGATCTGGTCGGTGTCGGTGCCCAGGTGTTTGCCTGCCTCAAGGATGACTGCAAGGAGTGCAGCCGCGACCTGGACCCGCACTGTCCGCATATGGTTTTCACATACAACTCCTTCTATGCCGACGGCCAGCAGGCACAGGGCGGCTACGCTGAGGCTGTGCGTGTTGACGCAAACTATGCCATCAAGATCCCTGCTGCTATTGACCCTGTGTACGCAGCCCCTCTTATGTGCGCTGGTACCACTGTCTTTGCCCCGATGCTGCGCAAGGGTGTCAAGAAGGGCGACCGTGTCGGTATTGTTGGCATTGGCGGTCTTGGCCATCTTGCTATCCAGTATGCCCACGCACTGGGTGCCAAGGTCACTGCCTTCTCGCACTCGCCTACCAAGAAGCAGCAAG
The DNA here is from genome assembly GCF_002104995.1 of Linderina pennispora. NCBI lineage: Eukaryota > Fungi > Kickxellomycota > Kickxellomycetes > Kickxellales > Kickxellaceae > Linderina > Linderina pennispora. The sequence goes on from NW_024468259.1 coordinate 381,507, forward strand.
CAACTGAGCTTGGTGCATCGGTTTTCGTCGACACCTCGAACAAGGAGGAGCTTGATGCTGTGCGTGGCTCGCTTGACTATCTGTTCATCACGGCTAACGCCAGGAGCAACCAGTACAACGAATTCGTGACCTGGATGGACTATGAAGGTGAGATCGTCTTGCTGGCGCTGCCTGAGGGCCAGCTCAGCTTCTCGCCGTTTGAGCTTGTCAACAGCGAGGTCAAGATCACGGGCTCGCTTATCGGTGGCAAGAACATCATCAAGGAGACTCTGGAGTTTGCCGCCAAGCACAACATCCGCCCGATCATCGAGCGCTACCCAATGGCCAAGGTCAACGAGGCCCTCGAGCATATGGACCAGGGCAAGGCCCGGTACCGCATTGTGCTCGAAAACGCGACTAGCAGCTTGTAGATTTACTAGGACTAGCACACCTCTGAGCCGGTTATGAAAAAGAAAAATAAATGCGTTGCAAAACAGGTTGCCGTTCCCTAATGCCGATTGTCTAAAGGGCCTTGATCGCACTAAACAATGCATGTGGCGTTAAATGTGTACTGTGGAATATTTCTGTGCATAATGGTCTGGGAAGATTCATTATGTCGTTCTGACTGGAATGGGGTGGTTAGCGGAGGCAACCAAGGAAAATGCATCTCTACTCTCTAATAATCAATACCATATACTTCTTTTATCACAATGGTTAGGCGCTCGGAAAAAATACACGGCTGGGCAGCGACAAAGCCAGGCATTGAGGTTGTGCCGTGGTCATATGTGCCACGCCCACTAGGGCTTCACGACGTCGAAATTAGGATCGACTACACTGGCGTATGTGGGTCAGACCTGCACAAGCTCAAGAATGACCTAGGTGGCACAGCATACCCTATCATTTGCGGCCATGAGATCGCTGGACGTGTTGTATCCAAAGGCAAGGACGTTGCAGACCTTCATGTAGGCGACGTGGTTGGCGTCGGCCCAATAGCCTACTCCTGTCTCAGAGATGACTGCAAGTTCTGCGGCCAAGGTCTTGACGCACACTGTCCACATGCTGTCCACACCTACGGGGGCATTTATCCCGACGGTGCCAGCTCCCAAGGCGGATATGCCGAGTCTGTACGTGTACGTGCTAGCATGGTATTCAAAATCCCACCAGAGATAGATCCCGCGTATGTGCCGCCCCTACTGTGCGCTGGCGTGTCTGTCTATGCACCCATGGTAAAGTACGGTGTCAAGGCAGGTGATAGAGTCGGTATAGTTGGCATTGGCGGACTGGGCCATCTTGCTATCCAATTTGCAAGTGCACTGGGCGCTGAGGTTGTCGCAATCTCGAGGTCATCTGCTAAGCACAAGGACGCCATTGAGTTGGGCGCCACTCGCTTCGTCCATTCGGAGAATAGAGAAGAGACCCGGGCAATTTACAACACTCTGAAGTTCCTGTTTGTCACAGGCGATTGTGGCACGGCCCAGCTCAATGAGCTGATTCATCTGGTGGACATTGGGGGTCAAATCGTGATTCTGGCGCTTTCCAAGGAGACGCTTGAACTGGAGCCGTTTATTCTAGCTGTCAAGCAGGTCAGTATATCGGGAAACCTTGTTGGCGGCATCAGTATGATCAAGCAGACACTTGAGTTTGCGGCGAAGCATGGTATCCGCCCTGTTATCGAGCGCTATCCCAATGGCCAAAGTCAACGAGGCCTTGGAGCACGCAAATGCCGGCCGTGCTCGCTACAGGCTTATCCTGGAGAACTGATGCCAAATGTCAGTTGCATATGGAACTGCTAGTTGCGCAAAGCCCTACGCAAGTGTAGCCTATTTTAGATTTTAATGTGGTTTCTTTACACAGCCTACATGCACTAGGGTGTCCATTTGTATACTCGTAATATATTTGGATTCGTGGTTTGGCTTTCAGTCGCATATGCATTAGCGACTACAGTGAGGGATGCGAGGCAGCCCCTGGATCTATTTCGCTACCAGGGCTACCTCCAGGATGCATAGGTACCATTTTAGAGTGAGCAATGGCACGAGCAGGACGGGGGTTCCAGGTTGTGTCTCCTCTAAACAGGTCTGCCGCTACCTTTTGCTGACAAGTATTGTCTGGATGTACGCTGCTCATTATCAATAAGCTGGCATAGGCGAATGTATAGCATCGCAAGGATTGCCTGGATATAGTATGCTGATTTACCTTGGCATCATAGGCATTAAGGACTGGTGCCAGCTTTTTGTAGATTGCAAGCATCGGTGGGGTGAGTACACTGAGATCAGGATGCCTAGAGGCAACTGCTTGGCAGGAACTTCTGTGCAGGTGTATAAATACACACTTGACATGCATTATTGAACTCAGCCTTGGACACATTGCCCATTGTACTGTGCAGTGTGTTTTTGCGGCTGCGAATATCAATCAATTTAGGCCAGAATCCGCTGTAGGCAAGTGCCATAGTGCAACACAATGTTGTTCTTGTATGCTGTCATCAGCTCGGTATCCACGTATGTTGCTACTTGGTTCATTTCGCGCACGCCATGTAGCTCGATATCGCCATTATGCAATAGATAATCATAAATATGGTATCTAATTACATCACCGAAATCTGCGCTCGACAGTTCTGACTTGTCCTTCCGATTGACGAAATCCTCGGCAGATATGGCTGTCTTCGCCTTCAGGTTGTGATATATAAATAAATAAATTGAAACGAAAGAATCCCTTTTTCACAAATGCTGCAGGGTCAACGGCATCATCGTCAGCTAGTTGATGGAGTAATATCCATCGTGCAAGCATGTATGTATGCTCCTTTGATGATATTGACGCTGTGTACAAATTGCTCTAGGCGGGCAACATAGAATCACGGAAGCCAATACCACCAAGTGATGTCTTTATGACAGTAGTACTGCGGGTAATGTTCATTTGAGAAATTCAATAGGCAAGTAAGAAGAGAAATGATGCTGTTTAGTTTTGCTTTATAGCGTATGCATAGCATTAAGAACGTTTTATTAAAGATTATCTGGCTTGCATGGTTCTTGGGGCCCTTAGCACTGATATAGTCTCTTGAATCAGTCTATACATACTGGGTCCATTGTGGCCCAAATACTACTGCTTACGCATGTTCATGGACAAATTAATTTATAAAATAAATCTACAAATATTGCATGACTGCTAGAAGAGCTATATGGCCTTGTTAAATAAAATACTATATATAGGTAAATATAAAGATACTTCTCTACCAATGGTTGATGGCAATATTAAAGAGATCCATGGCTGGGCCGCCACCAAACCCTGTCCGCTACGTCCTAACGACGTTGAGATCAAGATCGACTAGAGCGGCACCTACGGTTCTGATATTCACATCATACCAAACGAGATCGGCACCAATAGCATGTACCCTTTGATCCCTGGCCATGAGATAATCGACAAGGATGTCATCAAAGGGTGAGAGCGTTACGACCCTGGACGAAGGCGATCTGGCTGGTGTTGAAAGCATAGTTTGCATCGGACACGCACAGCCTCTGAGTATCCGCCATGAGACTGTTGGCTATCAGCATATACACCATTGTAGGTGAAGGCCATATGCGGGCAGTGCGGGACCAGATTGCGGCCGCACTCCTTGCAAGTGTCCTTAAGGCAGGCAAGCACCTGGGCACCAAGATCCTTGAAACTATGGATATCACCCATGCATTGGGTGCTGAGGTCGTTGCCTTCTCGCACTCGCCTACCAGGAAGCCAGCAAGCGACTGAGCTTGGTGCATCGATCTTCGTCGACGCCTCGAAGGAGGGGCTTGATGCTATGCATGGCACACTCAGCTACCTGTTCATCACGGCTAACCCCAAGAGTAACCAATACAACGGCTACGTGACCTGGATGGAGTACGAGGAAGCAGACCATAGCCTCCGTCATCACAAAGTTGATTGGTGTGAACCTCATCTCGCCCTCAGGAACGGCTAGTTAATACCACCGGCTCGTTCATCGGTAGCAAGAACATCAAGGAGACCTTGGAGTTTGCTGCCAAGCACAGCATCCGCCCGATCATCGAGCGCTACCCAATGGCTAAGGTCAGGGAGGCCATCAAGCATATGGACCAGGTCAAGGCCCGGTACTGTATCATCCTTGAGAACCAGACATTGGAGTGGAGAATTTTAAAATTGGTTTGAAGAGAATGACGTTGCCTATATCTTTTCGCTTGCTCGCTTAAACGACACCGCGCATCTTGAACAGAGACCGGACATAGTAGATCTGCCAGCCGCAGGCACCAGCAAGAGCCAGTGTCTGCAGAACGGCCCAGTGGAACATGCGCTTCTGCGTGTCAGCGACGCTCTTGTCGTGGACCTCATGGCGGAACATCATATGGTTGAAGTGGTCCTGGACCTCCTCAACATTGTGCGCCAGCTTGCGCACTGCAGCCTCTGCCGGCGTCGCGTCATGGGAAGAAGCCAGGAAGGTCTCCTCCTCGGGCCCGTGCGGGTTGAAGTTCACTACAATCTCGTGCGGCGCGCCGTTGATAAAGCAGTACGAGTGGCGGCCGTCCGTCTGTGCCAGGTAACTGTAGCCGCCCTCGCCGGTGTGCGGCAGCGAGTATACAGCAGTGCCCATCGGATCCTTGAATACGAAATCAACTGGCAGCTTGCCTGCTGTCTCGAAGGTAATCGAGAAATGCTCGCCCTGCTTCATGCGCTCGTGGTAGCACTCCTGCGACTGCACATTCATAATTGTCGTGTAAGCTGCTGCGTACGTCGCAAACAGGCCCAGCGCAAGCACGAGGGACGCGAGTTGTCTAATCATCTTTCGTCGATTTGTACCGGTCTTTATGGAAAAGGGGGGGCAGAGTTGAACTGAGCAGCACTTGAGTGAAATGCACGAATTGGTGTTGCAAAAGAACGCACAAGCGCGTGGCCGGTCCGGCTGGAGCGGGTTGGCCATCGGCCATTGGCCGCCAGGCTTCGCTTTTGAAGCTCAGCCTAGACAAATCACGTGCAGCAAATCTTGAGCATCTAATCCGCGCCAAGCAAAAGTGCTTGATTTTTTCGCTGAGCGCAGTCCACAGGCCTGGTGTGAAGCGGGCATGCCAAGGCGCGCACTGCTGCTTTTGGCCTACCCCTCAGCCGTTCTGGAATGGGTCCTGGGAAACCCAGCAGCGAAATTAGGGCCCTTTGCACAGTACAGAAAAGGTCCTGCCTCGCCCCTTCCCCCTTTCCAGCTTGGCTTATCTCGCTTCTGGTATTCAATAGAGTATATATTTCACAAGGTTTTCTGAATCGCTGTCCAAATGTCAAACGACGCTACAGACGCAGAAGCCCTTGATGCGAGCTCCAGCGTTACCGCGCCTCTACTGTCGGAGGAAGGCAGTGACGCCAAGGACCGTCAGTCGACAACTGTGCGCAGCCCACCGTTCAAGCCCACGAAGGCTGCTGCACAGAGCGCTTTGAACACCGAGGGAGTGGCTGGAGCTATCGAGACGACGAGCTCAGTCTCAGCAACAACAACAACAACAGCAGCAGCAGCAGCAGCAGCCAGAATCTGCCCACGGCGAAGTATACCTGGAAGCAGGCATCGAGCAACAACCTAGAGCTTGTCAAAAAGTGTATTGAGGTGCATGGCGTCCCTGTCGATTACACAGACGAAGACGGCAACAGCGCACTTCATTTTGCCGCGCAAGAGGCTTCCATGGATGTATTGCGCTACCTGGTTGAGGATTGCAAGGCCAGTATCAATGTGCGCAGTGGAAATTTCAAAGCAGCCGCCGTTGTTCTGGGCAATCTCGGCCCAAAAGATGGACGCAATTATGTTTCTGCTCGACCATGGTGCCAATGCCAGCCTGCAGGATTCGACTGGCAACAGCGCACTTCATGTCGCGATTCACTCGGGCTCGGTGCCCATCACCATCTATATCGCGTGCACTCAGCATGCAGTGCTGGGACACACAGTCGACATGGTGGACTTCAATGGGATCACGCCGTTGATGTGGGCGTGCTACCAGGGGCAAGCCCGAGCTGGCCGCGCTTCTTATCAGGCTTGGTGCAGACATCAACAAGCAGGACTCGCGGGGGCAAACGTCTCTGTACTTTGCGCTGATCCGCGGCGGCTACTCTGACATCGATTTTTTGCTGGAAAAGGGCGCTGACCCGAATTTGCGCGAGTACGGAAATGGCGACGCTGCTTCGCCGACAGGGAATACGGTATTCGATCTCGCAGCAAGCATTGGCTACAAAGCGGAGTTTGAGAAGCAGGTCAAATGGGCGCAAGAGCGGCGCGCGATGGCGGATCCTGGACCAGCATTCTGCAATCGGTCAATTCGCAGAGAGATAGCGCCTTCACTCATGGCACTGGGTGGTGTCAGCCTGGCCCTGGTGGCCATATCACTATACCCATGGTTTGTTGGTGTGTTCATGGGCATCGCCATTCTGGCGGCCATGCACTTTACAGTGGTCCGGTTTATTGTTAAGGCGCCCAACATCCACTATCTGCAGCAGACACCGTACCTGTCTGCCATCTTTCCAGACCTCTGCGCTTCTGGTGCTGCTGACTTGGCTTTTCCGGATTCCTGCCTGTGACCACGCGCGGCTCGTATGACGACCATTCTGTGCCGATGTACCGGATGCGCAATGCTCTGTTTACCCTGTCATTCGGCAGCTGCATGTACTACTTTTACCGTGCGCTGCTCCAGTCACCCGGGTTCCTTCCCCGCAACCATGACATGCAGTCTGCCGAGCATGTTGTGCGCGAGCTGGCGCAAAAAAACATGCTTGACCTGGACCACTTCTGCCGCACCTGTCTGAGCACCCGCCCGCTGCGCTCCAAACACTGTCGCCAGTGCAACCGGTGTGTTGCGCGGTTCGACCACCACTGCCCGTGGACATACAACTGCGTCGGCGTCAGCAACCATCAGTACTTTATGCTGTTCCTGATCCTGCTGTTTGTGTCTATATGCCAATTCCTGCCTTTGGTCGCGCGGTACCTCAACATTATATACATCGTGTATGACCCGATACCTGGCGAGCCATGCTACTTGAATGATTTCATGTGCGGGTCGTTCCAAGAGGACTCGTGGACACTGGTCGTATCTATCTGGACCACATTCAACTGCGCCTGGGCCGGTTTCCTGATGGCCTCGCAGCTATTCCAAATCTCATTCGGGCGCACGACCAACGAGCAGCTGACTGGTTACTCGCGTGTTGCGCCCAAATCTGGCAAGACATGTAAGCATGGTCACGGCCACGGTCATGGTCACGGCCACAACCATAGCCATAGCCATGGGCACAATCACGGTGGACACGGCCAGCGGAATGGTGTTGTTGGCAAGGCTGCATCGCGCATTCGCTCGCTGATTATTGGTCTTGGTGGGTCGGTTGAGTCCAACGAGGGCACACCAGCTGGATCCAGCACACCAGCAGCTCGGGGCACCGACCTTGAGGCGCAGGTGCCACGGCCACTCACTGCAACAAATACCGGGTCATCTGGGGAGCTGGTGCCAGATGGGCCCGATGGGTCAGGCCCGGCATTCGCACTGCGGACAATGGATAATTTGCGACTACAGAGCGTGAATGGCGTGTCAGTGAAGAAGGACCCGTACAGTTTTGGTGTGGTGGACAACTGTCTGGGCTTCTGGACAAGGTGACGCGGAAGGCAAACTAGCTGGAGCGAACTGGTTCAAAGCTATGACGTTGTCAGAGCTTGCGCCGTACCATCCGCCGCAGTCTCCCCATGTCGAGACATTGCCCCTTCAGGATCACGTCGTAGTTGATATGTAGCTTACTGCGTTCATTTCTTTTGGCTATCACACGCTTGGTCATTATACTGGAGGCGACTGGAATTGATAAATGTGCGTATAAAAGTGTGGCTGCCTTCAGGTATCGATTCAGGTGAAGGCATGGCGGCCTATTCAAAAAAAAAAAAAGTTCAGCATCGTTTGGAAACTGCCCAGATGCAAGTGCCCAGTGTATATAGGGTCCTGAATATGCTGTTTTAAGAAAGTGAAACATCGTAAATGAATCAACTCTATATGCCCTTCCATCTCCAGCTTGTCAAATTATCAATATGATAACTCTACTGTTGGTAATTCTTTCTGTGTGCGTGTGGGGGCGTACCATATGGCTCGAGTACAAGAAGACACTCAAGCTTCAGCGCGTCTGGAGCGTGCCTGTTGGCACGTCTACTGCCGAGAACGACGAGACCCCTGTACTGCGGTACAACCAAGACAATGTCAGTGCCCAGGGTAAATGCGTGATTCCCCATGGCACATTCCGGACATTAAACGACGGGCTACGCTATGCAGTTGGCCAATGGCCGGAAAATAGAACACTCGGGATGCGCCGTCTGCAGCGCATGGTGGTTGAGCAAGCGCCTGTAGCATGCGGTGGATCAGAAGGCACTCGAAATGACTAAGCAGACGCGGATGTTTGCATGCTATGGAAAGTACGAGTGGATTACGTATGAAGAGATGTGGGAAGAGCAGGGGCTTATTGGTCGCGGGTTAAGGCGGATGGGTATCGAGCCGAAGAGACGCATTTGGTGTTTGGGCACCGACAAGGTAGGAAATGTCAGACGTATGGACACACTATGAGTGCAGAATGTACTTACTGAGTCTGATATGCATGTAGTCGACAATGCACCATGTTCATATGCGGCAGTATGAGGCAGAACATCACAATAAGTACTGTTTACAACACTCTGGGCAAGAGCGGGCTGTACCAGGCACTCCAGGAGACCAATGCCCAAGGAGTGTTGGTCCGTGTAGATCAACTTCCTCACATCGGCGATTTGGCTGATGCCTATGCCAAACTTGAAGCTGGTTGTATATTTTGGAGAAGGCGAGTGGGACTATGGATGCGCAATCCAGAGCCAATGCGCCATTGAGAGCCTCTCTAAGCGAGTCGCCTGTATTGTCGTTGGCTGAGCTAACCAGCGTGGGTCGCCAGCATCCGATCGAGGACACTGAACCTATGCCAGACAGCATTGCGTGCATCATGTACACCAGTGGAAGCACAGGAAAGCCAAAGGGTGTCGTCCTGACGCATAGGAATCTGCTCAGCACCCTGTCTGCCATCATAATCATGGTCTTCTCATACAAGATCGACAGCGACATGTACCTATCGTACCTACCCACATCGCACATCCTCGAATACATCATTCAGCTGGCTGCCTTGACCGGCGGGGTTCCCATTGGGTTTGGTACTCCGCACTCGCTGAACTGACGCAATGGTCAGGGGCTGCCGCGGCGACCTAGCCGAGCTCCGGCCCACGTTACTTGCTGGCGTCCCGCAGGTTTGGGATACAATTAGACGCGAAATAATGTACCAGGTGCGCCGGCGCGGTAGGCGGGTCGAAAAGGTGTTTGGGGCATTTGTTTCGCTGAAATGGTATCTGATGCAAAACAGCTTGCCACATTCCTGGCTTGACTGGCTCGTTTTCAACAAGGTCAAGCGTGTGCTAGGCGGCCGCCTACGGTATGCATTATCTGGCGGTTCATCCATATCAAGAGAAACACAAAAGCTCTTGTCGAACGGTTCTCTGTCCACTGCTGCAGGGGTACGGGATGACAGAGTCAAGCGGTGTCATTGCAGTCCAAAGCCCAGAAACCTTTTGCCTCCAGCGGACAGGTGCTGTGGTGCCAAACATGGATATCAAGCTAGTCAGTGTTCCAGAGGCGGAATACTATGCATGCAATGGGGTTGGCGAGATCTGGGTGCGTGGACCAGCTGTCGCCCTCGGCTATTTGTGCCCTGAGAACGTATGCAAGCCAGTATGTGCAACCACAGCTGACGGCTGGTACCGCACTGGTGACATTGCACGGTGGCATGCCGACGGGCAGTTTGAGGTTATTGACCGGATCAAAAACATCCAAAAGCTGGCGAATGGCGAGTACGTTGCTATTGAGAAGCTGGAGGCAGTGTACAAGACATCAATATATGCAGCCAATGTATGTGTCGATGTGCAGCCAGACCAGCGGCAGCCGATGGCAGTCGTCAATCCCCGATCCAAAGACCGTTGTCCAGCTGGGGGAGTCCCTCGGCTTTTCGCCCGACAGCAAGATACATGATCTGTGCAATGATCCGAGGATCCAGGAGCATATATTCAGCTCGTTGCTTGAAGCAGCAGCAGCACACGGGTTCCTTAGAACCGAGACGGTGTTTGGCTGCATCATCGACCCAGACAGTTGGACCCCAGAGAACGGACTCCTGACTGCAGCAGCAAAGCTCCATCGTGCGCGCATTCGGCAGAGGCTTGCGCGGCAAATAGACGCTGCCTACCTCCTGCATAAGCCATCGGTCTAAGCTGTTAGCGAATTTATTGAATGACTATTTCTGCAACTCCTCGTATTCGAAGCCCCCAGGGATGAGATCAGGCACCTTGTTAATGTAGCCGGCCATGAACTCGAGTGAGTCGACTAGACGCGGACCTGGCCGGTTGAAGTAGTAGTGGCCATCGCAAATGACAATACGTGGGACTGCAGCGCGAATCGCCTTCCAGCTATCGCGGCCGCTGATCAGCCCGATCTCCTTGCGGAGCGTGTGCATCTCCAGACCGCATGCGGCAATGATGAGCACATCAGGCTTGGCTTCCAGCAGCTCTTCAGGGGTGACCTTGATCGCACGGTCGCCATGGCGGTGGCCGTTGTCGCCAGTAAAGGCTGGGTTGAGCAATGCAATCCCGCCTGCAATCTCGATCATCTGTGGCATCCAGTGTCCGCCAACAATTATCGGATCAACCCAGTCCATGAACGCAACCCTTGGCTTGGTGTCGGTGCCATGGGCAGCAGCAGTAGTTCTGACCCGTTCGATCCTGTCTTCGAGCGACCTTGCGATACTCTTGGGCCTCTGCCTCGAGACCAGCAGCCTGGCCCACCTCAGTGACATTGTCAAGCATATCTTCCAGACACACGGGGCTCAGATTTAGGACCTGCGGCTGTGGATCCATAGTCTGTGCGATCCTCTCGACAGTCATCAGGTCAATCGAGCACACGCGGCACAGATCCTGTGTCAGAATCACATCAGGCTTTAGCACCTCGATACGATCTCGGTCGACCACATACAGTGTACCGAGCTCCTTCATCTTCTCCTTCACCTGCTTGTCGACGTCTGCCGAGGTGGTGAATTTGGTGATCTGGTCGATAACCGCAGGCAGATGCACAATGTCGCTCGGATAGTCGTCCTCGGAGCTGCGTGCAACCAGCAGCCGCTTGCCGCCAGGAATGCCGCACAGGATTTCGGTCGCTGATGGAAGCAGCGACATTATACGCTTCGCAGTCATGTTGAATGTTGGGAGCTTAGGTTCGGGAGCTTAGGTTCGAGAGGCTTAGGCTGATCAAGTGTGGGGATGTTCTGGCATTTCCCAGCAGCCGGGCAGGTACAGGCCCTGCATATCCTTGGCCCATCACAGGGCTACAACTATGGTTGCTGTCCCGAATTGCACGATCTGTGTGGCTCCGAGTGCGGGCCGTTGCTGGGAATGCGCAAATGGCGTGGATAGCAAAGTAGGCGGGGGATCAGCACTACAGCAGCCTCTATGGGAAGTAAGCACAGCTGGGCTATAAAAAAACCTTGGTTGGGTTGTGCTTCCAGGTGTTCTTTCCCTGTTCGCTTCTCTCCGTCTCGTCTCACGCATTTCATATTTACTCTTCTTTGAACACCCAGATTTCGAAATGGCCATGACGTGGGTCTTCACCGTGCTAGCTGTGGCAGTCCTGGCGCATCTGAGCGGACGCAGCAGCGCCGCTGGCAAGCGCAGTGCCTGGCAGCAGCTGTGCGATGGTCTCTGCACGATTCTGCTGCGCGCACTCCACCTTGCCTTCGCCATCCACCGCTCGTTCCAGGCATGGGTGCACAACTCACTAAACCAGGCGCAGTTTGATGTGCGCGAGCTGTTGGAGGACGACGACACTGACGAGATCGCTGCAAAGCGCGCAAAGCTGGCTGGGCTGTTCGAGTCGCTGCCACAGAAGCCCGAGCACTTTGCCGCCATCATTGCCGAGGAAGACGAGCCCGTCAATTCGGTCGAGACGCTGTGCGCGTGGTGTGTGATGGCCAAGGTTCCGTGCCTGACTGTGTACACCAGAAACGGTAAGCTGCATTTTCTTTTCGTGCTACTGCACCAGCACTCCACATTTGTCCTTTTGTTGGTAAGGAGCGGCGGTCCTACTGATCATCTGCTATTGTTCGTGTAGACGGTTTGAGGACAGTCTTTCGACGACATCGCATACCGCCTGGGCAGCTCCAAGAGCGTGCTGCGCGCTGCCAATGGCCGCGCCGCACGTATCTGTCTCCGCGATGGCGATCGCATCGAGTATATCGGCACTGACGTCGACACAGTGCTGGCGACAGAGCAGCAGTTTGATATTCATGTGTCGCTCTGGTCCCGCAGAAACGGCTTCCCTAGTCTGGTTGGTGTGGCCAGGGACATGTGTCGGCAGGCAGAAATGGGCAGTCTGACACCTAAGGATATTGACGAACAGTATGTCGCGGCACGGCTCAAACACCCGGGCGGATTTGTCCACCCGGATCTGGTTCTGCTGTACGATGAACCTGGTGTGCATCCCAGAGTTCCCGCCCTGGGAGCTGCAGAACTCGGAGGTGTACCAGATCCGAGCGGCAGCCAAGGATCTCGATGATCGCGTTCTACAGAGCGCTCATGGGCTACGGACGTATCGAGCGCCGCTGGGGAAAGTGAGTAGCTCCTCGAGATAGTCGCTGCTGTGCTTCAAATACACCACACTCAGCAACTTCCAGCGAAACCGCAGCTGGTACAAGGAGCTTTAGACTACCCAAATGCAGGCACGTGAGAAAGGGGTTTCGGTGGCCAACCACACTGCGCCAGAGGGCTGTGCGCCAAGACGCCCATCCTCAAGCCAACGTCACAAGTTTTTTTTTTTTTTTCCTTCAGCAGCAGCGAGTATAAGAGTTTTATCCCCAGAACCGGAGAACACAGCTTTCTTCAGGCTTTTTCTCTCCATTTCCCACTTTTACAGACGGAATACACTCTTACATTCATGGCTACTATACAGTATACGGGCGTGTTTGCGCTTTTGATCGCAGAGGTCGTCACCTTCCTTACCCTTATTGTAAGTAGTCAGCCAACTGAATTTGCAGCGCTGCTGTCCGCCTGGCGGTCTTCACAGGCTAATTCTGCCTCTGCCCTTAGATTCCGTTCCCGAACAGGTGGAAGCGCAGTGTGTTCACGTGGGCGTCGCGGTCACCGGTGGTGAAAAAGATCATTTATGGCGTCAAGATAGCGTTTGTCTTTGTCTTTGTCCTGTTCTGCGACGCCGTTGTGCGCCTGAACAAGGTGCGGAAGGACCGCAGCTCGCACCACATCATCGATGACCACGCCCTGTGCCAGTTCAAGGTGCAGCAGTTCTACGCCCAGCGCAACACGTACCTGACCGGCATCACCATGTTCCTGGGCCTAATCCTCGTGTCCACATATGCCCTGATCGGCCAAATGCTCGAGACGGACAACCAGGTCGATTCGCTGCGCAAGGAGGCCACTACCTCCAAGGCCAAGAGCGGCGAGGTTGAGAAGCTCGAGAAGCAGCTGACGGCAGCACTCAAGGAGGTCGAGGAGCTGAAGAGCAAGGACCGCGAACATGGAGACGCTCAAGAAGCAGGCGCAGACGACCCACGACGAGTACATGCGTCTGTCGGACGAGTGCGAGGCCCTGAGGAAGAAGCTGTCGGCGGAAAACGAATCCAAGAAGGACGCGTAACACTTTGTATGTGCAATTTTGCTTCTGTTTATTTGAATGACGACTTTTTCAGATAGCTGCGCAAGCTCAGGCGCTCGAGCCAGCCTAGCGTCTCCTCGTTTGGGCCAACCACGTCCAGTGTGTTTATGACCACTTGCCGCTCGCCCCTGAATTCGCTCAGCCGTCCGTGCACGCGCACAGACGTGCCGAGCTTGTGCGTTTGCCGCAGCTCGGGCTCCTCCTGCTCTTCATGTGACGTAAACCAGACGCAAGCAATCACGCCAGTGCCGTCATCAACTACAAAGGCTCGCTGAGGTCTCTTTTAGCCAACATCCGCTTACGCTTGGACAGCTTCCATTATAATACATACTGTGGTAAACTGTTGTTTTCAGGCCGCTGGCATTTGCAGATACTATGATCCCGAACCAGCTCGACAATCCGCAGCGGGTGCTGGCTGCCAATGAAGAACACGGTGTTGGGACTCGTCGGCGGGCAGTACATGATGCAGGTCACCTACAAACACCTTGGCCGGTGCCCAGAACAGTGGGTCAAGCCCGTAGCTCGACAGGTCCCCAGAATACGTCTTGTTTGCCAGGTTCATCAAGGACAAAAAAAGAAAACTGCATGATCAAACCTGCCGCATCCATCTATACGCCTCACATATACATGCACTTTGAGCCGCGGCTCGATGTTAGGGTATATCACGTATTAACTTGTAGTGTATGGCACGTGAGACTAGCCACGAGGAACAAAGCACACCCAGACGCACAGATAAAAGCCGTATGTGACAGAGATACAGATTGTTTCCACAGTTTATTCTTTACTCAAATACAAACACGTCAAACTCGCGTACCGATGATCACGGTAGTCCATCAATACCGAGGTCACTCGAAAAGTGGAAAGAGCAAAGTCACCACAGCCGACGTCTTGAAGCATAGCCCAACGACTCAGACGAAGGGCATCATGGTTTTGATCGCCCGACTCGTGGCAAGTCAAGCTTTCCTCATTCACTTCGTGGCCATTTGCACATCAAATGGCGTGCTGAACAAAAAAGCGGAAGATCACCTCTCGACATCATTCTAGCAAGTGAAGGGCCTGGCTGGTAAGGTTAGCATCCATATTTTGGTAATCGTCTGTGTCTTCGGATCATAGTGACTATGCACTGATTGCACCATCCTAACATGGTTTCGCTAATCGCGATGGCGATAGCGCTCGGCAAAGCCTGAACTGCCAATAGACGGCAGTCGGAGGGGGTGATCATGAGGGGCTCGGCCACATAGTGCGCACAGATGCTCTCCCATCGCAAATGGCGTAAACTGGCTCCTAGTAATTGCGATCCCAGATATCGATGCAGCCATCTTGACCGAGACAACCCCGGTACTTGGATGATAACAGCACTGCAGATACAGTCTGCATATAAAAGGCGTCTGCTACGGTGCATTTGCCATTGATATTCATCATCAAGTAGGCGCACTTCAAGCTATTGCTATTAATATTCTACAAAAAATGCATCTGCTGTCTCTCATCTCGTTAACCTCGGTCATTGCCACGGTCTCCCTTGCAATCCCTGCAAGCAGATGCCCTGCTAAGCCTACCCATGGCAAGAAGCCCAACTTTGTCGTTTTCTTAACCGACGACCAGGACTATCTGATGCACTCGCTCGACTACCTGCCGTATGTTCAGAAGCGCTTCATCAACGAGGGCACTCAGTTCACGCACTACCACACCACCAGTGCCACTTGCTGTCCGTCGCGCGTGTCGTTCTGGCTCGGCCAGTTTGCCCACAACCACAATGTCACCGACGAAAATCGGCCCCACGGATCGTACTACAAGTTCCAGGACAGCCACTTGGACGACGCCTGGCTGCCGCTGTGGCTGCAGCAGGAGAACTACAAGAACCATTACATTGGCAAGTTTATCAACGGACTCGATGCCAACAACACGGCGGCACCAAAGGGCTGGGAGCACTTTGAGCCTCTGATCTCCCCTGGAATCTACAACTTTACGAACCCCATCTTCTCGCTTAACGGCGGCCCGCTGGAAAAGCACCCAGGCGTATACCAGACCGATCTGATCCTGGAGAAGTCTCTGGCACGTATCGACGACATCGCCAACAGTGACGACCCGTTCCTGTTTGTCATCTCACCGACTGCTCCGCATGATGAGATCCAAGCAAACGGGGACTTTACCCCACCGCGTCCAGCCGAGCGTCATAAGCACTTGTTCCCGGATGCCAAGGTTCCACGCGACCCGAACTTCAACCCGCTGGTGCAGGACAAGGTCGGCTGGGTCAAGGATCTGCCGCTGCTGTCGCCGCTCCAGATCAACGCCATCGACGAGCACTACCGCCAGCGTCTGCGCTCGCTGCAGGCCACTGACGAGCTCGTCGAGGCGGTGTTCAAGAAGCTGGAAGAGAAGAATCTGGTTGACAACACCTACTTTATCTACACCACCGACAACGGCTACCATCTTGGCCACCACCGCATGTTTGCTGGAAAGCAGACTCCGTACGACACTGATGTGCGTATTCCGTTTATCATCCGCGGACCTGGTATCGCCAAGAAGCAGATCAACGACAGCCCAACCACCCACTCGCACTTTGCTGCCACTGTCCTTGACCTCGCCAACATTGAGCGTCCGGACGGACTGGATGCCACGTCGCTGTTTGACCCGAAGAAGACTGAATCGTTTGCCATCGAGTTCTGGAACCGCAACTTTGTTGAGGGTGGTTCCAAGGAGACCCACATCAACAACACATACAAGGCTGTGCGTCTTGTGAGCAAGGACTTCAACATCTACTACTCGGCATGGTGCACACGCGAGCACGAGCTCTACGAGATGAACAGTGACCCGTACCAGCTAGTGAACAAGTACAACCGGACGGATCCCAATTTCCTCAACCGCCTCGATGCCCTGCTTAATGTCTTGCATGACTGCAAGGGTGATGTGTGCCAGCGCCCGTGGAACACGCTGCACAAGGACGGCAAGGTCAAGAGCCTCAAGGATGCGCTCAAGCCCAAGTACGATGAGCACTACAAGGCGCTGCCCAAGTTCCGGTTCCTCGAGTGCAAGGTCTACTACGACCCCGATAACGAGGGCACAGACTGAAAACGCCAGAAATCTAGTATCTTGATGCATTTACTCTAAGCAAAATTTGAAATACCATAGAAGCTCAGCTACATTTCCACATATATGATAGTCGCTAACCTCTAGTTACTCGCGCCCTGGGTAAGGCGGCCTGAGCTGGGGGAGCTGTGAAGCTGAAAGCAGGTGCCCTTGCAAAGCAGTCCTCCACCACGCTGTTGCTCTCCGCTCCACTCTTTTGTGCTCTCTGAAGAACTGCCCACTCCAACCCCCCAAAGAAACTCAAAGCGGTGGGGCAGCGGAGTTAGCTGTCGATTTTGGCGTCCGGGCACAAGCGCTCTTAGGGTAAGCCGTCGTGGTGGCACGTGAATTGAAGATCGGTTTTACTGTGGCAAGGAAATTGCAAGGACGCCGATGCTCCGGCGTAGTGGACGGTCTTATCTTTTTAGAGATATCTAGACGGAGGGCTGGAATCTTTTTTCTAGAGGAGGAATCCATATGCATGGGTTTATATTCACAATCCAGGCAAATTATTGGTTCCCCACGTGGAGCTTTTCGTTAGCTGGCTCAAGTTCCGGACCTGCTCTCATAATATCCTTCGAATTATCTACAGATTGCTTGCATCTCCTGCAGTCCAGCTGTAGGCAAGTTGCCTTAGAGAGAAAATGCGGACAATGCAATTCTGGTGTGGGACACGACGGCAAACTATTGTCTCCTTAAAACCGCGTGGCGCTGCTTTGAAATTATGTTTAGTTTCTTGATTCCTGCCAACTCGCGTTTCGTATTTTTATTCTTTTTTCGCTCACTTTTATAAGCTAGTCGACACTATGGTCAGGGCTCTGCGCATCGATCATCCTGCTGGCACCACAGTGAGTCTTGCCGACGTGCCACTGGGCGAGTGGTACCCGTTCTTTATGCAATGGCAGGTTCCTGTGGTCGTCTCTATTGCGTACACACTCCTGTCGTTCATGTTCAATCCAGCATCTAGCAAGCTGTCGCGTATGGAGGCACAGCGGCAGGAATGTGAAGCAGGATGGTTCATTGAAGCCAAAGAAGTCCATCTTTACGCCGATGACCATGTTCATCTGCTTCCACAACGCGGTTCTGGCTGTGTACTCGGGGTGGACCTTCATGACGGTGTTCCCCAGTATTTGTCCAGAGCATTGTGACCAAGGGCTGGTTTGGTGGTCTCTGTGATATCGACGGATCCATATGGAACTCGGTGCTGTTTACACATATGTACCTGTTCTACCTGTCAAAAGTTCTACGAGCTCATCGATACTGTCATCATTATTGCCAAGGGCCGTCGCGCGTCGCTACTTCAGATATACCACCACGCAGGGCGTTATCATGATCATGTACTATGCCAACTACTACGCGTCATCGGCCGCGGTGTTTATTGTGTGGGAGAACGCCTGGTGTCCATACAGTCATGTACACTTACTATGCACTTACCTGTGCTTGGCATCAACCCGCCGGGCAAGCAGTATCTGACCTCGCTACAAATCTTCCAGTTCCTTTTTGGCCAGAGCTTCGTCGTTGCCTACATGTGCATGTCCAACTGCCAGACACCTGACCAGCAAAAGTGGCTGTATATACTGACGGCCTACCTGCTTCCACTTATCTACCTGTTTGTTCAGTTCTTCCGCTCGACATACAAGCGGCCTGCAGAGAAGAAGAAGGCACAGTAGATCACTATTCAATTTTGTTTACTGCCACGATAGATTCATTCAATAAGGTCTACCGTTTTCAATAGCGAGCTACATGTTGGAGTTTCCATCAGAAAATACCCAAGAAAACTGACTGCCCCAGATCTTGGCAGGGTCAGCATAGCGGCCGCGGCGGGTAATGGCACTGATCTTGGTGAAGTCGTCGCTGGGCAAGTCAATACTCTTAAAGTTGCTTGCAATTCGCTCCTTGCTCAATGGACCGTGGGATGACAGAGTACCCGCGCTTGACACCCCATGCTAACAGAACCTGCGCTGGAGTGGAGTCCAGAGAAGCGGCGATGTCGATAACTGAGGGGTCATTGACAATATTGAGGATATCACCTGCCCCTAGCGGTGAATACGCGGTCATGACAATACCTTTGGACTTGCAAAACCCAACCAGCTCTGGACTGAGGAAGGTACGGGTGTAATTCGACTTGGTTGACGGCTGGGACGACGGACGTGTTGTCCAGCAGACGTTGGAAGGTGCTGGATTGTAAAGTTGGACACCCCAATTGCCCTGACCTTGCCGGTATCCAGTAGTTTCTCCATCGCTTTGTACGTATCAACATAGTCAACCTTGGCATCTATCAGGCTGCCATTCTCGTCCTGCTCTGTCTCGGAGGCGATTGAAAACGGCCAGTGCATGAGGTACAGATCCACATACTCCATGCCCAACGTCTTCCAATGACTCGTCAAGTGCTTTGGAAACGTCTTCGGGCCTGTGGTGCGTGTTCCATAGCTTGGTGGTGACGAATACTTCGGACCTAGGAATGTTGCTGTTACCAATGGCCTCACCAACTTGTGCCTCGGTGCCATACTTTGCTGCAGTGTCGATGTGGCGGTAACCAAGCCTGAGTGCCTCCTCAAGAGCAGGGACAAGCTTTCCACCATCTCTGCTCGATCCAATCCCAACAGCTGGGATTCTGGCGCCTGTGTTGAGAAGCAAGTGCGTATCGGCGTACGTTGAAAGGAGCCATTATTGGGAAAGGATAGGAGGCAAAGTTACACTGCGTATTCAGCTTTGCCCGTCATTGGAAGTGGCCCTTTTACACTCCAAGTCTTTTGTTGCACTACTGCGGCCAGGATACGCTGGATGGCATTTGTCTCGACTGCGTGCGGCGCACACACTATATCGAGCCGCCTTCCCACGGCCTTGCTTGAGTTTTGGCCCATTCAGAATCCAGTGCAGCTCTGCAGAAAGCAACATATCACACGTAACGTGCTGTTGGATCGGTTTTAAACTAGATGCAATACTGTGACACTAGCGAAAGAGAGGGAGAGCAAGCATTAGGCGTATTTTAGATCTTGGCCTCGTTAGAGTTGAAGATCCAGGAGCACGACTTGCCCCAGAATTGAGCTGGTTCGCAGAAGCGCTCACGGCGCTCAATAGCGTTGATCTTAGCAAACTCCTCCTCGGAGATGTCAGCGAGCTGGAAGTTGGCAGCAATACGGTCCTTGTTGACAGACTTGGGCACAACCGAGTAGCCGACGCTTGACACCCCATGCCAGCAGCACCTGGGCGGGGGTGGCGCTGTGCGCCTTGGCAATCTCGTTGATAACCGGGTCGTCGCGCAGGTTGAATTCGGCAGTAGAGCCCAGCGGCGAGTACGCAGTCATGACAATACCCTTGGACTGGCAGAAATCGACCAGTTCGGACTGAGGCAGGTACGGGTGAAGCTCAACCTGGTTGGCAGCCGGGACCACAGACGTGTTCGCAATCAGCCGCTTCAGGTTGGGCACCGAAAAGTTCGATACACCGATAGCCTTGACCTTGCCGGTGTCCAGGAGCTTCTCCATGGCCTTGTAAGGTATCGACGTAGTCAACGTTGGCGTCAACCATATCGCCGCTGGCGTCCTTGTCGTCCATAGAGTTGAAAGCGAACGGGCCAATGGATCAAGTACAGGTCGACGTAGTCGAGACCCAGGTTCTTGAGCGACTCGTCGAGACCCTTGGCGACGTCCTCGGGCTTGTGGAAGGTGTTCCAGAGCTTGGTTGTGACGAACAGCTCAGAGCGCGGCACACCGCTGTTGCGAATGCCCTGCCCGACCTCGGTCTCGTTGCCATAAATCCACGCCCCATCGATGTGGCGGTAGCCGGCCTTGATGGCTTCCTCAACAGCCACAGCAACGAGGCCAGGCTCGGAGCGCCAGGTGCCGAGGCCAACGGCAGGGATCTTGGCGCCAGTGTTGAGCGTGAGAGTCTTGGAGGAGGTAGAGACGGTAGGCATGATGGAGATACTGAGCTGAAGAATGAACGACAGAAAATTGTTGTATAGTCTAGAGTCGATGACGAGACCGTGGGTTTTTTATAGTCGCAAACACCAAGACCAGGAAACGCCCCTTGTCCGCAACACATTTATAAGCAGGCGTCTGCGGGTAAACGCAGCGCGGATCGCTTGACCAGTGGAATGCGAGAGCTAGAGCTGGAGAAAAAACGTGTTTATGGTACGGAAATCGCAAAAGTAAAAATGATGCCATCTAGGTGCGACTTCGGTATTCCATTAATTGCCTTCAGTCCCGCAACTGGCAATACGATGTGGATATCAAAGCAGATTAGATCAGTACCGTTTTCTATTATCGCTCAAGAAATATTTCGAATTTCGCGCATTCCACCTTTTTTGTTCGCTTTCTTCGCTCACAAACCTCCAGCTTTATTGTTCGAATCGGCTGTGGAACTGGCAACACAACAGAGGGGAGGCAACCAACACACACGCAGCACAAAAACATGCCTTTATACGAGCTCATTTGCATTTCGCGGGCAAATCTGGTGCAGGCGAACATGGCCGCGCTTTTGAAGCGGTCGGCCGAGACAGTTCTGGACCGCGGAGGCGCAGTGCGCGGCTTTGTCAACCTGGGACGCGACCAGCCGCTGCCGTACCGGATGAAGCGGCACATGGAGTACCACACGCACGGATCGTTCTGGCTGATGCACTACTACTCCAACCCAAAGACCACCGGAGTGCTGATGAGCCAGCTCAAGCTCGATCCGCGGATCGTCCGGTGCAACGTAGTCAAGGTCACCGACAAGCTGGAGGAGATGGTGGCGCTGCCCGAGAAGACATAGGCTTTTGTGCACTAGAATATCAAAATACACGTATTTCGCCGATTCTGCTGGTGCGCGCTCAGGCGCAGGGAGGAGTCGGGGTGTGTGGATCGCAAATCATGCAATCAAGGGCTGGCATTTTTATCTTTGGCCAGTGCGGATTGTGCGCTTACCGCAATAATTTTTCCTGGCTGAGGTGGTGTCAGCATGGGCTCTGCGGGAGCGGATCCCGTCTGGCTCACGGCTCTTCTTGTCTCCTTACAACACCAGTCCCTCTATTGTTTTCTCCCCTTACAAGTACGTGTGCCAATTTAGCAGCGGTTCGAGCAGTATAACAATATCCCAGGCGCCTTGCTCAATTGCTGAATCCACCTGCAAATCTACTCTTAGGGACCAGCAAACGTTTGTAGAAAAATACCATGGCTTACGCGTCTCCGTCAGCGACAGAAGTATTGGCAGCGCCGACGATTAAGGGCCTGGGTCTGCAGCCCAAGGTCGACCTGGACGAGGAGCTGCATTTCAAGTTCTGGAACCCGATGCATTACTATCGCGCTCTGAACGACCACCGCGAGCGGCTGAACCTGCCGAACCCGGGCCAGTTTGAGTTCCTGAACAGGGAGATCAAGACCACGATGCTGACGAACTTTTGGTTTGAGGGCGGGCGCGCGGATCTGGCCAAGGTTCTGTCGCCCAACTTCCAGGTTCTGCACACGTTCCAGATGGGCTTGCCGGGCCAGCCGTCGAGCTTTGAGTTTGCGGGTGTGTATGCGGACGAGAACACGCTGATGCACGGCAAGATGGATACTGAATTCAACCTGCAGGCGCGCCTGAACCACTCGCTGACGAAGCGGCTGCAGGCGAAGGCACAGGCGCAGGTGATGGCGAACGACTCGCAGTCGATGCTGCAGCTGGAGAGCGAGTACACGGGATCAGGACTTCACCGCCAACGTCAAGGCAATCAACCCGTCGCTGGTGGACGGCACGGGCATCTACCTGGCCAACTACCTGCAGTCGGTGACTCGCAAGCTGAGCTTTGGTGCTGAGCTGCTGTACCAGAGCCCGATGCCCAAGGTGCAGGAGACGAGCATTTCGCTGGCTCTGCGCTACCAGCCGTCGGCTGACCGCGTGTGGGTTGCGCAGACCCAGGGCACCAACATCCTGTCGACGTCGTACTGGCGCAAGATCACAGAAAAGTGCGAGGCTGGCGCCGAGCTGCAGGTCATGAACATGCCGTCGCAGGGCCGCCGCGAGGCAAGCTGCTCCGTCGGCGTCAAGTACGAGTTTGCTGCATCGACCATGCGCGCCATGGCAGATAACATGGGCAAGGTGTCGATGCTTCTTGAAGAGAAGATCGCCCCTGGCTTCTCGTTCCTGATCTCGGGCGAGCTGGATCACCTGAAGGGTGAGAACAAGTTTGGTATCGGACTGAACCTCGAGTCCTAGGCCTGCTTACATTTAGAGATGATGATGTTGCCTTTTTGTGGAAAAAACATTTTACATTGCTGGTGATGGGCTATTAATAGCGGGGGCGGCGGTATCCCTGATTGTGAGCGCCAGTTGCACTTGCTGCGGGCTGGTTCCCCTCTCCCCGCTCTTTGTGGTCCCAAAGACAATAGTGTCGTGTGCATGGCCACATCCACCTTGAGCGCCAGCCAAAGAAAACCTTGCGCGAGCGCCTGCATACTCAGGGGGTGTGTATGGCCCAGGTGCTTTGAGGACCTCGGCGTGATGGCACTTTTGCCTTTTAGCGATCTAAATATACACAGCCTTTGCAGTGTGAAATGCCGGCTGGCAATCATTCCCAACATCCTAAAGACCGCCAGACCGTGCGTGTGATTGGCTCATGGCAACAAAGGCCCTCACAATTTGAAAAGAGCGGCTCTGCGCTCAAGGATTATTTTGGCCACACCAGGCTTTGTTTATGCTGGCGCGCTGTTTTCTCTCCTCTCTTTCTCTCTTGCTTCCACTTGCTTACCTTTTACATTTCCCCTGTATCTCTTGCTTCCACCCTCCCCTTCCCCTACCGTTAGAGAAACGAACCGTGCATTCACCTACATTCGAATTGGTAAGTTGTGTGCTTTGTAACCCCTTGCCCCAATGTCTCATGCATCGAGGCCCTGGTGTAACGACGTCAATGTGCATTCTCGTGTGCTCACTGGCCCATGTCCTGCCAAGAGAGCAAGAGTGAGTACTGAGAATAGGCGCTGCTCACTATTTGGGCCGGCAAGGTCCCACCACCACAGCTGCCTGTATTTCCGCGCGATACAATCGCACCTTGTCTCCTCTTTTTTGCACTTTTTGTCGCTTCCCTCTTTTCTTTCTCTGCTCCTTCCCTTTTCAAACCTCGACTCTAACCCACCCCCTTATCTCTCCTTCTTAGCATTTAACGAAATAACCTACAAATGAAGAGCCTGTTCGCTATCACTACTATCGTCGCCCTTGCTGCTGGTAAGTATCGAGGGGTGATTTCTCCCCTCCCCTCCTGAACCAGGCCGTCGGATGCGCGGGCGCGTTAGTGCTAAATCCAGTTATGACGTAGGTGCGTGCAACAAGGACATCTCTGCCAAGTCGCAGAGCGATATCGACACGATCAACGCGTGCAAAAAGTACGAGGGCAATGTCCTGATTGACGGTGACAACGGTCTCAGCGGTCTCGGTTCGCTGTCGCTGGACACTCTGCAGAAGATTGACGGCGACCTGACCGTCCAGAACATGTATGGCCTGGAGACTGTGTCGCTGGCCAGCCTGTCCTCGGTCAACGCCTTCCGCTTCCTGAACAACACGAAGCTGTACAAGATCGCGGCGCCGAGCCTTTATGATGTCAAGGACTTCCAGGTCATCGTGAACCCGAACCTGAAGACTCTGCAGTACAAGAACGTTACCGATGTCGACAACTTCCAGCTCATCGACACGTACGTCGACCTCCTGGGCAAGTTTGTTGCGGCGGAGCCCAAGAACATCGAGATTCTGTCCAACAGCCAGCTGAAGCAGCTTGACTTTAGCTCGGTCAAGAAGACCTCGGGCTACATCAACATCGCCAACAACGCCAGGGACGCCAACGTGACCTTCTCGGCGCTGACGGAGGTTGCCGGAAACGTGTCGTTCGGTAACGTTGGTTCGCTCGACATCTCGAAGCTGTCGGCTGTCGGCTACGACTTCTCGCTGTACACCAACACCTTCAAGAACATCTCCGTTCCCCTGGAGCAGGCCAAGAAGTCGATCACCATCAACGCCAACAACCAGCTAGTGTCGCTCCAGTTCCCCGAGCTGACCAGCATTGGCTCGTCGCTGAACATCATCAACAACACCAAGTTCCGCAGCATCGACTCGTCGACCTTCCCGCAGCTCAAGACCATCGACGCCGGATCCTTCTACGTCGGCAACATCGACAACATCACCTTCCCCAAGCTGACCAAGATCAAGGGCGTGTTCAACGTCACCGGCTCCGGCGATCTTGACTGCAGCAGCTTCAAGAAGAGCTTTGGCAGCAAGGGCGATGTGAAGTGCAACGTTGTCCGTGACGCTGAGGATGATGAGGGTGGCTCGTCGTCCAAGTCCAAGGGCTCGTCGGGCTCGAAGAACTCGTCCAAGGACTCGTCGGGTGCCTCGCGCTCGACCACTGTCGCTGCCATGCTGAGCGGCGCTGCCTTTGTTGTTGCTGCCTACCTGTAAGCAGCTTCTTTATGTGAACCTTCTCCTTATGAAATCTTTCAAAATATGCCGGCCGCCTTATCTAGTTTCTCTTTTTGACTCTTTCCGCATCCGTTCTCTTCCTAATTCGCCAAAACAGACCTTTAAAAATTATAGCACCGCTTGTGGCATAGAGGAAATTATTTGGAATCTAATGGAGCGGAGAGGCTCTATATGAAATTTACAGTACACTTTTTGTTTTTGGCCCGATGAAAGGCGCGGCGGCAGTGGATGATCAGGACTCCGCTGGCAGTTTGACCACGGCGACCGGTGTCTCGGATACCATCATCAGGTTGGCTGCAAAGTTGTGGGTGCGCATGCCTATCCGGAGCCCCTTCTGCTTGCGCCGCTGCCCGACAATGATGTTGTCGACATTCTCTTCAATCGCCTTATTGCACACCTCCTCGCGCTTTTCGCCGAGCATGGCCAGCGCCCTGCACTGGTACCCGCGGGCCCACAGAGCGTCCAGATACTTCTGCAGCAGCTTGATCGATTTCTCTCTCTCCTCGGCATCGAACATCTGCGCATACGCGGCAATCGACGTGTCGTACCACTTTGTCTTTGTCGACGCCGCCATGGGCCGCACGTTCGCCAGGATCACCATGTCCTTGCGCGGGTCGACATTGTAGGTTTTTAGCGTCCAGTTGATCAGAAAGTCGTTCGGGTTCTCGGTCTCGGTCTCGGAGTCGCTGGCCGACAGCGAGCGACGGACAGGCGTGCCGGCTTCCTCCATTTGCTTCTTGATTTCAGCCTTGTCGGGAGCAAAGGCCTTGAGGAGGATCATGAAGGTGCGCTGGGAGGTGGTGCGGGCTGCTGCTGCAGGGCGGATCGTGCCAGTCGACGAGGGCACGGCAATGGTGTTGGCCGAGGCGAAGCTGAGCGTAGACGAGGTCCGCTGGAGTGGCTGATGGACCATCATGATAAGATGAGATATATGTGTGGGTGATTAGGTGAGAAGCGATAGAGGAATATGTTGCTAGACATTTGGCCAGGGCCATCGGGCGGGCGCGCCCGGCCGTGTCCTTTTATACTTGAAAAATTTTCGCACGGATATCGCGAATCTCGCCACATTAGTCAAAGCCCGCCGCTCCCGTCCCTTCCAGCTCTCTCGACGGGCCACCCTTCACTGAACGTGCGGGCAGAAGGATGGCCGTGGCCAACAGTTTGCCAGGCATATGAGATAGTGGCCTGTTGCCAGCCCCAACGAATTGCACGGCGGTCGCAAGTCCACTGGCTTGAATGGTGCAATTGCAAAAAATCCTTTTTGTTTTTTTTTTTTTTGTTGAACTCGGGGGCGGCGCTGTTTTTAGAATTCCTGTGAAGGCCGCTGCGAGGAACAGCGTCGACCGGCGCGACAGGAGAGCAACGAGCAGCGCAAGGCTGCAGAGACCGGTCGGACTGATCCGGTGCATGGTGATCTGAAGAACAATCACCTGGTTGCAGTTCGCTCCTGAGTCATAAATGCAGAATATGCACGAGCCGCCTGCGCCCAGCTTCTTCTTCTCTCTAGACATTTCGTTCTTTTCCCAAACTACACCCTAATCATGGCCGACACCACTGTATCGCTGACACCGGAGGCGAAGTTTGAGCTTATTTCGCGCAACCTCGACGAGATTCTCGGCGCCGAGGAGCTAAAGAAGACGCTGGCTGAGCGCGACATCAGCCTGTACTGGGGCACAGCACCCACGGGTAAGCCGCACGTCGGCTACTTTGTGCCCATGTCGAAGCTTGCTGATTACCTGCAGGCGGGCTGCCATGTCACGGTCCTGATTGCCGACATCCACGCGTTCCTGGACAACCTGAAGGCGCCGATCGAGCTCGTAAAGTCTCGCGCAAAGTACTACGAGCACCTGGTCAAGGCAATGCTGTCTTCGATCGGCGTGCCCCTGGACAAGCTCAAGTTTGTCGTGGGCAGCAGCTACGAGCTGACGCCCGAGTTCTCGATGGACAACTACCGCCTGGCGTCGATTGTCACCGAGCACGATGCGAAGAAGGCCGGTGCTGAGGTCGTCAAGCAGGTCGATTCGCCGCTGCTCTCTGGTCTGCTGTACCCGGGCATGCAGGCGCTCGACGAGGAGTACCTGAAGGTCGACGCGCAGTTTGGTGGCGTCGACCAGCGCAAGATCTTCACGTTCGCCTGAGAAGTACCTGCCGCAGCTGGGCTACAAGAAGCGCATCCACATGATGAACCCGATGGTTCCTGGTCTGCAGGGCACCAAGATGTCGTCGTCTGACCCCGACTCCAAGATCGATCTTCTTGATGATGCCAAGGCTGTGCAGAAGAAGCTCAAGAAGGCGTTCTGCGAGGAGGGCAACATCGAGAACAACGGCGTGCTGTCGTTTGTGCGCTATGTGCTGTTCCCGATCAGCCACCTGCGTGACGGCAAGGCCGAGTTTGTGATCTCGCGGCCCGAGCAGTACGGCGGCAACTCGACCTACCACGACTTTGAGACGCTGCAGCAGGACTTTGCCGACAAGAAGATCCACCCCGGCGACCTGAAGGCGAGCGTCGCTGCGGCCCTGAACCGTGTGCTGGATCCGATCCGCGAGACCTTTGCGTCCGAGGAGCTCCAGAAGCTGGTGCTCGAGGCGTACCCGCCCCCGCAGGCCAAGTCCAAGCCGGCCAAGCAGAAGAAGAAGCACAACAAGCGCCCGGACCACCTTCCGCCCAAGGAGGCGGCTGAGACCAAGGAGGCGGCGGCAAAGCCGGCTGAGACCAAGGAAGAGCCCTCCGCCTAGATGTGATCGGGGAAGGGTCGCGATAGATTTCTCGCAAGGTCTATTTTTAAAAAAAAAAAATCACTCGAAAAACAGCAGTGACGACTTGTCCGAGAGGAGGGCGCGACGGTCCAGGAATCAGCAGTGTCCGAAACTGACAGCCCGCTAATGCAGGCAAATGCTGCATTTTTCATCAAGTTAGACCAGGGATTGGCAGCACGCAAAATCCACTGGGGACTGCAGCTGCGGGTGGAGGCATCACACTGAAGCAGCAGGCGCTTGATGTGATCGACTTGCTGGCGGGCTGGGCATCTATATTTATAGACCACCAGTCCGAATTGGCGAGCGAGCTTCACCTTTAAAAGAAGCGGTCCGAACGCATGGGTGCAGACCGCATTTGTAGAGAGGCTGCTGAACGACCAGCAACACGAGGTCTCGACATTACCCTCCCTCCCTCCCTCACCTCCCTTCCCACGCAACCAGCAACAAACCGCAGCTCGTTGTTCCAACTCCCCTCACTCGCTCCCTCGCAGCCGGGTCACAAGTGCGAGCGAGCTGCGCGTACACAAACCCCCTCGATTTGCCACACAATCGCCAGCCAACATTTCAAGAGTTACCCGCTCTTTTTGTCTCTTGTCTCTGCTCTATTTTTGTTATTCTACGCTTTCTTCTCTGTTCCGCTTAATTTCTTTCTCCTTGTTGCATTTCGCTCTTTTTATACCTTTTTCGCCCCGTTCCAGTTCCAAAGCAGCAGCTCTTGTCTTCCACTCCTCCCGCTGCACAACGCGCGCACGCACCTGTCTCTTTTAGGTTACACACCTGTTGGAACTCTCACATATGCATATCAGCAGCAGCAGGGGAATACGAGTCCACAGCACAGCACACGCAGCCTGGACAGCAGACAGGAGATCACAGCGGTACAAAGCGCTGCTGGTGGCTCTTGCATTTGTTTGCACAGAACTATTAGGCACAGCGGAGTCTACCCTGCACTGGCCATCGGCCGGAGCGGTCACAGCGCGAACTCGCATGCTTCTCCACCCCTGGTCTACTCAGCGAACAAACGGTCTGGCCCTGCTACTGTACAACGGCACGCCGCTACCCGAGGCGCGCAGTACCTGAAAAAAGTTCCATCGCGGTGGTCGGCAGCCTCAGCGATATCCGAAACAACCATTGTACGTGGTCGGCGGCAAAGCGCGGCACTGGCAATGCTGTCTCTGACTACGTCGCAGAATCGCTGGCACTCAATCTGGCAAACGACTTCACGACGGACAGCATTCAGTGGACGACTGCTGGAATCCGAATCGACGTCGCAGATCCCGCTGGTTGCTGGCCACACGCTGTGCTCTAGCGACGACTCCAATATGCTGATTGTCTTTGGCGGTGATATCCCTGACAGGGCCACGTATGTAGCCCCCCTTTATGTCTACAGCACCGGTATTGATTTGTGGCGGGCAGTCAACGAAACCGGGTTCCCTAAACCACTCGTCAACCATACCACGGTGCTGCAAAAATCCACTGGCGACATGCTGATCTTTGGCGGGTCTGCGTGGTCTGCCAACAGCAATGAACTGCAGATCACGAACTCGACCTTTCGCATGGTCACCAATCCAAGGAGTCATGTTGTTGTGACTGCTAGCCCACTAGTATACTTTTCGGACCTTTCTTCAGGCTCGAAAGGTGCGACGGATGACGACAATAGCAGCTCAGCGACAGGCGACAGGCGACAAAAGCAACGACGGCGGGAAGCAGCCCAACAACCAACAGCAAGGAGACTTCCAGATCAACCGAAGCTTCCCGCTCGGCAAAGGCAACGTCACCAACACCACCAGTCGCGGCCAACAGCGATACTGCTGCCAACCAGTTTGTTGATGTCTCCGTCGACTTCCGCCGGAGGCAAGACAGCTACACGCTGAGTCGGCGCGGGCTGGATGGGCTGAATGTCGGCATCATGTCGTGGATCAACCAGACCCTGCCGAAATCAGTCGCAGGACGCGTTGGGCACACCGCGAGCTTGGTCAGTGATCGCTACATGGTCGTGCTTGGGGGCAGAACCCGCTCGGGAAGCATGGTCGGTCTGGATGTCCTGTATGTGTACGACATGCTGGCCCGCACCTGGACTAGAAGGACATCGTCTGGAGATGCTCCAAAGAAGCGCCAGGCCCACATTGCGGCAGTTGTCAACGACACAATGATCGTTGTTCATGGTGGAACTAACACAAATTCATCGGCGGCCTTCGGCGATATTGCGGTGCTTGATACGCAGACGTGGACCTGGTCTACGCCAAGTGTGACTGGCGCGCCCAGCGGCCGGTACGCACACTCGGCGGTTGCAGCTGGGCCATATGTTCTGGATGATGTTTGGGTATGTCTCTGACGCTGCCAGCGCAGACAAGGGGCTCTACATCCTGGACACAAGCACATGGCAGTTCACCAACCGGTTCAGTGCGGCACGATCTGGCCTGGAGAAGAATCACACCTACTTCAAGGTCTCTGGCTGGACGATTTTCGGTCTGCTCGTGTCGTCGGTTGTTGGGCTGTTTGTGATCCTGATCCTGATGTACATTGCCTACATGCACTACTACAACCGCCACCCGCGGCTTTCTGAATCCGGCGACGGCGAGATTCTCTCTCCAACTACAGAGCTGCGCAGCCTGGGTCGCAAACTTACTGCCAAGCTCGGCACCCAGCGTAGCAAAAAGGCACAGCAGGAACAGCAGAAGCAGAAGGAGGAGCGCGAGCCTCTGGGCACCAAAATGCTACGCAGCAACTTCCGGAGCCACGACCCGCGGCTGTCGGCACAGTCAGGCCCGGCGATCAGTCTGTCGAACGGACGTGCAGTTGGGTATTCGCCGGGCGGCGACGACACCAGCTTGCACATTATGTTTGACCTCAGCCGCGAGTCGAGTTTCGAGCGGGGGCTGCTGCCGCCGCCGGCGCCCACGCTGAACACGTCGCTGACACGTCGCTGAACACGTCGCTGAATCGCTCAGCCGACAGCCGCGAGCTCACGGCCAGTGGCACCCGTCTCAGTCGCCGCGTACACCTGGATAACGTCGAAATGCCCGGTGGCCTGCGCAACCGCGACTTTGTGTCCGGCTTTGCTGGCCTCATCGACGACTCCGTGTCGATTCCGGATTCCGAGAACTTCCGTGGATCTGTAGCCAGCGGCACTAGCGGCACTAGCGATGGGCAGTGGTCGCGGACCGACAACCGCCGGTGGGGACAGCGAGGCGAAGCCGAGGAGCCGCAGGAACCGCCGCAACAAGTCCAAGCATGTGTCGGCCATGCTGCCAAGAATCGTCGGCAGCCGACTGACTCTGCCACCAGAGTCGGCCACCGCGCTGGCACGGTATCGGTTCGAGGAGCTCGAAGAAACCCCTGACGGCGTTATGCCGCCGCCAAAGACTGTGTCAGGATATCCAGGCGACGAGACCCCCCAAGCGAGCATTGCTATGCTGTCTGCTGGTAGGGACAGTGTTTCCGATGCTGCTTTGGCGCCGCCAGTGATGCCTGCCGCCTACCAGGATGCCGGGTCAATGAAGTCGCGCAGCTCGAATGGCAGTGACAGCGACGTGAGAAGCTCGGCTGGGTCACAGGAGCCCTCAATGCGCGATTCAATCGATATATTTGCCGTCATGAACCGGATTAATGGACAGGGGTTTTATGTGGCGAACCCCGACAACAGCTAAAGACAGCAGCCTGGTTATATCTGTAATCTACCTATGTACCTCTCTATGCATAATATTTTTTGTGAACACTAATATTGCAGACATATGTGCAACTATTGTCTTAGCCAGACAGAATACAGAAAGGCGCCTCTCCCCATCGACCGCTGGAGGCACTGTGAACTCGGCCTACAAGGCGTGGGCATGTCGTCATCGGCCAGCACAAGATCGACCGCATTATTATGCCGCTAAATCGGCAGCGGGTGTCTATCCCTCGCCTGCTTATTAGCGAGATCCGCTGGTAAAGCCCCGAGCATAGCGTGGCATCCGCAGGAATGGCAGTAAATAAATGGCTCATTCTCCGCCCTCCCTCGCGTTTAGCTCCACTTGCCTACCCGATTTATTTTCGTTTATCAACTTCTGCACTTGGCAATGGCTGCAATTCCGTTTGGCATTCTCACTGTAAGCGACTCGTGCGCTCAGGGCCTGGCGACCGATACCAGCGGGCCAGCGCTAGCAGCGCTGCTGGAGGCACACAACGGGCTTTATACCAAAGCGCAGTCCCTGCGTCGTCTCCGACAACCCGCAGGACATCGCGGCGTGCGTGGCCCAGTGGAGCGCGCACGCCGAGTGCCGGCTGGTAGTGATCACAGGCGGCACAGGCATGGCGGCGACTGACGTGACGATCAAGGCGGTGCAGCCGCTGTTTGACAAGGAGCTGCCGGCGATGGCCATGGCCATGGTGGTCGGGTCGCTGAAGATCACGCCGTTTGCAGGCGCTGAGCCAGGTTGCTGCCGGAATCATCAAGGAGACGCTGATCCTGGCGCTACCGGGGAGCAAGAAGGCGTCGGTCGAGAACCTGCAGCATGTGCTTCCAGTTCTGAAGGCATGCGATCGAAACCGCGATGGCTAAAGCCGGCACGCGCCATCTGCACACGGCCAAGGGCACGCCGAAGCATCCAGGCAGCCCCCATCATCACGACAAGAAGCGCGATATTGTGACTCACGATAAGCCAGAGAACACCACCAGGATGGTGGCCTGTGGGTGTGGGCGGCGTGACGCTGAGGCACCATCTGGAGTCACAAACGACCTGCAAGGCGGAGTCACGAAACGCGCAAGGCACTCGCCGTACCCAATGATTCCAGTAGATGAAGCCCTGAATCATGTTTTGGAGCATGTGCCACAGCCAAGGCCAGCCAGCGTCCATCTAGCCGCGATCCGCGATGGTATGACTGTTTCCAAGGATGTGGTTGCCGCAGAAGACGTGCCTGGCTACCCAGCATCGATCATGGATGGATATGCGGTTGTTGCTTCCGACGGGCCTGGGGTGTACACGGTCAGAGGTGCTGCCACGGCTGGATCGCAGCTCGGCAAGCTTATGCCCGGAGAGATTATGCGTATTGCCACTGGTGCCCCGGTCCCTGACGGTGCAGATGCCGTGGTCATGGTGGAGGATACGCGGCTGCTAGAGACCACTGATGACGGCTCAGAGGAGCTCAAGGTCGAGATCCTCGAGTCCGGCAGAGTCCAGACCGGCCAGCATATCCGGCCTGTTGGATATGACACGCAGAAGGGCAGTGTGGTGACCAGAGCTGGCACTCGTATTACCACAGCAGGCGGAGAGATCGGGGCACTGGCAGCCTCGGGCAATACTGCCTTTGAATGTATACGGATTCCCTAGAATTGCAGTTATGTCGACGGGCGATGAAGTTGTTGACACACTCCAGGCGAATGCAGGAATGCAGCTAGCGCGCGGTCAGATCCGCGATAGCAACCGCCCTGCGCTGTTGGCGGCGCTGCGAGCTGTGGGGTGCGATCCGGTTGATCCTGGGCGTGGTGCAAGACAGCCCCGATAAGCTAGCAAAGTCTATTAAGGCTGCGCTGGAGACGTGTGACGGGATCATCACCACTGGCGGTGTCAGCATGGGAGAGCGGGACTGGCTCAAGCCTGTGGTGGAGCAGAAACTAAACGGCAAGATCATCTTTGGCCGCGTAATGATGAAGCCGTCGAAGCCGACCACCTTTGTTGCTCTGCCCGAGGGGAAGTTCATGTTTGCGCTGCCAGGAAACCCAGCCTCGGCACTTGTCGCCTTCCATATGTTTGCTGCACCGGCCATTCGCAAGCTCGCAGGCCATGTAGTCAATGCATCAGTGGATGACAATGTGGTTAGTATTCTTCCGGCCGAATGTCAAGGCGCACTTTGTCGGCGATTCCCTTGCGCTGGACCGTGGACGGCCAGAGTTTATGCGTGGACGGCTGGTGTGGCAAAAGGGCTCCAGCAAGTGGACTGTTGAAGCGGCCGATCGGCATCAGCAGAGTAGTCGCATGGCGAGCATGCAGGGTGCTAACGCGCTGATAGCGCTGCCCATCGGAACTGCTGACAAGCCCACAGTCAGCAACAACGAACTGGTCGATGTCATCGTCATTGGCGATGTTTTGTTTATCTAATTTAGTCGCTGAGTCCTAGTTTTTGATTTGTGGTACCACATACTGATTCACACGAGTCAAGTAGCGACTGACTGAACAGCATTGCGTGAATGTATTGCCAATTGAATCCCAAGGACACTTGCGATTACTTGCATATCTGGAAACATATCGTTTAATCAAAGGCTTCCACGGTGGCAATAGCCATATTAAAATAGGCATTACCTTGCCCTACTCTCTGTTTGCAATCACCAACGGCCTTTTCACATCCACCGCATCATGTTACCACACAACACCAGCAGTGCAACACTTCATATCTTTGTGAATATTCCGTCGTTGTTGACGAATTAGCATTTTGGCCTACTTGATGATATGTATTGGTTAAATGATAGTTTAGTTTTGCGCAGCAGGTGTTGCCGAATTCCTTCCTTCGCCGTGATACTCTCGCCGCTCCCTGGCATAGCGGTCCTTGTCGTTCTTCGCTAGTCTCTCCCATGGAGCCCGCTCAGAGTCAGTCAGACATTTCCACTTTTTGGCAATGATCTTTGTCTGCTGGCCAATGCTCATTTCGCTGAGCTGATCGGCTAGACGCGGGCGCTCAGTAGTCAGAAAATAGAGAAACGCAGACATTGGGTGCTTGGGTGCATCCGGATCCTTCTTGCTCTTTTTTCGCGCACGCTTTGGTGGACTTGACACACGCAGTCGCGACCTGGACATGCCAGCTTGCGCTGATGCTGGGTCGCTGGGCTGGATTCTCGCTGCTGATAGATGCCAAGTCAGTGGTGCGCTGGATGCCAGATAGCGTTGATTCCAGCACGGAAACGTCAGGGCTGGAGAATGTAGTGGCTGAAAAACGGCTGGCTTGGTCTGTCATGAGTCAAGGAGGCTGGGTCTGCTGACATCGTGTTTAGATCGCTGAAATTTGTCAGCGAGCGAGAGTTGTGCTAGAGAAGGGTCGATTGATCAGCGTGTCGATCTGGTCACCAAAAATGCTACTGGTGCTGGCGGTGTTGAGAGACTCGAGGTTTGCGGACATTTGGTTCTCATGGTAGGCAGGCTGGGATGTCATGGGAGTATGGTGTGTACGTAGGCAAACTCGAAGGAGGTCTCGGCAGATTATAGGGCATGTGCACTGAATCTTGGAATGCATCGTTAGTTAGGCTGAAGCCAGATTGCTGCCACCTGTCCTCCCCTACAATGGTTAAGGAACATGAGTGATTGAAGGGAAAACTGCGCAGTACCTGCTGCTAGAACATTAACATGTTGCTTGCTTTACGCCTTACCTGTAGCTTTGCCACTAACCTCTTCGCCCAGCTGCTTTCCAAACTGGTCAGCATCTTGGTAGCCTTGGTTGATATGCTGGTGGTCGAACTTGAACATCTGACTACTGGCCATATCGGACTCTGAATGCGCCAGCGACGAGATATCGTTACTCAGTTGAAACGGGTCTGCACCCATGCTGGCTAGTGCTGCTACATTTCCATGGCTGTGGATGTCTTCCTGAGGGGTCTGAGGGAACTGGGTCTGCGGTGTGTGGTGGCTTTGACTTGGATTTGGTGTATGTGGCGAATATGGTGAGCGCAGCCCATGACCCATGTATGTTTGCTGTTGCTGTTGCTGTTTGTTGCTGCTGATGTTGTTGCTGCTGCTGCTGCTGATATCCAAACGGGCTGGGCGGATGCATGTGGCCTTGATGTTCTGTAGGCACCATGCCATTGTCAATTATCTCCAAAGGCGGCGGAGCATGACCTTGCGACGGGTGGTGTGTTAAAATTGGTGGTGGTGGCGGAGGAGGTGGCGGCGGGTGGCCAAGGCTCATATTCAGGCTCTGCTGATTAAGCTGCTGTTGGAGCTTTAGACTGAGTTCTGCACGCCTAGCATTGTAATCGTCGCGAAGTTGTTTCGCCTCGGCACGGTATTTCTCCTTTTCTTCCTCAGCCAGATTTGCCCATTCGCGCGCCAGAATCGTGCTCTGCTGCGTTGTGTTAAGATCAGGGTGGGTCTGGCGCAGTTGCACGCGGCGCTCGGCTGAGTAGAGCAGAAACGAGTTCATGGGCTTTTTCAATGGAGCCACGTAGTCAATTGGCTGCCGGATATGGTACCATTTGGTGCTCGCATGTGGCATGGGTGGCATTGACATCCGATCCTCGTACATCATGCGCTGATCAGGAATCCCAGACATGTTATACATCATTCCGTATGGGCGAGCATTAGGTAGCAGCGACGTCATGGCTTGGGGCGTCCCTGGCGGACCGCTTCCTGGCATACTTGGGTTCAGGGGGGCTGCGAGAGGATTGGGCATAAAGTTATTGGAGCCGATGCTGCCGTGGCTGCCAAGTGGACTATGCAGGCTCATGTGCGGGTTTGTAAGCGACGGGAAGGTAGCGCTACGCTGGATATTCACCAATGTGCTTTCGTCGGGCATACCGGCACCGGCAGAGCCACCAAGCGAAGGATCGGCCGGCATGTTACTGCCCATATTTGCAAAGGCCGAATTGCCACCTCAACCCATGCAAGGCAAACGGCGTCTGGTTGCCGGAATTGTCTGCAGCCATATGCGAGATTGGAACACTTGACGATGTGGTGGGGTTAATGTCGGCGGCTGAGCTGGACAGCCCAGGTATGTCCGATAGGAGCTGCGAAATGTTTGACAATGTGCTTTTCCACTTTGTGTGGATCCTGTACGGTGTCCTCGGTGAGTTGGTTTTGCGCAGCTAGTGGAGGTACGGCTCCCGAAAAATCGTCTAGCGCAGAGAAGGAGTTGATGTTGGATATATGCTGTAGCGATTGATACAAAGGCGGTGAAAAGATATCCTGGGATGTGACTACATGACAAAAGGAGGTTATATACAAGATGTTAGCCTGGTGTACCTATAGCTTTGTTTTATTCTTCAGTGGGGGCGCTAATAGATAGTATACCATTGACCAATCTCGGTTGGGTTGGATGGTCAATGGGCGCCAGTTATTAGCTGTGGCTTTTGGATTGGGACTCTCGTCTTGTTTTGACTGCCTGGCAGTTAGTATACTATTGCCTCCATTGGTTTCATTGCAATGGCATAGGCTCGATTATCACAGTAGAGCATAGTCATATGGATAATATATAGTGGCACATTACGCGGCTGGCATTGTAAGAATTCGTGCTATGTGCTGAGACAAGGCACGTACAGTGGTTTATCTATGGCCACCCCATGTTTGTGGGTCATGGATGACCAGATTAGCAGCAGCTTAATGAATGTTGAGGATAATTACGATGTGGGTGGCCGGTTGAATCGACCCGCTGCCAAATTGCTGTTTCTGACCAACATACCTGTACTTGTGACCCATGGATCAATGCCGAATATGCACCATCTGTCGTGGCCGATGAGTGGTCACTGGTTCCACTTATCTCTGGCCCTAAATCCTTCATTACAGCCATCCTACCCAGGACTCCCCCGACACTTGTCTCTTGGACCATCTACGAGCAAATGCGTGTTAAGAGTGGCTGCATTAAGGGTCGGACAGCTTTACACCATACAGAAAGGCACATACCGACAAAAGGCAATATTTAAATATGCATACGTACCACTACTGCCGATTCCAGCAAGGTGATGATTCCCCTGTGCGGTAAGTTGTGAACTGCCGTCTTCTGCGCCTGTTGACTGTATGTGGCCGACAAGGCTGGTTGCTGGGTCGAGGGTCATGAACGTGCTCGGGGGAAGAAATGCCAACGGCTGGTGGTGGTGCATTGCCATGTGGCTCTGCCCGAACAGCCCCATTGTCCCCAGTGGCTAAACTTGAACAAAGCGGATGAGGGAGGTTGCGGGAAAACAGGATCACATTAGCTGTTGGACATACAATAGGTACTGGGTGCAAACATAGGGTGACAAAGCGCAAAAATTCGGGGGATATGTGTGAAAGTCCCTTTTTCTTACCTCGGCATTCGTGCTTATCGCCACCGCAGTAGAGCTCGCAGCAGATATCAAACCGAACTCGCTGCTCATGTGGTTGGTGCCAGTAGACAAAGGCAGAGCAGGTGAACCAGCTTTTGGGCTGCTGTGCTGACTAGCTGCCATGCGAATATCAAGTGAAGGGCCCTGTGAGATTTCCTGCTGATGGCCAGCGGAGGAATTTGACTGCGAACTAGTGGTCACTGTGCCACCAGTGCGCGGCAGGAGGATGTGCTTGTGGATTTGGTCGCTCTGGCCGCTGGTGCGCTCGCTGAACGAATGCAGTTTAGCTTCGGAAATATTCGCTGATCGTGCCTCGCCATTCCTTTGTATGCGACGTCATCTTTTGTTTGCAACCAGGAGTGTATAGACCAGCTATACTATATGCTAGACTCCTAGATATTGGTAATATTTGTGCCGAAACCTAAGAGCCTGGGAGATGCGTTTCCGGTTTTATAATAAAAAAACTACACGGTTAGTGGATGGCAAGTAAGAATAATAAAGACAAGGATCCAAAAGCTGAAAGATGGTACGTTTTGCACAAGGTGCCCCCCTTTTCTTAGACTATATTTCTTATTTGGGGAGCGCCCTTGCCAGAAAACCCACCAATGTTGTTTGAGTAATAAGGTGGAGTGTGAAAGTAGGGATAACTGAATGTAGCGCTTTAAGAACCCAAGGGGATCGCAAACAATTAGGTCCGCACGAAGGTAAATCCTTAGTGCTGGTCGATGTTTGAAGAAAAAGTATGTGGAAATGTGGGATGTGGCCCAAGAGTACAAAAATGCAAAAGGGGTGAGCTGGAAGGAGGGAAAAAGAAAGGAGGAAATGGAAGGAGGTGAGGCACTTATTCTATGTTGCTCGGACATCACAATCTCGGTTATAAAGTTAGCCACTAGAAATGCTGCATGAAGATCAATATATGCATCTCTGAAAAATTCTATGTAGTCTTCTGGCAGGAACACAGTCCTAGACCTCACTCAGCCCAACCCGATCACTTGCTGTCTTTTTCAACTTACGTGCTATTCAACTATTCTCTTTGCGCTTGAGAGTGCGTGTTTATGAATGAATGCCCGGCGTATCTACGATTGCTAAATCGATTGAGGGCTCTCTGTATCAACACAGAATAGAGTGAATATAATGTCAGGAACAAGAAAACTTTTGCTAGGAGAGCACAATATGCTGTAGTCTTGAGATATTTCTCCGTGTGCTTTTTATTCAGCTGCATTGATAGTCCCTGTGGAATAGCATACTAATACATCTTCAACGATAACCCATGCATCGAACCATTTTTCTTTGCCACAAGTTGGGAGTGAGCACATTGTGATATTTGGTAGAGGCACTTATGTAGGAATATGTAGGCGAATGATTTAGGGATGCAATGCGCCAAGGTTACCACATATGCATAATTTAGCATTGGCGAAATCACAGATGATGCAGCAGGAATGCAAGGTTAGCCGCTTACCTTTGGGAGCTTGCAGAAGAATAAATTCGGGAATGTGCTTGCTGTCTGCATATTGTAAATTCTGAGGATAGCGACGAAGGTCCAACATTTTTATGTTGGTGCTGTTTGTTTGAGGACACTGCTGCTGGTGGTGCTGCCAGGGATACTGGTGACCAATCAACTAACCTTTGTCCAAGACGCAAGAGTTAGCTGTATCGGCAAAAAACATTGCAACAAATCACTATGGACTGCACAAAAATTATGCTGCTTCACTCTTGGACATGGGGTTGGGGGATGATGGGCAGACATGGAAGGTACCCGAGCAAACGTCAATATATGGCTTATTGTTTTAATTAAGAGTCAATGGGATTGTGGCTTCATTGACAGATATTCACTGTGCGTCCGCCATGTCCCCGTATTCTCCACCCATCGTGCTATTCCTTGGCGGGTGCGAACGCCATAGCTGGACGAGTGAGGCACCGGGCTCACGCGTGGAATCAGGGAAATCGCCTGCGATCAAATCAAAGGAGCTGGGTGGGAATTCTGGCAATGCTGTGCGGCTCTTTGTCTAAAGCATGATTAGCTGAGCTGAAGTTCATGCCGAAAGTCGGAACGCCTCCAGACGTTTTCCATCTGCAGACCGGCAAATTTTAGCATTTCATTCTCTTCGCTCCACTAATTTTTCAGCAACTTAAGCACTAGTATACAATCCACAATGTCCGACGACGAGTTCCAGCCGCTTACCCCCACTCTGCAGAATGTGCTCGACCAAAAGTCGCTGCAGTGGGTTTTTGTCGGAGGCAAGGGCGGCGTGGGCAAAACCACGACCAGGCAAGTACTTCCACGAAGAAACAGGGAAGCGCTGGCGACTTTGCACATCACGCAGCATATTCAACTAATGTAATTGCGTTTCTCGTGGTGTAGTTCTTCGCTGGCAGTTCAGATGGCGGCGGCGCGTGAGAGCGTGCTTTTGATCTCGACCGACCCGGCACATAACCTGTCTGACGCATTTGGACAAAAGTTTGGCAAGAACCCGACGTTGGTGAACGGGTTTGACAACCTGTTCTGCATGGAGATTGACCCGACCAGCAGCATCCAGGAGATGATTGAGAGCGCGGACAACAGCGCAATGAACTCGATTATGCAGGATCTGGCATTTGCGATTCCGGGTGTGGACGAGGCCATGGGGTTCGCTGAGGTGATGAAGCTGGTCAAGTCGATGGAATACTCGGTGATTATCTTTGACACGGCGCCCACGGGCCACACTCTGCGGTTCTTGTCATTCCCGACGGTGCTGGAGAAGGCGCTAGCCAAGGTGTCGCAGCTGTCGGGACGGTTCGGTCCGATGATGCAGCAGATGTCGGGCATGATGGGTGTGAGTGCGAATCACGAGGATATCTTTGCCAAGCTGGAGAGCATGCGCGCCGTGATCAACGAGGTCAACCAGCAGTTCCAGGACCCCGACAAGACGACGTTTGTGTGTGTGTGCATTTCCGAGTTCCTGTCGCTGTACGAGACCGAGCGGCTGGTGCAGGAGCTGACCAACGGCAACATTGACACGCACAACATTGTTGTCAACCAGCTGCTGTTCCCACCCAAGGAATCCAACTGCGACCAGTGCCAGGTGCGGCACAAGATGCAGCAAAAGTACCTGGAGCAGATCTTTGACCTGTATGAGGACTTCCATATCACCCTGCTGCCGCTGCTGACACACGAGGTACGGGGTGTTGACAAGCTCAAGACCTTCTCTAGGCTGCTGGTGGAGCCTTTCCAGCCTCCTAAATAACCTAGATTGGACCCGACGGTATGGGCTAGTTTCTTTTACCACCAAAGAGTATCACAAGTTCTATATATCCTTACCACCATGAGCTCCTTTTAGGGAAAGCGTGCCAAGGCTATGATGATCTGGTCAGTACGGCGCAGTGCAGCTCGAGTGCCACTAGCTGGGATACATCAGAAATGTATCACCTACTAGCGTGCAGGCAGCCTGTGTAAGCATAGAATAGCCTGCTGATACTCCCCACTTGCCTTGTGGGTGGCATGTACAGTCTGTCACATATGGAAACAGCCGGCATATTGACTCTGCAGCAGACTCAGAATCTCCTTTGCTAGCTGCCTGGTCCTGAGAGCCCGCCTGGATCAATCCATCGCCAAGGAATAGGAGCTTACGAATATTAGGCAGTGGCCGTCCTAGCAAGCTTTCAATCAACACCAGGTCTCGGCTGATCCCCAAAGTCTTTGGGTTCGCATGGTGTGCAATGATTCGGACCTCTGTAATAAGATGTCGCTTACTGAGATCATCGATCAAACCAATGCTAAACCTCTAAATGTGCTTATGCGGATATTCGCACGTATGATCGTCACAAATTCACGGGTTATTGCTCTCCAGGAGTAGGACTCTGAATGTTGTGTCAGGCAGCTCGATAGCGCGAGCAGGATATGTCTTGGTGAATCCCTCGACGTACCAGTAGTCATCCATAGTTGAGACGGGACCGACAGAGTTTTCAGCTAGCTTAGCCGCGTTAATAGGCAACTCAGTTTGCCACTTGACACCCGCACTCCGGCGAGACATGGTGATTAGCAGAACAAAGAGTAGCTTGACTATAGACGGCGTTGGAAAAGCAGTGTCCAAAAAGTAGTTTTATTGGCAACGGGTATTTGGAAATGGGGAAGGGCGATGAGGAACAGCCGAAAAGTGCGCAGCTTCTCCCATGAGTTCATGTACCACTTTTGAAATACTTTACAAAAAGGTTGTCAAAAAATAGCACTGCGTGTAATGGCACGGTTCTGCACTGTGAGTGAGCTGCAAATGTACGAAAATGCGCATCCGATTACGCAGCCATCTGATGTTTCCCTATAGACATCAAAATCAAGGGCCACTTTCTAGGCCAACGATATGCTTGCTGGCTGGTAGAAAGAGCGTAAAAATGACGATGCTGTAAAGAGATACCGATGGGCAGGCGCACTGCGACACTGGGGATAAGTTCGTTTGAGGTATAGCTCTACATCCTTCCATGACTCGTTTTGCCTAAATATACACTGGGTAAGCTTATGCGCAAACCCCCATCTCCCTGCCCGAAACAAGCAGCGTAGATGTATCCACTCATTGATCAACTGCGAATAGTTCGCAGTTTCTCTTTGTAGAGGCTTTGTGTAGCCAAAAGGCAAAAAAAGTGCGTGCATAAATGCTCTGGGCGCCATGCAGCGTTTATTTACATAAATCAAAGTAGCTTGCTTTTCAGCACTACGTCTTGGCAAAGAGGGGAATGTAAATTGGGATTGCAATAGAGTATCCTTTTTCCATGGATGGCATTTTCGGCTACAAATATTTGAATGTGCAAGGGGTCCTATGTTGCCCGAAATACACAATACACGAGTTGCTATTCTTTAGAGTCTATGCCAGGGCAGGTGATCCGACTCCAATAGTGGATTTGCTCGGAAAATCATTGCTCAATGTCTTCAAATCATCCGACATGGATCCAACATGGCTTGTGTACATGGGATAACTTGTTCACGACAACTTTTGCCAAAACAAAATGGCTGGCTGTCGAAATTTTTCCCTGCTGCTACAGGCTGTCAGAGAAATGTAGCAAAGGGGTGTACCCCTATAGACTTGCCATCTCTATCAGTGTAGTAATGCCAATCTTTAAGCATGAGCAGCTATAGCATCTAATACAGCTGGAGGATGAATCTGTAGCATCAAGTCACATGGCCCGACATGGTTCATGTGTGATGTGCTGTGTACGATTGTAAAGGCTATAAAAGCAGAAGTAGCTTATGCTCTGGCATGTATTCTGTCTCTGCTCTTCCACGGGCACATGAGAGATATATGCAGCTGATAGGCGACGGCTAGCAAGCTAGAGATACTGCGGCCTCTACGCTATGACGATGGATTCAGTTGCTACCTCAGCATCGCTGACTTTCGCTCATCTGCCGACTACTTTAGACATATTTTCGCATACCATTAGTGATGGTCTATTTTGTTTTGATAATCATTATTGTAACACAGCCTGGGTATCCCAGTAGGACTCCAGAACATGTAGCGCAGACACTAGATCTGCTTTCTTGAAAAATTGTATTTCCGATGGCAGCCAATTCAGTCTCGCAACGTGCCACAGCAGCTGGACAGTATCCCCTCGTTGGTGGGCTAATCCCGCATGGGCCAATACGGCTGGAGGAGCCCAGCAATATTCCCAGTCTAGGCCAACAGCAAGCCCCTCTAGCCCTGTCTCAGACGCCTCCTTCTGGAGCCTTGCGAAATATCCCCAATTGCGCACGACGCTTCCTCGCACATCGTTTCAGCATCCTCCGATTCGCTGGAAATTGCCAGGGGGATTTTCCCACCTGGATGGAAGGCTCTCCTTGCCACTGTGCAGCAATAGCGCCGGGTTACGTGCTAATGACGTCAGGCCTAATTTTAAAAAACCTCCTGGCTCGGTGTTGAGCCAGGGGACATTGTTGGCGGTATTTAGAGAGTTGGAAGCCCCCCGCTTTGCCTCTGCCGAGGCATTTCGAACTCTAGCACACTTTTCCACTTACATTTTCAGCACTCTTATACGCTTACTTGGCGTTTAACCCTCCTCTATCACACACTCAAGAACACCATCATCAGTATGGCTACATCAATTGCACCGCGCTGGGCCACAACAGCTTCTGGCAGATGCCTTAAGCTGGACTCAACCCATATGGCCAGCCGGCGCGGCATAGCAACAAATCCGAACGACACGCGTAGTGGCCCGCCAAAGGCCAGTGCGCTGTCAAAATCGCGGCGACTGGTGACCAGTGCACGCATCCTGCCTGGCGGGTTTGAGAGAACCCGCGCTGTATGACTGCCACACAAAGATTCCACGGTGCGAGCCGTATCCCACGACACACCACGGCGGGCAGTTCCCATGGCTGCTGAGCGCCGAGCGGCAGCGCATCCCCGAAGACGACCTGGAGGGCACCAGCATTGTGCCTTGGGGGGTGCGACAGACACTAGCGCACTCGCTGAATGAGTGGGTCGCGCAGATGGTGCTGGGCAAGCAGGCCTTGGATGACGTGTGCGTTGG
Source organism: Linderina pennispora (assembly GCF_002104995.1). NCBI lineage: Eukaryota > Fungi > Kickxellomycota > Kickxellomycetes > Kickxellales > Kickxellaceae > Linderina > Linderina pennispora. The sequence goes on from NW_024468259.1 coordinate 425,919, forward strand.
CGCACGGCATGCATTGCCGCATGTAGCCCAGACACTGTCTGAGGTGGGACGCGGGGGCGTGGCGCACGGGCTGGACACAATGTTTACGCCTGGGCTGCGTGACCGGTTTGCGAGCGAGCTGGAGAAGCTGCGCGCAGCGGGAATCGAGCTGAGCCTGGAGGTGAGCAAGATCTCAAGCGCCAGCGTGTGCGGGATCCGCACGCAGGTGGGGCCGAGCCGGGCGTTCGGGTACGGCGAGTCGGCGAGTCTGAGCGCGGGCGTGGCGCGGCATGCATACAAGGTGCGGCGGTTTCTGGGTATAGCGCATGCAGTGCCGGCTGACTCGGAAACAGAAGCGCTGCGGCGGTATGCGAGCGTGTGGGATGCACTGCAGGGGACTGTACCGGTCAGGGTGCGCGTGGATGTGGAGATTGCAAGCCGGATGCGGTATCGGCTCGTCGACTCGCACCAGAAGTCGTCCCAGCACGAGCTGCTGGCGGACGTGCAGCGCACAACGATTGTGGACGACGATGCCGAGCGCAACGTGGTGCTGACGCTCGAGTCGAATAGCATTGCGCGCGGCGACCGGCTCGTCTGGAAGGTGGCTGACATTGACTACTTGCTGTCGAGCGAGCGCCGGATCCACAAGGAGCTGGCCGAGGCGACAAAGTAGAACTGCTATAGCTTTTGTTTTTTTGATGTATTTAATGTTTGTGCACACGCCTCTTGGGTCTTTGTGTCTGGGCCGGTACCAGTCACAGGTCGACGGCGGACAAGAGTGTCCTGGTTGGACTGCGTTTACTGAGCCAGTCTGCGGAAGTGGACGATAGTGTAGCCTGGCCAATGCGAGGCGTCTACAGTCCAAAAGTGGTCTAAATATTGCTGGGGTGAGCAGCACTGTGCGACGGATGGGGGGCAGGTTCCAGGTGGTCCAATTGGCAGCAAGTGGGATCCGCTTTCAAGTGCCTCTGTGGGTTTGGTTCAGGTAAGCGCGAGTTTTTTTTTTTTTTTTGCCGTGGTAGCCGTAGCAGTCGGCCAGCTCAAGGACGCTGTTTTCCCGGCGACCAGGTCCAGAGTTGCTATGCATAATGGCAATCAAATAGATGCAATGTCCACCACAAAAGAGTCGGCGTGGGACGATGCATGTGTGCATGCGGTTTTGGGAGCAGAAGAATGTGACCTTCTTCGCTGTGTCAGAAATCCGGGAAAGGGAGAGGACCCGGGGATGCCAGAAGCGAGCGCCTCCTCCCCTTCTGGCGGTCGTTGCCATCGCTGTCGTCCACCCGGATCCGCTCCCCCTTGGATCCGGGCGGCTGTTTGTTCGGGGCTCTTCGATGGCGCCTCTATTGGGTGTGGCGGGGACGGATATTAGCGCCTGGCGCCTCTGGTCCTACCGCTGCTTTAGGCTGGAGCAGCGGGGAGGAGGCTTGTAGCGTGGCCAGATAGAACACGCTCGGACGAGGGGCAGGGTGGGATTGCCCGATACTATCACGTGCAGAAGAGGTGCAAATCGCTGCACATGGCTTGGGATGCACAGAGATGACGGGCATGTGCAAAAGCACTGGGCCAACCAGTGTGGATTTCTGTCAGACAAGAAGCGGCCGGAGCCTCGTGCGACGGCAGTGCGCAAATGATAAGGGAGGGGTTCTGCGAAAGGAACCGGGGGCTGTGGCAGCACCGGCAGTAGACTACGGGCAAATCCGGTTCAGAAAACGGGTGGACAAAGCGGAACGAATGCCAAAAGTAAAAAATTTTGCGGCCTGCTCCGCTCTCGGGCCATTCCCACCGTATCGCAAGCAGCGTGCAGGCATGTGCCTGCGAGGGCACTATAAAAGGGATGGTGGGCGCGGGGGGCCGAGGAGCGCCTGCTCCCCTCTTCTACTGCAAGTTTCTTACCAATTCACTCTAATACCTGTACTTTTCTCCCGTGCTTTTCAACATGTCCAAGGAATCCGAGATCTTTGTTGGAGCCATCGACCAGGGCACGTCGTCGTCCCGCTTCCTCATCTTTGACACCAAGGGCCAGGTGGTGGCCAGCCACCAGGCCGAGTACCAGAACTTTTATGCCAAGGCTGGGTGGGTCGAGAAGGACCCGGACCAGATCATGGAGTCGGTTGAGACCGTCGTCGTGGGCGCGTGCCGGCGGTTCAACGCGCTCGGCTATGATGTGTCGCAGATTAAGTCAGTGGGCATCACCAACCAGCGCGAGACCACGGTCGCGTTTGACTCCGAGACTGGCGAGCCGCTGACCAACGCCATCGTGTGGAGCGACGTGCGCACCAAGGACCTGGTGCACCGGCTGGTTGAGGACGCCGGCTCGGCCACGCGCTTCGCGTCAATCAACGGGCTGCCCATCACCACCTACTTCTCGGGTACCAAGATGCGCTGGATGCTGGAGAACGTGCCCGAGGTCCAGGCGGCGCGCGAGCGCGGCACGCTGCGGTTCGGTACCATCGACACGTGGCTGATCTACAAGCTGACGGGCAACTACGTTACCGACGTCACCAACGCATCGCGCACCATGCTGATGGACATCAAGACGTTCAAGTGGCACGACGAGTGCCTCGAGTTCTTTGGCGTCCGGCGCGAGGAGCTGCCCGAGATCCGCTCGTCGGCGGAGGTCTACGGGAAGATCCTCGAGGGCCGTCTGGCGGGAGTGCCTGTCGCGGGCTGTCTCGGCGACCAGCAGGCGGCTATGGTGGGCCAGTCGTGCTTCGATGCGGGCGAGGCCAAGAACACGTACGGCACCGGCTGCTTCATGCTGTTCAACACCGGCGAGGAGCCCATCTTCTCCAAGAACGGCCTGCTGACCACCGTCGGGTACCAGCTGGGTCCCGATGCCACGCCCAAGTACGCGCTGGAGGGCTCGATTGCCGTGGCCGGCTCTGCGATCCAGTGGCTGCGCGACAAGATCGGACTGATCTTCTCGGCAGACGAGATCGGCTTCCTGGCGGACTCGGTCGAGGACAACGGCGGCGTGTACTTTGTCACTGCCTTCTCGGGCCTGTTTGCGCCGTACTGGCGCGATGATGCCCGCGGCGCCATCGTCGGCCTGACTCAGTATGCCACGCGTGGCCATATTGCGCGCGCCACGCTGGAGTCGGTGTGCTACCAGACCAGGGCCATTCTGGACGCCATGCGCAAGGACTCGGGCACCGAGCTGCGGCGCCTGCGCGTTGACGGCGGTCTGACCAACTCGAACCAGGCCATGCAGATCCAGGCCGATATTCTGAACATCGAGGTTGTCCGTCCCGAGATGCGCGAGACCACCGCCCTGGGCGCTGCTCTGGCTGCCGGTCTGGCTGTCGGCATCTGGAAGGACCAGCACGAGCTGCGCCAGGTCGCCCAGTCCAACGTGTCGGCCTTCTGGTCGCGCATCTCTGACGAAAAGCGCGACGAGATGCTCAAGGGCTGGGACAAGGCTGTCGAGCGCAGTCTCGACTGGGCCTAATTATTTTCTATGCGTTTCCCGACTTAACCTAATGTATTCAACACTGCTCAAATGCTGTTTGCCTCTGAAAACTCCTGCCGGATGCGCTGCTCGCTGGACAGCAGGTAGTCCAGATCAGCTACCCGCCACTCCAGCGGCGACGCGCCGTCAATGATGCTCGACTCGAGCGTCACCATTGTGTTTCTTGTTGCGTCGTCATCCACAATCGTCGTGGAGCACCCGTCTTTGCCGCCGATCAGCCGGTACCGCATGTCTGTGTTGACCTCAACATCCACACGGATCCTGACCGGCTCACCGCCGCCCAGGGCGCTCACCAGATCCTTAAAACGAGCTGTCCACGTCCTCTGCCTTCTGCGCATGGACGACTCCCAGGAACATCGTTGACCTGGACAGGCCTGGCGGGCCAGCCCAGCACGCAGCCCAGAGGCCTTGGCCTGGTCGATAGTGCCGACCGCCGAGCCGATCTGGGTACGAATTGTGCGTATGTTCGAGCTGTTGACATGCTTGACTTCGAGCACAAGCCGCACGTTATCGCGCGCCAGCCGCCCGAGCTCGTCCTGGAATCGCGCGAATAGCGGACCTGTCAGCGCCCGCTGCAGCTCCTCTGATGACTCACTGCCGCTGAACAGCTCGGCAATGTGCTCCAGAGCCATGGCTGCCCCCGCCGCAATGTCCTCCATGGCCTGGGCACCCAGTGCCGCCAGCGCTATCTGCCGGTTCAGTGCGCGTGACAGGTACCGCCGGGCTGCCATTGGGAGCGATGCCTCGCGGCCCCCGGTGGCCAGCGGGTCCAGGGGAATGCGCTGCCGCTCGGCACTCAGCAGCCAGGGGAAGGAGCCTGCGTGGTAGACGGCTGGGTACGGGTCGCTGAGTGCGATTGGTGCTGCAGCGGTTGTTGTGCCGGCTGCAGGCGTGTCGTATGCCGGGTGCTTTGTGAGCCGCCGCGGATGCGGGTGTGCATTGGCGACCAGTGACTGCCAGAATACGTCTGCGGGTGCTAGAGAGATACATTATTTAATTGATGAGAGGCAAAGAAGAGAGGGGTGGGATTCATGCAAAACTTTTGTAACTGCCCGCCTGTACGCATTCGATAAAGCGCGCGGGAATTGGAAAGCACATGAGCGCTAGAACACCTTTCATGTGTATTTGGTTGCTGGTGTAGATGCTCCGTGCCGAAAAGCAAAGCCGGAAGCTGGGTCACACGCGGGGCACCGGGCCAAATGTGGCGATATTGGGATTTGGGCTCTCTGCTTGAGCTATCCAGCCCTCCCCCAAAGCATGTGCCGAACTCGAGGCTCCTTTTGCGCAGCGTCTTTTGTGCGAGCAGCACTGCCAGGGCACCGAGGCAGTATTGGCGAGCCAAAGTGTCTACTTTCTTTGCTGACGGCTCTGGCGTACTTGCTCGGAGCAGCACAATGCTTCACGATCTCGGGCTCCCAACGGTTCGCGATTTCTCGAATGACGTTGTCCTCGATAAGTACTGCATTCTGCACAGACACACGAAGCTGCGCCTCAGAATCCTCCAGTGCATCCCTTATCCCAACACTAGAGCCGTATCCGGAAAATAATAGTGCTTATCCGTGTCGCTCAGCTGGCGCTGCTCACTTGGTGCAACCTGCCCGGCGATGGCTTTGACTCCTCAGTGTCTCTTCTACAAAAAGAACCAAAGTCACTCTGAACCGGCGGCGCTCCTCTGCAGCCTGCCCAAATGCCCTCGCTGCTGCCAACGACATCATGCAGAATGTAGCTGTTAAAAATAGATGCACGATTGCATGCTGACAACCGTCTGAATTTTTTTTTTTCAGATAAAAAGAGAACTGAAGCCCCACACTGGCAAAACATCCTGACCCACAAATCGTTGAGCGCTCTGCCATTGGCGGCCGTCTATTTTTGGACTGGCACGAAGCCAGATTGCCGAAACGGGTGGTCTCTGGCTATTGCGTCGGGTCAGATAAAGAGGCAAGGTTTAGCCATGTCTGGCGGGAACAGGTGCAAACAGCTTCTTCTCTTTCTCCACTCGTCGCTGCTCCTTTCCCCCGTCCTTCTCTTTCATTCATCTTGTTTATAGCGCTCATTAGAGAGGAACCCGCATAGACGCTCTGTTGTTGTTTTTCATCAGCTGCCGGACAGCCCTTCCATCGTTTTTCTACCAGACTCTTGGATAGTACCTCCAGCCCAACCAGGTTGCCAAACAGTAAGTGCCATGGAAAGAAAAGGCTGCTAGACGCACTGTAATATGGCTGTGGGATCTTGTTTTGTTTTCGAGGCGATCGCCAAACGGCGTGAGCGAGTGAGAGTGAGAGTGAGAGTGAGTGCGACGGCGGACCAACAGGCGCGATGGCTACTTTTTTCTTCGCACTTGTGGTTTGTTTTCTCAGTACAATGCCCAGAGCTTGATGCAGCTCTTCCCATTTCCCTTTTTGGGAACGACATGGGCGACTCCTGACAGCCCACCCAGCTCCTTATTCTCTGGCTGCTCTTTCTGCGTTCACTATTGCTTGCGTCTTTCCTTCTCTTCTTTGCTTGCCTTCCCCCATTTCTTTCCATTTTTCACTAACCATACCTGCCTCCTCTTTTGCCTTTAGCCTCCACGCATTATCACCAATTAACACTATGCCGCCGAATTACGAGCGAGGCGCTACGCTCAAGCGTGGCCGCACAATGATCCGGCAGGACCGCCAGCAGGCGGCCGCTCCCATGATCACCAAGAAGAAGCAGCCCACGACCGCCTGGGTTATCTACTCGAAAGTCATCACATTCTGGGCTCCTGGCATCCTTCTGACCAAGCTTGGCGGTATGCCTGAGGCCGGCATGCAGCAGGCGTGGCGCGAAAAGTGCGCCCTGGTGTCTCTCATTGTGCTGGTGTGTGGGGCTGTCGTCTACCTGACGCTGTTCCTGCCGATGACCTTCTGCCCGGAGAGCACGTCCAAGCACCAGAGCAACATCCTGCAGGTATCGAGGAAAGGCTATGACGGCAACGTCGGTGTATACGGCGAAGTCTACTCGGCCTCCTCTGCGCAGTGGCCCAACCCCATTGAACTCTACACCGGGATCGATATCAGCTACATGTTCCGGAAGGACACCCCTCCCGAGTGCGAAGACGCGAGCATCACGGGTCTGCGTGCCATCAACACCAACACGTGTACAGAAGAGACCCAATGTACCATGGGCGACCTGAATAATATCGAGGCTAACTTCCACGTAACCAAGGAGAACCGGCCCGTCGGTTACGATTGGGCCGACGTTACAAGCACAACCGGTCTCTTTGTCATCAACGGCATTGTCGTGAACCTGACACCGTACCTCAACTTGGTCAAAGACAACGGAGCCAAATACGATATTCTCGACCAGGCCATTTTCAACGCCGCTAACAACGGCTACAGCGACGCGACAGTCATGTTCCAGCGCACGGATCAGATGAAGAAGGCAGCTAAATGCATCAGCAAGAAGTTTGCGGCTGGCGTGCTGGCCAAGGATACCCCCGGATGCTTCTCGGTCAACCTGTTCAACTACGCCGCGCTTGTGGTTATTGGCGGAATTGTGCTCACGCGCTTCTTCATGGCAGTCGTGTTCCAGTACTTTTTGTCGTGGCAGCTGGTGCGCCGCCCGCCCCGCAGCAAGGTGCGCCCTGTCTCGTACAACGCTGCAGCGCCGTGGTCCGGCAAGAAGCCCCAGACCGGCGGTACCAAGACTGTGCTGCCGCAGGGCGATATGGACGAGCTGTACACTATCATGCTGGTGACGTGCTACTCTGAAGGCGACGAGGGAATCCGGGCCACCTGCGACTCGCTGTGCGGCACCGACTTTAGCGACTCGCGCAAGCTGCTGTTCCTGGTGGCCGACGGAAACATCAAGGGCTCTGGAAACGACCGTTCGACTCCCGACATCTGCGTTGACCTGATTGAGCAGGATCCGCAGTTCCTGGACCCGCAGCCGTGCTCGTACATCGCCGTGGCCGCCGGATCCAAGCAGCACAACATGGCCAAGATCTACTGTGGACACTACGTGGTCGGCAACCACCGCACCCCGGCCATCGTCTGCATCAAGTGTGGCACGCCCGAGGAGCAGGAGTTCCCCAAGCCCGGCAACCGCGGTAAGCGCGACGGCCAGATGATCCTGATGAACTTCTTCTCGCGCGTCATCTACAACGACCGTATGACGCCGATGGACTACGACATTTTCCGCAAGGTCCACCATCTGATGGGCGTGACTCCCGACACGTTCGAGATCATCCTCATGGTGGATGCCGATACCAAGGTGTACCCGGATTCGCTGCGTCTGCTGGTGAACTGCATGAACAACGACCAGCTCATCATGGGCCTGTGCGGCGAGACCAAGATTGCCAACAAGCGCGACTCGTGGGTCACTGCGATCCAGGTGTTTGAGTACTACATTTCGCACCACTTGGCCAAGGCATTCGAGTCTGTGTTTGGTGGTGTAACCTGTCTGCCTGGCTGCTTCTGCATGTACCGCCTCAAGGCGCGCAAGGGCGACGACTGGGTGCCGGTTCTGACCAAGCCCGAGATCTGCCAGGAGTACTCGCAGAACGTGGTTGAGACCCTGCACGAGAAGAACCTGCTGCTGCTTGGTGAGGACCGCTTCCTGACTACCCTGATGCTGCGCAACTTCCCGAACCGCAAGATGATGTTCATGCCGCAGGCCATCTGCAAGACCGTGGTTCCCGATGAGTTCAAGGTTCTTCTGTCGCAGCGCCGTCGCTGGATCAACTCGACCTGTGCACAACCTGCTCGAGCTGGTGCTGGTGCGCAACCTGTGCGGCACCTTCTGCCTGTCGATGCAGTTCTCGATTGCGCTGGATCTGGTCGGCACCGTCGCCCTCCCGGTGGCCATCGTGCTCACATACATCCTTATTGTGCGCGCCTGCATGACCACGTACAACTCGATCACCGCGTACCTGCCGCTGGCCATGCTTATCATGGTCCTGTTCTTGCCTGCGGTGCTGATCTTCATCACGACCCGCAAGTGGATCTACGTGGCCTGGATGTTTGTGTATCTGGCCGCGCTGCCCATCTGGAACCTGGTGCTGCCTGTGTACGCGTACTGGCACTTTGACGATTTCTCGTGGGGCGAGACGCGAAAGGTCGCTGGCGAAGGCAAGGACAAGGGCCACGGCGACTCGGACGGCAAGTTTGATGCCTCGGCAGTCCCGATGAAGCGCTGGGAGGACTACGAGCGCAAGCGCCTGCGGTCGATCAAGCGCAAGGAGCGCAAGCAGTACGCCGACGACTCGTCGTCGTACCTGCCGGCTAACGTCGACGACAGCGACAATGCCGGCCTGCTGCAGAATGCGGTCGACGAGTCGATGTACTACGAGTCCAACCCGGGCTACTCGTTCATGGATGACTCAACCAATACCTCGGTTATCCACAGCAGTGGCACCATTGTTGGCCAGCAGCACAGCCAGCCAGCATGGCCAGCCAGCAGCATGGCCAGCAGCAGCAGTACGAGATGCACGAGTACCCTCAACAGGGAGGGTATGGCAACGAGGCGGATTACTATGGTCAGCAGCAGGGCGGCTATGACCAGTACGGCTATGGCCAGCAGGGCGGTTACGACCAGTACGGCTATGACCAGCAGCAACAGCCGCCTAGCCAGCAGCAGCAGCAGCGCCAGCGCCCTGGAGGCCCGCGCGACTACCAGCATTAAATCTCCCACACAAAAAAGCCAACATATACATACCTATTCCTCTTCTTTCTTTGCTTGATTCTGTTCTTTCGCTTTGCAATGTCATATTACCACACATGCACTTTGCGGCAGCATGTTGAGTGTGTTGAACAGAGATGATGGAGAATGTTTAGAAACAGCGAGAAATTAATTTACGGTAAGGAATTGATGGAAACCGGCGCCTATTTACCACTCAAAGTCGCCGGTCGCCTTCAGGAACAGATAGTCGCGGCCGTTGATCAGCATGATGCCGTCCTTGAGTACGCACTTCCACTTGTTCTTACTCCGTGTGACCTTGTCGTACTGGCACAGCACAATATGCTCTGTCTCCTCGCCACCGCCCTCGACCTCATCCTCCTCGTCGGTGTCATCGAGGTCTGAGTTGATTGCATCCTCGGGGTTTTCCACAGGTCCTTTTGGCTGGTCATTGTCAGATGCACCGTCCACCTGCGGTACGCCCAGTTCCCTGGCCTTCTCATAGATCCGCTTCCGCTCATTCCTCATCCGCTCCCACATCTGCATCGGCGACAGCGCCTCGCGCGCATCATCCGCGCCGTCGTTTTGCGGCACATGCCCCTGGTACGCATGGTGTGCCTGCTTGTACTGCGGCCGAGATGTAATCGGCGTGTCGTCGTCCTCGTCGTCCTCCAGCTGGCGGCCAGACTGCGCTAGCGACGCCAGGCTGGCAGCGGTGGGTGCCATGCTCTCTGGGGTTATTGATAATCGACGCCAGCGAGGCCGCTGCATTGATCGGTGGCGCCGGCTGCTGGGCCGGCCGCGCATAGTCATCGTGCGTGTCGTGCAGCCCGTTCTCGCTGGGGAATGCCTGCGACGCGGCTCTCGATCACTTTGGTCTCCCAGCTGCGCTGCAGGTCCTCGAGGACTGATGTGTCGACGCCGTGGCCCTCAAAGTCGCCCTGGACGTTGCGCACGACGTCGTCGATGACGTACCGATACACTGCGGCTACGACTGTGTTTGACATACTATCGCAAAACAAAGTACATGGAGGGGCTTAGACGCACATAGCAGGAGAGCAGGACTGTTTTCTTGGTATTCTCTATTTTACCTGCGGAGGAGTTTTTGTACTATATGGTGGAGTTTTGTGGAGGAGAAAATGCAAAGTTCGCTTTTTAAAGGCCAGGGGCTGGCCTTTTCAGCCAGCGCTCCCCTTCGCCCCAAAATTTCGTGACATCAGCGGGCTGATCGATCAAGCGATCTGCCGCCAATTTGCAATGTGGCCAATGCGTGTGCTGGATATGCTCGCAAATGGAAAGATGATATTGGTGCCAATGCATCTATTTGCCGCAGAAGTTTCCGACAGATGCACATGGAACGCTGGCGAAGCCAGCCATATGTGGTGCAGGGTGCGCCATGTTGGAAAGGCGGTTTGGGTCTTGCGGATGGCGCTGATGACATGAGTAGGTGACGGCTGCTTTTGAAGGATAGAGTCACAACAACCAAGTGATTGTCGGGTCTTTTTGGCCGTTCAGGCCGAATCTGAACATCTGGCGCATATGTTCAGCCGCAGTGCCTCTGAGCCCTGGCGGGCACAATCCCTCGGGCACTCAAAGCAAGCCAGACGTATTCCGCAGCCTGGCCTCGGCGCCGTATCTGCAGTCCGCCATTCGGCCGAAACTCCTGGCTGTGGTGCTGAGCATCGAGAAAAAGCGAGCTGGCTGACATTGCGCACCGATTTCTTCCCTCTTTTTACTGGTGCAATCTGATTGGCCCAGCCTCCCCAGCCTTTGGAGAAAAAAAAAACAGGTGGAGTTAGGCAGCAGACATCTCGCAGCTGAACGGCCTTTCTTTCTTCCTCAGTTTCCTTAGCCGCACTTATTAGCAACTACCCCCTTGGCCAATATCCCAATCATCCTACCTTTTTTCTTTATCCCTGACATTTGGTCTCTTGTCAGCGGCATATAGCCATACCTTTTATATTATTAGCCTCTTGTAGCCGAGTACTTTGGCGCCGTTGGTCTCTAGTGTAGACCAGCTTCTCTTTCATAGGCTTCATAGTCTCGGGAATATCCGCAAAATCTCACATCCCGTATCGAAAGAAATTATTTTTCTCTACATTTTTCTTTCCAACATCCCCCGTCATCCTCGCCATCTCCTCACCAACAACCGCACGTTGTCAGCACTGACGTTGCTCTTGTCCTCTACCACACTGACACATCCGAGATGAAGCGAGTGCGTGCATCCAATGTCACCACGGGCGGTGTTGCCAAGCCCGAGGCCAAGGCGTTTGACCTGAGCGGAGTGCGGCTGCCGCCTACGCAAGACCCACAGGGCATGGCGCGCAAGGCCATGGGCCGCAAGCACATGTTTGGGCTGCGTGAGGCACCGACATTTTATCCGACCGAAGAGGAGTTTGAGGACCCGATGGGGTTCATCCAGAAGATCCAGCCTGAGGCTGAGCATTTCGGTATCTGCAAAATTGTGCCGCCGGCGGGGTGGAACCCGCCCTTTGCTCTGGACACCAAGGTACAGTTTATCCCAGATGAAGAGAAATTTCTTGCTCCCGTGTATCCCGCAGAGCGTGCCCATTGCTAGGTCTACACTTTGCTCTTTGTTTAAGCTTGCTGTCTGACTTGCATCGGAAAACAATATCGCTTGCTCATGGGTAAACCCCTGTATTGCGCTTTTTCTCTTGGCTGGATGTAGAGCCAGTGATGTCCAAATGCCCTGGCCGCTAGCAGCAACACCAAAATAAGAGTGCAGAAAAATATGCGCTCATTCTTCTCTTCGCTCCCACTTCTCATCCCCCAGTCTACTGCTCACATGCCACAAAAGCGAGCCATGGCTTTTTTCTTCCCCTTTGACAATTTGCTGTGGATTCCTGTATTGCGTGTGTACCGGCTATGTTGTATATTCTTGGCTGGCTGAGTCGCTTTTTCAAGGGGTTTGTAGCTGCTATGACGCCTGGCATGAGTGCAGAGACCGACATTTCAATATTTTCCTTCTAGCTGGCCTCTGCCTCCCCACACACACACTACAGCCCCTCGCCTCCCCACTCCAAATTCTAGGTCGTGCTATTCAGATATTTGGATACTCGCTCTTTGCCTGCTTCTGGACACTTGGCTTATTCCTCCCCTAGCCCTCGCTCACCGTAGCTAAATGAGTGTGGAGCTTGATGGCATCTGAGTGCCATGGCCGCATTACATGAGTCGCCAATGGATTTTTTTTGCAGTGGATGGCTGAACAGTATTCTCCATCTCTTTGTAGAAGTTCCGGTTCCGGACCCGCGTCCAGCAGCTCAACTCGCTGGAAGGCAAGACGCGTACCAACCTGATTTATCTGGACCAGCTATACAAGTTCCACTCGCAGCAAGGCCACCCGCTGACCAAGGTGCCGCAGCTTGACCACCGTCCCATCGACATGTTTGACCTGCGGAACGAAGTAAATATGCGCGGCGGATTCCACAAGGTAGGTGCAGCAAGGCGAAAAAAAACCAAATCCTTGTCGAATTGTTGACATGATATGTGATTTTGTTGCTGACAACAATGGTAAAAATAGGTCAACAGCGAGAAGCGGTGGGCGGAAATCGGGCGCGTGATGAAGTACGACCGCAAGACATGCACGTCAATGTCCAACTCGCTTAAATCCACGTACCAAAAGATCATTCTGCCGTTCGAGCTTTATCTAGCCAAGCACGGCAGGCTCGGTACTTACCTCCCCCTTGCGCAACGGGACCACAGCCGAGGGTACCCCTGGCACAGACTCGCTGGACAATGACGAGCATGAGGATGGGTGGCGTGCGCAGGTCTAAGCGCCGGCGGCCTGCAAAGCCGTCTTCGGGAATCAGAGAATCGTCAGCAGTAGCGAGCCGCGAAGCCACTCCATCCAGCGTGCATACGCCGCCGCCCCTAGCACAGGCAGATGGTACAGGGGCCAGCTCAAAGCGCTCTAGGGAGGAGAAAGGTCCCGACTATTGCGAGGTGTGTCGATCGGGCGAGCACGGCGAAGTAATGCTGATATGCGATGGCTGCGAGAAGGGCTTCCACATGGGCTGCCTGGAGCCACCTGTACACTCTGTCCCCAGCAACGACTGGTACTGCGATGCATGTGTGCTGACTCCCGGCGCCGACTTTGGATTCGAAGACGGCGGCGAGTACACCCTCGATGCATTCAAGCGCAAGAGCGACGACTTCAAGCGCAAGTGGTTCTCAGGAGTACTACCACGGCAATCCACGGCCCAACAATAACAAGGAGGTCGTACCTGTATGGTCCACAGATGGAAGGCCGTGTGCCCAGAGGAGGTTGTCGAAGGAGGAGTTTTGGCGGCTGGTTGCAACGCCGTACGAGGAGGTGGAGGTTGAGTATGGCGCCGATCTGCACTTCGGCGCAGCATGGCAGTGGATTCCCGACCGCCGAACGCGATCCGCTGGAACCGTATGCGCGGCATCCGTGGAACCTGACGATGCTGCCGTTCCAGCCAGCATCGCTGTTCAACCACATCCAGCAGGACATTTCGGGCATGATGACGCCGTGGATCTACGTAGGAATGTGCTTCAGCACATTCTGCTGGCATAATGAGGACCACTATACGTTCTCGGTCAACTACCAGCACTGGGGCGACACCAAAACCTGGTACGGCGTGCCAGGCCAGCACGCCGAGATGTTCGAGCAGGCGATGCGCGATGCGGTGCCGCAGCTGTTTGAAGACCAGCCGGACCTGCTGTTCCAGCTGGTGACGATGCTGAGTCCAGAGGTTCTTCTGAATCGCAACGTCGATGTGTTTACCGTCGACCAGCGCGCAGGCGAATTTGTGGTCACCTTCCCGCAAAGCTACCATTCGGGGATTCAACCAGGGCCTCAACTTCAACGAGGCAGTGAATTTCGCCACGCCCGACTGGATGCCGTACGACATTATGAGTGTCAAGCGGTACCAGCAGTACGCGCGCAATCCCTGTGTTTTCGCACGACGAGCTTTTGGTGACCATGCTGGAGAATGACCGCGAGTACCTGCAGCACCAGTGGTTCCAGGATGCAGTGGTGGAAATGGTCAACAGAGAGCTCGAGGATCGCAAGTTTGCCCGGGCGCTGTGGCCTGCACACAAAATCCAAGAGATCGAGTGGGAGCCGCACGACGATACCGAGGCAGCAGACGAGCTCCAGCAGCAGTGTTTAAAATGCAAGGCCTTTGCATACCTGTCTGGTGTCGTGTGCGGCTGCAGCCTCCACTACGTCTCGTGCCCGCTGCACGCCGACAAGTCGTGCAAGTGCGATGGGGACAAAAAGATCCTAAAGTACCGGTACACTGACGAGGAGCTACAGGCATTGCTGACCCAGTGCAACCAGACTGAGAGCAAAGCGCAGATCTGGGAGAGCGAATTCCGGCAGAGTCATGTCGCTGTACTCTGCCGATGCCCATGCGGCGGCAGCAGCAGCAGCAGCGGACTGGTTGAGACGCCTACTGTGGGTGCTTCGGGCTCGGCGCAAGCCAGCGACGATGGTCGGGCTGCCGTGCGTGAGGAAACCAATGAGCGCGAGAGCCTGGCAGCCACCACAGTCGTTGGCCACGAGTCACAGGATGATGAGGCGCCCAAGGCTCTGGTTAAGCGATCTGCAAGCGATCTGGTGGTCAACCATGTGCAGATTGACCTGGAGCCCACGATCCGTCTGGCCAGCCTCAATGTACGGCCAGGACCTGGCTCTGATGATTGTGCTGCTGGAGGAAGCCCAGCGTCTGGTGCTTGACCGGCCCGTGCGCATAACGCCTACCAACAGCAGCTCTGGCAAACCAGCTGCTGGAAACAATGCCCATAGCGGTGTGTCTGGCCGGGGCGGTCGCGGTCGTGGCCGCGGTCGTGGACGAGGCCGTGGCAGAGGTCCGTGGTCGTGGCGGCTACCATCCATGCTTCACGCAATAATTCGGGCAGCCCATCGACCGGAGCCCTATTATCCACATCCACATCTGTGGGTAACAAGGTGATGTCGGATCGCGTCGAGAACGAGCAAATGCTTATGCTAGGCCATGAAATCGAGCGGCTATTTGCCGCCTATCCCGGAAACCCCGCCGGCAGCGATAAGGACCTGGCAAGCCGTGTGGATTTGCGGATCCTGGGTGACGTGCGCCAACTGGGCCGGTTTGTGCAGGCTGCCAACACATGGTGCGCAGCCACCCAGGCCCTGATGGCCAGCATGGGCCATGTTGAGCTCGTGTCCAAGATAACGCAACGTCGTGCTGCCAACTACCAGTGGCATCGGCGCAAGTGGGCCGAGCGCATGGGCGGCAAGCTTGGCCGTGTAGCCTAGCGATATGGATGGCTCGATGGAGGTCGAGCAGCGTGTCTTCATTGCCGAGCTCATCGAAAGGGACGAGCTAGAAGCAGCATCAAAGCTAGAGGCTGAAGCCAAGATGGCAGAGGCCGAGAGTGGATCAATGTCTCCGGTGGAGAAGCGCTACAAAACCGACAGCGAAGAAGACCGGGAGTCCAGCGAGGAGAATAACGACGACGAGGATGACGGAGATTTCCGGCTCAACGCCCCGGCGCGTGGTGGACGGCGTGGGAAGCGCCGGCTGCGGTCTACAAGGGCACCATCGGTTGGCCACCCGCGCAAAGACAGCAACGCGGCTCCCAACGGAGTCAAGCGGACGCGCAGATCGCGGTCTGGGATGCGTGCGATGTCGCATGAACTCGAAGGAGTCCACCCCGCCGCCATCGGCCTTGCAGAAGGTGTCGCGCCGGTCATCGGCAGCTCTGCCGCGCGGGGTGTTCAGCAGCTCGTTGATCGCCAATATGACGAGGAACGATATGCAGGCGGCTGTGTGCGAGGCTATTGATATCGATGATTCTGACGGCACTTTTACGCTGGACAACCTGCAGGCACTGCTGCGGGAAGGCGACAAGCTGTTCTTCAACTCGCCTGAGCTCGATACTCTGCTGCAGCTGGAGAAGCGGGCACTGGGTGCTGTCAGCGAGATACAACAACTTTCCGCCACGAGCCCCGACATGTTAAGCCACATGGATGGGGTGTCGCGGAGCCCCGAAGCCTATGGCGCTGAGCCGACTAGTTGCGAGAGGCTTGACAGTGTGCGGCAGCGCATCAGCGACATACGGCGCGAGATCGACCAGATTGGCTTGGAGTTTGCTCAGGCTGACAGTTTGTGGCAGATTGAGGGCCAGATTAGCTGGATCAGCGAGTGTCAGGAGCGGTTTCGCAAGCGCACACTGACCCAGTCTGCCATGGAGGGGCTGCTGAGCGAGGCACGCAGGCTCAGCCTGGATCCGAGCACAGTGGCGCTGTATGCAAGGCTGTGCGACGTCCAGCGGTCAGCTGTGGAGTGGGAGGAGGATGCCCAGCGTATTATCGACTCAGACTCACTGCTGGATCTGCGCGACATGGGTGTGCTACTGGAGAAGGGCCGCAACCTCGAGTTCTTGCCGCCCAGCTACGAGCAGCTGCGCAAGCTGCAGCAGCAAGCCCTGGATATCCAGGCGCGTGCTGACCGGCTGGTTGAGCGTATGGGCGCTGACAACATTACATTCCGGCCAGAGTATGCCGATATGGTGCAGTTTATCGAGTCGTACACCCAGTTTGCGCGGTTCCGGCCCAGCTCCGGCGATAGGCTTGAGAGTGAGCTGGACCGCGCCAATGAGTGGTGGTTGCGCATGCAGAACGCGTTTGCCAACCCCAGCAGCGAGGAGTCGGCGTCGGATCGTGTGCGTGTGCTGACAGATGCATTCCGCCGTGCTGCCGATGTTGTCGAGGGCAAGCAGCGGATGCAGGACTGCGTGTGTCTGTGGCCCATTTCGGATACCACGGCTCACAAGTGTGTGCGGTGCGGTGAGACGTACCACGATGCCTGTTTGATGCAGGGAGATTTGCGGAATCTGGCTGTGTGGGGCACTGGCCAGTCGTACGTTTGTCCACTGTGCTCGCACCGCCTGCAGCCACAGACATGGGAGCGCCATTTCCCATCGCTACACCGTATCAACCGCTTTATCGAGCGTGCACGAGGGTTGTCTATTGTCATGGAGGATCTGGACCCGCTGGTTGGTATTGTCCTGCATGCGAGAACGCTGGTCCGTATTATCGGCAAAGACTTGGCGAACGCCGATGCGATCGCACCTGGGGACGGCTCGCATAAGTGAGCTCCGCCAGCGCCTGCTGCGTTCGCACTTGCGGTTGCTGCTGGGAATTGAATGCGATCTGGGCCAGAATCTCATGATGGATCTGTATGGCCAATTGCTGGGGTTGTCCGCCGATACCTACGGCTCTGCAGTGCCGCCGCCGCAGGTGCATGGTTCTATCGGGGGCGTTCCAGAATCGATGGCGGCAGTTGATGGCACATCCACCCCTGATGTTGACGAATCTGGCGGTGCGGAGCACCCTTTCCAGGCGCAGTTCGATGAGCTAGCGCATCTGATCGCCTCGCCACCACCTGTAAGCATGGATCACGGCCAAGGACTGCTCACAGCCGGCCAGGCGTTTTCTCAAAACACAGACAACTGCGTGTGTGCAGAGAACGGTGGTGAGCTGAACAGCGATCCGATGGCACCAGTGATTCAGTGCGATTCGTGCTGTGATTACTACCACCCAGAATGTGTCCAGCTGCCGATCGTCGACGCTAGGATTATTCGCTTCCACCAGCTGAGCCGCCAGGCAGGCGTCATTGTAGACATACCAGAGTTTGTGCCCCGGGGGCCGAAGTCGTACATGTGTCCTGGATGCTGTGTCAACTCAGGCATGCCCTACGCGTATGGCGAGATTGAGGTCGTTGACGATTGAGTACTTTTTCTTTTCTGTTCCATTCACACATAACATACAGTCTTCTGAATATATCCCGCAGACAACAATGCGCGAATTCTTATCACAGTAGTGTCAATGATCCAGCAAAAATTGACGCTCTGCAGCACCGTCTGTTCTATGATCTGCCGCACATCGGCAGGTCCGGCATGGTGAAGTACCTTGCTGCAGCCATCCTCGCCAACCGCAGCGAAGGATTCATTCACGATCCCAAGTGGGTGGATGAGTGCGAGCGCCTGCTGTCCATCGACTAGGCCATGCAGTAGCCTCCAGTTACGCTTGCATCTTTCTTTTGTGTTGGTTTGAGTGAAATGGTATTTTGGTGTACCTCAGCTATCTTGGACGTAACCTCATGTGTGCAGCTACACCAACAATCCGCAAGGATCCCGGCACAGCTGCACTCGGCCAGTGTGGGTAATAGTCATCATCGGCACATGTGTATTGCTTAAAGCAACTACAATTTTCAATGGCTGATGCAAAGAAAATGTATGAGGTTTCTCTCTCTGGCTGCCGTGCTGCTCCCCGAGGTCAATACAACAGGTGTTTTTTGAGCGATTGGGGGTTTGCCAGATCCAATCATGTGACTATGCTATGCTGCAAGCAACTGTGCATTCTGGCCACCAGGAGACCGGAAAGGCAGTCACAGTCGAGAACTGGTGTTCCAAGAGCCGCCATTCACGTCTTTTGTTACATACTTTCGGTTTCCATCATCAACGATGTAGCTGGATGGTAGTCTGGAATCTCTGCTATTATACAGTAATGCACCCAAGCCACTCTAAACGGCGTAGAATGTATTACCAGTAGTATGTTTTTTCTAGTTATTGCTTCAACCAGCAGCAAGAATGTGCTTTGCTACATATACATAAACCGCTGGACGGCCTCCCCACTTATCAACCACAGTGCACGGTAGCCTTTTATGTATTTGCAGACGAAGTTATCGAGGGCCTGAACTATGTTCACGACAATTGACTCAGTCAAGTGCTGGCTGATGCTATATGTATCATCCTCCTTGCAGCTAGAAGCTTTGGTGCTGCGTCTAAGCCCAAGTGAATCGAATAGAAAAGCAACGTTCGGAATGCGGTGTGCCCACTCGGGTCCGAATTTATGTATATGCTTGATGTGGATCATGTGCTGTAGGCTAGTGGGAGCCTGAGTACTGACAGACCTCTCTAGCAAAAAACTCTTGTTAACCGAAAAAGATTATAGTTGCAAAAGTGGTTATAGGGCTAGATAACTTCGTTTGCAACATACACCTAAAAGGCTATCGTGCACTGTGGTTGATAAACGATAGGCCTGTCAGCGGTTTATTTATATGTATGCAAAACTGACATGTTTGGCCTGCTACTTCGGTATTAGCAATATAAGCTGTATATCAGGAAATGGATATCGATGACTACCAAGCAATGACCATTCAGACATTAAGAGTAGCGTCGGGTGCACTACTGCATAACTAGCAGATTCCAGACTACCTATCCAACTACATCGTTGATGATGGAAACCGAAAGTATGTAACAAAAGACGTGATAGTGGCTCTTGGAACACCAGTTCTCGACTGTGACAGCCTTTCCAGGTCTCTGGTGGCCAGAATGCACAGTTGCTTGCAGCATAGCACAGTCACATGATTGGATCTGGAAACCCCCAATCGCTCAAAAAACACCGTTGTGTTGACCTCGGGGAGCAGCACGGCAGCCAGAGAGAGAAACCTCATACATTTTCTTTGCATCAGCCATTGAAAATTGTAGTTGCTTTAAGCAATACACATGTGCCGATGATGACTATTACCCACACTGGCCGAGTGCAGCTGTGCCGGGATCCTTGCGGATTGTCGGTGTAGCTGCACACATGAGGTTACGTCCAAGATAGCTGAGGTACACCAAAATACCATTTCACTCAAACCAACACAAAAGAAAGATGCAAGCGTAACTGGAGACTACTGCATGGCCTAGTCGATGGACAGCAGGCGCTCGCACTCATCCACCCACTTGGGATCGTGAATGAATCCTTCGCTGCGGTTGGCGAGGATGGCTGCAGCAAGGTACTTCACCATGCCGGACCTGCCAATGTGCGGCAGATCATAGAACAGACGGTGCTGCAAAGCGTCGAGCTTGGCTGGGTCATTGACAACGCCGTCCTGCGGGTGGTGCGTTGCCAGTCGCCCCAGAACTCGCCAATAGCAGCGCGCACAAACATGTCCAAGTCGACGTTGATCACGTCGCGTAGCTGTTGTGAGTTTTCAGCCTTGGCAGCGATCACGTACAAGACGTCGAGCAGTGTCACCATGACTTGGCGTTCGGCGGGGTCGCCAATTGAGGTGCACAGGAACTTCTCGACCTGCAGAGCAAAGTTGTACTCGTCAGGTGTCTTGTCAAATACCAGCGGGTCCTTATCTAGGGTATGCTGCTTGACGGTGATTCCGCGGCCCGGCGACAAGCGGAGGAGCTCATAGACACGGGGGAAGAAGCCCTGCGGGACGCGGTTCAGCGTGCCGTCGTTCTTGCGACGACGCAGCCAGCGGCCGAACGACGGGCCAACAAGGAGTGATGCCGAGTCGGAAGCCAACACAGCTTGTTCATCGGGAGTTAGCGGCTTGGCTACCTGGTTGAGATCCAGAGTAACAGAGAGAATGTCGGTAGGACCCTCAGACTGTCGACGTAGAGACTCCTTGGCAGCAGGCACTGTGATGCGGCAGGCATACTTGTGGCCGATTAGACACCACGAGTCGCGAGCACGGATTTCGCGCACCTTTGCAGCACCCAGTGACTCCAGCGCATGGCGAGCAGCCGGCGTCAGCTTCTCGGCGCAGTCACCCTGCGCAGCTACCACCACGATACTGGACGGCGAGACCTTCGTCGACAAAGTGAGCCAGCTTGTCAGAGTCGGTATGCGACAGGCTGGTGTTAAAGTTGCGCAAATCGACGATGCTCCGAGCAACTGCATCAATGACCTACCACGTTGAGGCCGGCGCCAGAGACGGGGATGGTGTTGCCGTTGATGGCGATGCGCGAGAAATTGCCGGCACGCAGACCGCCTGACTGCACCTCCAAAGTAAGTTCCGATGACTGCGACAGGTCGGGCAGGTCGGCGCGTAGAGGCTCTTCGTCGGATCCGTAAGCCTGAACCTGAGTGGCCAGGTCCTCCTCGATCATGGTGAACGAATTTGTCGAGCTGAGCAGGGGACCGCTAAGCACAGTGTGCAGAAGCGTCTTGACCTGGAACGGCGTGCTGTTGAACAGCTCCTCGATTGCCTGTGCCTCGTCGACGCTCAGCAGGCGCGAGATCTCCTCACGCAGCGCAATGACCATCTCGTGGGTACGCAGGAACAGGATTCCGTTGAAGATATTGGGCGCGGCCATGGCCAGCTCCTGCATGGCCTTCAGGATCTCCTGTACGACTTGGCGCTTCGCGCACATCTTCAGACGAGTACTTGTCGTCGATCATGGCAGCCAGCTCGGCGGCACCCATGGGCTGCTTGATAAACACCTCGTTGGCGCCAAAGCCGATGCTGGGGATCTTGCGGCGCGCTGTCAGCTCAGCCAGGGCCATATCCAGACCCGGCACACGCTTGCGCAGGAGGCCAGCTGCAGTGCGCACTGGGTTCCACAGGTGGCTAGCAACTGCGCGCTCGTAGACTTCCTCCAGCAGCTCGCGGACCGTGGCATCAAGGCGGTGGATGCGGTGGTCGAGGCCATGGCAGGATGACAGGTACGTGAGCAACTCAGCCTGGTCGTACAGATTAGTTGAAGCTGCTAACGCCTCTTCAGCTGCCAGCACCTGGCTGGCATCGCCGATCTGCAGAGTCAGCATCGGCGGTGTAGCTGGTGGCACCCGAGTAGTCTTGATCTGCAGCGAATCGTGCTCCTCATCTTCGGTGGAAATGCCAAGTACCTCAAAGTCATCAGTGACGTCCACATTGTGCTGCTGTAGCTTGTAGCGCGGTGTTGTTTGGCCCAGTGAGTTGGCCATATTGAAGTAGCTATGCGTTGAGTCGTCCGAGTGCATGATGGGCGTGTGCAGAGCGTTCATAGAGCCATGCCGGCTCGATACGCGGGTCATACGAGGTGTTGTGGGCGTCGTCGGCACATCAGCGGCTTGCAGAGCAGGCGTGCGGGATCCCTTTCTTTCTTCCGCCATGTGGGCATCCAGTAGAGGGTTGGTGCGTGCCGTAGCCAAAAAGTCCAAGCTGGAGATGTGGCTGGTGGGAACTGCCTCTGCCATCTGAGTGACACGCACGCGCACGCCTGGGACTACGCCAGCGCGCAGATCTTTGATGAAGCTGAGCAGACTGCGGTGCCGGGTGCCAATGCTCTCGTTGGCGTTGTGGGCGTTGAACATGGCATGGGTGAGCGGCAGAACAAGTGTCGGACGGCCGCTGCTGGTGAAGTTGGCGCTAATGAACTGCAGCTCGTTGGTGATGCTCGACACCAAGTAGTCCGAGTCAGCAGTCAAGTAAAAGTCGGACGAGTTCAGGAAGTTGGGCGTGAAGGCATAGAGCTGGCCTTGCATCCGGTACAGATTGCTGGTGGCCAGCGTGCCGAGTGGTCTGGCAGGGCGGCCGGTGAGCCCAAGCTTCTCGTTCTGGCCGAGCCGCGAGTACACGTCGACCAGGGAGCTGCAGTTCAGCACGCGCACAGGCTTGCAATCGGCCGGCGTCTGAGTCTCGAGGCCGTGCACAGCCAGCTCCTCCTTAAGCGCAGCATCCTCACTCAGCAGCACGACCTGCACAACGCTGTTGGTAGGATCGGTGCGCATTGCGTTGGCGCGGCAATTCAGCGGGTCAAACTCGGCCGGCTCCAGCAGCCCTTCGTGGATCAGTCGACCCAGGTAGAACAGCGAATTGGCCCACACTAGTGGCAGGTTCTCGTTCGGCTCGCGATCCTGTGAACGAGGATTGGCCTTCTCCTTCTCAATCGCCTCCAGCGGGACGTAGAACAGCTCAGGGATCAGCGGGAAGTGGTCGCCGTGCAGCACATCATCCAGGGAGACACTCGGGTCCTGGCACATAGGCTTGTGTGTGCGTGAGTCGTACAGAAGAGGCTTGATTGCGGCCATATACTCGTCGGCAATCTCCTTCTTGTCCGTAAACTGCGCACCCAGAATAATATATGTGAAGAACAGCGGCCACTCGGACTCGACGTCCTTAAAGATCTCCAGCTCGCGCTCCTCGTAGTGCAGTCTGTTGTGGTCCTCGAGCACACACTGGTGGCCGTCCTTCAAGAACCGCTTGAGTCCGTAGCGGCCGCGCAGCTTGCGCACAATCTCTTCATACACCTTGTCGCAGAGCTTGGCGTCGCATACCGCGAACGATGGAAAGCCAATGGCAGACAGAATTGCGCCATCGATCTCCTTGGAATTGGATTCGCGCGGCAGCTGGCTCAGCAGCGTCTGGTAGCACCGGGTGGTCTCGTCATTGAAGCAGTGGATGACGGATTTCGGGCCACCGCGGGCGCCAAACAGATTGAGTCCGTGAATGGCGC
This sequence comes from Linderina pennispora, assembly GCF_002104995.1. Lineage (NCBI taxonomy): Eukaryota > Fungi > Kickxellomycota > Kickxellomycetes > Kickxellales > Kickxellaceae > Linderina > Linderina pennispora. The sequence continues at coordinate 449,263 of NW_024468259.1, forward strand.
GCAGCGCGCCCACGACAATGCCGATAGACGACGAGTTGAGCTCCAGAATGCCCGTGTTCTGCTTCGACCCGCGCTCCCATGCGCCATACTCGCCGAATGCGTACGCCTGCTCGATGTAGAACACCAGATTCTGGACGAAATCGACCTCGTCCTGCGTAAACACAATCTGCAGCCCGTTGGCCGTCATCTGGGCCAGCATCAGAAGGAAGATGCTGGTTGCGTCGATCTGCAAATGCCCCCAAGCGTTATCCTCCACGACAGTGCTGCCCGTACCCGTGTCATACTTGGCATGCAGCGAGTCGAGCGGGTTGTGTGTGTACTTGAATTTCTCGACCTTGGCTGACTGGCGGCTCATGCTGAACAGGAGCCCGCGCATGAGCTTGACCACAGCGTGCTCGAGCTCGTAGGCACGGCCCTGGTTGTCGTCGACGCGCCTGTAGGCCAATGCTAGACCATAGACAGCCAGAATAGAGTTGACATTGTCGCGCACCCAGGCATCCTGGTAGTTTCCGTGGGTGGTGATGGCCACCGAGGCTGGGATGAGACCCGTCACCGGATGCTGCCGACTCAGGATCGTCTCGTTGATGGCATGGTAGTAATAGTCCAGGCGCTCCAAGCGCTTGTCGAGTTGGCTGAGGGCATGCGTATAGAATGGTTTAAATATAATAGAAGCAAAGCTGTCAGTTGCGAATGGAGAAAGGGGGAGGTGCTTCATGCCGCCGAAGATGTGCGCATATATACTGGTTGCAGGGGGATTAGGGTTGGTTTCTGAGAGCGAGCGATAGCATAATCCAGGTTCTTGCCCCTTGCAGGGCACACCACCACTTTTAGTCAGCTGGATTGGTCACACAGCTGTGCTTTCATCGGCCCTCTTTCCCCATCAATACATACCCCCGCCGGCTCCAGTCGGGATTTTGTCATCCGCTCATAGCCTGTTTACTAATGCCAGACCAGCACTACTACACTGTAGTTTTCCCCTTCAGCACTGATCGCAAGCGCGTTCTGCTGGGGCTGAAGAAGAGGGGCATGGGCGAGGGCCTGTGGAATGGGTTTGGCGGAAAGCCCGAGCCCGGCGAAACAATGGACCAGTGTGCGATCCGCGAACTACAGGAAGAGTCGAGTCTGACGGCCACCGCTATGGACCGTGTCGCGGTGCTCATCATGAGGCTCGAGAGCGGGCCTGAGCGGGTCATTTTCGTGTACACTGTCACAGGCTTTTCCGGCGACGTGTGCGAGTCCGATGAGATGCGGCCTCGGTGGTTCGATTTGGAGAACCTGCCATATTCGCAGGCATATACTGAGGCGAGGATCTGGTGGCCATATATGCTTGCGGGTAGAACATTCGTGGCCGACTTTACGTTTAACGATGATAGTATCGTGCGGCAAGAGTGTCGCGAGGTCCAACAGCAGGATCTGGATACCTATCTACCATAACTTTGGTCCTGGTAACTGTGCCAGCGGTTAATTGTCCCACGCCAAAGGGAGTGATTTTTCAAAGGACATCCTTGCCCTAATACATTCACATTCACCAACTACCATGGATAGCCGTTCAGTCGCCAAGCACGTCGAGGACCCCGAGTATGTTGCCCGCCCGCACAAGCTCTATACCCTGGTGTTTCCAGTCGATACTGCAACCAGCAAGGTGCTGCTGGGCATGAAGAAGCGCGGGTTCGGCAAGGACAAGCTCAATGGCTTTGGCGGCAAGGTCGAGCCCCACGAGACCATCGAGCAGGGGGCGGTCCGCGAACTGCAGGAAGAGTCGGGTCTGACCGCCACGCATATCAAGAAAATCGGCCTGCTGTTCTTCTACTTTGAAAACGACCCGGTCACCATGGAGGTCCATGTATACCAGTCGGACCGGTACGATGGCAGGCCAATGGAGACCGATGAGATGCGGCCCGAGTGGTTTGGAGTGCACGAGATGCCGTTCGAGAGGATGTGGGCCGATGACTCGCTTTGGTGGCCGTATGCGCTTGAGAACAAGCGGTTTGTCGGCAGATTCTGGTTCAAGGCGGACCAGGTCACGATTACTCGCCAGGAGCTGAGGGAGGTGGACAGCTTGGAATTCTAACATTTTAGATAATAGCCAAGAAAAATAGCCTTTAGTTGCTTTCAAGGTTGGCCAGAACCACCGACGTCTTGTCCTTGATGATGCCAAGCAGCTCCGAGACGTTCTCCCTGGTCGATGCTGCAGATCCCACGGCCACCCTGATGGCATCGCGCCCATGCAGCTTAGTTCCCAGCAGGAAAGCGCGGCCATCCGTGTTAATCTCGTTAGCAATGGCCGCATTCGCGGCATTCTCTACCTCGGCACTGCCCTGCAGATGCGTCGGCAGTGCTGACGGCTTCAGGCGGAACACGACCAGACCAAACACCACAGGCACGACAAGCTCAAAGCGACCATCGCTAACCAGCTCCTCGCTCAGCCACTTTGCATTGTCAACATCCTTTCTGATATGCTTGCGGATGCCCTCGGCCCCAAACATGCGCAGAACAAACCACAGCTTCATGGCGCGGAACGGCCTGCCCAGCGGCAGCTGCCAGTCGCGGTAGTCCTTGACGAACCCCTTGTCCTTCTTGACCTTTGGCAGGTACTCGCGCTGGATTGCCATGGCATTGACCAGGTGCGTCGAGTCGGCCACCCACATTGCGCAGCAGCTGTGATTGCACAGCATCCACTTGTGCGGATTGAAGTTGAACGAGTCGCAGCGCTCAATGCCCTTGGCCAGCGGCTGGAATTCGGGGCAGGCGAGGGCGGCGCCGGCGTACGCACCGTCGATGTGGTTCCAGAGCCCTTCGGCCTCGGCCACATCGGCGATTCCCGGCAGATCGTCAATGGCGGTCGTGTTGGTTGTACCGAAGGTTGCGCACACGTAGAACGGAATCAGCCCTTTCTGCTTGTCCTTGGCGATGGCGTCGGCGAGGAGCTCCTTGGTTAGGCGGAAGTCGCTGGCAGTCTGGATGACGTTGATTTGGCAACCGATCAGGTTGGCGGCCTTCTGCGCAGCCGAGTGCGTCTGGTCTGAGCAGTATGCAATCAGCGAATTGCGCAGTGCAACGATCTCGTCCTCCACGACTCCCTGCGCCTTCAGCTTCTCAGTAGCCATTTCGCGCGCTGCAATCATGGCGACCATCATGGCCTCGCTGGCTCCTCCCTGGATGACACCGCCGCCGTCTCCCTCAAACCCGTCTTCCTGGATCGCCATAAAGCGTTCAGGGAGACCAATAAGCTTGCCCAGGGCATCCATGACCACAGGTCTCCAGCTCGGTTGCGGCAGGCGAGCACAGCCAGTTGAACTCGACAATGCTGAACATGCCACAGTACATGTCGCCGAGCATCGCCGGGAACGACGTGTTGGAGGGGAACCAGGCGTAGAAATTGGGCGACTGCCAGTGCGTCATGCCAGGCATGATCTTCTCCTTAATGTCCTTCTGGATGGCGTTAAGGGATTCGCCGGTCTCGGGGACTTCGTGTGAAAGTAGCTTGTAGAGGTAGCCGGGCTCGACCGTAGCCATGGGCTTGATGCTGGCCAGGTTCTCGTAGTAGTCGGCTATCTCATCGATGACTTGCTTGCCGCGGATTCTAAACTCGCTTGACATCCATTCTGGGGAAACTGAGTGTTTTGTGGTATGGTGAAGTAGCTGAAGAGAAGAGAAGGTGGTAGGAGCAGGCGAGTCTTGGCTCCCAGGGGAGGGGGCTGAATCCAAGCCCTATTTCCGTTGGCTTTGCAGGCATATTCCCACAGCCGCTTTCGCACAGGGAGTGATTGTACCTGTTGCAGAAACATGCAGCGCGTTCATGCCAGTGGCTTGTTTGTGTGTAGCTGAACTATGATTTTGAGCGGCTCAGCGTGCATGCAATGGCCCATTTGCGTGCATTGAGCAAACTAGCTATGAAGACTTTGGCAGAAGCTATGTGCAATATATGGTGCTAACCACACAAAACATTTGGGGGCCATGTACGATGGGTGCAGCCATACATCTAGGCTGGGTGCAGCCATACATCTAGGCTGGGGTTCAGATATACATAGATGCTGGTCTTTCATCTAGGCTATTTAGGGCTTGGCCTTATATAGTGTGCTAAGAAAAGGCAACTAGATGGCAATGGCAGCATTCTAGGATGCCTTCTCTGCTACAGTTGGCACGGCGGCAGGGCAAATGCTGCCAAGCAAGAGTGAATGTTGTTGGCTCACACAGTTTGCTGGGAGAGCAACTAGCCCTCGCATATAGTGCCGTACTGCTGCTCTTATTATCAATCCATAAGTAAAATATGCAGCAGGATATACAGCGAGCCGAAAAGCATATGACCGTGTTTATATGAGACGCAACGGTAGGTGATTTTCAAAGCCAGCAGCCCATAGCTCCAAGTGGATGTGCGATCCAGACACATTGCAGGAAATGGCGGTTCCACACAATAAACGCAACCCTGATTCCCTTTCCGCACAGCTGTCCATGTAGATTTTGATCTGTCACTTTATCATGCCGCTCTCAGACCGTATCAGAAACCTTGTGAATAAGTACTCCAGCGACCAGCATAGCCCAGCAGCAGCCAGGGCCTTGCCAGGGGTCCCCACAGAATATGCCGCGGCCACCTGAGACTCAGTACCCAGGACAATACTCATACCAGCAGTATTGGCAGCAGCAGCCCGCAACCAGCAGATGCCGCAACAGCAGATGCCGCAACAGCAGATGCCACAGCAATGCCGCAGCCGTATCCGATTCAGTATCCAGAATACCAGCAACAGCAACCGTATGCACAGCAATATGCCCCACCTGTTTCAGCACCACCACCCGAGATGGCTACACCAGCTCTGCCACCAAGACCACAAGGGTCCAAAACCGGTACCGCCGCCAAAACCGCCGCGCTCGGTATTTGCCAATCAGCACCGATCCAGCAATGCTCCGGCACCAAAACCAGATGGCACCTTGCCTTCACATGTGCCCCATAGCGAGCATCCTCTCAGGCTGGTCGTCGACAGACCCACGCAAGCTCCTAGGGGACCGCATGGTGCGCAACAACTACCGGATCAAATGCCCGAGCTGACTCGACCCACGCCTAGCCACGGGGCCAGTGCCGACCAATGCGTGGTGGCAGAACCTGATCGTCGAGGCCGGCGACCAGCCGGTGGTCACATCGCCATATATGATAAAGTGTCCTGGCAGACGCCATCACTGTATGTGCGCCGACGCCGCTGGTTGAGCCCAAGTTTCGTTGCCTCGGTCTGGCACGACGACTGGCGCTTGGCCATGGGCCCGGGCCGCCGCGTCACGCATTTCGACGCCCTGGCAGTGCACGATAGCATACACTGGAGCACACGTGCCGCTAGTCCGCGGCATGCCATTTGTCACGGCCGAGTTCACATCGCCGGCAATGCTGCACTTGACGACTGTCCACGCAATCACCAACGTTGATGTGCAGAATGTGCCACAAGGCTGCGCAGTGGTCTCGCTGAATGACGGCCGCACGTGGCTCGTCTGCTGTGAGCTCCCAGTGGGACTGCGCCAGGACGGCATGTCTGCAGTCGTCTCGGATCAGCCAGTCACCGGCGCCGTGCGAATCGCCCTGGTCAACAACCCGATGGACCGCCGTGCCAGCGCTGCTGGAGGCTCGCAAGGCAATCCCGGTTGGTGGCTCGGTCCACTGTGGACGCAGATGAGCACTCAGGCGACCTTCACAGTCTCCTGGCAGACGCGCAGCGGCGATCAGCCATTGCTCTGCGCCTTCCCGTACCATCAGATGCTAACCAACGCCGACTGGGAGGATCGGCGTCGGCCAGTACTGGTCGACCAAGGGGCCGATGCGTGCGGTGCGCGGTGCCCAGTGGCAGTGGACCGAGCAGATTGAGCCGCTGGGATTTGCGGGTCCGTGTAAGCCCAGCGAGCACGATCCGGCAGCATTTGTGCAGGCTGGTCAAGACTGACGCCCAAGCTCTGCCACCCATCGAGCATCTGCCGCGCGACCCGTATTTCTTCGGCAAGGCGGCAGCACGTGCCGCGCGCATTGCGCTGATAGCCGACGAGATCGGCGAGCCGGCGAGTCGCGATCTGGCACTGCAGCACGGCGACTGCGTGGCTGGAGCCATGGCTCCGTGGGCCGCAACGCCAACCCGCTGGTATTCGACACCGAGTGGCATGGGCTGATCAGCACCGACGGCCTCCACGACTCCAATGCCGATTTCGGCCAGGGCCGGTACAACGACCACCACTTCCACTATGGCTACTTTGTCTATGCCGCCGCCTGTGCTGGCCAGGCTGCGGCCCGCATGGGCAACGGAATACCGCGAGCTCCTCGATTTGTTTGCCCGCGACTACTGCAACCCGCGCGCTTCAGGCTGACGGCCACTTTCCGGCTATGCGCAATTTCGACTTCTTCGATGGACACTTCGTGGGCTGCTGGCTTGTTTGCCTTTGCCGATTCGCGTAACCAAGAGTCGACGTCAGAAGCCTATCAACGCGTACTACGCCGCATATCTATATGCGCTGGCCACGGGCCGCACGCAGCTGGCATGGTATGTGCGGGCAATATTGCAGCTGGAGGCTCGCACATCGCGCATCTACTGGCATGTCGGCGATATCGGCAGCAGCATATATCCGGATACGTACTCAAATGACAAAGCCATTGTTGGCATTCTGTGGGCGGGCAAGTACGACTTTGCTACCTTCTTCAGTGCTGATCCCGCCTGCATCTACGGCATCCAGTTTCTGCCATATACGCCGGCCACTGCACTGCTTCTGAAGCGCTCGTGGGTTGCCGATATCTGGCCCAAGTATCTGCAGAAGGTCGCCGGAGAATGCCGAAACTGAGCCCTGGCGTGAAATCATCGAGCTGGCCGGCGCTGTAGATGACAAGCAGCGCACATTTCCAGCGTACCGCACACATCACCAGCCATGATGACGGCAACTCAGGCATCCAACTCGTACTACTGGATCGCTACCGCACCCAACTAGAGCCAAACCGATTTTATTACAGCTTTTTTATTCACCTAAAGGTCGGAACTACTGTGTTGTCTGCGTGTGATGACCCAGTGCTCTCAGCCCATTCTGGACGCGTGTGGGTGCTTTAGCGGACCGCCCTATGCTAGTTTGATTTTGCACGCGCTCGTGAGTGCCGTAGACCATGGGGACCGCGCCAACGTCGCGGTCTTTACCGATATCTGAGGTTCGTTCTATATGCACACATCCGCCGATCCCCGACGGCCTCTCAATGTCTCCTGGCACCACCAATGCTAGCATTCGGGTGGATCTCTGGCTCGATATATTTGGAACTATTCAACTGATAGCACTCGTCGTGGGAGGACCTGTTGTGCTGCTCCTCGGGCTTCTTGGGGTGATGCTTGTGGATGATGTCCTGAAGGTCCTTTTCGAGCATCTTGATAGGATTTCCGTGAACCATGGTAGAGCCTGACAAAAAAGCAGTGTAGTACATGTGAGAAATTGACGCGAAAATACAGAAATGCAGGCGATAGGCTGGCCGCTTTATAGCCAGCACAGGACAGCCACAAGAGAATGAAAAAGCAAGTGGCGTGAACAAGGTAAAGGGGTTGTGCGGCGAGGGCTATTTTTGCATAAATGTACTTGCGAGCTACCAGTCCAAGTGGTGCAGATTCGGTTACACCCGCAGCAGGGGCTGTCGAGCAAATTCCAGAACCTCTTGTTCTTCCATTTACCCTACGAAACTCTGTCTGGAACACACGCCGTTGCTGGTGGAAAGGAGATCTGTACCAAAGAGGTTTATTGTAAAGAACAGGTAGAGTTGAGTGAACAAAAACTCCGCATGGGAGAGATCTAGTACACGGGAATGACAGTGTTGTCAAAATACATTATGCCCGTGTTCCGGCCTATGCTTGATCTGCACGGATTGCACAGAGGACCACCCATGTTGGATCTGTGCTGCTTCGGCTCGTGGATGCCCGAAACAACAGTGGACATCCTCCATTACTGGGGTCTTGCCGATGGACGAGCGCCGCTGGATATTGATGTTGCCGCCGATGAGTGATCCTCGGTGGTATCCGGCATATCCGCCAATGCCGGCGTTCGGGTGGTCTGCTGGTTCATTGTACATGTTCGTGCAGGTCGGATCAGGGCTGCGAGAACGGACTTAGCAATGGCTTTGACGATATTAGTGAATGTCCATTGGTAAATTTCCGTGGGGGATTGCTGCAGATGTAAGTGGAGAGAGATGCTGGTGTGTCTGTTGCTGATAGTGAGTCGGGATTGGAAGAGAGACCAAGCCCTAGCGAGCAAACCCCTTTTATATACTTGGATCCCAGCGGATCGACTTATTTCTCTTCCCTGTTTCTGGGAACCCAGCATTGCATCCATTGCAGTATGGATGCCGGAATGTCAACCTGCTCGGTGTTTGTGAAGAACCCGTGCAATATCTTCTGACTAATAGGAAGATATGGCTGTATAGCACTGTATATTGCGGTGTTGGTTCTGTGCTACCTGGAGGTCTAGGACCCGGGGGGATACATTTTGCCATTGCTTTGGGTTTACTGACCACGGCACTATGAGCAGCCAGTGCGACGGCAAATATTAAACCACCGGCGCTGTCTGGTACGACTTCAGGCACAGGAATTACTAATTCTCCGATCACTCTCTCTTGGCTTTGCCTAAGGTCCGAATGTCGAGAGCATCCGGATATTACATCTAAACCATAGCGCCGTTTTCATTTCGTCGGCAGTTCCATACACCCACTCCCACCGGTACAAATATCCACCATTCCAGAGATGAGTAATGACACAGAAGCCCAAAGAAGCAGCAAACCCGTTCGGGATTGATTCTCAAGCGAGCTAGAGACAAGGATAAAAAATATTACGATGCGAATTCATGGAAAATGTCAGGCCGCTTATGCGTGAAGACCGGGATGTCGCTCCGGCACTTGTCCAGGAACTCCAGGTTGATCTCGCCCACGGCAATGGCGGGTTCAGTCGAATTACGCGGGCACCGCGCCACCACCGAGCCCCACGGATCCACAATCATCGCGTCGCCGTACGACGACCGCTTCGAGTTGTGCTTGCCGATATGGGCAGCCGCAATCACATACGTCTGGGTCTCGATTGCGCGCGCGCGCAGCAGTACCTCCCAGTGCGCAGCGCCTGTGGGCTCGGTGAAGGCCGACGGATAGCACAGTACCTGCGCCTGGCGGTGCCGCAGCTGCTGCGCCAGCTCCGGGAACCGCATGTCGTAGCAGATGGCCAGCCCCAGCTTGCCCACCGGCGTGTCCACGGGGTCGGTGATCTGGTCGCCGCGCGTCGTTGTCTGGCTCTCCGACATCCGCGGCCCGTCCTTGACGTTCACGTCAAACATATGCAGTTTGCGGTACACTTGCGTCAGTACACCCTCGTCAGACACCACGGCATTGGTGTTGAACGGGTGGCCGCTGATTGTGTGCTGTTCATGCACGCCGATCGACACCCAGATGCTGTTGTCCTTGGCCGCCTGCTGGATCTCCTTCATGAACGGCCCGTCCAGCGGCTGTGCCTGCTGCGCCGATTGGTCGCGCCGCTCGGGAATAAAGTCGCTGGCCTCAGGAAGGAACACCATCTTGGCCCCGCGCTGTGCTGCGCTGCCGATCAGCGCTACGCACGTCTGCAGGTTCTTTTGCATGTCGAGATGTCCGCAGAACTGTGCAACAGCCGCTAGTGTACGCCGTGCTCCGGGCAGGTTGATGCGGGAAAGTGGCGAGCCGATCATGGACGAAAAGCTTTCTAAGAAAAAAACACAGGGCACAGAGAGATAAGGTTAGCAAAAAATGGAAAGCTGCAAGTTTGCCGAGATAAGCCGCAGGGATGTACATTTGTGGGTAATATACGCATGGCGGATGTGATTGGAATTGTGGATATCGCCGAGTCACGCCTGGCCCCTAAGGGGGTAACTTACCTTGCATCAGAATCTGGTTCTCCTCGTACTGGCCCCCGTTGTGCACCACCTCGGATACAGACCGCAGGAGCTCGTCGGTCGACGACCCGTTGGCCTACTGCCAACGTTCCCTGGCCATGGAACAAATGACCTGTAGCCTGGCCATCCTGACCGGGCGTTGAGCTGCCATTGGCAGCAGCAGCAGCGGCCACAGCAGCAGCAGCAGCGATGGCTCTCTGGTCGTACTGTACGCTGTTGGCCGGCTGGCTGGACTGGCTTAGCAGATGCGCGCTGTGATGCGATCGACGGACGCGCGATGCGATGCAGTGGAGTCGGCAGGAGCGCTCTGGTCGTGGCGGTTCTGGTAGTGGCGGTTCAAGATGGTGGTTGCGGTCAGCGGGCCGTACTTTTGCGAGCAGAAGCGGCACTGGCGGAATCCGTCATCCATAATATCGTACCAGTGCCAGACCTTGCTCTTGAGCCGGCTGTTGCGCGACGCCGACGCGGCCTGGTGCATGGCCATCAGCGGGCGCTTGGACGGCGTCACGCTCTGGGCGTCCATCAGCCGCCCGGTCTTGTACTCGATCGGCGTTCCCGCAGGCGCTGGCGAGTGCGAGTGCGACGCGCTGTGCAGCTGCTGCGCGGCCAACTCAGCGCCGATCGAGTACCGGTCGTCCTGCGGCTCCTTCTGCCCATCGTCCTGCGGCACCGGCGTTGCATTGCTGCATCCAGGCCGGCCGTCGACGTGATCACCTGCGACAGCGCTGCCAGCGATGAGCTCGGATCGGCCATCGAATATTCGCCAGCGCCCTCATCGTACACGGGCTGCTCAGTCTCGTACATTTGCTGCCCGTCATGCATGATTTCGCCCTCTGCCTGCTTGTCGATGATCTCGCCCTCATACGCGTACTCGCCCTGGTGCCCCTCGTCGAGCATCTGCCCGCCATTCTCCTGCGTCGCCAGAATCGACCCAGCTTCGGCATATTCGCCCTGGGCTGCCTCACCGTGCTCGCCAGCCGTCATCTCCACCTCGCCTATGTCGTACTGCTCGTACTCATGCTCGTACTGCGCCTCTTCCAGCTCTCCGCCGTTGCCGTGCTCAACCATCTCGTATGTCTCGCCCGTGTCGGCATCCTTGACGGCGTCGGCCATCTGCGTCGCCATCTCTGTCAGTTTCAGCTCCGCCTCGGACGTGTCGTTGCCCGAGTACACCGGTTCGTGTGCGCTAATCTCCGACAGCTCGCCTGTGCCTTCAACCGCTGCCTCCTCTTCGCCTGCTGCCACGTCGGCTGGCGCAGGCCTCTTTGCTGTGAACTAGCCCAGGAGCCGCTTCTTCGTGTGCCAGCAGCTGGCTGTCCTCTTCGGGTCCCGGCATGACTGCAAAATGTTTATCGCGCTTTTGTACCTGAAAGAGTTGTCGAATTTGCTGAGGTGAGCCGCCAGGCAAATGGGAGGGGGGACGCCTTGATTAGGGTGAGTGAATGCGGTTAAATACAGAGGAAAAACGAGAGCTTGCAGAAAGGAAGACTGGGGCACTCTGCTGTCGGCTCTTTATGTTTTAGTGGAGGTTCGAGGTTCGGCTTGCCCGACAAAAAAACTAAAAATGCTTAAATTTTTCGTGTTGCTGGAGAAGAAGAGCTGAACCGGTCGCGTCTGCCAGCTCGCCTCCAGGTAAAAGGAAAATGCGCGCGCGTTGGGAAAACGCCGTCTGCGCTGTAAATTTTTCAGCCTCCCCAGCGAATTAGTCGCTCATTTGCTGATCGTCCGTGGTCACATGCGAATCAGCAGCCATCCAAGGCACAAGCGGATGGCCATATGTATCTTGCGTACAATGGTGATGGCACAGCCAAAGAGGCTACGGGCGCGGGTGGTCCGAAATAGCATCCCTCCAGTAAACAACGGTTGAACTTTTTATGGTAAATCTATCTCATTTTTGTTTAGCAAATACTCGCTTGCCCGCCGCTCTGCAACTGCCCAGCAGACTGCACAGGGATCAGCCCCACCAGCTCATACAGCACCTCGGACAGCATCGGCGAAATGTACGTGTTAGTGGTGCGCCCAACCACCCACTCTCGCCAGCGCGCAGCAAACAACGCATCGTGCTCGGGGTGCAGCATCTGAAGGACATGCATGGCACGCTCCGCCAGCTCAGTTGAATGGCGAGTCGGGCACCTGCGGAGTCGGTCCACGCGAGCACTGCAGCCCAATACGCGCCCACCACACCAGCACAATCTCCAGCAGCGCACGCACCAGGTTCGTGTTGGTCGCCAGCTCGTGCCGGAACCGCTTCATTTCCGCTGGCACCGCCATTGCCGCATATGTCATAGGCACGAATGGCATCGGCCGCTTGGTCGTCGCCCGCTGCTGCTGCTGCTGTTGCTGCTGCTGATGAACGCCGTTGGTACTGGCATTGCTGCCCAGACTCGGGTTGGTCTTGCCGTTCTCTGTGATCCAGAACCGCGTGTACTTGCGCGATGCGACCAAAGGCTGCGGCGTTGCAATTGTCACCAGATTGCTTAGCACCACCAGCGCATACTGCAGCCACATCAACCGCTTCTCGCCAAAGTTCTGCACTGAGCCAGGATATGCAACAAGCGATCGTCTGGTGCCCAGACAAAATACCTGCACACGCCATCGCCAGCGCCATATAATGGTCCGAGTCCACCTTGCCCGCCAATACCAGTCGGTTCACGTCGATGGTTGTCAGCCGCGCCGCCGATTCCAGCGCCAGCAAATAGTACATGTGGCCGTCCAAAGCCTTGACATGCGCAATGCCAGCCAGTGGGTCGCCCATCACTACCGGCGCACAATCCCGCAGCCAGCCCTCAATCACATCCGTGGTCTGCTGCTCATCGGCAAAGTACGCTAGCAGCTCCATCGTCGCTTGCAAAAACTCTTCGCCCTTGGCCTTCAGATTAACCATGTGGGCAATGTTTGACAAGATCAGCAGCAGCGACTTGCGGAACTCGACCGCACGCCAGACAACAAGACTCGTCAGCCGCTCGCTGCCATCGCTGTCTGAAAACTGCTGCCGCACTCCGTCGACTGCTCGCCGGCACTTTTGTACCAAGCTAACAAACATGCTGGCAAACTCGGCGCTGTCGGCATAATACTGCTGGTTGACGTGCAAGAACGACAGGTTGCGCAAAGCATAAATCACTGTCAGCGCGCGGTTCGATGTGAACGACCACAAGTCATCGCCGCCCAGTAGCAAGCCGCGCAGCGATGTCTCGTCCTGAATGTCATCTCCAACCATACCGCCCTCATCTACCGCGCCTTCATAGGAGTCGTTGAACAGCCGTGTGTCTGTCGAATATGTACCCTTGGCTGGTCGTTTTTGTCTGCTGCTGCTGCACTTCCGATTCCCCACTCGACTGCTTAGTCTCGGATGGCAGTTTGATGCCCTGAAGAATGTCAAACAACGCCTCGGCCAGCTCGTCACACTGCCTCAACGGCAGCACTGTGTCAGGATGCGCTGTCGCCTGGACCAATGTGTTTAGCGCATTGGTGACCTCCATGGCAATCCCTGACTCGATGCTCAAAGTCAGTGCGCGAATATCGATTGATCCATAGTCTCCAAGATTCGGAAGCCGCAACTGGGGCCGACACATCAACGCCGACTGCAGATCAACGCCGCCACACGTGTCAACAGTCCGTTCCAGTGGGAACCAGTTCAGCGGCTTTGGTCCAGGGGGCGGAGGGGGGACCGTGAGAACCTGCACCTTGGACTGTGCCGGGGCCTGGCTGTTGTGGCTGTGTCTGTGGCTGCGGCTGTGTCTGTGGCTGTTGCTGTGGCTGTTGCTGTGGCTGTGGCTGAACTACAGACTGCTGTTGACCAGCTGCCGGTGGTGGGGCTGGACCATTGGGCACTGGTCCAGCAGCAGTCGCATTGTTCGCAATTGACACAGCAGCAGGTTTAGGAGTCACTGGTGACTGGACATTGCTGGTGCCGGACACTGCAACCTGCGACGCTGGTCGCGTCGGCGTCGATGCCAGTCCATTGGTCGGGAGTGTGGGCAGCGACGACAGACTGGCAGCCACGTTCATTTGCGGAGGAATGCCCATGGACATCCCCATACCGGACATCATCTGTGGCGGGGGTGGTGGTGGTGTGTGGTGTGCTGGGCTCGCGTTAGCCGACACAGCACCATTAGTCAACGGACTGTACATCTTCATGCGCTTCTGCGAATCGGCGCTGACCGAGAACGACCGCTCAATGCCGCCAGGCCCAGGCGTGCCACCGGGACTGTTGAGCGAGTCCTTTTTCCGCTTCTTCAGCGAAAAGTTGGCATGTATTCCCGTGTGTTTTGGATGGCCTGGTGGGAACACCCGCAGCTGCTCCAGCGGCTGCAACCAGCTCTTGTACCAGCGGCTGAGCAGCGGGGGCAGTGTCGGAATGTCTGGCAACCCCGAGTCCTTGGCCACCTGGCGCCAGATCCGCTTTGTGTGCACCTGCTCCAGCCCGCCACTACGGATCACCTCGCAGAAAAACCGGTACAGATCGATGTGCTTCTCGTCGAACACCGGCTTCTTGCTAAAGTTGCCCGTGATGTCGTTCTCTTTGTAGAACTTTAGCAAGAACTCCATGAACGTCTCGCTGTTAAACTCGGGCAGCTTCTTCACAAACTCCTCCGACGACTTTATGGCCTTTGCCACTTCCTCCGGCGAGTAAGCAGTATGCGGCGTTCCACCGCGGATGCTGACCTCGCTCGGCGTTGGTGTTGCCCGGGGATCATCGGCGAACGCAGAGGCCACCGAGCCCTTCCGCTGCATCACACCACCGCTGCTCAGGGTGCGTGGCGACTGAATACCTGACGACACTCCGCCAAAAGGCGGCGGCGGCGGCGATGCCTGTGACAAGAACGATGCCGTTGGCGAGAATGGCCGTGGCATCCCGAGCAGCTGCTGCGGCCCAGGCGACTGGCTCTTTGACCGATCTCGCGCTACGCTCTTTGACGACCGCACCGAGGCCGACCGTGTCATCTCTGCGCTCTTCGCATTTGCCGAGATCGGCGTTTGTCCTCCAGCTGCATTTGGTGTCTCCGATGCCTGTCGTAACCGCATCTGTAGCTGCTGCTGCTGCTGTAGCTGGTATTGTTGCTGCAATTGCTGCTGTGCGTGGTAGTTTTGTATTAATGCCTGCAGCTGTGCTGGCGGCAGTGTCGCCCGAATGTTGGCTGGAATACCAATTCTGGCAGCAATTGCTTCCAGTGCTGCTATCTGGTTGCTATCCATACCCGTTGGCGTGCCTGTTCGCGGAACCTGGGTCCGAGCAACGCCGTTTGTCGCAGACTGTGTCGGCGTGGTAGGTGTTGCTGGTGTGGTTGCTGCAGCAGAGGTTGTTGGCACTGCCGCTGCTGTTACTGCTGCTTTCGACGTACTAGGGGCCTGAGTAGACGTAACATTTGTTGCAGGAGCAGCTACCGACTGCAGTCCAGAGACACCTTGTGCAAGCTGCACTGACTGCTGATTCTGTTGTTGTTGATGCTGAGCCAGGATAGCCATTTGCTGATTGTGGATGGCCTGTCGCACCTGCGCAATATTCTGGAGCTGTAGCTGAGACACGCCAGGTGCCTGCGACTGAGCAACCAGTTGTTGTTGCATCAGCTGTAGCTGCTGGAACTGTTGGAGCTGCTGAAGCTGCTGCTCAGTAAGCGCCGGCTGCTGTTGTTGACCAAGTGCTCCATCGTTCTGCTGACTGCCTGGAGTGACTCCTGTGCTATTGGCGTTGAGTGCGGTTTGGCCTGGAATATTGTTCATCACCATGTTGACTATGTCCGCGCTGTTATCGGCCAACGGAACCGATGTGCTCATGGCGCGATAGCTGTGTTGTTCTGATCCCTAGACACCCGCCTGCTGTATCCGTAAGATGAAACGAGCGAAGGGTGTGTGCTGGCTGCTGGGCTCGCGTGAATAAAGACGCCAGCCGAGAAACGCGTGTATGAAATACCACAGAAAACCTTGTGTATATCAACGAAACAAGGATCCGCTAAAGCTACGCAGCATGAAAAGAGACGAAGAACGTATACTCAGCAATAAATGGAGTGGAAAGCGCGAACGCTTGGAACTGTATTTTTTGGCGAAATTGAGATTAGTTTCGCAATGGCTCTTAGCAGACCTCTCGCCATTCAGCCCACACCCTCTGCACTAGCAGGCTCCTGTTGCTAGCAACGCCCGCTCTGCCAGAATACAGATAATAAAATAGCGAGGCGAATTGGGGGAGTGAGAGGAATGAGAAAGCACACGGGAGCAGGGCGGCAAACTTACCTCTAAATTCGATAAAGGCTCTAACGCACGGAAAGGGCGAGAAATATTCCCCTGGGCCTGTTCTGCGTTTTAGGTTAGAGAGTAACTACCGGCCGAATCTTGTTTTCCTTTGAAAAGACTTCCTCTGCTAAAAAAAAATAAGGAATATGAAACAGGAGGGAAAGAAAAAGAGCAAATTTGTACAAGTATGAAAAAAAAGGTCAGGGAAAGTGAAAAAAGTCGCCTCTATATTCTAAAGGCCAAAAAACGAAAACTCCCCTTCAGTATAGAGTAGACCAGTAAAAAAACGCGTGAGACGCCAGAACGCGACAAGGAAATGAAAACCCGAGGAAGGGGGAGCTGTCTGGCTTAGTGAGGGGATATGAGAGAGCGAAGGCGATATGTATGCACAAGTGGGGGTGGAGAAAAGAGAGATGAAAAACCGGACCTACTCACGCGTTGGTGGCCGTGCAAAAAGCGCTCTCCCAGGCGAAAATCATCAGGCATTAGCTACAGGCCCGGCGAGCCAATTGGACGGCAGTAGGCCAGCGTCTATTATGAACTTTACTCTAGGCGAACATGATAGTGAGGCAGCTTTCTAAATGTTGATCGGGGCATCAGGCAGCAGCTCGGGCCGGCCGCTGGAGCTAGTCTGGCTTGAAGATGGCTGGCACAAACTCGACGCCCTTCTCCTTGCGCTCCGCAGCGATCTTGCGCTGCGTGTCCTCGATATGGCGCTTGCACTTGGTGGCCTCACCAAAGCTGCGGTTGTGCATCTCCCTGGCGACCGGATCCCACACACGCCGCGACTCCATCTCGCCCTGCTCCTCCAGAGGCTTGACGACCTTTTCGGCGACTGCCAGCCCGGTCAGGTCGATAAGCACGCGCTCACTCTTGGCCTCGGCGCGCTGCACATAGACCGTCTTGTCCCAGTTGCCGTGGAAGCTGGCCACGACCTTGCACGACTTGGGGATATCCTTGAGCCGCCAGGTGCCGACCTGGTTGCCCTGCTTCTTCGGATCATACTGGAACACCTTGCCCAGAACGTTGTCTTTGGACTTACCAAACCAGCGCTCCTCCTTGAACTCGATGATCGTAGGCCAGTCCGGTCTCGGGGCAGATGATATAGCAGTTCTCGATGAACTGAACGTGCAGGCTGCCGCGCAGCCATCCAACAATGTTGCCAGTCGGGTGCGTGGTTGCGTACGTCTCGTTGTTGCGGCTCTTTAGCGTGATGAAGATCCCCTTGCATCTGTCACCGGGCGACACGGTCGCTGACAACCCAGTGAACTTGGCGCTAATGTGGTCGATGCCTGTGGCCTCAATGCCCTTCTCGACGCACCGGTACATGTGCGCCGAGACCGGCGGGTGGTGCGACACCTGCTCGGTGATGTACTCGACACGCAGCTTGCCCTTTGCGTCCTGCTCATCCGACCCAGTCGACACGGCAGTAGCGCTCGAGGACGAGATCCCGGTTTGGCATGGCACGTCATTAGCGTCAACCTCCCAGTAGCAAAAGAACTGCTCGCCAAGCACCGAATTGAACGGCTTCAGCACCTTGCCCGTGTGCTTGAGCAGCTTTGAAAACCACCACGCCAGCGTGGCCAGCATGCGCTCGACGTCGTCGTCCGAATCGGGGATACTACATATAAATAAGGTCCTGTCACATGAGTTATCCATGATGCCAATGGCCCCGCCCACGCCGCACCGCACCGCGCATTGCACTGTCCACGCCTTGCAATATAAAAAAACTTACGCGGCAAAAAACTCGGGCCTGTCCATGTAATTCCAGTACTCGAGGTTGGGGATTGGGTCCAGCAGCTGTGACGGCAGCGACAAACGCCTACACGGATAAGCCAACGGGAAAATTGCGAAACACGCATGGCACCTGCTGGTCGGGTTAGTATGCTTATTCGTTTGCATTCTGTGTCGCATTGTCGACCACCAATGCGAGAAAGCCAGATCTGCCACCAGAAGCTGGACGCTGGGCAATACAATATGCAGCCGTTGCCTTCCTATCCAGTCCGCCAACTAGGCCACAGGAAAGGCCAACGAGAGTGGATAATAGTCTCACCGTGCAGAAATCATCAAGGGCTGGTCTCGGCTAGCCAGTAAGATCCGTGCGCCAACGAACGCGTCCCCTCACCTTGCCTCACCATGCGTAAGGGGGACGAGCAACCCCCTTTGCAAGGAATGCAACTTTTTTCCCCATTGTGCTATGGCAAAACCAGCTGGGCCACTGATGTAGTGCTTTTTCGATATACTTACAAGCTGATGACGTCCGAGACACCGATGAGCTTGCGCAGAATGCCCAGCATCGCCGAGAACTTGCTCTGCTCGCCGTCAACATGCACATCCTCGGCACGGTCGACCTCCTCGACCGCTGCCTTGTGGGTATCCGCTGCTACTGCCGAGTTTCTGGGTGCTGTGTCGCTCATGGTGTGTATGTGTATTTAGGCGTGCCTTATTTCACTTCTCTGCCGCGTGCGATATAGAATGGAAAGGGTGAGAAAATAGCCAAAGCTGGTATTAAGAAGTAACTGGAAGGTGGGGGCGCCTGAGCAAATAAATAAAACCGGGGCTCCTAAGGACACAATGGAAAACAAAAGAGTGCTCAAGGACTGAGGATGAGGGAAGAGTAGAGAAGAGAGAGGCGAGACAAAGTTCCTGGCCAGAGTTCTCGAAAAGAGTAGGTCGCCAGAAAAAAATAGATTGGTCGGGTTGCGGGGGGAGGTGGTCAGCCCGGGCCCCACACCTCTGTGGCCAATTCTTTAGCGAATCCCCCCGTGTTTTGTGTCCATCTGACTGTTGCGCGACTGGCCCGCCTGCTCCAGTCTGCACGGGACGGCAAATAGCCCATTCAAAAGTCGCAAAACTAGGCTCCACTGTTTTTGCAAGAAACAGCCCATGTTCGCCTTTTTTTCCCTAGCTCAAGAAAGGACCGGCAACTTCTCCTATGCCGGTTGCTGGCAGATCGTGCTGTGGAGGGAGATTTGGCCAAAGCAATTCTGTATGTGCTTTCACAAAGTCAGAACAAAGCACACATAACTCCTTAAAGTCACCATGAGCCGAAACAAATGTGAATGTGAAAACCGGAGCCAACCAATTTTAGACATGCGCGATGACCACATGCTTGGCGGTGTGGATGATCACCAGCAGGACTCAATGCCCAGCTGACAGATGGATTGCAATGCAGCAGCACTCTGACAACGACTCGTCTGCTGAGCCAGCAGAGTCTGCCAGGCACACTGTCAGCAGGTTGTTGCCAAACCGCCATTCCTGTGGGTCCAGCTCCCTGCCCAGGATGCGAATACTCTGGATTGCCAGCGGCAGCTCGTGCCATTGTGGATTAGCACGCCCGCAGCGCGAACGCAATCCTAGCGCGGTTTGCCAATGGTGCCTCGGCCAGACGCACCCGAATTGTCCAGCATGGCTGCTGCCCGTGGGCTTCCCTGATGCACCCTGCCTATAGCACTATGGACCGGCCGCTCAACCACTCCCGCGCTATTAGCCTTCTGGATATCGCCCAAACACGCAGCAAATAGCGTGGCAGAGTGGCTGGCGGACCGGAGCATGCTCATTCTGACAACAGTCAGCAAATCTACGGCGAGCGAAGGGAGCGAAAAGTCGAACCATTTTGCGTCAATTCTGGTGATGAGTGTTCGGCCAGTTGAAACTTGCCTGGACCGCGTACAGGATCCTCCGGAGATATGTCATGCTCCACAACTACCTGGGCTGCGCGTGGGCTGGTTGCCAGGACATCGTGGTCAGCGGGCTGTGCCAAGACGCTGGCACTCACTCTCGAGGCTTCTCGGCAGATGATATCCAGACTAAGCGGCTCAATGGCCCTATGTGGCGACACGTTGTATACAGAAACGAGCACAGCGTTGGCAGCGGCCACTGCTGATGCGCCGACAAGCAGGCCGGCACACTTGCTCATGTCTGAGAATATGCAGCGCTCATGTATAACCGGCGGACTAAGCGTGTAGGTGTTGTTTGCAGCGCCCACATATTCAGATAACGGCTGGCGGCTGTATTCTTCAGCATTTCCTGTTATATATACTGGGCCGCCACTCAATGCACGCGAAACTGCATGAATCCGGCTCTCGGCCTGGCCCGGCTTGAACATGTCCCAGTCCATTACAAACCATGGCTCCAAGGCGCGGCTCCATAGCAAATTCGCCATGTTGCAGTAGATATGCCATCCATGCGAATCATGGACGTCTGGGAAGTAGTCATCTGAATTCCTGAACACCGTACGGGGCTGTGGTGGTTTCTGGAATCCGTGGCTACTATCAGGACAGGCGTCTGGGACATGCAGTAGATGACGCTAGATGGCCCAAAGTGTTTCAGCGCAGCAGCCTCCATCGCCACATAGTAGGTATGGATGAGTTGTTGTAAATGCGCCTCGCCATTGTCACCGGCATCTAGCGACTCGAACGACGCCTGACAGTCTACTTTAACAAATGTGATTCCCTGCGACCTGAGCCATCGGTAAAACTGGTCATAGAATGCATGGATGTCTTGCATTGAAATCACCCACACGTCGGCCTCGACGGGCATGGCAGAATTCGGCAGCCTGTGGAATCTCTCCAGAGCATAGTCGTGCGCCAAAGGACCGTGTGGGTCGATTCCGCCCCAGTAGCCCCACAGCGCATGCCACACGCCGACCCGTTTCACTCCAAGAGACGACAGCTCTGTGACTGTTCCTTGCAGCTGTGCAGGGAACTTTGGGTTTGCCTCATGGCTGACCAAGCGCCCCTGGCTCGAATACTCAGTCACCGACTGCCACCCGTCGTCAATGAGCACCCACTCCGGCCGTGGCTCGCCAGACATGCTACTGGTAGAGCAAACATCGGACAACGTCTTTAGCAGCAAATCGTGCGACACGTCGGTGTAGAATGTGTTCCACGTGCAGTACCCGAGCCGCGTGGTGATATCCAAGTGGGTAGGTGTTTGCGCAGATATGGCTGTGGGAGCTGGAGAGCTGGAGCGAGACCGAGGCTGGCGAATTCGGGCCAGGGCGTTCAGCACAGCTTCGTGTGGGTGGTGCTGATACTAGCTGCAACCCGAATGCCCTGGTGGCCACCAAGTACAGGATGCACGGACAGTGCATCATTGTCGCCAGCCCTGAAAACAGCAGCTCTGGAGTGCTGGTCATCCCTGATGAAAGGCACCAGCGCAATACAAGCACCCGACTGCATCTGCGCCAGGATTAGGAAGATGTCAAACTGGCCAACCGCCCGAACGTCGCAGCCAGACCCACACAGCGGGATGATCCAGAACGGATTCTTGCGCACGAATGCCACAAACCGCAGACAGCCCTCAAGCCTTCCGAACCTTGGTCTCTTCACCCACCGATTGTCTGAACACGCAAGAGACGCCGTCGGCCGCCACCTGCCACGAGTCACCAGCGACAATAGGCGCGTCATCCCCGGCCACAAATGCATCGCGTAGCTGCGACCGCCAATATCGATAGTCCTTGGAGCCGCCGGCCGCGACACGAATTCGTCCATTTTCGCCAAAGGCACCAGCCCACCGCCACTCGGCCGAGTCGTCAGGGCGCCAGCGCACGGTGTAGTCAAACTCGGCGCTGAGAGCGGACGCGTCCACGGACAGCGAGTAACACTCTATCTCCTTGTCCTCCAGGAATGACTGGCATTCTGTGGGCCTGTCCCCATGGACCATTGCTACTGCCCTCCACTGTCGGTCTCTGCCCATGTTGGTCCACAGTTCAACGTCCTTGGGCCGATCGTCCTTGTCAGAGGTGACGTAGAACGCGGAATGGAATCACCGACTCTCTGCCCACCACCGTCAGCGTGCCCAGCGGCGGATGTATGGAAACGAATGTCATAAGTACAGAATACTGAAAGAAAACTTTTACAACCAGAAGAGTGGGCGTTTGAGTTGTGAGCTGAAAGGACAGGCTGAAGGCCCCGGCCGCTGCTTTTTTGTTGCAGATGCAGAGCGGACAAATAACAAAGGGATAGAAATCGAGCGCACTTGTTTATGCATTGGTGTCAGAGCTGCCCTGCGACGCGGTGCAGCTGAAGCACAGGCTGCCAACTGCACGGCGCAAGCGCGTGTCCCACGCCAGGTACTGGTCGGCTGTTTTGTGTGCCGCCTGGAGGTCGAATGGCCCCGTACACTGCAGCGTCGCTGCCTACCGTGCCAGGGTGCGCTCGGCGGCTGGTATGTCTGCAGCAATGGCTGGCCCTCGCCGTAGAAGTCACTGCTGTCGTCCTGAGTCGTGGCCGCTGTCGCCCTTGTCCTCGTCCTCATCTCTATCTTCATCCCCGTCCTCGCCTTCGCTGGCCAGCATCTGGTCATAGTTGGCCTCGGCTTCCCCCTGCTGCTGTGCCTTCAGCTGCCGTCGCTGGCATGTCCCCAGCACCGCCTCCAGCGACTTTATCCGCTCGGCACGGCCCTCCTTCCACTTGTGCTGCTGGCAGCCGTCGTCGGAGCCGCTGTGCGATGTGGCCAGAGTCGCAGTTCCCGACGAGCACCCAGTATTTGACGGTGACGGTGCTGGGTCTGCGTTGGGATCGATGTTGAACGTTACCAGTGGCATAGCTGCGCTGTGAGAAACGAGTCGGAAGCGAAGATGAAAGAGGCTTTGAAACGTGCTCGCTTGAAACGTGGGTTCTGGATGGATTTTCCACGTGGTCACTGTGACCGGCAAACTGGATTCGGCCAGCACGAGAAGCCCTAGCAACACCCTGCCAGGTAGACACGTCAGCGCTGCCAGGGCCGCATGCTGGCACAGCTGATGGCTGCGCAACACCGTGGCAGCAATAGAAAACCTCCCTGAGACTCCTTTCTGCCATACAAACCGGCTCCAGCGAATGGCTGGGCCTGACGCACTATCAAGCCGCTCCTGGCGTGCCAGCGCATTGGAGAGCGGTGATCGCGTGATTTGGTGATCACCAGTACAGCCAATGGCGGCACACTACGTCAAAGGCATTTGTCGAGAATGCGCTGCATACTCTTTCAAGACCAGCACATACCGATTAGCGATGCACGGTCTATAAAACCGCTGCCTTTGCAGGCGATTACAAGTAGCCAACCCGCAAACTCTGGCACGAATTTTTCTTTTCCCTTCTTTCTCTTTCCGATTATTTTATTCTACACTTTTTTTCTAGTGCACCTTTGTATCCTATTGCCATGAAGGGAGTGCACTTCTTCGTCACACTAGCATTTTTGCTGCTTGCGCTCATCTCCGCCGCCCCGTCGGTCCGCGGCGAGGAGTCGGAGACTAAGGAGGACTACGGAACTGTTATTGGTATTGATTTGGGAACCACCTACTCGTGCGTTGCTGTCCACAAGAACGGCCGCGTCGAGATTATCGCCAACGAGCAGGGTAACCGCATCACTCCGTCCTGGGTCGCTTTCACTGCCGACGGCGAGCGCCTGATTGGCGACGCCGCCAAGAACCAGTACCCGTCCAACCCCGAGCGCACCATCTTCGATGCCAAGCGCATGATCGGTCTCCGTTTCGACGACAAGGAGGTCAAGCGCGACGCCAAGCACCTGGCTGTCAAGGTTGTCAACAAGGATGGCAAGCCCGGATTCCAGGTTGACTACAAGGGCAAGGCCCGCACTTTCTCGCCTGAGGAGGTCTCGGCCATGGTCCTGGGCAAGATGAAGGAGACCGCCTGAGGCCTACCTCAACACCAAGGTCACCCACGCCGTCGTCACCGTCCCCGCCTACTTCAACGATGCCCAGCGCCAGGCCACCAAGGATGCCGGCGCCATTGCTGGTCTCAACGTCCTGCGCATTGTCAACGAGCCCACCGCTGCTGCCATTGCCTACGGTCTGGACAAGAAGGGCAAGGAGCGCCACATCCTGGTCTACGATCTCGGAGGTGGTACCTTTGATGTCTCGCTGCTGGCCATCGACAACGGTATCTTTGAGGTTCTGGCTACCTCGGGTGACACCCACCTTGGTGGTGAGGACTTTGACCAGAAGATTGTGCAGCACTTTGCCAAGCTCTTCGAGAAGAAGACCGGCAAGAACCCGCGTGAGGACAAGAAGGCCATGGGCAAGCTGAAGCGCGAGGCCGAGAAGGCCAAGCGCACTCTCTCGTCGCAGATGTCGGTCCGTGTCGAGGTCGAGGCTCTCCTTGACGGCGAGGACTTCTCCGAGACCCTGACCCGCGCCAAGTTCGAGGAGCTCAACAACGCCATGTTCAAGCGCACTCTGAAGCCCGTCAAGCAGGTCCTCGAGGATGCCGGTCTGACCAAGGCCAAGATCGACGACATTGTCCTGGTTGGTGGCTCGACTCGCATTCCCAAGATCCAGAAGCTGCTCGAGGACTTCTTTGACGGCAAGAAGCCGTCGAAGGGTATCAACCCCGACGAGGCCGTCGCCTACGGTGCTGCCGTCCAGGCCGGTATTCTGTCTGGTGCCGAGGGTACTGACGACGTTCTGCTGCTCGATGTCAACCCCCTGACTCTTGGTATCGAGACCACCGGCGGTGTCATGACCAAGCTGATTGGTCGCAACACCCAGATCCCGACCAAGAAGTCCCAGATCTTCTCGACTGCCGCCGACAACCAGCAGACCGTGCTGATCCAGGTCTACGAGGGCGAGCGCTCGCTGACCAAGGACAACAACCGCCTGGGCAAGTTCGAGCTGACCAACATCCCGCCTGCTCCCCGCGGCGTTCCCCAGATCGAGGTCACCTTTGAGATCGACGCCAACGGTATCCTGAAGGTCGGAGCCATCGACAAGGGCACTGGCAAGGGTGAGTCCATCACCATCACCAACAACAAGGGCCGTCTGTCGCAGGAGGAGATTGACCGCATGGTCAAGGAGGCCGAGGAGTTCGCCGAGGAGGACAAGGTCCTGCGCGAGCGCATCGAGGCCAAGAACACCTTCGAGCAGTACCTGTACAGCGTCAAGAACCAGGTCACCGACAAGGAGCAGCTGGGTGGCAAGATCGACAAGGAGGACAAGGAGACCATCCTGTCCGCCATCAAGGACGCCGAGAAGTGGCTCGAGGACAACATCGCTGAGGCTTCCAAGGAGGACATTGAGGAGCAGCGCGAGGAGCTCGAGTCTGTCGTCAACCCGATCGTGTCCAAGCTGTACGGCGCCAAGGGCGGTGCCAAGGCCGATGACGACGACGAGGATGACGATGCCGAGCACGATGAGCTCTAAAAAGTTGTGTTTTTCGCATTAAAAATCTCAACATCACCAGGTGCTGGCTCTGCGGCCACATTGCCTCAAAATGTGTTTCAGGCTGGAATTGATATACTGGACGGCTGTCTACTTCCGTGAACGCTTCGTCTGCTTCTTGCCCTTGGTGTTCATCTCGGCCTGGACCTGCTTGTTGGTTCCCAGGGCACGCTGGGCCTTGCGCACGTTGAGCAGGCTGGCCTTGGCCTCGCCCTTGTTGACCCGGTTCAGGATGTCCATGTTCTTGGACTTCTCCTTGTCAGCACTGCCAACCAGTGGGTCGAACTTGCGCTTGACGCCCTTGATCTTGGGCTCGCCAGTCAGCTTCGTGTCGAATTTGCCCAGCGACGCAGTCGAGCCCTTGGACATAACCAAAGCGCGCTGCAGCTGCGACTTGCGCATCTCATGCGGCTTCATGCCGCGCTCCGTGGCCATTGCCTCCTCGGCGTTCCTCTGCCGGCGGCGGTCATTCTTGGCGACGCGCTCCTTCTTCTCCGTGCGCAGCTTGGCGTACTGGTCCTCATACGGGTCTGCGTTGTCAGGCACCGGAATCGCCCACTGGTTCATCTCCTCGTTCTTGGCGCTCTTGTAGCCGAACCGCGGCTTGTACTCGCCCGACTCCTCGTCAAACACCATGCGCGAGTGCTTGCGCGTCTGGATGCCCTTGATCTTGGCAAACTTCTCCCACCGCGTCTCGGCCTTCTCCTTGGGCAGCGGCTTCTCGCGCGGCAGCGTGGTCTGCGGCTTCGGCAACTGCGCGTACACGCTGTCGTCGTCGACTACCGTCGGCAGGCTGAACAGCTCATTGATCATCAGCTGCGCGCCGTCGCGGGAGATTTCTTTCAGGTAGGCGTCCCGTGTCTTTTGGCTCGCCTTCAGCTTGCCCGGATCCAGCAGGTTTATGTCAAAGCTGGCAAGGTGGCCCAGGTCAAAGTCGACCGGCACCAGCTTGTCTACTTGCACCGATCTGAACCGGTCCTTGTGCTCCTGCAGAATACCCGAAACATCCATGTGCGTTATATAGCTGCTCTGTGAGGTTTAAAAGAAAAAAGGCTACGGGAAAGTGAATTGGTGGCAGGCGAGAATGAAGAAGCCAGCATGAAGGTTGTAAAGATCGATTTTTTTTTACTTTTTTTCCAGTCGAGTAGCTGTGATCAGATGATCAGATTATGATCATGATATGGAAATCAAGATTTTGATTTATCACTGAGTGATATGTATTACCAACGTGATTTGTGTGTATCGTGCACATATGTGTATCGTGCACATAAAAACGGTGGTCGCCTCGTCTGCTGTTTCGGTTGCACTTTTCTCTGGAATTGCCAACTTTCTCTTCTCTTGCAGCTAGCATAATTCCTCACTATCGCTACACGTGGACACTGTACCACCGACTAGAACCCAGTCTGCTCTTTTGGATCCTATCATCGTGCGCAGAGTCCTTACTTTTGTCGCAGCCCACAACTGCATCACCAGGGATGTTATATGTAGCCATGTATGCAATGAAGGCGCGCATCGTTTACTGTGGGGTATATGAACGCTCTCACGTCAGTTCTACGATTCCTTTACCCATCTTTATTTCACGTGGCTCTCAATATCGACCGTCTTTGCCTATATATACGATTCCAGATTCAGACACTCCCACCACCATACCTTCATATGGCTACTGCATACTGATCACAAATACAGAATACGTGTTTTCTCTGGACCTTACTCAGCAAACCAACTCAGCTACTGTGGCCGGCAACTTCTTCCGGCACGCGTTTTATCCATGATCACCTGAATATTCACTACTGAACGCAGCGCCTGAAATGTATTTTTACTTGGGTGGTCCGATGGTTACGCTTCCGCAGGTGAAACATGCCGTGCTGTCCTTCCGGTGGTCTGATGAGACAAATGAAACCATTGGTACATTGGGTATACTCAGAAGACTGTCGCTATATGTCACGCATTACGGGCATTCTTTCCTTCGGCCAGGTTCAACATCAGGGTTCATGATGACTGCCATTATTCTTCTGACCTGTGGAAGATGACGTTTCTTTTGAGATATCCAAATCTGCCAGTGGCATTCGATCGCTCACATATAAAAAAAAGCCGTGAATCTCTCATATATCCTCCCAGACAATGCGATAGGGCTTACCAGACTATATTTGCACATACACCCGTTGGACAGCCACCATTACAGGATTATGCGGAGAAACTCTGCAACACTGGTCGAACTCAGTGCTAGGAGAGTCCAATAGACAGCTCTCTAGCGAATTGTGATCGGAGATACTGAGCAACATGTCGCATATACTAACGTTAGACAGGCTAGTCCTGGAGATCGTTTACGATAACCGCGATGCATTCCCTGACAAACTTTCATTTGTGGAGCCGTTTCCAGCAGTGACCTATATGTGTGTAGTTTCAGAGGTTTTTCCCATACCAGCTTACATTGTTGGTCTAGAATCTCGCAAGCTCAGCAACCTGGTTCTGGAGTACCCGCAGACTAAGCATCAGAATATAAGCGCCAGAAGCTACAGATATGGTGATATTATGGACGCATATGTTAGCTGCTCTACCCTCATGCACATAACTGTTTGGCAACTATCGCCGAAAGATTATCAGGATCGACTATTCCACCAGAAACATCACACTAACATGCTGGTCCTACCCCCTTCAGCACTGTCATTTGCATTCTGCCCAAACACCTATACCCCTTGCTACTCTCTCTTGAACGATATTCTGGGATATCTCCCATCAACTTAAATTACACATACTCACTCTTCCAAAGATTTAGGTTTAATATCCACCAACTCGTATTACTTCTTGGCACTCTCCGTCATCTGCATTCCCTCACTATCCACCTGGCTCTACCTAAGAAGAAAAAGAGATGCCTGAGAAGTAGTAAAATCGATGATATGGTTCAGTATATGGAGCAATGAGCAGCCGCAACTGAGGCGCCTCGATCTTACGAATGGAAAGTTCCAGAAGTCTGTGCCTGCTACTTGAATAGTTCATCATCCAAACTATCGCCCCAAGGTTGCTCCAGGTCATGGCTCTCTTATTTGACCTTGGCTGTATAGAGAATTATTGGCCAGAATGTACTAAAAAAATCCAAAATTTTCAAAGTGCAAGGATAGCTTTTCGCATTTGGAGCTAGTGGTTAAACCTAAGCAGCACAGCCACGAACCACAGACATGGCCCTGGTTGCATAATATTATAAGCTTTTTTATGAATATTTACTTTTCATTTAAACAGCAGGAAATGTTGCAGACAATAGCCTATCTAGGCTGCCTGAGATAAATACGTGCTTCTCAATATGTATTTTCCTAAAGTAGCCATGTAATATTTTTATGTGCAACAGGTCTGTTATTATGAAAAATGTATATAATCAAGTTATTCTGTTTGCTATTTTAGCACTATTGCTAATACTGACTGAAGTTGCCAATATTTTTTGATAGCCTGAGATTGAGATGGCATAGTTGAAAAGGGTCATATGACAAACAGAATTCAGAGAATATTCAGATAGACTATTCAGGTACTGTATCGACCCAACTGTTTCAGATATAAATATATGTAATAGGTGCAAAGACGGTGGAATAAATACATTATATAAATGATAATATGATGCAATAAGATGGTTGGTTAGCAGCATGTTTATGATATCCATATATGTGTGACAACAGGCCTAGTATGGTAGTGTTGCAACCAGAAGTAAGGGGAGGCAGTTTGGTGAGACAAAGTGAGGATTGACATAGTATCCTGTGATTGATGTATTATTCTAAGAATCCAAATGTTTGTAAGCGAATTAGCTCAGATTCTGGTCTAAATTCGGTGATTCCAGCCCGGCTAGCTCAATCGGCAGAGCGTGAGACTCTTAATCTCAAGGTTGGGGGTTCGACCCCCCGTCGGGCTGTCTTTTTGCTGGAGCGGCGTTACTTTTTTTAAATATAACGCTACGCGCATTTTGAGGAAGATCGGTTATTGTATAGTCGCTGTTTTATTACTATTGGCATCCTGATGTTAGCAAAATGTGAAGTCGCAGTATATCCCAGATAGTGACGCACACGTTGATTTGGAAAAGCCGATTTGTACAGCTTGATGTAATGATGGTGCTAGTAGCATGGTAATGCTATTCAGTTACTTTCATAAGCCTGCTTGTATCACATCTGATGTATTACGCTGTTTCTCATTGTTATCATTTGACTCTTTTTTCTGGATCACTACAAGTGAATATGTAATTCGCCCATATAAATAGAAATCTGGCCTTCGCTGACGAACATCATCTCTCTTGAACTTTCCGAGTTAACTACGCACGCAGTACAGCTAATTTAGCATTTAGTTTACACATTATGCCGCTAGCATTCTGTCCATATGCGCTCTATATTTGTGAGGATTGTGGTACTGAATTCTATTTTTATGTGGACTACTGTAGACACCGTGATGATAGCAGTTGATTTTGATTGATGTGCACTGAAAAATCAGAATGGCGTCTTTGCGTAATATAGGACATATCACATTATTCATAACCTCATATTTCTGGACATTTCTGAAAATAAGAAGCCGCAGTATCATCTTAAAGAAACTAAAGGGAATAGCTACGATATGTACTTGTTGAGGGTAGCAGCTGGATGATAGTTTTAGTAGTGAAGGTGTACAGGTATGTTTCATTACACTAGCATGATATATTTATTACCAGACATCTTCGACGTAATGTCCAGAGGACACCAGATTAGAGAGATAGGTGCAGCAGCATCCATCTGACAGCAGACCATGATTCTGGAAAATGTGGAGCATAGCGCTGACAACATCTTTGGCTAGTTTATTGGCTGAGCCACAAACATAGACACGACCACCGCTCTGCAGATGATTCCAAACATCAGCACCATCGGCGGAAATGTGGTGCTGCACATACTTGGACTCATTGCCAATACGTGAAAATGCAGTCTGCAGCTTGGCCAACGTGCCGTGTTGGAACGTACTGCTCGAGCTCGCCTTTGTAGAGGTAGTCATATTCTGGGCTACGGCAGCCGAAATATAGTGTAGCACCGCCAATTCCAGCATGCTTCATCTCTTGCAAGAATCCGCGGAACGGCGCGACTCCAGTGCCGGCACCAACAAGCATTACAGGTACATCTGATGAAGGTGGAAGGTGGAAAGCGGCCTGGGCAGGACGGTGGGAAACTGAAACACGGGAACCAGGCTCCAGCGATGCAAGGTACCCAGTAGCCAGACCACCATACGAGCGACCATTGACAATGTCATCAACAATCGCAGCCGAAAGGTGTACTTCATTTCCAACTACCGACTGGCAACTGGCGATTGAGTAGCGGCGAGGAGTCATAGCCGATACAAAGTGAAGAATTGACCCAAATGGTACGTGATGCACAAGGGAGGCATATTGGCGAAGTACATCCAGGACTGTGCGAGTTTGTGAAATGAGTGCGTTCCAGCCAGGCGACTGCTTGCCCAGTGTATCAACATCTTCAGCAGCAGCTTTCAGTATTCTGTACTCGGCGTCCAGTGCTTGCAAGTTCGCTCAGTGCAACAATTAGCTCGCGTGAGGGTGCTTCTTTCCAGTCACACACGTACTGGAGAGCGTCAGATACAGTGCACATGTGGCCGTGAGTGGCAGCTGCAGCAGAGCGGCTGTAGCGCGAGGCATCAGCTGAGCGCTCAAGCGTAAAGGCTGAATCCAGATCGAGTTTCAGGATCGCAGCAACCTCGCGCACTACGCCTAGGCGCGTTGACAGGGTGGACATTGAGATGGTCGCCGGTTTGGTACTGAATACCAGAAGACTGATCAAGTGTAATCTCGATATGGCGAGTGCTGCGGCCGCTCTTGCCAATATCCTGCAGCTCTTGGTTAACCTTGATGGCGGCATTTTCTGGGGCGATTCTGAACGGAGCCAGGGTACCGTCAACTAAACTAATGTTGAACGGTAGCGACTTGTCAGTTGTGGCTCTGACAAATCCCTCAGTGCTCGAACCGTAGTGGCCGACAACTGCAGCGCAGATTCTCAGCGACCACTGCAAAAATCTTCGTCCAAATCATCATTCGAGTCGCCAAACTGGAACTCGCTCAAGGGTGTGGCGCCAAGCTCGCTCAGACGCGTAAAGACATGGCGCGGGAACTTTTGGAATGTTCTCCACATCGAGTTGCCACAGCCAAAAAGCGCATAGTCGACGCTGCCAAGCAAATTTGTGCGGGTCTCGAGGTCTAGCCATTTGGAAAACCTTGTTGCGTTGTCGGGTGGTACACCGTTGTAGGTGCTGGTGATGACGATAGCTAGGATTCTTTTGCCGTGAGTGGGGTGGCTGCTGAGATGTCCCATTCATCGAGCGACTGAACTGTAAGATCCCTGTACCCCATTTGCAACAGCTGCTCAGCGATCTGGACTGCATATCCCTCGCTAGTGCCCATATTGGACCCAAATAGCACGTATGTGCGCGGCAGCTCATCTGCACCGACCGACACAGCATTAATCTTGCCAATATCAGGAATGGCAACTGCGCCTAATGTAGTGGCAGGCTCTACAGAATCAGTGCTAGGCTTTGGAAAGTCAGTTCGCTTGTGAACTGTCATGTGCAGATCTAGCGGTTTAGTTGTGATCGAGTTCGGGTCATACGTGACCTCTTTGCCGCCAACCGTCCGGAAATTCGTATTTTGACAGCAGTCGGGCCAACACAACACGCATCTCAATCATCGCTACCGACATGCCCAGGCATGCGCGCGGTCCTGATGAGAACGGCAGCCAGGCACCTTCCGGAATTGATTTGGCATTCTCCTCACTGAAGCGGTCCGGGTTGAACGAATACGCATCCGGGTAAACCTTCTCATTGTGGTGAAGGCTCCAGACGTTGATAAGGCCGCGCATACCTTCATATGCGATATATCCACCGGGCAGCACGCATGTCTTGCCGCATGTCTTTGACAGTGCAGGTACCGGCGGGAACATGCGCAAAATTTCCTTGATGACCTGGGTCAGATACTTTAGCGAGTTCGCCTGCTTGACACTAACCGGCTGGTCGGGGGTGATATCAGCATTTGCAAGCTCCTGCAGAACACGACGGTGGATACCTGGGTGTTTGTCCAGCAAATATAGAATCCACGACAGCGTATTGGCCGTGGTGTCTGAGCCAGCAATACCGAGGGTAATGAGCTGGTCAAAAATAATGTCGTCAGAGAGACCAACCAGATTGCCGTCCTCGCCTGGCGCCTTGGCGTTGAGCATAAACCCAAGAAGGTCTTTCTTCATATTTTTTCGCATCGTCAGAGTTGCGGCGTTCGTCGATAACCTGCTGGATAATCCCCCTCATCACCTGCATCTGCTCCTGGAACCAGGTGTTTTCGTCAAGCGGCAGGTGCTTCCAGAGAGCTGTGAGCATGAAGCGCTTCATGACCACTCGCAGACAGTAGTTCATTGCGACCAGGAACGGGTTCTTCTCTGTACTCTTTGGGATTCGAGCAGGATGGAAATCGTAGCCAAAGCCGATCGCTCCGTATAGTCTCAAAGGTAATGTTAGTCGTGTACTTCGATCACCTCGATGCTGGATCCCAATTTGTCGGCCAGACAGAGTACAGCACGGTCAGCAACATTGAGCATTTCGTTGGCATATATTTTCATTGCGCTTGCTGAGAACGCTGGCATGAGCAGCCGGTGTGAGAGCTCCCAGATCTTTTCCTTCGACGAAGTCGTAAACAAGCCTTGGCCACCGATCTCGCGCAACTCGCTGAATGGATAGCCAATATTCTTGTAGAAATGCTCGCTGTCGTCCATCATAACCCTGGCTACCTCAGGGTCGCGCGGTGCCCAGTGTGTGCTTGTTGAATACATAGTACCGGATCGTGTCTCCGTGCTCGTCATACATCCTCTTCTGGTTGTTGCGGAAGTCGCCGATCATCATGGGAACCACACCAATGATCGGGTAGCCAGGGGACAAGTGGTGCAGGGGCTGCGGTGAGAGTGCCAGCGATGTAGACAACCTTGAGCTCAGAGAGCTGCTGAATAGTAAGTAACCGGAGTATTGTTGGCATCAACCAGACGGATAGATTCAGGCAGGATTGTGGAACCTGCGCTACGTTTTGCTATGGTACGACGGAGATTCGAAAGGTTGGTGTCGGTGGGTAAAGTCGTTGCGATAAACCCGTCAGCCTCGGGTATTTTACCCTTCTCAACTACAATAATAATGACTGTGGGGCTCTGGTCGGTCGATTGGTTTGGTGCATGGTCAACAGGGCACTTTGAGGCAAGCATGATGTAGAAGGCGGATTAGACAATGATAACAGGAAGAGCTGAATAATCCTAATGGTAGCAGTCGACGGGAGAAAAATGCGTCGATTTAAACGGAAAGCTGTTCAGTACATGGTGTTGTGGTGAGTCTTGGCAGCAATTTTCACGAGGAAATAATGTGAAATTGGCACGAGGCAAGTAAGCATTGAAGCGTAGAATCATTATTTTCGGTCTGTGCTCGGAAAGCCGCGAACATTTTCTTCAAATTGCAGCTGAGGCAGTGTCGGTGTCGATGATTCTTTTGGAAAAAAAAGGCTGAGGGCAAACGTTGAAGGTCCATGTTGCCTCTTATTCCAATTGAATGCAAGCACGGAGTTGGCTGTGGCGACCACCGCATGTGCTCCTGCAGAGAGCGTTAACAGCAGCTTCGGGTGACACGAGAGGGCGCACGGGCTGAGTTTGAGCCCGGATGAGGAAAAAATAGTGACGTGGTCGGACACCATACCCGGAGTCTGGATGTCTGCGCGGTATGTGCACCGGCCAATTCTTTCAGCACAGATGTTCAGCCATGTGAAAGGCAGGGCTGATCTGAAGTTGATTAGAGGCCCTTGATTTGCTCGCTAAATACATTGATTCGGGGTTTGGCCAGGAGCTAGGGATGCGCTAGTTGCGGGGTTCTAGTGGACACTTGGCAAGCCAGAAATCAAAAGCTGCCTAGAGATCGTCCTTTCACTTCTTCATTAAGAAGTTATCCAAGAGAAGGGATGCTCCCCAGCTTATCTTAGTTTATGCAGATAGGTTCGAGTACCCGTCTATTCTCGTTGGGCTACCAGGGAGCAGATATCAGTGCAGGCAGGAATGCGATCAATTCCTGCATGGTAAGGGGATTGGGTGGATCGGGCATTTTCTCTGTTTGTTGACAGGACGATCGCACGCCAAGGAGCAGCAGTTGGTAAAAATCAGCAATGCGTCGTGATCTCCATTCCAAATTGGCTGGAATGTTTTTGCCCATTCAGTCTGTATAAAAATAGGCAGATATCTAGAACAAAAAAACCCGGAATAGAAAAAGGAGAATGTTCTGCTGTGTCCATTCTATCGTATGAGCTTGTTCTATTTATTTATTTTCTAGCCGCGGCTTCATTCCCTTCCATTTTCTCTTTACTCTTGCGTTTATATTTATTCATTCTTGTATTTTTGTTCGTACTATGAAGCTGACGGTCCTGATGCAGGCGTTGTTGGTGTTTCTGACAAGCCTTGCTAGCTGCACACCAAAGGAGTTGATTGTCGGATACCATGCCTGTGCCAAAGGCAAGGGTTGCCATGTAATGGATCAGGTCACCTTCCACGACTCGCACATCTTGCTGCTGGCAGCAGTCAGGCGCATCATCGGAAATTGCAGGTAAGCGCCAGAATTCAGCAATGGGCTAGCATACATTGCAGAGGAGAATGGAGGGGGTTATTGAATGTGCTGCTTTTGCTGTTTGTAGGGCCGTTTGGTGGACTTGGGAGCTGGCTGTCCGTTGGCGGCCCAGACTGGCGACACTGAGTTAGAGTTCAACAGTAACCCCAACAATGTCGAGGTGAAGCGCGACAATGACGCAAGGCTCAATGACAGCCACAACGAGCAAGTAGAGCTCCCTCGGACTGCGCCGCCCACACACCACCGGCACCCACACAAGAAGCACCGCGGGGAGCTGGTGGGTCTGGTGCGGTGCGGCAAGTGCTCGCTGGCAAGCGATGCTGCGCGAGGCTGCACGGAGTCGGGATGGGCGGAGTGATCGTCTCCAATGCCAAGGAGTGTGGCCAGTCAACCGATACGTTTGTCGACTCGCCAGGCAGCTTCAATATCCCGGTAGCCTTTGTCTCGGACAAGGCCAGCCAGGAAATTGCTGCAATGGGAGCGCAGATCTCTAAGGCTGCCAGCAGCACCAGCACTGAGTCGTTTGTGTATGTGCTGGTGCCTGACGAGAGCGATACCGGGCGACCAGCCTCAGGGCATCGGCCGCGTGCTGGTCATCATGTATGCGACTGTGGGCGGAGTGGTCTTGGTGTCGATGGCGTACTTTACGCTGTTTTGCAGCCTTGGGCTCGCTTGCCCACCTGCACAACAGCATCACAGCGACCATGTTTATGCCGCAGACTCAGCCATTGGACGAGGAGACGCTGGAGAAGCTGCCATTGGTAGCCGCAGAGTGGACCGACCGGGCACAGTCGGAGTCGCATCACGTGGAGGTGTATGAGGCGGCGGATGCGTTGAGCGACAAGATCCAGCAGCAGCTGGCAGGTCGTGATCCAGCGCCATGGCGCGGGGTCGTATTCATTTACCAGCGAGCAGGCGTGCGCCATCTGCCTGGACCCGTACGTGCATAATGCGTGTCTGCGAGTACTGCCGTGCCGACACGCCTTCCACAAGACGTGCATAGACGCGTGGCTGATGTGCGACGACATCACCTTCCACTGCCCAATCTGCAAGGCCAGCATTTATGACGGCCTCCGCGATCTAGACAGGCTGGGCTATGGCGAAATCCTGCGCAAAATGCACGCTGACGAGGTCGTGCAGCAGCCCTGGGGACTTGTGTATGTTTGTCGAGTCGCTGCATGGGCTGGCAGGGCTTTCAAGGGCCGCCCGGGGTCCTCTGAGCACTGAGCCTGCAGCCAATTCTGTAATTTTTTAACTGTACAATAAATCCGATGCTCGCCGCAGCTTTCATCATGCATCCCAAAGCCAGTTCCCACCCCCGCTGATAGCCACTTCGCAGTCACACCCTGCTTTGAGTCTGCCACCCTTTTCACCTCTCTGGCAATTCGCCTTCTATTGATTTTTTTTTTTTTTCAAATGCTTCCCTTGTTTTCTCGGAGCACGAATTTGGCGCTAGCACAGCGACGTCTTATTGCGACAGCTGCAGGCAGCGGCAATGCGTATGTGGAGCAGCTGCAGCACCGCTACCAAATGGCCAGGGACCTGTGTCTGAATGACCCCGAGCGGTTCTCGTCGTCTAAAATCCGCGCGTTCTCAAAGCCAACAAGCAAAGACATATTCCCAAACACCGAGCTGCGTCTGAGCAAGATCCGCACATACGGCTTCGACTACGACTACACCTTGGCGCGCTACACGGACCGCCTCCCCGAGACTATATACACGATGCTGCGCGACGTGCTTGTGAGCAAGATGCTGTATCCGCCAAAGCTGAAGGGCCTAAAGTATGACAAGACGTTTGCTGTGCGTGGCATCTCGTATGACCGCGAGACCGGGTGGCTGTTCAAGCTGGACTCGAACTACAACATTGCCCTGGACACTATTCACTATGGCCGCGAGCCACTGCGCGATCTGGAGGAAGTGTATTCTCTGCATAATGGCCCGCATGTGGCACCGGACTATGCGAAGGCGCACCTGTACCAGCTGAACGACCTGTATAGTGTGCCAGAGGCGACACTGCTGGCCGACATTATCCAGTTTTTCAGCGAGCACAACATCCCGTTCCACCCGCGCTACTTGGCCGAAGATATTCGGACTGCTGGCGAGTATATTCACAAGGGTGATGGAATCACCGCCAGCCCGCTGCACAGCACCATCATGAGCAACCTCGACGAGTACCTAGGCAAGGCGCCGGAGCTGCTGCAAATACTCGAGTCGCTGAAGAAGGAAGGGAAGCGGCTGTTCCTGCTGACCAACTCTGGATATAACTACGTTGATGCCGGCTTGACCTACATGTTTGACACGCCAAAGTGGCGCGATCTGTTTGATGTTGTGATTGTGAGCGCGCGCAAGCCCTCATGGTACCTGTCACACCGGCCGTTCCGCCAGGTGCCAACGGGTACGAGCAGCAATGTGCAGCCGTGGGCCTATGTCGAGCAGTTTGAGGATGGCCAAGTGTATTCTGGCGGCAACCTAATGTCATTTACAAACATCACAGGGTACTCTGGTCGCAACGTGATGTACTTCGGCGATCACATTTACTCTGACCTGCGCGACCCCACGATCCAGAAGGGGTGGTACACGGGCGCAATTGTTGGTGAATTGAACTATGAGCTGTCGGTGCTGCAGCGCGCAGACTACCGCCAGAGCGTGTCGTATATCCAGCTGATTGAGAAGATCCTCAAACACTCGCAGCAGGAGACGCGTAGCCCCGAGTTTATGAAGTTGTCGCCCGACGATCGCGAGCTGTTCCGTCAAATGCTGGATGTAGGGCGTATGGAGCGCCGCAAGACCAGGGCCAGGATTCGCAACTCGTTTAACACCAATTTCGGCAGCGTGTTCCGCACTGAAAAGTATCCGAGCCTGTTTGCCACTAAGATCAAGTCGTTTGCCAATGTGTACACGTCGGATTTGTCAAACTTGGGGCTGTACCCGTCGGATTTCGTGTTCTATCCGAAAAGGGTGGTGCTGCCACATGAGAGTCGCATGCCAGAGGTTGACGACCTGTTGGAGGACATTATTGGCCCGTGAATAATCAGTATAGCAAGTTCCTTTTTTGATAGAAATACATCGTGATACAAAATATACTCTTGAAATGCGTGGAGTATAGTAGCATGATAATGGCATGCTCTTGCGCGTCCGACGCAACTGTCTGCGAGGTCAGCGTGGCAGTTAACTCTGGGGAACAACGAGTCTGGCATGGACGAGAACCCACTACAGGCTGCCAGTAATGATGCATTCTAGTCGTTGATGTGCTACGCAGGCCGCTGTATCAAAGGTATCCTGTATGTCTGGCCGCAAGATGCAGGCTGCTGCAGGCTGCTGCAGGCTGCTGCAGGTTGCTTCAAAGCTAGTTGCAAGGTTATATATATGAGCGTGTCGATCACAACCGCGATGTACATATTTCTCAATTACTTTTGTTCCTACTGCAATATACCGACTTTAGAGATATTACAAAAGCACACAACCACATACTTCCACATGCGAATTAAAGACAAATAGTTTGCATGTACTTTCCCTCATCCGTTCCTCATCAAAAAGTAGATGCGGCGGATTCACTTCTCACATGCCAAAAATACCTCAGGTGGCTGGAGTAATTATTTGTGCATGCATGCTACATTGCTCCATTCCTACCTGACATGGCTAGATGCAATAAAGTGAGAATAGTCCTCGCTCACAACTTGAGCCAGAGTATTCAGCTGACAGGAGATTGCAGCAAACGTACAGCCCTTCTGTCGCCGTGTGAAACGTTCGGACATCAAGGCACGGCCTGACAATGCAAGAGGGAGCTGCAAATCGGATACCTAAATCCACGCGGACAAGTGGCGTTTTATGAGGATGGTGCTGTACACCGAGCCCAGGACTTGCAGCATACCGCTAGCTAGGAAGAGAAGCGAGCAGCTGGCATGGCGGACATTCCTGTCCCTGTCTTGACATACGCTTCACGGGCAAAGCAAGTTTGGCGGTTTGCAAGCAGGCAAGCTTGTTGTGGAGTGGAACTGACAACTCCTCACATCCTCATTTTTTACAATTGGGTAACAAGGATGTGTTCTCACCGAGTCTTAAGAAATAAGAGTGCTACAATTGCTGGTGCATGTCGACTGTATTTTTAGGATGGCAAGCGTTGCGACAGGTAGTAGAGTGGCAGATGGGTGGATGGACAGACAGGGTGCCCCGCATAGGCGTGAGCAATCCGATTCCCCTTGCAACATTGGAGTCCTGCCACTCCTTGGAAATCATTCTTGAAGCAAGGGGATTTTTAGGCGGAGTCAGTGGTGATCATTAAATTAAATCGAATGCAAACCCAGTTCTATATAGGCAATGTCGGGTTCATTTTGGAGCTACACGTCATGGAGGCTCATTGCACTTGCACAATTTTTAGCATACCCTCTGCAGATGTAGCGGCTGAAACAAGTGTAAGGAAAAAAGACAATACTGTGCAAACGGCTGGGTGTACTGGCCAGCTGAATTATGATGGCCGCCACCATCTCCATTCCCCCCATGAAAGTCAGATGCATACTTCGGCCAACTAAACAGCATCCAGGCAATTGTGCGTGTTGTTTTTGAATTAAATGCCGGTCCCTAATCAGTTTTCAACCAAGGAACATCCAGCAGGTGACGGCTATTCTGGTGACAACTTATTTGTTGGAGAGAGGGTGGGCAAGGGATTTTATGCAGGCTATGCTCACTTTTTGCAGGGAAGTGGGGTCACGACTGGCATGAAATAGATGATGTCCAGCACACAGCAGAGTGCTGACACTCGTATGGAAACCTAGGTGCGCAACCCCCAACGATATCCTGTGCACTTTTTCTCTAGTCCTAACCTACCAAATACTAGTTTACTCTTAACATCCACCAACATATCCCATGCGCCCTGAAGCGCCAAATCCTCGACTTCTTGCGCGATTTTTTGAGAAACTTTGACACTGATTTTGCAGTTATCCACCCTTTGGACCCCGACGACGTGAAGAAAAAGAAGCTAGAGGCTGCGTGCAAGAAAGCCCACCTATGAGACGTCGACTGTGGCTGACTACCTGCCGTTTGCAAAGTTCTACCAAGATTACCCCACCTTACACTCACATCTGCCTGAGTTTGTGAAGAAAGTCCCACTCATACTAGAGTGCCAAGGTCAAGTGTTCATGCACCGAAAACCACCTGCAAGAAAAGCCATGATCGTGTATGGAAGAGCAACATCGAAGAGCTAGAGGCATGTGGCCTGTTGTCCTCGGTGAGCGAACTTCGTATAGCCTGTATAATGACTGTCCGAAAGATCTCCATCTTGACAAGGCTATCCAGGAGCTCGGTATTCCCAGTGGTGCGATTGCCAGCACAAAGCTTATTAGGTTCCTAGGCCATGGCCTACTTTTATGCTGGCAAGAGGCAGGAGTCCCAGGATGCAGAAATGGAGGCAACCCGCACTGCCCAGCTTATCCTCGAGCACTGCCCTCATGCCAGGGAACTATGGTACCATCCAGATCGAGTCTGGGGTCTAAGCAAGAATCCCCTTCAGGAGTTGCCTGGTGTCGGGACAGAGATAATGATAATGCTTCGCCATGTGCTCCACCCACGCCTAACAATGATGCAGGTTACGCGGCCATTCCCATCTTATATTGACCAGCCATTCTCGCCGAATCTCCAGTATCTTGTGCTAGACCTGAAGCTTGTCCCGGAGTTTGTGCACTTACCGCCTATCCCTACAGACAGCATGAGCCATCTTGAACTAAGCGGAATCTCGAACGGCATCAACTGGGGTCCTGTTCAAGACTGGACCAGACAGAAGGGTGCATTTCCCAAACCTCCAGACGCTCGTGATGCGGTTTAAAGAGCCTGAGAAAGGTCTCCTGCAGTCCTCGCTGGACGTATCCAGAGTTGCGATACCGTCAACGGTTGGTGTCACTGTGACTGGGATAACCCATAGCAGAAACGACCATCTGGGAAATACTTCAAGAAAGGGCTGCCGCCAGCTGTCACTCGTAGAGAGCACATTGGAATTTAGAGATATCGATGTCTACAATCTCCAGTGCTCTGAGCATTTCCAGCTCAAGTTGATCCCGGAAGAGGGCGATTCCAGCAAGCCTCTCCCATCTGCAGGGCTGAGAAACTTCTTTGGCCACAGGAACACTGTCATCCGCAGGATGTCAGTGACTGGCATTGAGTTTATGCTGCCTCTGACTGTGAAGTTTCACAACATGGAGGACCTTCATCTGTCTCTGGGAATCGCAGACAGCAACATCATTCTCAACCTAGGCACACAGGCCTGACAAGGCTGAAGATTCTGCGCATCCGTTGCTTCTCTATGTACTGCAACGATCTGAATCATCACAGGACGCGGGGTTTACTTTGCCAACGAGGACCACGAGCTATATATCATTGCTGCGCATGCAAGGGATATCCCGATTATAGCCAGCAAGAATCTGCACTGCCTGCACCTGTACTCGCACATGGCGATTGACCCAAACAGGTTCATCGAAACTGATGGCTCGGTTCCCAAACTTGGCCGAGATACAAGTTAATGGTGAGATAGTTGAGTGTGTGGATTGGGCTTTTCGTCGATTGTAACATCATAACCAGTGCGATTGATCCAAGCACGGTGTAGCATAGTCTCTTCCTTCACTTCTTTCTCTCATCCATCTTATATTAGCATGTACCAGTACAAATAACATCTGTAAATAAGCAAAAGCAGGAGGCAAGTCTTTGGCTAGAAGCGAACATACAGAGCGCTGCAAAGTATCCTTTGCTAACAGGGTCATAGCTATGCGACTTGTCATGCGCCACATGATCAGATACACTTCCTGGATCACCAGCATGCATCACGTAGCGCACAAGACCTTGCACCCTACCAGCAGCTCGGGGTTTGCTGAGCATGGTTAAATTGCGGCACACCAACACGCAAGGAAGGAGTCTCTTGAACAAAAGCGGTCACCAAGATGGGGTTGATTCTGAGTTGTTTACTTTATAGACTCAAGCAACTGAGCGCCTGTTTATAAAAGGGAGGCACTTTCCTAAACCCAAATTGAGCAGCAGCTTCGTAATAAGACATTTTCTTCAACCCTGAACTGAGCAGACAAGGGGTTTGTGCTGCTCGTTTGCTTTTCCGATGGTGTGTGGAGAGTAGAGCATCGACTCATGTCGTCCGTGTTGGAGCAACTTTCTGGTTTGCTCTTTCTTGCATCATGCATGCTTTTATTTCCATAGGCATTTTTAACCTGTTGCACCACTTTCCTACGGAATTTTGACATGCATTACAGATCATGGTACCCACCTAGAAGATACTATGAAAATGGTATCTGACGATGCTTCTGGCAATGCTTTGCCAATTCGCCCATAGAATATGTCCAAGCACTGTACTCATAGCCACCAATACCATCTACCTGCTATCGGATTCGCATGCTACAGTCCTTAACTAGGCTACACCAGACATAACTGATATCCTCAGTACTTTCACTGGTGAAACTCTTTCAATACATTTGCTGTACCTCTTCATATGCTTGAAAACCCATGCGAATAGCACCTGTGAGTGTCCAGCAAGTAAGCCTGTTCAGCAGCAAACGCACGCCAAAGAAGGTGTAATTTAATGCCTCAATTGGACGGACAGGAATACAATGCGCCATTTGCCATTCACCTTGGGCAGCGACAGTGGCAATGGGGCACAGAAATGTCGTATCTCGAGTGCTCAACAGTTTTTACACTTGTTATTTTTTTTTCTTCGAAAGGGTGATGATATTCAATACTGGAGAAAAGAGGAAAAAGACGAGTCGCACGGATGCGCCAGATGATTATATATATGGCATATCTTCAATATGGATCGTTTGTGCAACCCACCCGAGGCTTGATGTTACTTTCCACTTTGTAGCTCCAGCAGGTGTGCAATATATTTTATTTTATTTTTATGATTTCTGTTATCTTACACATTTATGCTCTGCTCATTATTCATATACTCAGTATCATCGATACTAGGTCTACATGTCTTACTATCTGTCTGGTATTGGCTATGATGATTCAGATGATAATGCTTTTGGTACATCTGTGCCACTTTGCTTTTGGGACATGTCCACGTTTGTATGCATAGTTATCAATACCATCTATCCACTATTGGATTCAGATGCTAGTGTCATCCTGAACTAGGTTGTAGCAAGTATAGCTGTTATGCTCGTTACTATTGATGCGCAGCCGGTGATGCGCAGCATGGCGACTGGCATGCCAGTCCCCATACAGGCTGTCAGCGAGAATAGCCGTAACACCCAGACAATGGAGACACCAAATGAGGGTGTGTGATCCTTATGGACACATTTCGCTACCCTAGTTTCGTTGCGAAGCGGCATTTAAGTGTAGCAATGAGATCCTATAAAGGCGACACGTGGTGCTTGCAGTTTCCTTTTTATTTCTCATATGTTTTTCAAATAAAATAACTTCTACCATATCCACTTTAAAATGCTCTTACAATTGACATTTGCAACATAATCTTCGCGTGCTAGATATAATAGCATGTGCTGCTTGAAAATATTTAATGTGGAAAATGATTTAATAATACTCAAGATGTCATAGCTTCGATCCAGGAGTCCTTCATTATGAATTTTGGGTTGATTCTGTCACCAGTGGGCTTCACATCCGGTGGCCTCGAAGGCTCAGGTGTGTCGTCCAAATGTGCTGGCTGTGCTGGTTTGCACCTATAAACAGCACTACACAGCCTGACTCTTTCGGCCCTGAGCTGCTGCCGAATGTGGGGCACTCAATCGCCTACTAGTCTTCTGTATCCATATAGGATATAGTCTTCCCAATGCCTAGCTATTTTGCGAGAACTTGTATAGGCGCGAAATGCACAAAGAGCTTCTAACGGTTTTTGATTTTAAAAAAAATGAACTACATAAATAAATGGAAAAGAAAAGCCACGAGCGCTGCGCTATGCCCCTTTTAAAGTTCTTACTGCCATGCGGCGTCTGCGTCATACCAGAAAAGCCAGGGAAATATGCTGTGATTGATGTAAGCACAAAAATATTTTAGTTCTCTATTGGGTCAGCCCTGGAGCTACTCTCGTTGCTGGTCGATGTGCCGACTGACATGGTGTCGCCATGCTAGATATCACCAGCTGTGAAACAGTATCCGTGCTGTAACTATATTTAGCGGATGCCCATATATTTGCTGTAGTTCCTGTTTTCTAGTTTATACATCAATGGGCTGGTTCCAGATATCATCGTAGAGTAGCATTGATATATTATGCACCTATTTTCATTTTCGGAATGGGTGGTTGAGTGTACACGCTCGATTACCGTGCATCTCGTATACCAATACTCCAAACTGCAACATTATATAAATCCATAGATTTTAATTTTTGGTTCCCGTAGAAAAGAGGAAATGAAAGAGGTTTAGAGAGGTAGAAATAGGGTTGCGAAAGCAACCGCGGCAAAAGGATCAAAAATAGAAAAGCAAGCTAATGGC
Source organism: Linderina pennispora (assembly GCF_002104995.1). Classification (NCBI taxonomy): domain Eukaryota; kingdom Fungi; phylum Kickxellomycota; class Kickxellomycetes; order Kickxellales; family Kickxellaceae; genus Linderina; species Linderina pennispora. Next base: position 493,616 of record NW_024468259.1, read on the forward strand.
TAAGCTAAACGCCAAGGAAGTGCTTAATTTTTTTAAATGGGTTGTTTTCAGGCAGGTTCCAACCGGGTAGAAGAGTGCGAGGATATCGGCAACCTCGGCTTGGTCTTTCCCGGTGCACATTCCCGATACTTTTTGTTTTGTTCTTTTGGAGCAAGGCCGCATCTCTCAGTTTGCAGGCGGCTGGGCAATAGCGGACACTGCATCGCCCTTTTGCTGCTGATTGAGCTGGTCAACCGAGAGGCCAGAGAACTTGTGTGCAAATACCTGCCGTGAGATAAACGCCGGCTTAGGCGCAACATTTGCGTCACCGTTTAACAGCGGGCGCCCAGGGTTCTCTGCCTCCAGCTCAAACGGGTCGTTGCCATCGGCATCCGACGCAGCCGACGACCCGTTGCGGCTGCTGCGCCCTGTAGCATTCGAGATGGATGTCGACGAGTTCGACCCGCGCGTAGCCATGCCGCCTGGACTGATTAACGCTGCTAGTGTAGTCAAGTGCAGCCGCACCGATGGTTGTGTGCTGGTGAGCCCTTGCAGTGTGGCGCTGACCAAGACTAAACGGGCTGTCGATAGCCGATGTAGGCGTGCCCGGCGCCATTTGCGCAGATGAGAAATAGCGACCACCGCTGGCTTGCTCCCATTGGTTCCGATATATGGCGATGACTGACCGCTGGCCTGGTTCGATGCCTGCTCCTGACGTGTTCCAGAACCCAGTGCTAAACAGCTGCTGGCCGCCCTTGCTACCTTGTGGAGTGTAGCTTGTGCTGTTGCGCTGCGATGACGATAGCGCCAGTCCTCCAAACGACTGCGGCGGGCGCAGCGGTCGAGACGGTGTACGGGTCATTGAACGATCTGCCACTGCCATATCCCAGGCCTGTGTCGATGGCAGAGTGGGGCCCCGGCGAGTCCGCTAGGCGGTTGCCATAGGCGAACGGCAAAAACGCGGACTCGTTCGGCAGCGAGTGCATACCAAGCAGCGACGAGTAGTCGTGCGCCTGGACGCTGTCCCTCGGCGATGCAGTCGGGAATGGCGCCCGCCGTTTCTCATCTGCAGACCATGGGCTGCTGTGCTATTGCCGGTGTCAAGAGCGGCCATCGGCGAGTGCAGCAGCGACGATGCGGCAGGAATCTGCGTGTTTGATCGCTGGCGGCTGGACAGAGACGAGAAGCCGTTGGTGGACGCGGTCAGGGGCGAGATGGGGCTGGCGAGCGATGCCGGGAACAGCGGGTGTGGGGCTGGGCGATCGAGGAAGTCACCTGCGGACTGCGTGGCCAGCGGACTGCGTTTCTCGCCTATTAGACTCGACGAGCGCACTGACCGGCCGATTACATCCGATACTCCGCCACGCATGGCCGTGGTACGCGAGCTGCCAATCGGATTCACTGCCGGGGTGCCGTCACGGGAGCTGTCATGGCTATCGCCGCCGGCATTTAGCGACGACACGGATTGTAGGTAGGAAATGTGGTGGTGCTGGTGGTGGATGTGGTGGTGGCCCGACCGCAGCGAGCCGGCTGTATCCTCTGCACTGGCAATCCCCGCCGCATCTACGCTGGTGAATGCATGGCGTGTCAACTCAATGCCACTATTGGGCACGGGGCTACGGGCAAATGGGTGCATACCAGGCGAGTCCCTCGCGCTGAGGCTTGACTCTCTGAATTGGTCGAGCAGCGGAATGGAGCTGGACAGGAACGGCGAGCCCGACAGCGAGTTCTGGTTGACCGAGTGGGAGATGGACAGCTTGTCAATCAGCGTGCTGTCCTGTGGGCTGAGCCCCGTCTGAATCGGAGACAGGTGGTCGCTGCCGCCAGTGCGCCTGCTGCCCAGCCGCGGCTTGGGGATGGGCTGAGAGCGCGGGTTGAGCGGGCTGCCCACCGACCCAAGCCCGGCGTAGCTGTGGGTGATGCTAATTCCGATGCCAGCCTCACCGGTGTCTCCGCCCAGCGACGGTGACGCAAACAGCGACGATGGGCTTTGGTCGCGCGAATGGAAGAACGACGCAGGATCGAAGTGGTCATCGCCGCTGGCAAACTCGGCCACCCCAGAGTCGACCCGCGTCGCCGGGTGGTCCTTTCGGAGCAAACCAGCGCTCTGGCCCAGCCTGCCGACGCTCTGGCCCAGCGACGACGAGCCCACCGAACTCTTGCGCATCGGCGCGACGTCATCGGCGCTGGTGCTGTGCTCGTCGTCTGTCTTGACGCTAGTGCTGCTGCTGCGCGTCGAGCTGTTGGCGGCTTTGTCCTCGCTGCTGCTGTCAGGGTTAGGTTTGGTGCGGATTTTGGGCTTGGCGTCGTGGTCTGCCCCAGACTTGCCTTCCCTCGCTGGCTTGGCACCGCCCAGCGCCGGGGTGGCCGATGCGCGACGCGCCTGAGACGACGAGGCGGCTGCCAGACGACTTGCCGAGGCTGGCAGTCTCTTTGGGTGTTCCGCTGTGCGGCTGCCGCGAGCTGCCGGTCACTTGGCGAAATCCGTTTTCCTGTGGCGGCAGGGTGTGCAAGAGCGCGCACTTGCTGCCGTATTTGCAATTGCCCTTGTGGAAGTACTTGCATGGTGCTTTTCGACAAATGCGTTGATGTCGTGCGAGAACGAGCAGTTGGCTCCGGCCGAGCAGTGCCCATGCTTGAAGAACTTGCACGGTATGTGTTTTGTCGAGCCAGCCTAATGTAGGGGAAAGAGAATAATGTGCGAAACAAAAATTGAGCTGTGCTATCAGGCCATCATCGGCGTGCAATGGAGATTGCATACTGATAAGCGATTAGGACGCATCCCGGGTGCCGCTGTGCGGGTGAGAAAAGCGATATATGCCGGCGCAGGCATAATAGGCAGCAAATTGCCAATTGCGAGGTGCCCGGAGAGTGGGGTCTCTCTGGGACGAGCAGAGAAAACGTGATGGCTCAATCAGGTGCGAGAGGAGAAAGTCAGCCCGGGAGCGGCACCTCATGTGTCATGCTCCAGCTATTCATCACATTATTGTGCCCGACTGCCTCCTTTTCCACGGGAGAGGGAGAAAATGGACGCCGACCAGCCTCCCATCTCTCACGCGAACAGCATTTGGCAAAATAGTAGATGGCTGGCCCCGCCCGCTCCCTTGGAGGGACCCGGTTTGTTTTTTTGTCCTCCCAATGGCGTGTGTGCGGGAGAAACCCAGGCGGGGGTGGTTGGCCTCTGCTAAGACACCAATTGTTGTCTGATGTGTATACGTGCGAGGGGGATTGTTGGCTCAAAAGTGGTGCTTGTGCTGTGCGCGGGGGAGGGGGTATGAGTGCACCATTGCAAGGACTTACCGTTGTGCCCGCCGCCGCGGCGCTCGCGGTCAGAATCATCGGCTCCGTTGCGTCCTGCTGCTGACGGTGCCGGGGAGCTCTGTGCGTGCGATGATTGCCGAGATCTGCCGCCATGACCAGCGGCGGCCTGTCGATGTGTCGACTGTGAGCGAGACATGGCTGTTTTTGTGTGTGGAACTCAAGCGAGCGGACGCGGGCTGCTACGTTTGTGTATGTGTGTTGTTGTTTCCAATAACGTGCCCCTGTAGCGCGGAAATATCACTGGGCGGGAGTAATAATATATCGTTGGTGTGGGTGGGACCAAGAGAGGAGATACGTGACGTGGGCTGGATGGGACCGGCAGGAGCTTTTTTTGTGGGCCACAGAATACTAAATACAAAGCCTACTTTGCTGGAATATTTTGAGGAATAGGAAGGAGTGTGTGAGGAGAGGAGAGAATGAAATAACAAACCAAAAAAAGAAACTGTAGAGGCAGAGATGGGAGGAGACGCAGGTTTAAAGAAAAGGTGACTGCGAAGGGAGGTGGAAAAGGAGGAGGGGAAGGTGCTCAGGGAAATAAAAAAGCAATTACGCGGGGAGCAGCGCAATTCTTCCTTTACAAAAAGGGGGAAATCGGTACATGGGCGCTATGATAGGCTGGCGTCACGCAAACTTTATTAATTTCCACAGCCGCAAACAGGGGAGATAGGCCGGGCCCACGCCTAGTGCCATCCCGGGCCAGCCGCTCATTCCGTCCGGCCGCAGGTGGCAGGGAGGGAGCGGAGCGAGTGGGTGGTGGGCGACCGCCGCGCGAAACAGCAGAGCACAATGCTCGCTTCTGCGGCTTCCAACGAGGCAGAGCGATTGCATTGTGCCCATGGAGATGAAAGGAAAAAAGTAAACAAGCTGCTGCCAGCGATCTACTACGGTGCGTGTTCTGCTGATACAGGCAGGTGCCTGCTGTTAGCGCTCGCTCGCCCGTGCAATGCTGAGCTGTCTCGCAAGCTCAGCATAACTCTTTCCGTCGCGCGTGAACCACGGTGCCCACGGCTCCTTGAACAGTCGCTGGCTACGATGATCAAAAAGGGATATAACGAAAAAAAAAAATCCGCCTTGCCGGGGGCTATTAATAGATATCCGATGTCTCTTTGCTGCCAGAAACAGGGTGTCATCGCCTGCTCGAGTAAATTACCTTGCATCCGACAGCTCAGCGATGGCCAGCTCTGTGCTCTGCGACTCGTGCGCCAGACCAAGGCTGCGCTCGATGTCGCTGTGTGCGGCCCACTCGGCGAATGCGGCGCTGGACAGATTCTACATGGAAATAGTCCGCCGGCAACATTGGCGCAAAGAGAAATATAGCCAGCAAGCGCGATTTAGCTTATCTTGCTGCATGATGTCTTGGTATGCATGGTAAAGCAATCGCCCACAGTCGCTTACCTCTCTGCTGCCGCGCGCTTTGGGCAACTGCCTCGACTGCGGCCTCCAGGGGCTGCGCGCCCGATGGCTGGCTGGCGATATCGCCCCTGCCTACAGATATGCGATCATTTTAGCAATGTGCTTGCATTTCTCCATGCTCTCCCCTCATCTTCCTTCCAGCAGAATAAGGCGCATGAAACTGCCAGTCGTCTCTGTCTCGCTAGTCTCCCGGACCTGCGTGCAGCGACAATTTCCGGCCAATGGGTTTGCATAGAACTGGTAGCAGCATGAGCTAGTTTGCAGCAGCAATGTAGGTAATGCGCTGCGGGAACCGGAGAGGTCATTGCCAATTATAACAGCCAGAAAAACTTGGATCAGACTGGCCAGCACACCCCCTTGAGATGCAATGTTCTCGTTCAAAATTCCACTGTGCTGCATGTCTATGTGCCTCCCTATATATAGACCTGAGTCTGTTCGGCGCATTATTTTCGCCCGTGGGATCGTCGATGAGGGCCTGTGCAATTGTGCCAATTAGGCCGATTCTGGAAGTGAGCAGGGAATGTTCAGGGGCTCAGTAGAGGGCGGTGGGGGGCTATCCAAACCGCCAAAGGCACAGCCCACCTTGGCACGCAGTAAGCCAGTAGTCCAAGCGCAGTATTGCTGGGGAGGGGTGCTGCGCATGCATCACTGGTAAAAATGTAAACATCTGTGGATTACGTACCAAGCCGTTCGAGGCGTTTGCGCAGCTCTTCCATGTCGCCCGCAATCGTGTCCATCACATGGCTGCGGTGGAGGTCTAAAAACATACGGAGGTTCACTGGTCAGCAGGGGATATACAAGATGTGTGCGCAGCACATTTCTAGCTGCACGCAATATATGCACGCTGCTGTCTTTGTGGACAAACCAACAGGCAGACATTCCCCCGTCGCTTGGCTGTGCCTTGTCTTTTTTTACGAACCTCTTATCAACTGATCTGCAAGCCGGGTCACGACCACATCATTTGCCTACATTTCTCCATTGGAGAAAAATATGTTGGCGATTTGCCTGGATATGATGAAAAGAAGAAAAAGAAGTATCCCGCCACCTACAGAAAACAGCGGATATCTTACCTGCCCAGAGGCTCCAGAACCCACGGCCCGGGCAATATCGGCCAGAGCCTGCCTAGTCGGATCGCCGTCAGGGTAAGTGCTGGCGCGGCTGATTTTCCAGCTCGCCTCGTTCTGACTCTGCAATTGCGCCAGCTCCACACCATTCCACGCCTCTCGCAGGTCAACGTATCGCAGGGCCTTAAGCAGCGCCTCACTCTGAGGCACCACCTGACCGTTGACGAGATCAGCAGTCTACAAGATCCACGGGAGGGCACATGCCAGAATGTAACAAAACCCGCAATGAGCTTTACCAACGCTTTTTTCGTGCAAAGAATACTTGCCTGTTGCACCGAATCCCGAATCGCACGCAGCATGCTGCCAAGACGCTCCATCTGTGACGCAATATCCTGCACCTATAAGCAGGAGAGGGAGAGCCACCAGCACCCAAGGTGAGAGGCATCAGAATGACCACCCATTACTTGTTAACATTGCATTAATTAAGAGACTCGGAACAATCGCAGTGTGCATGTGTCATGAGGTACATGCCCGCCATACCTGCTCATATGAATCCGCCTTTGCCCACATCCCCGAGTCGCTAGCATCCGCAGGGCCGATTTCTGGCACAAATCCAGCGAACTCTCCCGCTGACCTGCGCCAGCGCGTCCGCCTCGACTGCACGCAATACCGCATTCCTAAAGACCGAGCTTAGCAGATAAGGGAACCTTGCTGGAGGGCTCATTTGTGCTGGACAATTCCACAATCAACATAGACAGTGTCGCCCAGTGAACCTTACCTGAAATCGCGCGGTGCGCTATTTGGTGCCGCCTGTGCATTGAGATGTCTGGAGATCCGCTCCAACGTCCATTTCCAGCTCCGCCGCCTCATTAGGAAACCTTTGCCTTCATCTCATTGATCTCGCTCCAGAGCCTTACATGGCGGTCCTGCAGTTCCTACACACAGAAAGGGGCACACAGGTTTCAGTACACTCGAATTCAGCTGTAGTAGATGCCTGTAAGCGTTGCATAGCCTTACCTTTAGCAATGAAATGACGCTAGCCACCATAGCGCGCCGCTGCTCCAGTGCTTCGGCGCGATCCTGCACCGTGTTCGGCCAACGCACGTATCGCCCGCCTGGCGCCCTCAGCCCGTGCCCTCAAGCCCACCTCAGCGCCGATCTGCCCACAAGCTAGTCTCCCTAACCAACTGCTCAGCGCATGAAACCAGCCGCCTTAAATGCACAGCCATCGCTTGGCGGACAAGCACGCGCGTGCGGCGCTCGCGAATCCGCAGTTGCGCCATTTTCACCTCTTCTGCCAGACTCTCAATGGCCTGCACGGCATTTTGGTTCTGCAATGCAAGCTCATCGAGCTCCTGCTGGGATTGCATGTATGTACAAGTGCGTTCGTTGAGCTGCTTGCGCAGATCAGAATAGGCATAAGGAGAGTCGCTGTGGTAGGAGGTCAGGCGGTGGCGCGCGTGCTGGGCGGTGTGTTTGGAGACGGTGTGGCGAGCTAGGAAGGCAAGGATTGAGGAGAGATCGCCTTGGAGCAGCGGCTGAATATTGGATTCGGAGAGCTTCTCTGTGCCGCGCATAGTCACCAGAGTCGCCTTTTTGCGGAAACCGAGCTCGTTTGTTGCCCAGTCAGCGATATCCTTGGCTGCGCTCATTGTGTATCTAAGAAAAAATATATCTCTTGGGAAAAGCTCAAAGTACGACAAAAGACTGCGGATGGGGGGAAAGGCTATCGCTGAGGCAATATCCCGACAAGCGATTTATTGGCGATTATTGGGCCTGTAAGAAAAGCTACTGGCCTTCACTGCAGTTTGACGATGGAATTGATAAAGTCCATATATGCGCTAATATGCGTGTAGATGACGAAGCCGTCGGGGGCATCGCACCTGCTGCTACCGTTAGCGCCGGAGCCAAAACTCGTCAGGCCAATAACATGGGGTTTGCCGTTGACATAGACAATATTGCCGGTGCCCGAATCGCCAAAGCACGGGCTGGTGCCCGGTGCCAGGCTGTTCTGCGAGCAAATCTGCCTGCCATTGCTCGAAAACGCCGCATTTCCAGACCCCATCAGATATCTGGCGCAATCCACATCCTTGCCAATGGTCACTACGCCCTCCTTGAGCAGCATCGAAGTAGTGCCGCGCACCGCATCCACGACGCCCCAGCCTAAAGCGACAAACTGCGTCTCTGGGAACAACTCGCCGGTATACACTGGGATCTTGTCCACGTTTTGGCCGTCCAGCGGCAGCTTGGGGACCTGCACTATGGCGATATCGTTGGTGGAGGTCTGAGGACTATACTGCGGATGCACGTATAGCTGCATAGCATCCTTGAATACCAGGTTTTGCAGATCATTACTGCCATAGCCGATTTTAATTTGCAGGTCCCGGGGCACATGGCCAGTGGATTCGTCGTAGAAGCAGTGGGCAGCGGTGACAATGTACTGGTCGCTGACGATGGTGCCGCCGCACATGAAGTTGCTGTTATTGTAGGTGCTCTGGATATAGGCGATGTAGGGATACCGGCCAGTCGGTGCGGTTGTGCCGCCGATTATTCGCTTGGCGAGAACATCGTCGATGGGCAACGCCCGGGCAGTCATGAAAAGAACGAAGAGAAGAAGAAGGAATATCATTACGTAGTTGGAGGGGAGGAAAACCGGGCCGGCGGTGCTTGGGAGCTGCTCCTGGAAGCGCCCTAAGGGATCAATTATATACACAACGGAGCGTAAGAGACTCTTGGGGATTCGCTATTCACAGTCAAAAGGCACAAGAGTCTTTTTTTCTTTCTTATTCGGATCGTGTGTAGACTGCGACAAGTTCCAAAAATACACAGAATTGCCACATGGCGAGTGTGCTCGCGTGGAGGACCGACGATCCTCAAAGAGACAGATTGAGCAGAGCAGAATAATAGTGAATGGCCACAAATAGACGGGTGTGAGGTTCGCAGTTCATCATTGTGGCATGCATGTGTGGGAATGGCGGAGGTAACATGCGAGATAGCATTTCGAGGGACTCACGAGGTGTGTAACTGGTCCCCATTACAGAGCACCCAATCGCAGCCCCATGAAATTTCAACCTCTAGTTTTATTCTTAGACTAGCAAAAGAAGCTGCCATACTCATCACATACCTTCCTAAAATGTCTTCATCAAAAGGCAAGCTGAGCCGGGACGACTACCGCAAGCAAAAAGAGCTAGAGGCCGCACGCAAAGCCGGCACAGCGCCGCCGGAAACCGATGCCTCAGGCAACATGATCAACCCGCATATCCCGCAATTCATGTCGCAGGCACCCTGGTATCTCGACTCGGGCCAGCCGGGCCTGGCGCACCAGCGCAAGCAAGCAGAGGAGAAAAGTGACGCCTGGTATGCACGTGGGCAGCGGACAGGCACGGGGGCTAAAAAGTACCGCAAGGGCGCGTGCGAGAACTGCGGCGCCATGACGCACAAAACAAAGGCATGCATGGAGAGGCCACGGAAGCGCGGTGCCAAGTGGACGAACAAAGGTATTATGGCAGACGAGGTGGTGCAGGATCTAAAGCTGTCGTACGAGGCCAAGCGCGACCGCTGGAACGGGTACGATCCGGAGGAGCACAAAAAGACGATTCGCGAGTGGGAGATGGTGGAGGAGGCCAGGCGCAAGCGCAAGGCCGAGGCGCTGGATAAGGGCGAGGATGCTGAGGTAGAGAACCAGGGGGGAACACGCAATCTGCGGATTCGCGAGGACACAGCCAAGTACCTGCGCAACCTGGATCCGGACTCGGCGTACTATGATCCGAAGACCCGGTCGATGCGCGAGGACCCACATGCTGGGCAGGCAGCGCAGAGCGCGTACAAGGGCGACAATTTTGTGCGGTTCTCGGGCGATGCGCTCAAGGTCGCGCAGATGGAGGTGTTTGCGTGGGAGGCCAGCGAGCGTGGCAACGCCAGCGTGCATTTCCAGGCCAACCCCACGCAGGCAGCCATGGCCCACAGCGAGTTCCAGCACAAGAAGGGCGCGCGCAAGCAGAGCGCCCAGAGCGCTGTGCTGGACAAGTACGGCGGCGAGGAGCATTTGGTGCGGCCACCGCGCTCGCTGCTTGAACAGGAGGAGCGGTTCGTCGAGTACTCTCGTGCCGGCCAGCCGGTGGTGCCCAGCCAGGAGGAGCAGAGCTCGCTAGGCGTGTCGCGGTACCGCGAGGACGTGCTCCCCGGTAATCACCGCGCGGTGTTTGGGTCGTGGTGGAGCGACGGGCAGTGGGGGTACCGGTGCTGCCGGCAGACGATGCGGAATTCATATTGCACAGCCAAAAAAGATTCGAAATAAAGCGCTCTATTTGCTCTTGGCAGCCTCCGCAGCCGCATGCAGATCGTCCAGCGTGCGGTAGATGGTCTGGCGCAGCTGCTCGGCGTCAGTAGCCTGGCTGCTCTGCCAGTCAGAGACAGTGAACTTGAGGTCGCTCTTGTCTAGCGCGTAGTTGATGCCGTAGCCATCGGCGATGACTGGGGCAAATCCGCCGCGGAACAGCTCGCCGGGCGACACGTTGGATGTAGACATGGCGAACGACATGGACTGCACATACGATGGGTCCTGGAACAGCGTGGCTCGCGATGCCTCCGCCTCGTCGCGGATCTGCACGCGCAGCCCCAGCAGATGCCGGTCGATGCCCTTGCCAACCGCTGCCGCGCGCGTGTACTCGATGTGGGCGCCCACTGCCTGCTGGAACAGCGCCAGCTTGCGAGAGAGCGTGACGTCACTGTCATCGAAGGCACGCGCAAAGGCTATGGCCTCAGGCGTGCATGAGCGGATGGTCTCGGTGCGGCCATGGAGGAACGCCCGCAGCGACGCAGTCTCGTAGGTGGGCGCCGGGACGGCCGTGTAGACGCAGGTACGCGAGCTGCAGGGCGACCTGGAAGAACGCATCGGGGCTGACGCCGAGCTGCTTGATCCACTGCGCGCCAAACTGGTCGGCGTTGCCGAGCCGGATCCGCAGGTTGCCAGCAAGCCGGCTGGCATCGCCGCGCACCTTGTCGATGGCTGTCAGGACGGATCCCGGCACGTGCCAGAGCAGCGGCGCCGGCTCGTCCAGGCCCTTGGCTGGCTTGGTGTCCTTGAGTGGCCCGCGCTCCTTGATAGCCGCCTCCATGGCGATGCGGCCGGTGGTCAGCGCATCGACCGGCGCGTGCTCGCCGTTGACACCAGCACGGCCATTGCTCAGCACGATGATCTGGAACGCCTTGTCGTACCAGCGGTTGCGGCCAGCCTGCGAGTGGCAGAACGTTGCCGCACATCCCTCGGCCGACTCCAGCAGCGCAGCCTCGACGTCCACGTCCAGCGCAACGCCAAACAGAGCGCTATCGGCAGTCTCAAGGGCCAGCTGAATTGTCCTGCTCCAGCGCACTCCGGGCGGCCGCCCAGTCGTCGCGGTGGCCGGCGGTCAGCTGCGCAACCGACGGTAATGGGCCGTTCTCCAGCAGCTTGTCGATCCGCTGCACCGCCAGCGCCAGCTGTGCGGTGATCTGTGCCAGGCTGGCGCGCTCGCCGTGGGCATTGTAGACGGGCACGCTGGCGGCCTGGTCACGGTACATAAGCAGGATGTGGCGGCTGGTGGCCGGATACTGGCTCACGATCTCATCGCAGTTGGCGCGCGCAATCCGCGTGGTGCCGAACTGCGACTTGTACTGGTTCATACACAGCGGCGTGCCCCGGGCCGTTTCGGGCTCCAGCTGGCCCTTGTTCAGCGTATCGTTGAACTCGAGTACGTGTGCAATCAGCCGCGCTGCCCGTCCAATCTGCACTGCCGATGCCTGCCCAGGGCTGGGCGCTGTGGCGGCGACTGGGAAGTCGGGGTTGTCGGCGATACAGGCGAACCAGTTCACGTTGATGTAGCTCGGCTCGCGCCATTCCAGGTACGCCTTGTTCAGCCAGATATCCTCCAGCCAGCTGTGCGCTGCCGCCTGGTCGGCGCTCTGCAGGCGCTGCTGCAAAACTGGGCCCAGTCCACTCGGGCTGATGAACTCGTCTGACGGCCTTCTCGGCTCGTGCATATTCTGCCCCCGTCAAAAGCGGCTGCAGTGACTTCAGATACCGCGAGGCGGTGGCCTCCAGTGAGGGAATGGGCAGCCTGGGCAGCTTGTCCTGGTTGCTGAATGTCGAGGGTGCGGTCGTGTATGCACGGATAATGCGCCGGGCAGCAATCGCCCTGGTGGAAGACAAAACCGAGTAGCGGAGCATTGGCAGTTCTGATAACAAAAAAGAGCAGAGTATAGAATTGAAATAGAGGAAAACGGGAACAAGATGCTGCCGGCTCACGGGGAGAGCGGGGGTAATATACGCTTCCACGAGCTCTGAATGCACGGAGGCCAGCCTGAATGCGCGTTCCGCCCCGTGCATATTTGGCACGTGAATATCAGGAGCCAGGGGCCGATCCCTGGAACTTGGCATCGACGTCAATGCCTGCCAGCTCCACGCGCCGCAGGATCTTGAACGCCCACTTGACCACTGGCATATCAATGGCCTTGCCGTCCAGGTCAAACGCTCCCTTGCCGAGCTCGTAGTTCTCCTGGTACCCGTTGACAATGCGCCAGGCACGCCTGACAATCTCGTCAGGCGGCAGGAACCGTTGCTGGACTGTGTCGACCTGCGCCGGGTGGATCACCTGCTTGCCCGTGAACCCCATCTGCGCTCCCTCGCTGCACTCATCGCCCAGCACCGCCATGTCTCTAAAGTCCATGCACACCATGTCAATCGCCTGCTTGCGGAACGCATGTGCGGCCGTGGCAACCGCCGCCCGCGCATAGTACAGCTCCTGCCTACTAGGCGTGCGCGTAATGCCCGTGTCCGAGCAGTAGTCCTCGGCAGCAAACAGCAGCGCGTCGACGCGCTCGTCGCTCATTGCGATTTCGCGTAGATTCATGACGCCCAGGGCGCTTTCGATGCTGGCGATAATCTTGATGTCTCTCTTGGCCTGGCTGATCTGGTGAGCCACCACCTGAATGTCGCGCGCGGTTTCGGCCTTGGGCACAAGAATCACGTCCAGAGTGGGCGCCTGCAGAACCACTGAGAGATCCTCGAGCTCCAGCCCGCTGCCAACGCTGTTGATGCGCACCCCGCGCTCCTTGCTGTGCGTGTTGCCGTGTATTGCTGAGAGCACCAGAGAGCGCGCCTGCGTCTTGCGGTTCAGCGACACGCCGTCCTCGAGGTCGTACATGATGCAGTCGGCTGCTGACGTCTGTGCCTTTTGGATCTTGCGCTCCTCGCTGCACGGAACATAGAATACCGAGCGACGCAGCTTCTCGTTGCTGAGATCCAGGCCCGGCACTGGCGCTGTCAGCGTAGTCCTGCTGCGCTTGCCAAACGTCCAAGCGGTTGTTCTCGTTAGCGGTTTGCCTACCAATTGACGAAGCATTGTAAATTCAGAGACAGAGAGATAAGGTGGAGAGGAAAAAGCACCGCCTTTTCCCACACCATTTATGCCACCTCCTCTTCCCACACACATGCACACACGGTTAAACATCTTCTCCGAAAGAGCCAGAATAGCATACATCTTCTCCGCAAGGGATAAACACCCAGCCGGATATGGTGATAGGCCACAAGCGCGACATGTCGGGACATAATGTATCCCACCACATCACCCCGTGACATTTTATTTTGAATAAAGTCAAAAAGCGCCTGTTTTTTATGAGCCTTGACTACCAAGGCTCCAGCCATAAGGGCTTTTTCTTTTTAGTTTTTTACTGAGCACCCATAGGCTTGGTGATCAGGCGGCTGCGGTCAAAGCCGTTGCGGTTCTTGTGCGCCAGGATCTGGTAGCACGTCGACGAGCCCTGGCGGGCAATAATCACCGACCACGCCAGGAAGATCTCCCAGATGCGGAACCAGCGCTTGCCATACGTCTTGGTGATCTGGTCCTTGTTCTTCATCCAGTTCTCGTACCACCGTCCAATCGTCACCGAGTAGTGGATACCGATAGTCTCGGACGTGCGCACCTCGAATCCGGCGGTCTCCAGCTGTCCCACAACCCAGTTCAGCGGGCACGACGCGTCGGCACCCGGGAAGACGTACTTGGCCATGAACAGTCCCCACACAAAGTCCTCGCACTGCCACGCCCCGCGCAGACCGGCGATCTGCAGGTAGAACAAACCGTCGTCCTCCAGCATGTCGCGCACCTGCAGCAGGAACTCCTGGAACTTGCGCACACCGACGTGCTCAGCCATCTCCAAGCAAGTGATGCGCTTGTACCGCGGCCGCCGCGGAATATCGCGGTAGTCCATGCACAAGATCTTGGCCGAGTCGCCGACTCCCCACTCCGCCGCCCGCGCATTGCCAAAGGCCGTCTGGTTGCGGCCCAGCGTCACGCCAACCGACTCAGTCCCGTAGTGCTTGGCCGCATAGGCCGCCAGAGTACCCCATCCGCACCCAATGTCCAGGTGGCGGTCGCCCGGGCACATCTGCATGCGCTCGCACACATCCCGCAGCTTGTTGTCCTGCAGCTGCTCCAGCGTCTCGCGCTCGCCCAGCTTGCCCACCAGTCCCGACGTATACACCATGCGGTCGCCCAGGAACGCCGCGTAGAAGTCGTCGCCCCTGTCGTAGTGGTCGCGCACCTGCGTCTCGTCCTGCTTCTTCGAATGCCACAGCAGCTCCGGGATCCACTGGAACAAGAAGAACTTGGCCTGCCGCCACGTGATCTCGAACGTCGCCCAGTCGTACCGCTGCTCAAACATCGTCAGCGCATCGCCTGCCAGATCAATGTCCCCATCAAAGTAGCTCTCAAAGAACACCTCCATCGGGATCTTGCTCATGCCGTGGTACTTGGCCTTTAGCTCCTTGTCCAGAATCGTCATGTACGTCTCCAGCGCCTGGTTCGGCAGCGCGCACGTCTGGTCGGTCGGCTGTGGCCACACCCACGAGAACAGCAGCAGAGACAGGGCGCCGATGGGCAGCGCCAGCAGGGCAGTCACGATGATGTACGTCAGCCAGCCGAATCCCAGCAGACGCTTCAGCATGTACGGAGTCAGCACCACCAGACCGTACAGGATGTAGCTGCTGTACTCGCGCGCGCCAACGCACTCGTACGCCAGCGTCGGCGCATAGATGGTCGGCGAGGAGAACGCCTTGGCAAGCTTGGCCGTCCACTCCTTGGGCTTGGGTTCACTTTCAGTAGTCATCTACTTGAATTACACAAAAATAAGAAACAAGATTCTAACCTTGTGCCGGGGGTTTAGTTGCAAGAGATGAAGAGACAAGAGTGGGATCTGTCTTTGCCATGATGTGGCAACCTGTCCTTTTTATCTAGGACGGCGCCGCTTTTTAGGTCCGCCGCGAAGCCTCGGTCGGAGGCAGAAACAACGCCTAAACCACTCAACATATTTTTGCGCCGGACCAGTCACAGACCGCAAATGCACTATTCTCTCATTTCTTCACACAGCCAATCGCCACCACTCAATCTGCCCGAAGAAGGAACTGCAGTACACACGATTTTTGTTTCTTCGCCAGCGGGGACCAGTTCCTCACGTTCAGCTGCATAAAAAGCATTGCAACTGCTGCCCAACACTCAGCCTGTCCCTCCCCCCGTCCTCTGGTTCGCTGTGCATTATACTGCTGCCTCCCTAGAAAAACCATGAATCAGCTGGCGCTTGTCTACTGCCCAGCACGCATCACCCTAGTCTGCCCGACGCTGATCTCGGTCTCACTGCCACTGCGTGCTGCCTCCACCACAAACGACCTCGCCAGCACACAGCGCCAGCGCGGGATCATATGGTCTCGGTACAGTGTCTTGCCAATCTCAACAATGCGGTGACCGCTATCCTCGGCAGTGCTCCTGGCCCGCATAATAACCACATTGGTCACGACCACCACGCACTCCATTTGCTGCTGCACCTGCACCAGCGTATCAACCAGCACCTGCTGCATCCGGAACTGCCCCGTAGCCTTGCGGCTGGCAAGCCTGATAGGTGCGCCCTCACTGTGGTCGATCCGGTGGTTGCTGCCCAGACCGTCGATCAGTAGCCCGCCGAACCGCTTCTGTTTGCCCAGCACGCCAAGCGTTGCGATTGCCGATGCTGTCGACAGTGGCGAAAACACATGTATGCGCGATAGCGCCCCATCCACCATGCGCTCCACTGACTCCCGGGCAATCCCCTTCCCAAGCCGCTGCTCAATATGCTGCTTCTGCTGCCTAACGTCAAACTTTCCTGCCATGTCAATGATCGCCACGTGGGTTTCATGCCCACCGCCCACCAAGGGCATGGCCAGCGTTGCGCTGATGCGGTAGACGAGCTGCGTTTTGCCGCTCCCTGGCAGGCCGATCAGCTCGAATATCGGCGCCCGACCCGCTTGTTCCACCGAATCCCTCTGCTGCGCAAGTACGTCGTCGATGGGCTGCACGCCGGTTGTCAGTTCTGTCCTGGGCTGGGTGCCGGATTGTCCGCTCACATCAGCTCCAGAGTCGACCTTTATCTGCGATACAATGTCGAGTATGTCTGAAATCATGGCGCATTAAAAATATAATTCTGATTGTGTGGACGCGTGTAGTGCGGCCGACTGCTACTGGGGCGTCGCCCCCGAAGAGGGAGGGAAGGAATTTTGCACATGACTTGATGTTATGGCCTCGCTCACACCCCTCCCTCCCATCCACTTGTGCACATACTTCTCTCATCAGCTGGCCATCATATCCGCATCCACCCACCAGTGTTGCCTCCTGCGACTCAGAAGCGAGTCGACTCGCCACTGTGAAGCTGGCACCCTCAGTGCGAATTTCATCATACACTGCTCATTCCTGCCTGTATAGAGGAGCAGCGCATGAACAATAGGGTGTCATGATGCCAAACAATAGGGGGCAAATTTTTCGTGCATTGTGTGTCTTGCATTGGTGCCCGCCCCGATTGTTCGCCACGGCAAGGTGGGGCGAAAATGGACAGGATCCACATGCACATGTATCAGCCCACCCAACCAAAGTATTGCCGATGTGTGCATGTGTATGTCTCCTCCCCCAGGCTTGCCCTTTTCCCGTTAGTGCTTGACTGCCTGTCAATGTCCAAACTCTAAAAGAATGCCTCTGCTGCCTCATAAGGCCCGCGAAGAATGGCATGCCCACATACCCTACCCGCCCTGCCTTTTTTGCTTGCCGAATACGCCTTGTCTTTCATTTTTAATTTCTCTTTTCATTACCGTCTAACTGTACCCGCAAACCCAGCCCACATATGTCAGTAGAGGACATCGCACAGCCACTACCATCCGCCTTCGATACCTCAATAGTCCGCCGAGTAGTGCAGCACACCCTCGACCACACATGTACCATCGAGGATGTCCTGCGCGGCCACAACTGCCCTGAACAGACACTGCGCAATCTCTGGAAGCTGCGCACAGTCTCGCCACAATTCTACAAGACCTGCACTGACCTCTACTTCCGCTTTATCACCACCAGCTATCCGCTCACCGCCGACCCGCACATTCTTGGCACACACCCACTCAAACGCACCATGGACCTGCATCACCACCACAAAATGCATGTCTTCAGTCTACGCCTCATGCCCCACGTAACCGAGATCCAGAAGGCCATGCTGGAGATTATCAAGGTTATGTATCCGATGATATCGCTGTTCCCGCGCCTCGGCGAGGTCCTGGCAGGCGGAGATTTTTGGCCTGCAGTCAGGGAGACTGAGCAGCGCCCGGCGCTGCCGTGCATTGTCTGCCCGGCTGTCAAGTACGTTGTCATGTCGTTTGACTGGGACAGCGTTCTCCACCCAAGCGTCCAGGATGAGGTCGACGACAAAGTCTCCGCGCTATTCGCTATCATGCGATCGTGCTTTCCAAACGCCAGGCTGCATTTGCAGATCGATGACTCGGACGAGTACCTGGAGGACAGCGCCAAGATGCTGCTGGTCCGGTCCATCTTCAGCTGCTGGGGACGCGGTCACTCGCTGATGCATATTTCGCGCAAACTGAAGCCCTGGGTGGTGTTCCCTGCCGCCCTGACCGGCCTGACGAAGCTGCATGCGCACGCGCATCCGCTGACCGACCATTACTTTTACGCTATGCATCGGTCGGCCGATTCACTGACCGACCTCAGCCTCAGCGGCCTGTATCCAGCCGATCTTTTGCGTGTCGTGCACCTCAGCAACGGCGAGCGTGTCGATTATCTGCTGTTGCGTCGCCTGGTCGTCAGCTTCATTTCACTCAAAGGCAACGAGTTTCCTGACGAACTCGCCTTTGCCGAGCACTTCCCTAATGCTGCCTACATGAAGGTGATGTCGTCGGGCTGGCCCATCCCCGGGTACCTGGTCGGCGCTGCCTCGAAGGGCCTGAGGGACCTGGTGATCGAATATCCGCGCCCAACCAACCTGTTCCGTAACCCTGCCGGTGGCATCATGGCGGCGTACCACCAATGCCCGGCACTCGAAAACATCACCATCAGGCAGTACATGGCCACAATGCAGGCCGACAGCAAGTTTATGTATCCGTCGATAGTAGAGAACCTGTTCCGGTATCCGAAATCAGCGCGGTCCTTCCGCCTTTGCTCCGATCACATTGTTGGTGTGTATGAGACCAACCGCTGCATCTCTGCCTTCCTGAACGCCCCTAAACTTCAGTCCATATACATCCCTGAGGTTGCACTAAGCATTGGAAGCGTGTTTACTCTTATCAGTGGTCTGACATCATTGCACGAGCTGACTGTTCGTTTTGCCTTGCCGGTCTCATCAATTACGAAAATGGTCACGGCCAAACAGACAAGAGAAATGGCCGATATGTGCAGAGACTGCTGCGCGCCGCTCAAGCGCCTGACGCTCACAAACAACCATTTCAAACAGAAGCGCTTGCTGTTTAGCTACGTGGCCATGATTGCTGCGGTGACAGGTACCTTAAATCAGGCTACAGTCCATGTCACCAGCAAGTCAGACGACATCATGGACGTGTTTTTGAGCGAAGCGAGGAGGAAGATTTTCAGAAAGTACCGCAGCAACATTGGTGAGACACTTGTGTTGCATATGGGGGACATTCAGGCTTTCAGCTACCCTGTGGATGCGTCTTTGGAGCCAAGGTTTTAACTGTATATATTGTTTTCTGCTGACAGTTGACTGTGCTCATGATGTAGATATATCACTACGTAGCCACCCTACCAAGTGTCCCAGTTAGATGCCGCATTTTCCGATGCACTATTTTCAAGGTTATGAGTATGATATTTGTAAACCAATGATAGACAATGCCTATATCCTGCACACCAGAGCAAAAAGTCAGATGCCCTTAGCGGCCTCTTCTCCGAAAAAGATCGGTAAGGTCATTCGCGGCATGTCAGGGTCCTTGTCAAAGATGTCAACATGGATGCCCAAGTCGAACCGCGGCCCGATCTCGTTAATCTCCACCCGCAAAACCCCAAGTGCGAGCTTCATGACGGTTTTGAATTTCTCAGCGAGGTTATCCATGAAGTACTTCTTCTGCACTTTACCCAGCAGACTCCCCCTGTACCCAGGACTGAATGGGCCGTTACCATACCATCTCTCAAACCGCATAAAGTCATCGATGAAGCTCATGGCCCTCGTAAAGTATTCATCGATTTCGTTTGGCAAAGCCCGTGGCTCTGTCCACTCGCTTGAAGTTTGTGGACGGCATGCCTGCGGTGGAGGTGTGCTGGCGGCATAAGTTCCATCCAATGAAGGTGTCTCCTTATCGAACTTACGAAGGATATCGAGATCCCGTTGGTACTGGCTCGCGACAGCCTTCACATCATCTACAGCAGCAGCAACTCGGTCCAACGTATCGCCGACATTCTTCTGGCAGTTTTCAGCCTGATTCCTGTCACTTTCCTTTGCTGTGACCGCCAGTGCATTCAGCGCAGCCTCGTATTCCCCCTTGCACGACTCTAGTCGCTGCTTGCTATTAAGCAGCAGAATGTACCCGGCCCTTACAACGCTAAGCAATATGTCACGCTTGTTGTCAGTCCCAGTTTTGCTCTGGTCCGAGTATTGTAGAGCCATTCCTTGAAACAACGAATAAAATTTGCCCATATGGAAACTACGGAGATGAGGAAGTTTAGTCATGGAAATGAAGTGCAAGCTGATGGATGGGTCGCCAACTACACTTTTTATACTTCAGCACCATGTAGCTAGACTAAAGTGTTGATTTCCTGTTGAAGCTCTGATTCCAAACGTGGCCTTGATAAAATCACAAATGGCGATAGGGTACCTCTCGTAAAGAAAGTGATAAAAGCGCAGCTGCTCTTACCAGGCGAAAGTATTGTGCTATGATGGGCGCGAAGTTTATAAATTCTGAAGTACTTTCCTGCAGTGGTAGCTGTAGTGACCCCACCCGCGTATATACGGACGAGCAGACAGTTGTGAGTCCAGAGTCATCCTGCTCTAACACCTTTTGTGAGTGATGACTTTCATTCATGGCACTCTACAAAGGCTGCTTTGATACTCACACCACGCATCAGGATTTTCATCTTGCTGTGCGCTAGCAGAAACATCAATACTGATCTGGCATTGGACCAAGACGCACGATAATAAGCCCCCATATATTGTTGAGCACGATGTCCAGTCAGACCCAAATTTGTGGGCCAAACAAAGGTCTCTTGTTAACCTTAAACGCAGGGAAGGGATACGCGTTCATATGTGTATATCCAAAGAACAGAAGAAAAAACATCTGAGGAAAAGAAAAGTCTGTAGGATGGTCCTGCTAGGACTGCTTATATGCTGCTTGGTCCGGTCAATAGTGGCGCAAAAGTGATTTGGCACTCCACGATCAAAATCTACAAATATGCTGGCTATGACCGCTCTGCGCTTATCCCTCTTGCTATATATTGTGCGAGTGTATCAAAAGCTATCTGCACTCTGCTGGTGCCAGCTACCGCATGTTTATTGATTGTGTTGAGCAGAAGTTTCAAATCAGTAGGAGCATGTTTGTAAATGTTTCTGGCAAGCACTCTCACAGCAATGCCCCACAGCTTCTCTATGTCAACCACAGTATCTGCATGTCGGGTGAGCCACGTCTGGGTCCACATATCCGCCTCAGCCTTTACCTCATCATTTTTGTTGCCCTTCCACCTGGTAGCAAGTGAAAATATTTCTATACCCGATATTGAACTTGCAGTGGAACTGGAAGATTCTTTCTATACAATAGCGGTTCCGGATGCACTAGTTTTTAAAAGCTATTCTGCAGTGTTACATGAATTCCAAGCAGCAAGCATGTAATAAATATCTTAATACTTTCAATGGAGACAACCATACATCTACAATTTGGTTGGCATAAAGTATATACTGCCTTTGGCTGAGATTGTATATTGACAGAGCCCTGAAGTCGTGTCAGGCTATTTTGTTTGCTGCGGATAGTTTATTGTTTATCGACGAATTTGAATAAACCAGCTCTTCTCTATGTGGCAGACAGTAAATAAAGAAAGAAAGCGCAAGTATAGAGTCAATTCTGTAGTAGTGGACAAAAAGTTGACCAAACGCGTTAGTTATGACATTCTGGTGCCCCATTGCCACTGTCGCTGCCCAAGGTGAATGGCAAATGGCGCATTGTATTCCTGTCCGTCCAACTGAGGCATGAAATTACACTCTTCTTTGGTGTGCGTTGCTGCTGACAGGTTTACTTGCTGGACACTCACAGGTGCTATTTGCATGGGTTTTCAAGCATAAGGAGAGCACAGCAAATGTATTGAAAGAGTTTCACCAGTGAAAGTACTGAGGATATCAGTTATGTCTGGTGTAGCCTAGTTAAGGACTGTAGCATGCGAATCCGATAGCAGGTAGATGGTATTGGTGGCTATGAGTACAGTGTTTGGACATATTCTATGGGCGAATTGGCAAAGCATTGCCAGAAGCATCGTCAGATACATTTTCATAGTATCTTCTAGGTGGGTACCATGATCTGTAATGCATGTCAAAATTCCGTTGGAAAGTGGTGCAACAGGTTAAAAATGCCTATGGAAATAAAAGCATGCAAGATGCAAGAAAGAGCAAACCAGAAAGTTGCTCCAACACGGACGACATGAGTCTCGATGCTCTACTCTCCACACACCTCGGAAAAGCAAACAAACGGCACAAACCCCTTTTCTGCTCAGTTCAGGGTTGAAGAAAATGTCTTATTACGAAGCTGCTGCTCAATTTGGGCTTGGGAAGGTGCCTCCTTTTATAAACAGGCGCTCAGTTGCTTGAGTCAATAAAGTAAACAACTCAGAATCAACCCCATCTTGGTGACCACTTTTGTTCAAGAGACTCCTTCCTTGCGTGCTAGTGTGCTGCAATTTAACCATGCTCAGCAAACCCCGAGCTGCTGGTAGGGCACAAGGCCTTGTGCACTATGTGATGCATGCTGGTGATCCAGGAAATGTATCTGATTATGTGGCGCATGACAAGTCGCAAAGTGTTGGACACTAGTCGATGGACTACACAGTTAGTCCTAAATCGGCAAGTCACTGTGAGAAAAACCCTGACTAGACAGCCCACCAACTATGTGACGTTGAGTTTCTCTCTAAAAGAAATTTTCTTTCTCTTTCTTCTTTATCGGTTTAGCCGCTTAGTATTTTCTCATTTCTTATTTATAAAACTTTGCGTATAACGCCTCAGTTTACTTTACAAAGCTATGATCCTGTTAGCAAAGGATACTTTGCAGCGCTCTGTATGTTCACTTCTAGCCAAAGACTTGCCTCCGCTTTTGCTTATTTACAGATGTTATTTGTACTGGTACGTGCTAATATAAGACGATGAGAGAAAGAAATGAAGGAAGAGACTATGCTACACCGTGCTTGGATCAATCGCGCTGGCTATGATGTTACAATGACGAAAAGCCCAATCCACACACCCAACTATCTCACCATTAACTTGTATCTCGGCCAAGTTTGGGAACCGAGCCATCAGTTCGATGAACTTGTTTGGGTCAATCGCCATGTGCGAGTACAGGTGCAGGCAGTGCAGATTCTTGCTGGCTATCATTGGGATATCCCTTGCATGCGCAGCAATGATATATAGCTCGAGGTCCTCCTTGGCAAAGTAAACCCCGCGTCTGTGATGATTCAGATCCTTGCAGTACATAGAGAAGCAACGGATGCGCAAAGTCCTCAGCCTTGTCAGGCTGTGTGTCAGGTTGAGAATGATGTTGCTGTCTGCGATTCCCAGAGACAGATGAAGGTTCTCCATGTTGTGAAACTTCACAGTCAGAGGCAGCGTAAACTCAATGCCAGTCACTGACATCCTGCGGATGACAGTGTTCCTGTGGCCAAAGAAGTTTCTCAACCCTGCAGAGGGGAGAGGCTTGCTGGAATCGCCCTCTTCCGGGATCAACTTGAGCTGGAAGTGTTCAGAGCACTGGAGATTGTAGACATCGATGTCTCTAAATTCCAATGTGCTCTCTACGAGTGACAGCTGGCGGCAGCCTTTCTTGAAGTATTTCCAGATGTCGTTTCTGCTATGGGTTATCCCAGTCACAGTGACACCAACCGTTGACGGTATCGCAACTCTGGATACGTCCAGCGAGGGCTGCAGGAGACCTTTCTCAGGCTCTTTAAACCGCATCACGAGCGTCTGGAGGTTTGGGAGATGCACCCTTCTGTCTGGTCCAGTCTTGAACAGACCCCAGTTGATGCCGTTCGAGATTCCGCTTAGTTCAAGATGGCTCATGCTGTCTGTAGGGATAGGCGGTAAGTGCACAAACTCCGGGACAAGCTTCAGGTCTAGCACAAGATACTGGAGATTCGGCGAGAATGGTTGGTCAATATAAGATGGGAATGGCCGCGTAATCTGCATCATTGTTAGGCGTGGGTGGAGCACATGGCGAAGCATTATCATTATCTCTGTCCCGACACCAGGCAACTCCTGAGGGGGATTCTTGCTTAGACCCCAGACTCGATCTGGATGGTACCATAGTTCCCTGGCATGAGGGCAGTGCTCGAGGATAAGCTGGGCAGTGCGGGTTGCCTCCATTTCTGCATCCTGGGACTCCTGCCTCTTGCCAGCATAAAATAGGCCATGGCCTAGGAACCTAATAAGCTTTGTGCTGGCAATCGCACCACTGGGAATACTGAGCTCTTGGATAGCCTTGTCAAGATGGAGATCTTTCGGACAGTCATTATACAGGGCTATACGAAGTTCGCTCACCGAGGACAACAGGCCACATGCCTCTAGCTCTTCGATGTTGCTCTTCCATACACGATCATGGCTTTTCTTGCAGGTGGTTTCGGTGCACGAACACTTGACTTGGCACTCTAGTATGAGTGGGACTTTCTTCACAAACTCAGGCAGATGTGAGTGTAAGGTGGGGTAATCTTGGTAGAACTTTGCAAACGGCAAGTAGTCAGCCACAGTCGACGTCTCATGGTGGGCTTTCTTGCACGCAGCCTCTAGCTTCTTTTTCTTCACGTCGTCGGGGTCCAAAGGGTGGATAACTGCAAAATCAGTGTCAAAGTTTCTCAAAAAATCGCGCAAGAAGTCGAGGTTTGGCGTTTCAGGGCGCATGGATATGTTGGTGGATATTAAGAGTAAACTAGTGTTTGGGGGTTAAGACTAGAGAAAAAGTGCACAGGTATCGTTGGGGGTTGCGCACCTAGGTTTCCATACGAATGTCAGCACTCTGCTGTGTGCTGGACATCATCTATTTCATGCCAGTCGTGACCCCACTTCCCTACAAAAAGTGAGCATAGCCTGCATAAAATCCCTTGCCCACCCTCTCTCCAACAAATGAGTTGTCACCAGAATAGCCGTCACCTGCTGGATGTTCCTTGGTTGAAAACTGATTAGGGCCGGCATTTAATTCAAAAACAACACACACAATTGCCTGGATGCTGTTTAGTTGTCCAAGTATGCATCTGACTTTCATGGGGGGTGGCGGCCATCATATTCAGCTGGCCAGTACACCCAGCCGTTTGCACAGTATTGTCTTTTTTCCTTACACTTGTTTCAGCCGCTATATCTGCAGAGGGTATGCTAAAAATCGTGTAAGTGCAATGAGCCTCCATGACGTGTAGCTCCAAAATGAACCCGACATTGCCTATATAGAACTGGGTTTGTATTCGATTTAATTTAATGATCACCCCGACTCCGCTTAAAAATCCCCTTGTTCAAGAACGATTTCCAGGAGTGGCAGACTCAATGTTGCAAGGGGAATCGGACTGCTCACGCCTATGCGGGGCACCCTGTCTGTCCATCCACCCATCCGCCACTCTACTACCTGTCGCAACGCTTGCCATCCTAAAAATACAGCGACATGCACAGCAATTGTAGCACTCTTATTTCTTAAGACTCGGTGAGAACACATCCTTGCTACCCAATTGTAAAAAATGAGGGTGTGAGGAGTTGTCAGTTCCACTCCACAACAAGCTTGCTTGCTTGCAAACCGCCAAACTTGCTTTGCCCGTGAAGCGTATGTCAAGACAGGGACGGAATATCCGCCATGCCAGCTGCTCGCTTCTCTTCCTGCTACGGTATGCTGCAAGCCTGGGCTCGGTGTACGGCACCATCCTCATAAAACGCCACTTGTCCGCGTGGATTTAGGTATCCGATTTGCAGCTCCCTCTTACATTGTCAGGCCGTGCCTTGATGTCCGAACGTTTCACACGGCGACAGAAGGGCTGTACGTTTGCTGCAATCTCCTGTCAGCTGAATACTCTGGCTCAATTGTGAGCGAGACTATTCTCACTTTATTGCATCTAGCCATGTCAGGTAGGAATGGAGCAATGTAGTATGCATGCACAAATAATTACTCCGGCCACCCGAGGTATTTTTGGCATGTGAGAAGTGAATCCGCCGCACCTACTTTTTGATGAGGAGCGGATGAGAGAAAGCATATGTATACTGAATAGTGAATCCTTTCCACCTTCTGGTGTTGATTACGTGCCCACCTTACTCATCATTAGCGTAGCTTTGCAGAAATCCGAGAACCACGTTCGGCTCCGAAAGCCGCCACTTTTTGAGCTTTGTTGTAGAATGCCAAGCAAAGCGTATATTAGCCATCGCATGGCGCGCAAGTAAGGCTGGTTCACTTTACTTCACTCTAGTCCTTATTTACGTATGTTCAATACATAATATAGGAAGTGGCCACTTCTATTATAAAGATTTGGCAGTCTGGGGTTCTGACCACTGTACGTAGAGCTACACACCGCTAGACTTGGCGTAGCGCTACACATGCATCATTTATAGGAGATGCCCTTATCAATTCAACCCACATAGCAAGATCAGCCATCTGCACTAAGCCACTCACGCAGGCGCCTGATCTATTCGCCTCATGATCACAATGCCTCTTGAGCTACCAAGCGCATCTAATCACCATTTGCGAATGCTGGTCTGTGGTTCGCAATCGATACGCACCTGCCACTGCAAGCTACAAACGAGTTGTGCATATTTTTCCCAGTGCTTTTTGTTCATCGCCCCCTGAGCCGCCTTCACTGCAAATGGCAAACCCTCTTTTGAAGCTCGATATGCAGCTCACACCCAGCACTGAGTCCGCCATGAGCAAAGTCTGAAGGAAACCAGTTTGCCAATGGTTGTCAGTTTATTTATTTGCTCAGCCAAGCATTTTTCTTGCCACTGCCTTTTCCTTTCTCTTTGCCCTTCCTTTTTGCAGCTGCATTCGTCATCGTCATCACCTTCAGTATTTTTGACAACCCTTTGTCTGCCTTAACAGTACAGTTTATTAGATTTCAGTTCCTCCCTTTTTGACATTCTGCCTCGCTGGCTGTAGCAACCCGCACACCTCAGGCTATACCTACTACTGTATGGATATGACCATTCCAGTGGATT
Source organism: Linderina pennispora (assembly GCF_002104995.1). Classification (NCBI taxonomy): domain Eukaryota; kingdom Fungi; phylum Kickxellomycota; class Kickxellomycetes; order Kickxellales; family Kickxellaceae; genus Linderina; species Linderina pennispora. Next base: position 520,096 of record NW_024468259.1, read on the forward strand.
TTACTGCTCTTGCTGGCGGATATATCGCCGAGCAAGTCCTCTCCAAGGTTATCCTGCGAGAGCGAGAGAATGGACACCGATACCATGCATACCAGAAACTGTACAGCTACGCCTTGGTGTGCCGTGCCTGGTTTAAAATCACTGCTCCGCTCATGTACGAACGTGCATTCATCTACTGCACTACGCGCAAGATTGATGAACCAGAAAAGACCCCAAACCGGCACTACGAATGGCACTCGAATCTAGGCCAAATTATACGTGCCGGCATGCAGGACCAAGTCAAAGAGTTTCGCATTGAATGCGAGCAATTTTCACGCATATTCACCAACTGTCCAGACTTGTTCGGCAAGCTGGGGATGCCGGACACGCCGTTCGTGAACGTCACCAAGCTGTGGTTCGGCGGCACATGCCATTACGGCGCCGGCATGGAGGATCTGTTCATCATCCCGACCACACGCTACTTTGTCAAGATGTTCCCGAACGTCACAATTGTGGCCAACAACCGGTTCTTTGACCGTGGCAAGATGTTCGACCACGTCATGGATCGTATCCAGCACCAGTTCCACAACAAGATCACCAACTACCGGATTGAGATGGACTCTCCGCGCCGCATACCGCTCTACTTCCCGCCCAATGTCACCAAGCTGACGCTTCAGGCTGAGATTTTGGTCGGCTACCACAACCGCATGGACTTTCCACAGATTCCCGCAGCCGGGCTCCGGTACCTGAACATGAGGAATGTGCGGACAAATTTCAACTGGGACATCTTCAAGTCCGACGTACCTGGCGAGATCCGGTTTACAAACCTGGAGGAAATCCATATTAGCACCGATTACCACCCGAACCCTATTTCGATTTTCTCCGGGCACGACCTGCTGACGTTCCCAAAGCTGCGGATCGTCCGGACACTAAACATTCTGCAAGTGTACTCGGACATGTTCAAGCTGTTCCTCCACTCGCCGATCGAATCGCTGCAGCTCTCCGAGAAGGTTGCCCAGCTGAACTGGATCAACCCCGAGATTTACTACATGGCCAAGCATATCAGTATCCACCCAATGTACGACTATACTGAGAACGTCGACGATGCCACGTCGATGCTGATGCCTGTGCTCGACACCCCCTCACTTGTCACCCATGCTAGCCTCCGCATGACGCTGCGCGAAATCAGACTCCCACAGTCAACGGCATGGGTTCATCTGCGCCGGCTGGTGGTCACCGTTGACAAGTTTATCGTGTCGGAGGCAGAAAACCTGATCTCGTACCTCCCAGTGCTCGAGTACCTGCGCGTCAAGTACGATCCGCCACAGTATCAGGTCCCGCATCGGCAGGCAAGGATCGATGAGCATGAGTGCCCGCCCTACGACCCTGACCGGGTCATCCACCCAGCCCTTCAGATGTTCGAGATCCAGACTGTCCACGACTGGCTGAACGAGGGCGACAGGGACCGCCTCAGGTACTTTGTCAGGCACATCCCCACACTGATCAAGATCAATGTTCCGCCAGAGTTTGGTAGGATTCTCATCCAGGAGTTTGCTGAAGAGGGACGCGAGATTATGCTATACCAGCACGAAAAAAATTGACGAGCGCTTCAGGCAGTATATTGATCCTATTAACATGTAGGCCATGGTTCTGTATTTCGTTTACCCAGATACCTCTAGTATTAAAACAGCAGCTACCAGCACCTGATGCAATCAACCATGTCAACCTTCACATGCTGGGACATGCATGAAGGCGTAACCAGGCACATAGGAAAGGGGAGGCGGCAGTTTTGGGCTTTGTGCAAATTGATTGCCGCCGCTATAGCGATGTAGGCGAGCTGAGACGGAGAACGGCTTTTCGACCGACAAAATAAAAGACCTGCGAGGACGATCGTTCGTTTTTTTCTTTTGAAGAATCAGCCTAGCGTCATTTATTAGCTTTCTCAAAGACTTCGAAAGTACCAAACTTGGAGCGCTAGGAGCGGGCTTAAAAAAAAGGTAAACACAGCTTTGCTGTTTGCTTTTCTCTCTCTCGGTTTCTTTTTATTAAAAACATACTCTATTTTTATATTGCTCCCTTAACCCTCTCGCTAACCAAATACCGATACACCAATGGAGGACGTACATGACAGTAGCATTACCGATGGCCGGGCATCGCTGAGCGCAGTCGGCCCCAAGATAAATGTGATGGGCAGTCCGAGCACACTTGCGACCGAGACCACTCTGGGACCGAGCGAGCCGGTGTTCAAAGAGTTTTCCCAGGAGGAAGGTAAGCACCAGCACCCAGCTATGCGGCCCGGGGGATAAAACAGAAACTCCGTGAGGGGCTGATGCTAACAGGCTTTTTTTTTACTCTAGACGAAAAGCTGCTTGCAGACTATCTACCGTTGTTTGGCAACCAGCAGCAAGTGGCTCACCGCGTGTTCCACTGGGAGATCGACAGCTGGGCTGGCCTTTCCAGCACCGCGCACAGCCCGCCATTTATGATTGCCCAGAACAAGTTCCAGATACACCTGGAGCCAAACACGGCCGAGCCGCACACACTGTTCCGTCTAGCCTGCGAGCCAGCAGACAATGACGAGCTCTGCGTATACTATTGTCTGGCAATTTCCAATGCCGAGTGTCCAGAGGTCTGCTGGAAGCGAGCCATCCAGCACAGATACATGGCAGAGACAATGGCGCAGGGCTCGCAAGAGATCGTAGAACACAGCCTGCTGACTGACGCAATGCCGGACTATGGACGCCCGGTGATTGAAAACGACTACGTCCGAATTAGCGTCTACATCCGAATCATCAAGGACAGGGCGACAGAGCCGGAGCCGGAGTCGGAGCCCATGCCAGCAAGACAGTACCAGCGCACGCAGGCCGTTCGCAAAAGCATCATGCGCACGAAGCATATCAACTCAGTGTACAGTCCGCCGCACCCGCCACCACCGCAGATGATCCGCGTGCGCATTATCACCGACCAGCACACGCGCGACCACCAGGAGTTCGACATTTTCGACTTTGATTCCCCGGACGGCTTCGAGATGCTGCTGCCGCGCACGCACCAAGTCTCGGAGCTTCTGGACACGTACAGGAGCCGCACAGAGGCCGTGGGCCAGATGGATCTGTGGATCCTGAACCGGCGAGACACCGGCACGTTGCGCTGCAGCCACCCGATAGAGGTATCTGCTGAGGCCACCCTGGGCGACCTGGTCGACATGCACTCGTTCAGCTCAGACCTCGCCTACTTTTACTGCGAGCGCCACACCCCCGGCCTTGCCAAGCCCGGCCTGACCAACCTCATCCATATTAAATTCTACGACGCTGCCGCAGACAAAATGGTCGGCCTGGGCCATCTCCGGCTGTCGTTTTTCAAAAAAACTGCGGCTCATGTTCCCCGAGCTCTGCAAGATCGCCAAGCTGCCGCACGGCACCCAGCTGCTGCTGTTCGAGGAGGTCAGGCCGGGCGAGATCAGGAAGCTCGATAGCGAATGGACGCTAAAGTACTCGGGGCTGGGGCCTGGCGATATCATTTGCTTCCAGATCAAGCCCGACGGATACGACGGGATGAGCCGCTACCAGAGAGGAAAGTTCCCGTCGGTTGTGTCGTTCTTTGGGAGAAAAGCAAAGTGACATGCTGCATATTGTCAAGCCATCACACATTCTTCAAACATTTCTTGCTCTGTCCAAACATGTTCTTACAAGCAGTGCAATGTGTATAGAATGGTGTATAGAATGAAAATTGGAAGAGTAAAAGAAAAAAGAAAGAAAAAAGAGCCCTAGAAGAGTAGCATTGCATGCAGTGGATACAGTACGACTGCGAAGCGATAGATCCAGAGTGCGATTCATTTTGTGGCAGCAGCAGCAGAGTAGGTGACTCAGGCAACGCGAGCTGATGAAGAGGAGATGTGGGAGTAAAGTTTGCCTGGAGCATGAGCATGCTGGGAGAGATGGCTCAAGAAGAATAAGCGGAAATATGTGTGTTTAGGCGAGTAAACATCGAGTACATAGAAAAAACTAACAGAAAGATAGAGACTAAGCGGAGGATAGGATAAGAAGAAGATATAGAGATGTGCTGGTGGAGGTATTAAGGACATAGGGAAAGATAATGTTTTCTTCGGGAGCGGAGGTCAAGTCATACACATATTACTAACATACAAAGAAGAGTAAATGACAAACAGCGCAGTGTACTCTCCTCTCCACATCATCCGGAGTGAAAAGGGGGGGGTGACTCCATTGTATAGGACTGGTCGACCCAGCCTTGCTAGAGTGAAAGAGCGGCATGGTCGTGGTTGATGCCCAGGACAGCTGACACGTCTTCCACATTGGTCAGGTCTATCAGGAATGGAATGAGGTCGAGCAGCTCAGTGTCGTGGGGGTCGTTGAACCAGGTGCTGATGCCAATGGCGTTATTCGGATGGAAGGCATATGACGCCGGCGAGTTATCTATAATGATAGCTTGGCTTACGTCACGGCCTAAGACGCGACAGGTCCTTGACATAGTTGCCGTTGTATAGGTTGCAGGACTCGCGGAACAGGCGGTGGTGCACAACCTGGCTCTTGTCCAGAAGGTCGAGAACAGGGTCGGCGTACTACAACAGAAAGAAGGCAAACAGGCCAGTGGCGCGGACAGGGGTGTTTGTTAGTAGAATTGAGCGGCACATCTAGGAAAACCACAACAAAACAACAGCATCTACAACATGGGGATGGCTTGCGGGTTACACCCCACAGTCTCAACATGCATAGCCGCCCAGCACTTACCATAGAGAGCGAGGCTGTAAACACCACAATTTCGTAATATTGGCCCATAATCCGCATGAACTCGTCAACACCAGGGCGCTTCACGACATAGACATTGTGCTCCTGGCCCTCGAGGACGACAGGGACAACATAGTCGGGGTTGTCGACCTCGCGGAACGAGCTATGCACCAGGGTCTCGTCGAGATCCAGAACCAGGCACTTTCTTCCCCTTGAGCTCAGGCGCCAGCGGGCCGAGCAAAAACTGGTTCACTATATGCGTAACCAGGCGCTCGGACGATTCAGTCGCGACGTTTCCCGGTGGCGACGTAATCTCTGCGCGCAGGTCGTTCTCCTCTTCGCTGTCGAGGTCATCCTCACCGCCCAGGCTGTCACGGTCAGCCTCGGATGACGTGGTTGAGTGGCGGTACAGCTGGTCAGTCGAGCGGTCGTTCATATATAGTTTGCCAATGGTGTTGGCCGGTGTCTCGCTGGCCTTGCCCTGGCCGAGCGCGATGCGGCTGTCACTGCGGTTTAGCTCCCCCTGCAGGTACGACGACCCCCGAACGACGTGGGTGGAGTGCGGTACACCGAATTGCCCACTGAAGCTGACGCCGGCGTCAGTGCCCAAGTCCGAGTAGGCTGAACTATGCGTGCCGTAGTCGCTGGTCTGTGCTGAAGCGGCTGCCGACGAGGGAATTGCAGAGACCTGCGGTACCGTGGCCGAGCGGACAGCGGCGGACTGGGGACGTGGTGCCATTGAGGGCTCCGCGAAGACCAGAGCCCGGGCTTGTGAAACCGTCTTCGTCTGCTGAGGTGGCATCCTCCTCAGCGGCTGGAATGAGTCGGTCGCCTTCTCGCGCATTATCCTCGGCCGGGTCGGGGGTGACTTTGACAGTGGGGAGCGGCTGCTGCTGCTCCAGCCGCTGGTGGGAAAGCTGCTCGTCTTCATTAGCTGACTCGTCTTCGATGGTGGACTCGGCGAGGCTCTGCTGGCCCTGGGCACGCTGCTCCTGCTTAACCCGGCGCTCGGAGTCGTCGCACTGGGACTGCGCAGCGTCGGTCTCCGCCGACCCTCGGTTTTGCCGGTTTGCGTCGTTGCGCATGCTGCCGTAGGAGGGGCTGCGCGAAAACAGAGGCACGGGCGAGCAGCAGGCAAACAGCCGCGAGAATAGGCTGGGGCGCGGACGGAATTCCTGGCTGCGGTTGGCGTCCAGGCTCTGGGTGTTGCGTGGGACGCGCACAAGCTTTGTCTTGCGCGCATTGACGGCGGGCCCGCTGCTCTGCGAGATCCGCCTGCCTGCCATGGACGGGTTGCTGGCGTTCTGGGCCGACGACACCTGGAATCCCGAGGCGCCCTTGGTTTGATTGTTCATTGTCAAGTGAGCGCCGCTATCCGCTCGAGCATTATTGGCGCTGTGGTCGTAGCCGCCGCCTGTCGATGCGAGCGGCACTGCGGTTGCGCTGTCGTCAGCCTGGGCACCAAGGCCTTTGTTGCTATCCTGGTGGTCGTAGTGGCGGTGTGTAAACTTGGTACGTGCTAGAAGCAGCTGTCCGCGCTCTATAGAAGGCGTATGTGGCATAAGTAGCGAGGTATATAAATAACCCCCACGCGTTACGGGGCCGTGGAAATAGAAGGGGGCGGCAAAAAAGGCCAAAAGCGGTGGAAAGGAAAACCAAAAGAAGAGCAAAATTACTACACAGCGCGCGTATGTGAGTGAATGCGCCAGTGGGGAGTGGGAGAGTGGGAGAGAGGAGGAGGGGCGAGGCAAGGCGAGTGAAAAGGGAAGGAAGATTGACACGGAAGTAGGGAGTGACTTGTGCGCTGGAATTGTTGACAACAAAAGCTGGTCGCTCTGCAGCAGAAAAGGAAAAGGTCGGCGATCACTTGTATTCCACGGCTGGTGGGCGATTTTTCGAGCAATAGGCAGCGAAGAAAAACAACAACAGACAGGGGCACGGATTGCGCATGCGTTCGGAGAATGAATAATGAGCGCCCAAGAAGAACACAGGGCATCGGGCCGAGTCGCGCGTATTAAATAAGGGGGATGGCCGTGGCCAAGGAGCTGACGAAGACGACACTCAGACGCCCTCCCATCCCCAGTAGGGTTCAGAAAGAGCCCTCCGCCCCAGCTGGCGCCTGAAGAATAGGACGCACTCCTGGCAGCGCACTTTGCGTCCCTAGAAGCAGAATGCAGGCGGCTGCAAACAGGCTTTTCTAACCACAGCTCCATTGTTCTGCATGCCCGGGAGCCATCCCACCGCCAGAAAGGCAAGCCACCAGAGCTTGGGCGAAGAAGCACGGTGTTTGGTGTATCGGCAGCCATTTGTGCCTGCCCCCGCCGCGCACGCACACATTGAAGCAGTCCCCCCGCCACTCGAGCAGCGCTGCTTGGCCCAGCGCCGGTGTTTGTTGTTTTAAAAACACTACTGCGCTCTGCGGGCCACGGACACGCACATTGGAGCAGAATGCGAGAGAATAGCGGGTGAGCGCTACCGCTCTTCCGCACAATAACCTGGCTTTTGGGCCCGATAGTAGAGGTTTACTTACCGCGTAGCTTGCGCAGGCGAAGTCCAGTCCGCGACGCCTTGGCCGATGCGTGCGGCTTCGAAAGTGTAATGTCGACTGCCGGGGCTGTGCTGGGAGCGTGTCCGCTCAGTGTGCTTTCCTCTTCGGTGGGGCCACGGCCAACTCTAGCGTTTCCCATGTCCTAATGATTGAAAACGTTGGTCCCGTTAGGCCACGAGCCACGAAATGAGGCGAATGCAGTGCGTGCTGTAGTCCAGCAAAGAAAAAAAGGCACCCCCGTACCTAGTGAGTCTCTGGCCGAATAAACGTATCCCCCCGCGTTCCAAGCTGTAGAAAAGAAAAAGAAGGGTGCTCCAAGCTGTCGGTGGGGTAAAGGTGGGAGGAATGGAGAAAAGCGAAATTTCCAGAATACACTCAAAACAGACGGCCTTGTTGGTGTATGTTGGGATGAAGCAGTGTGTATGTCCAGCTGGCTCTCCCCTTTCTGGCCTGATATGTGGTGCGCCAAGAGTTTATTTTAAGGGAAAAAAGCAGTCTGATTAATAATATTGCCCGGCAAAGTGTATGTGGGTATCTGAAAAAAAAAAAAACAATATCGGTGAAGAGCGAAGGCGAAAGGCAACCTGCTGGCTGCAAAGGGGGAAAGATATTGCGAGAGATCGCAAAGTGGCGATTTATTTTATTGAGGTTCAGCATGAGCCAATCACAGACAGGAAAACAAAGCGCCTCAAAAGTTTTTTCACATTTCAGCCGCCGGGCTTCTGGGACATCCAGGGCGTCATTCAGCGGCGCGCGACCAGCACCGACGTTGCGCGGGGAAGTGACAGGGTCAAACAGCGCAAAGGCGCTGATGCTGCTGCAGTGCTGGGCCAGGTACATGGCGCGATCCACCACCAGCATGCCCTCGATCAGCGGCCCGACTATCGACCGCAGCGTCCACACCACCGCCATCTGCCTGAACCCGTGCTCCATGCTCCGACGACACTCAAGGCATTCGCCCAGGCTCGGGTGCCAGCTACTCTGCATCTTGCGCAAAGCCGCATACACATACAGCGCAAACTCCTTGTCGATGCCCTCGGCCATGTCCTGCATCTGCTCGCGCTCCACTGCCTCGGCCAGCTCGGTGTTGGTCACGCCGCCCACAGTCGGGAATCTGTCGTGCTTTGACAGCTGGCCCTTCAAGATCATAAAGTACTATACGAGAAGTGCTTAGTGCCCATTCATCCCCCCTGCGACAATTGGCCTGGTGCTGTGGTGGAAATAGAAAAACTTACATGCAACAAGGCGCGGAAGTAGTTGCGCTTGAATGACTCCATTGTCTCGCTTGGCTTGCCCTCCCAGCGCACTGTCGCTTGGCACGCTGTCTTCAGCGCATTCATGCCGATTTCGACACCCGCAAACGCAGTCGACAACGGGAATCCTGACATGTCTACACGCAACAATCACTGAATGGACAATGCGCCGATATACGTCATGAACCAAGGTGTATTCTCACTTACCGCCGCAGTTCTCCGAGATGAAATTGTAGCAGCACGGGACCAGCGCCACCGCCGACGCGTCCGACTCGACAAACGCCTTGAGGATAGCGCTGGACAAATCGCCACACGCATGCAGCCCGCACAGCATCCATTTGCGGCCACCCGCCTGGTCACGCGCCATCTGCACCAGCTCGCCGGTGCTATCCATGCCAACCTTTACCACGCAGTGCACCAGCCGCTGCTCATCGCCCTCCTGCCACCGGTACCCGTCCGTCTGTGCTTTCTTTCCGCGCAGCTGCTTGATCAGTCGCTTCTGGAATGTCTCGGCGCCGCGCTTCTGGCCTTGCGCAAAGTCCACCGCCAGCACTGACGCCCGGCTGCCAGCCGCCGAATATGCAACCACCCGAGACAAATACCCTTGCCCGGCTCCCACGTCGACCACGAGCTCGGTGCCGGTTTCGCGGGCAACTTGGCTGACCAGGTGTGCTAGATCAATGACCTCTGCTTGTTTCTTGGGCTTCATGCCGTTGAGGAAGTATTTTTGGATATCGCCTACTGCTACTTTGTCGTCGGAGGCGCCCGTGTCGATTTTGTCGCGCGGAAATCGCAGCCCAAACATCTGCCGGACAAAGCCGCTCAGCGACTCTGGCGAATCCGCAGGCACCTGGCCCTGGGAGGCCATTGGAATCAGGCTCTCAATGTCAAATGCACTCGAGTCAAAGTACTCTTGCCAGTCCTGGGGAAGCTCGCTCCAATGGTCCTCCACCAAAAAGTCAACAATGTGCATCGCGGGCAGATAGGCGAACTCTTTGTACATCTGCTTCAGTACTACTACGTACTCGTCGATACTGTCGAATCCACAAGGGATATTAATGCCGCTGGGGATTGCCATTATGTCGTCTAAGTAAAAGAGCTTTTGAGGCTAACGTCGGATGTTTTTGTGAGCAGAGCACCTCATTTGACAATGAAGCTGGACGAGGCGCACTTGCGCAGCCTCACTGGTACCCTCTGCAGTACTGATCGAGGAAAAAATGGGACAGACAAATCGCTGGTCCACTGCGCAAATGCTGCTAATTTCGAGACAATCGCCGATCTACTGTGGCAATGGCTCAGCTTTCTTGGGTTCAATAGATGCTCGCTGCCATAGAATGCGAGCAGTTGCCTGCAAAATCGGCAGAGTTCATCGTATATATGCAGTACGCCATGCACTTGATGTGCTACAGTACGTTCAACGGCCAGCTCAGAGATTGGTACTCAAGTAGTCGACAAATAGCTCTGGCACACGATCGATCTTGGGTGTAGCCATGCGATTCAGATTCGTAAACTGCCTCCGCAGCCGCCGCAGTTCAGCCAGCGTGACATTGCGACCAGGCATCTGCACCTTCGTCCCTGATCCCGGCGCTGCGATCTCCGACATGGGCACCCCTGACTTTTGTGCATCCAGCACTGCCGTAATAACCTCCTGAGTGGCCCGGTCGAACTCGAACAGGTAGTTCCCGCCCGTAACCGGCTTCACCGCTGTCGCAAACGTCGGTGGCGGTCGCCTTTTTCTCAACCACTGCATCCCACACCTTGTCGAACGGGATCGGGTCATTCATATGCTGGATAATCGTGAACAGCGGGCTGTCCCACCTGGTTGCCGCGTTCGGCTCCTCATACCGCATCACCAGCTCTTCGAAAACCGTCGCCTCATACCCCTGTACCTGCCTCGAGTCGTTGATTCGGCGCGCCTCCTCAATGGGAATCGCGCAATGGATCACACAGTGCGGCGTGCTCATCTCGCGCGCTACGCAGAATAGCTGGTACCGGAAGCCCTTGATGTAGTTTAGCGAGTCCACGATCACAATGCATTCGCGCGACAGGTGCCGTTGCACTGCTGACATGACCTGTGCCGCGCGCCTTCTTCTCTTCATTGGCCGTGGTGTAGGCGCTGTGCGGCACCTCCGAGCTGGTCATCGCTGACCACCTGCACTGTAAGGATGCGGTTGCTGTTCTCGGGCTGCGATATACGCTGCTCGAAAAGCTGCTTCAGCTCGGCGGCTCGCGTCGATTTGCCACTGGAACGGGTATCCGGTCAGAATAATTAGAGGCATTTTAACAAACAAAAAAAAGCCTTTGTAAGAAAAAAATGAATTGGAAGGCAAGGAGCAGAGGCAAAAAAAAACAAAAAGGGCGCCACTGTCGGAACCCATTTTACCAGCTGATTAGGTTGAAGTAGAAGCTTTTTTGTTGATTTGGGGAGAGCGCAGTTTGTGAGCCAAATGAAAATTTTGTGTCTTTTTTCTCCTTCGCATCCGAAATAGTCTCTACTCTTTTTAAATGTCTTCGATTTCACAGTTTTTACCTGACCCGAAACACAGCAGAGCAGTCGAACGCAGCAGAGATGAGCCAGATACCTGACGAAACACTAAAGAGCCAAGCAGTGGCTCTGCGCAATGCTCCAGCACCCATTCCGCCATATGGCAAGCGCAAAGGATGGGTACCCAAGACTGCCTCAGACTTTGGCGATGGCGGCGCATACCCCGAGATCCATGTTGCGCAATACCCACTCGGCATGGGTCGCAAGCGGGGCAAGAAAAGCAACGCACTGGCCAAGCAGGTCGACAGCGAAGGGAACGTAAAGTACGACGCGATCGCACAGCACGGCCGGCGCGAGAACGAGATCGTGCAGTCGCAGTTCAAGGAGCTAATCCCGCTGCGCCAACGCAGCGACTTTAACGAAGAAGACGCGATTCCAGAGCGTCCTGACCAAGAGACGGTGCGGGAAACCACAGAGCGCACGAAAAAGGCCCTGGAGAAGCTGGCTGGCGGCAAAGTCAAAGGCGGGCCAGCCAAGGGTGCTGGCGGCAAAAGCGAGCCGTCGTATGTGAGGTACACCCCAAGCCAGCAAGGGGCCGAGTTTAATTCGGGCGCGTCTCAGCGCATAGTGCGAGTGTCGGAGATGCCTGTGGATCCATTTGAGCCGCCCAAATTCAAGCACCGGCGGGGGGCCGAGGCAGCACCAGAGAAGCCCGCGCCCGTCATGCACTCGCCGCCGCGCAAACTGACGGCCGAGGAGCAGAAGGAGTGGGTGATTCCGCCGTGTGTATCCAACTGGAAGAACATCCATGGCTTCACAGTCTCTCTTGACAAGCGCCTGGCCACTGAGGGCCGCGGGCTCGAGCAGCTGGAGGTCAGCGACAACTTTGCCAAGCTCTCAGGAGGCCCTGATATCTGCAGAGCGCAATGCCAGAGAGGAGATCTCGCAGCGCGCCAACATCCAGCAGAACCTGGCCCGCAAGGAGAAGGAGGCAAAGGAAGAGAGGCTGCGCATGCTAGCACAGCGGGCACGTGAGGAGCGTGCAGCAGCAGCTGGCAATCGGCAGCCAGTGGACATTGACGGACCGCGCCAGCGAGCAGCTGCTGAGCGCACGCCTGTCCGTGATGCCACGCCAGACTCGCCAGGGTCGCGCTCGCCAAGCGTGTCCCCGCACCGCGCCAACCGCCCCTCAGCAGCCTCGTTCTTCAATGACAAGTCACGTAGCCCCAGCCCTGCCCAGCGCGCCCGCCGGTCGCGCTATGAGGACAGCGATGACGAAAAAGAACCCCCGCGCAAACGCAGCCGCAGTCCTGGGCAACGGGCTGGCCGGTCACGGTACGATGATAGCGGTGACGAGAAGGAAGCCGCACGTGCTCGGAAGCGCGACGAGCTCCGGCGTGAGCTGCGCAAGCAGAACGAGCGTGAGCTGCGCCTAAGCCGCATGGGCAACGAGGCCAAGGCCAAATACCTGCGCAAGAACGAGAGCCGCGACATCTCGGAGAGGATCGCCTTGGGCATGGCCAAGCCCACGGCGTCGCGCGAAGGCCTGTTCGATTCGCGCCTGTTCAACCAGCCCAGCGCATCCAACGCAGCACTGCAAGATGAGGAGGCGTACAATTTGTATGACAAGCCGCTGTTCAACACCAAGGGGCGGGGCGTCAATAGCTACCGCCCCAGGGCGATTGAGGAGGAGAGCAAAGCGGCGGCGGAGGCCGATCGTCTTTTGAACAGCGATCGATTTGGAAATGCACTGAGCGGGTTCAAGGGGTCGAAGAAGGACAGCAACCCGAGGAGTGGGCCGGTGGAGTTTGAAAAGGATGATGTGTTTGGCATCGATGCCTTTGCTGACAAGGCAAAGCAGAGCAAGCAGTAGACTACTATACCATTACAGGGTTTCAATACATGTCAAAGGCATGTATTTACCAGCAGCAAAAATCCTTTGCAAATACTATGCATGCATTCTGGTCCTAGTTGTTCATGGTATTGCCTTTACTACCTATACTAGAAATACTTTGTCCTGCGATGCAAGCTCGGCTAATAGTCAGCATAGTTTGACATGTTGATAGAAGCACCACAGTGAAATGATCATTTTAATGTGTTGGGTGATTGTTAGTGTAATGGTGACCTTTGGACATCTCCTGCCTTAATGGCCTGCTCAGCATGCATATTCAAATGCTCGGTTCACTATGATGCTTTTATTAACATGTCAAACTATACTGACTAGCAGCTAAGGCTGCATCATGAGCAGAAAAATTCTAGTAGCTATATATGGCTGCTGGTTATAAAATGCTATTTGGAAGACTGACCACTAGCGCCCTTACTGTTTTTGTTTGGGATACCAAACACTAGTATAAAAGAGAAAAATGAGTAGAGATTCATAATGGCTAACCAGAGCTTTATCATTATTCAAGGGAGATGGATCCAAGCAGGCACATTGAGTATCCTATCAGCATGTCTTGCATATTACATTCCATAGTAATGATAAAACACTATTCCTTGTTCTCCTTCGCCTTCTCTTCCTCGGCACTGGCAATATACCGCTCCTGAATGAACTCGTGTGCCATGATCAGGATAAGCAGCACTGGCAAATGCACCAGACTACTGAAAAACAGCCGCCGCGACTTCTTCACATCTGGATGTCTCCAGAACTGGTAGGCACACCATGCCATAAACCCATTAACAATCGACGAGTCCAGCAAGAACCACATGTCGGTGACACCCAACCACGGGTACATTGCAGACAGTGGGAACATCAGCAGAGCATAGCGCAACGAAACGCGAGCGTTGAGCCGCGGATGCGTCACGGACATCATCCGGTAGCCGGCTTTCGAGTAGTCTGCGCGCAGCGTATACGCCAGCGAGTTGAAGTGGGGGAACTGCCACGCAAACATCATTCCACCCAGAACCCATGCGCCGGGACCCAATGTGCCAGTTGCAGCTGCCCACCCCATCAGCGGCGGGATTGCGCCTACCAGCGAGCCCACCCACGTATTGACGATAGTCATCCGCTTCATTGCCGTATATATGAATGCGTAGAGCACAATGTTCGCTGCTCCCAGACCCGCCGTTAGCGGATTAACAAACACCATCAACGACCCCACGCCAACGATTCCCGAAGCCACCGAGAAGCCCAAAGCGTTAAGAGGCGACAACGCGTACCTCGCCAGTGGCCGGTTGCGTGTCCGACTCATCTGCGCATCATACGGCACCTCGATCCACTGGTTGAACCCGTTGGCGCTGGCAGAGCACATGGTTGTGCCAAAGGTGGTCCAAAACAGCGTGCCTATCTGTGCCGCTCCTGGTGCGATCGCATACCCTGCCATGGCTGTCAGCACCACGAATGCCGTCAGCTTGTCCTTGGACAGGTCGCTGTACACCTTGGGAAGATCCACCAACTTCGTTGCTGACTGGATCTTCCACCGCGGCTCGGCATCTGTACGCGTGGTTGTGAGCTGCGGTGTTTTGGTTATGTGCGTGAAACGCTGCTGGCTAGCTGCCTTCGTCAACGAGAGCGAAAAATGTGAGCGAGGGAGCAGGCTAGTTTGTGAGACTATCCGAGACTGGGAGGTGTCCAAACCGGCGAATCTGTGCATTCCGCTGGAGAACATTCAGCCTGCCTGTTTGCACTGCAAGCTGCTGCGATAATTGTCTAATCATTGCTATGCGAATTTGAGGGGAGGTAGGGCGAAAAGAAGGCTGTAGGAGCGCAGTGAGGAAAACGCAGGTTGCTGGCTTTTCAGAATCCGATCGGGAGCAGGAATCACGGCTCGTGACTGGCAACTCAGATAAGCGTGAACCGAGCCGGGCGTGGTTTATGTAATGGCCATCGACCAGCAAGCACTGTGGCAAGGCCTGAGCGTGAACACAGAGTATAGCCTGGATTTATATGCTTTTAGGGCTCCAGTGATGGAGGAAAGATGGCTGATAGTATATGCTTTCATGGAAATATCCCTATAGTCGCTTCATCTATCAACTCCACGTTCTTCATTCGGATCGCAAGAAAATGCGCGCTTCACCTTCGCTCTCTTTTGTCTGTATATCTATTGCTGCCACATCATATCCTATCGGCCGGCACACATAGCAACCCAGCCTGGCAAACGAGCCCAGGTACAGCAGCTAATCACCCACTCTTCAAAGTCATAAGAGCCGCCCACAATTGCATACCATTTCAGTACTTTGCACAGGGTACCAAATATTTACAGGCAAGCACCTGAACAAAAGTGGATGTCTTGTGGCAGAGGTTTACTGTGGTGTGCTTGCTTGACCAAGTTTGTATTTCGCGTGCATCAAATACAAGAGGCGCCCCGACTTCATATTAGCCCTATATCTTCATAGTCCAGCTTTGAGAGTGAAATAGGTGGCGACGGTAGCAAAAAATGCAGTGGAGGCGTGGGAGTGTGCGCCATCTGGTTGGATATGGTAGTCCTGTTCAAGAAAACTAGCGCAGTACGCGGTCCATACAAAGACAACAGTCGCCAGCAGTGGAGCAGTCACATCCAGGACTGTATCCGAGCCTTGAGCCATACAGTAGCAGGGCCCGCCTCCACCTCTGATTGGGCCAGAATTGCGCCGGAGAGTCAATATTTGTTTCGGGTCTTCCGTTTCAAGGCTTCCCGTTCCAACCGCGCGCCAGCAGCACCCTCGCCACTATGCGAGTGCCCTGTGTTGCGCTTCATTTCCCGCTGCAGAATACTCAACAGCTGCGCGCTATTGGTCTGTGTCAACTATATTGTTAATTAACGCCATGTATATTGGCGTGAATGCGCGGCTGCATTTACTCCGCTGATATTCCACATCCCAAACATGCCATATGGCCATGCGCTTTTGAAGCAGTGCGGGGGGTGTGGGGAGACGCAAACCAGCGTAAAGCGGACATCCTTCTACGCAGGAATGACACAGACACAAGGGGTTCCCGACAGCATGGGCTGGGTCAAGACTTTTATGAAACGACGGCTCTGTCGCATTCGTCGCGGCCTGGACTCGGGCTTCTGGACAGTGGCTATAATGAGGTGGAAGTGGACGTTGCAGCAAGCACAAGGTTGGCTAGTGGGAGTGCAAATCTGTTTGGCATTATTGTTTGACTCGAAAATAGCTGGCCAAAAATAATTGTCCCGTTTTCCGCCACTCAAGAGCCCGCTTCCGCCCCCTTTCTCTTTCGCAGACTCTTCTCTTCCTCTTCTTTCCCAAAAACCATCCTTTTACACATATTTTCAGCATAGGCACTATGGCAACGCTCGACAAGCAAAAGTGGAATGTGCAGGGCATGACCTGCCACTCGTGTGTGCACTCGATAGAGCAGACACTGGGCGGCGTCGACGGGCTGGTCTCGTACGACGTGTCGCTCGAAAACAACCAGGCGGTGGTGGTCTACGACCCGGCCAAGGTCACTGCATCAGATATAACAACGACAATCGAGGACTGCGGGTTTGACGCTGCTCTCGACGGCACCACATACAAGCAGACAACGCTGGGCGTGCACGGTATGACATGCCAGTCGTGCGTCAAGAGCATAAAGCAGGCGCTGGCCGAGGTGGTAGGGATCACAGAAGTTTCTGTGTCGCTCGAGGACGAGCAGGCAACGGTAGAGTGGGACCCCCGGATTATCCAGAGCGTCCAGACGATCGTGGACGCGATAGAAGACTGCGGGTTTGACGTTGATAAGCCCAACGGACAGATGGACGTTGCGGCCGGCAAGTCCGAGAGTGGGCAGGGAAAGGTTTGTGTCGGGATTACCGGAATGACTTGCCACTCGTGCGTGACTTCGGTGACCATGGCCTTGGAGGACACCGCTGGTGTGCAGAAGGTCTTTGTCGAGCTGGAACCCCGCGGACGAGCCGAGGTCGAGTTTGATACCAGCGAGGCGACCATTGATAACATTGTTGCGGCCATCGAAGACGCCGGGTTTGATGCGGCGGTGGAGCAGGGCGATACGGATCATAAGCCAGTGCCACCGCAAGGCCGACCGCTGCTGGTAGGGAGCCCGCTCAACAGCGAGACCACATCAGAGTTCCCTGACGACAATGTCGAACAACCGCTGCTGGCATCGGGATCCGGGTCCATGCGGAAACCCAAGGAACGCAGCCACAAACAATCGGGCTACTCGGTCTCGAGCACAAGGTCCGGCGACACGTTGCTTAACAACTCCTCCATCAACACCACCACCCAGTTTGAGGTCCATGGCATGACATGCTCGTCGTGCGTGGCCTCTATTGAGCGGGGGCTCAAGCGCAAAGCTGGCATCATGTCCATTAGCGTATCGCTGCTGGCACAGCGCGCGACGGTCGAGTTTGACACACAGCGGGTCACACCCGACGAGATAATCGGGTGGATTGAGGATATGGGGTTCGAGGCGAAGCGCGCCGACGAGACGCCGGCTAGCGCAAAGATCACATTGAACGTGTATGGCATGACATGTGCGTCGTGTGTATCGCTGATCGAGCGCTCGGTGCGGCGTGAGCCAGGAGTCGAGTCGGTGGCTGTTAGCCTGCCGATGGAGACAGCGGTGATCGAGTATCGTCCGTCGGAGGTTGGCGTGCGTCGGCTGGTAGCTGTAGTAGAGAGCACAGGCTTTGATGTCCTGGTGGCAGACACGACCAAGAACAACACACAAATCGAGTCACTGCAGCGTACCAAAGATATTCTAGCCTGGAGGCAGCGGTTCTGGCGCTCGCTGTGGTTCTCGCTGCCGGTCATCTTCGTTGCCAAGATCGCCCCACATATCCACGTTCTGAGCTCGTTCTTCATGACCCGGCTCATCCCCGGCCTGCCGCTGGGCTCGCTGGTCCAGCTGGTTCTGACCACACCGCTGCAGTTTGTCATAGGTGCCAAATTCTACCAGAACGCATTTAAGGCTCTGCGTCACGGCAATGCCAACATGGATGTGCTGGTGACCACTGGTACATCGCTAGCCTACT
Organism: Linderina pennispora; assembly: GCF_002104995.1. NCBI lineage: Eukaryota > Fungi > Kickxellomycota > Kickxellomycetes > Kickxellales > Kickxellaceae > Linderina > Linderina pennispora. The sequence continues at coordinate 538,017 of NW_024468259.1, forward strand.
TCTTCTCGCTGTTCATGCTGCTTTGGTCGGTACTTCACGGCAAGCACCCAAAGCCACACTGCTTCTTTGAAGCGCCCGCGATGTTGATCACGTTTGTGTCGCTGGGCCGGTACCTTGAGAACATGGCCAAAGGAAATGCATCTGCTGCACTTTCGACGCTGATGACGCTGACACCATCGCAGGCGACCCTGATCACGTATGACGAAGACGGCCGGATCGCTAGCGAGAAGCAGATCCCGACAGAGCTGATCCAGCTCGGCGACAACCTTCGTGTGTTCCCTGGTGAGCGGGTCCCGGCTGACGGCACTCTGCTTGAAGGTAACTCTGAGGTTGATGAGTCGACAGTGACGGGCGAGGCGAATGCCTGTGCGTAAGAACCCCGGCTCCATGCTGGTGGCTGGTACTGTGAACTGCACGGGCTCATTCACGATGAAGGCATCGCGGGTCGGCTCCGAGACCACACTGGCGCAGATTGTGCAGCTGGTTGAGGATGCCCAGACTACCAAGGCGCCGATCCAGGCGTATGCCGACAAGGTTTCCCAATACTTTGCACCCGCTGTTTTGTGCATTGGCTTTGCCACGCTCATTACCTGGGTCATCGTGTCGTACACGTCGCTCCCCAAGCCTGCCATATTCGAGGCAGAGGCCCAGGAGACTGGCAGCTACATGGTCGGATGCCTGAAGATCGCTGTGGCTGTTGTCGTAGTCGCCTGCCCCTGTGCTTTGGGCCTGAGCACCCCTACTGCTGTCATGGTCGGCACTGGTGTTGGAGCGCAGCTTGGTGTGCTTATTAAGGGTGGTGAGGCACTGGAGGCCGCCAGCGGCATCGACGTGGTGGTGTTTGACAAGACTGGCACTTTGACGCAGGGCAAGCTCGCTGTAGCGGATCTGGATTTTGTGCCGTCAGTCAGCGGGCTGCACCTGTCGCAGCGCGGCTTTGCACTGCTGGCTGGTGCGGCCGAGGCTGGCTCTGAGCACCCGCTTGGCCGTGCCATCCACTCCTATGCACAGTCCATGCTGAACTCGCAGGCGTTGCCAGCCCTATCGACCAACTTTGACTCGATTCCTGGCCAAGGAATCAAATGCCATGTCATGCCCGATATTGGTGCCGGTGCAGAGTACGCTAGCGAGTTTGCTGCCGGTACCGAGGTGCTGGTTGGCAGTGCGGCATTCTTGGGCAACCAGGGCGTGCACTTGCCGGCTGGCTACCGTGAGGCCAAGACTCGACAGGAGCGCATTGGGCGGACGGTGGTCCTGGTTGCTATTGCTGGCGAGTACGCTGGCTGGCTGGCGCTGTCCGATGTCTTGCGACCTGAGGCCATCCCGGTGATTGCGACCCTGCAAGACTCGCTGCACATCGAATGCATCATGGTCACTGGCGACCAGCCGTTGACTGCGCAGGCCGTGGCTGCCGAGTGTGGAATCCGCCGTGTCTATGCTGGTGTATCGCCGGCAGGCAAGGCTGCAATTGTGCGCCAACTGCAGAACGAGACTACTATTGTCAAGCGGCACTGGCTGCTGCGTCCGTTCTCGAAACACCAGCTCATACACAAGCGCGTGGCGATGGTTGGAGACGGCGTCAATGACGGTGCTGCGTTGGCTGCTGCTGAAGTCGGTATTGCAATGCGCTCGGGCACAGATGTCGCCATGGAGGCAGCCACTATGGTGCTGATGCGCGAAGATATATCCGATGTTGTGGCGGCTCTGGACCTGTCGCGTACCATCTTCAACCGCATCCGCTGGAACTACGTGTGGGCCAGTCTGTACAATATCCTGGGAATCCCGCTGGCCATGGGTCTGTTTATGCCCCTGGGAATTGTGCTGCCGCCTGTGTTTGCTGGTCTGGCCATGGCCATGAGTAGCCTCACTGTGATGGCCAGCAGCCTGCTGCTGAAGCTGTACAAGAAGCCAATCTGCAGCATGCCTAGCGCCACGGCCTTGCCACTCGAGTCCTCTGAGGTCCGTGTTCTTGCAGCCCCAACACAGCGGGGGCGGGCGAATAACCAGAACGGCGAGTTTGTCGTTGACATGTCGGGCATCATTGATGACGATGGCACAGCGTTGGAGCTGGATGTCATGTCGAGCGACGATATTATGTATGGGGATGACATGACGGCATCGCTGTCGCCTGAGGTGCCGTTGGCAAAGGGTAAGGCAGGGTACTTTAGCTTCCCATCGTCCTCGCGGCACGCATATGAGCCGATTTCGCAACACTAGCTGGTTTTTAAACACTTTCCAAGAACCAATACATCTTTTTGTATTGGATAATGGCATCACTGTTTGATTTGCAAACTATATCTCACAGTGCTTTGATGAAGATGTGCCCACTTTTCGTCGCCCATCATATTTCCTCTCTATATCCGATTCTATAGTCCAGAATAGTATCTGGACTGCTCGCTTAGAGCATTTTTTTATTGACTGAAGGAATTCATACTCTTTTGAGCCTCACAACGAGCGTGCATGACTCGCTCTGTGAACACGTAAAAACCAGCGTTCTCTCTTTTACCCAATGGTATTCAGATCTTAAATATATCCTCAAAGTACTGGACAAGATCGAACCTGGAACTTTATATCAAAGCGCTATTCGCTTTAGTTCTGTATTTTGTAGGTCCAGCTGTCAAATAAACGAATCACTCAACCTTCACATCTTCGGTACTCAGACTCGGAACCGTTGGCTCGTTGGTCAACACACAACCTACATGTAAAAGCCGCCCTTCCTGTGTTATCTGCCTTTTCTAACCCCTCACCCCTCTACAAACCCTTCCTTTACATTCAGCTATTTAACTTTTGCGCTTGCCAGCCGCGACATACCCTGATGTGGGGCTTGACTCGGTGATGTACGGCGGCAACTACTCGATGGAAACACCTGATTATACAATAGTTTCCTGCCCTAAAGCCCCATGGCAGGTTCTCTGCTACATTATCGACTGTCTAGATCTCTTACTGACTAGCTAAGCACACATTGTGAGCGCCATCAGTCTGGTAGCAAAATACAAGGTATTAATTGACAAAAGTGGAGGATAACTAATATTTAGGGTAGGCATCACTCTGCTGCTGATACTGGCTTGACTGAACTGGCGGCTGGCAACGACGTGGCATGTCTAGCACTACCCATGTCAATAGAGCCAGCATGTTCAGCATCGGGTCGACACAATACCAGGCGGCCTCACTGGTCACCATAAACGTGACCTGTGGGTAGAACATGGCAACGAGCTTGAAGACGTTGCGCAACAAGACCAGAAGTCCGCCGATGTAAATGTTTGCGTACCATGCTGGCTTTGTGCGAGCCTCAGCATACTTGGCCAAGAAGAAGCTGGTGGATACCATTAGCAGCGCATTGTTGGCAACTTGTCCGGCAATACTGGCCTTGAGCAAGTCCGATGCGGTCTTGAGCTGGTTTAGAGACGCAGTACCCTGCATTAGCCCAGATCCGGCTCCTGACAGTGCACCAAAGGTTACCGACATGACGATGGCAAACACGTGGAACCCAGTTATTGTCTTACGGGGCGGTCCCATGGACCAGCGATTTGAGCATATTAACCAGCAGAAGGTAGTTGACGAGACTGATAAAGTTGGGGGCAACGCCGTTGAGCACGCTGAATGCAACGAATGGGCTGGCATCCTGCATCTGGCGGTTAATGAAGATACCGCGGGCGACAAAGGCACCTCCCAGCATCAATGCAATGAGCACGCCGATGCGTGTAAGACGATGGCTGTGTGCGCGCTGCCCCTCAAACAGCAGTACCAAGCCTAGGACAAAGAATGCTGAGGCGACTCCGTACGCTGCACCCTTGCTTGGGTAATACTGTGGGATGAAAAATGCGGCTCCGAACGAGATGTCAGTCATTATTCGATTATGTAAGAGAGCTGTTGAAGAAAGATGGGTGTTGGGTGTATGAAGAAAACTGAGGTGCTGCGTGGCAACAGTGTATTTATAGCAGGCTGGTGCTGGATGGAATTCTACCAAATACAACTGAGTTGATGTAGAGCAGCGCTCCCATGCAGACTTGTGCCAAGAATAGCTCAGAAGATGGAATGCTCAGTTTGGAGAAAAATCCTGTTTGTTGATGCATATGTACCTTGATTTCTCAAAAAAATTCACACTATTTTCATGCTGATCCGTGCCAAGTGTGACTAGTTGCCATGTCAAGAGTCTTGGCAGCGGGGTCAATGCCAATCAAGCGGAACGCCGCAACTAAAACCGCAGCTAGTTAGATGTGTTTGTTTTCATTTTCGGCTGGACTAAGAACGGTTCCCACATCTTCAATGCCCAGGAACAGTGTGGACGAAAGCTTGGCAACGTCAGCTCGCAGCCCTCTTCTCTGAGGTTGTACCGGGGTAGTGGAGACGAGGAAGATTGGAAATAGCCCACACCACCACCACTAGCAGGGTAAATAGCATGTCGGTGCAATATGCTGCAGCTTCTGAATTCCGAGTCGAGTTGATTGTTGTGAAAGCAGTCGTAATCAGGCGGGCCAGGTTGCGACTGAAGACAAGCAAAGCGCTTGCCTGAATAACAAACATCCAGCCCTTGTACCGGCGCAGCCCATCAGATGTTGTTTCGTAATGATACATAACCGACAGGAATATTATACTGAGAGCAAACTGGCCGCCGACCCCAGCCTTGATGATCCTCTCTGCAACCTTGACCTGATCTGGCGAAGCACCACCTTTCAACAGTGCGTAGCCAGCACCAGCTAGCACGCCAAAGATGATGGCCGCAGCAAATGAGCCAGTACACATGGCTATGCGCTTGACACGACTGGGGGTATTAGGCACCAGACACAGCAGACGTGCCAGTAGAATAAAGTGAAGGCCAGTCATCGCACTGGCCCCAACATCGTTCAGCACGTTGGCCTGTTGTCCATGTCGCGATGGTTGGGCTCCTGGAAAACACACCGCGGACGATCAGCGCGCTGCCAAGGATCCCTGAAATCAATGGTGCCAGGACATTTTGTATGACTCGGCTTACCACAGCCGACTGGGCAATTAGCAGGCACCCAAAGGCATAGAATACTGCGCCAAGCACAAACGCTGCTGCTCTGTTTGGCTCATAATTTATGGCAAGATAGGTGTCGGGCGAGGTTGGGAACTTTGTCATTGATATGAATAATGAGAATGGTGGAGGACATGAAGTGCTGAATGCAAAAAGTGCGCTGTCTATCTATCCTTTACTCTTTTCGTGGGTGCGACTGCACATACATTGAGAAAAACACATGAAAATCGATAGCAGCACTACGTCAGCGGCAATCGCATCAAAGGGATAATGGCCCTAGCAAGATTTGCAAATCAAATTGGCGTGGACATCCACAAGGATATGTTCTTGTCACTCACACATATACTTTTGGCATGTTTGGGAGTGTCACTAGAATCGCCTGGTGTACCGGATGTTGTCGAGGGATCCCAGTCACATGCACAATGCATGGCATGTCTCACAGGTGGATTTTTATGCACATTTTACTGGATATCGGTTTTCATACCACCATTCAGTATTTATCCTACCATGCTATACTCCGCTAAATTTAGCATATATCATTTGTTACAATCAAAAGGCAGACCTGAGTCCGTTGGCGACCTGGTTTCATTTGCATAGAGTCCAAGAGCAGCCGATAATGAGGGAAATAAAAAAGGAAAACAAGCTCTTGGTAGCAACTAGACCAGGTCACCAGCCCAGCAAATGGTGTATAGCGAACCGATGTGTCCAACCAAGTTGGAGCAGGGTGCATTTCGTGCATCTTGGAAGACCGCTGCTCATCTTCACAGAACCTGGCTGTATTACACGCTTGCTGCCACGTAGCTGGTGGTCATCGGCAAAACCCAGGTCCACTAATTCCTCTTGATTACATCAATCAGGCAGGCTGATTTTATTGTCAACACAGGCTCGGCTCAACGCAAAATTTATGCTCAACGCGCCGCTGCAGCATGGACACTGTTCGTGTCTTTTCTATTTCGCTTTATCACTATAATTGTTGACCGCATTCCCTCTGCACTTTCTCGTAAGCGAACGCAGATTCCTATTACATACTTGTTAAATGGCCCCATCCAGTAGTGACATTCCTCCGCTGACTTCGTCAGGTGTTGGGCGCAATTTGCCAACCAGCAGCGGGCTTATGCCTCCGCCGACATCGAGTATTCCGCAGCTGAACAGCGAGGGCTCGGTGCGGCGGCGGCTGGCAGATACAACCGACTACACGCAGAGCCAAACTGGCATCAGCTCCGACCTGGGCAACCTGAACGAGCCGCGCACCCAGGCACCACGCACGACCAACGAGGAGGTGCAGGAAGAGCGGGCGCGGCGGCTGCGCGATACGCTTGGCATTGCTCCACGCGAGGGACGTACCAAGATTCGCGATGAAGCTGCCGAGGCATTCCGTGTCATCTTCGAGACATTCCTGGAGGCCTACAGCGAGGAGGGCGGCGAGAAGGATCTGAGATACGGTGGCAAATTGTATGCACGGCAGGCAGCCAAGATGCGGATTGACGAGTGCTCGACGTTGTTTGTCAACTTTGCCCATTTAATGCGCTACGATGAGCGTGCGGCACAGGCCCTGCTCGAAAACTTTTTGCGGCTGGAACCGTATCTGGGCCTGGCGGCGACGCGGCTCTACACCAAGATGCATCCGGATTCTGAAGACCCTGTTAGCATTTCAGTGTCGGTGTTTGGTCTCCCTGGTGTTAGCCGTGTGCGCGAGCTGCGTGCTGATAAGATCGGCTCACTGGCGTGTATCAGTGGCACGGTGACCCGTACCTCGGAGGTGCGGCCCGAGCTGATCAGCGGCATGTTCAGGTGCGTGGAGTGCAGCACCATCTGCGGCCCTGTGGTGCAGCAATTCAAGTATACTGAGCCGAGCGTATGTGACAACCCGACATGCATGAACCGTATTGCATGGACACTGATTGTCGACCAGAGCAAGTTTGCCGACTGGCAGCGCGTGCGTGTGCAGGAGAACTCGAGTGAGATCCCGCCTGGAAGTATGCCGCGCACTCTGGATGTAATTGTGCGCGGAGATCTGGTTGAGCGCATCAAGCCTGGAGACCGAGCTCAATTCACTGGGTCGTTGATTGCGCTCCCGGACATCTCGGTTATTGGAGGGCCGGGCCAGGTTGCCGTTGCGCAGAGAGATATATCCAGGACCCGTGCTCCTGAGGGCGGGCCTGTCCGGAACCAAGGCACTGGGCACACGCGAGCTTACGTACAGACTGGCTTTCCTGGCGTGCTTCACCCAGGCGGTCAATGACGCCACGACTTCCGGAGCCTCACAGCAGACCAGCAATGGGGCGGTCCCGGGCATTTTGTCAGCCAACGGCACGTACCTTGGCCATGCCGGTGCTCTGTCCGGCGATGAGACCCTGGGCGAGGCTGAGGACCGCGAGGCGTTCTTGAACTCGCTGAGTACCCAGGAGCAGGAGGAGCTTAGAGAGATGAGCAGAGACTCACAGGTCTATACGAACCTGGTTAAGAGTGTGGCGCCGACAGTATTCGGCCATGAGGAGGTCAAGCGGGGCATTCTGCTGCAGCTTCTCGGCGGTGTGCACAAGCGCACAGCTGAAGGTATGAGGCTGCGTGGTGACATCAATGTATGTATCGTCGGAGACCCGTCGACATCCAAGTCACAGTTCCTCAAGTATGTTGCTGGGTTCTTGCCGCGTGCCGTGTTCACTTCTGGCAAAGCCTCCTCTGCGGCCGGTCTGACAGCCAGTGTCGTCAGGGATGACGAGACCGGCGAGTTCACGATTGAAGCTGGAGCCTTGATGCTGGCAGACCACGGAATCTGCGCTATTCGATGAGTTTGACAAGATGGATATTGCAGACCAGGTCGCCATCCACGAGGCCATGGAGCAGCAGACCATCTCGATTGCCAAGGCTGGCATCCACGCCACCCTCAATGCCCGCACGTCGATTTTGGCTGCAGCCAACCCTGTTGGTGGCAGGTACGACCGGCGGCTGACGCTGCGCCAGAATGTGGCCATGAGTGCGCCTATCATGTCGCGCTTCGATCTGTTCTTCGTCGTGCTCGATGATGCCAACGAGACCACAGACTTCAACACTGCCCGTCATATCGTCCAGATCCACCAGCTGCGCGACCAGGCAGTCGACCCGCCGTACTCGCCGGCTCGGCTGCGTCGGTACATCCGGATTTGCGCGCACCATCCAGCCCGTGCTAACCGAGGATGCTGGTCGCCTGCTGTGGGAGTCATACCGCAACCTGCGCCAGGAGGATGTTGGCGGCGGTTCGGGCGGCAAGAGCTCGTCGGGCAAGAACGCCTACCGCATCACAGTGCGCCAGCTCGAGTCGCTGATCCGGCTCAGCGAGGCTCTGGCGCGCGCGCACTGCTCCGAGGAGATTACTTCGCGGCACGTGAGCGAGGCCGTGCGTCTGCTGCGGCGGTCGATTGTGCACGTCGAAATGGACGATATCGATGTGTTTGAAGGCGAGGATGACGAGTCCAAGACGCAGGATGTGACTGTTGAGGCCCCAATGAACGCCGATGAGGCGGTGGAAGGCGGCGACTCGCAGCAGCCCCAGCAGCCCTCCAAGAAGAAGGTGACCATTAAGCGCGAGGACTTTGATCGCGTGCGCTCGATGCTCGTCCTCAAGCTGCACGAGGCCGAGGAGAGGGGCGATGAGGGCGTGCGCCGCACTACACTGGTTGACTGGTACCTGGCGCAGCGCGAGGAGGTGATGGAGAGCGAGGACGACTTCCATCAGGAGCAGCACCTTGCCCAGTCAGTGCTCAAGTATCTGGTCAACACTGAGGGCTGCGTGATCGCGCTGCGTGCCGCTGAGGGCGAGACTGAAGAGGAGAACAGCGATGGCCCGATGCTGATGCTGCACCCGAACTTTGCACTGGACTAGTGCTTCCGTAGGCTCTCTTTCAGCCATGTCGAAGGTTCTTTTGTTGAACTTGCTTCCACCCCCCAAAAAAACTAGTTGATTTCACAAAACAGCACTTTAGCAACGACGATTCGATGTAGACCATATGCGCATCCAGAAATCGGACCGCCAATCGGACCGCTGGAAATCATGGGGAAAAACTAGGCCAGAAGCAGCCTGTGTGAATAGCAAACCCGCGGTGCCACGCGTTGTTTTCTCCAGCGATCTGCGCCCTTTCTGTGCTTTGAAGCACATCACCGGCGTGTTGTCAGCGAGTCAACGTTGGGGAGGGGGCACCGTCCAAGAATGTGTTAACTTGGCTGGGTGGGATAATAAATGAGGTCTTGCTCGCTATCTTGCTCGGTTGGCGCCATTAGCTCTTTCTTTTTCGCGCCCGCACTTTCTGTTTACACTTTCTCCAGCTCTGTTCCATTAAGCCATTTGTGGATTCTACACTAAAAAGCCTCTTTCCCTTTCCAAAAGGCACACTCTCACCGAGCACGCACACGCCCACTCTCCAAAAAAATAGAATAAAATGGTTCTGAAGCCAATCCGACGGTCCGTGATTCCGTCCCCGCTCGAGAATTCGCAAAAGTTTGACGAATTCATAACGCAATACTTCAACAAGTGCGATGATCTGCTGTCATACACGCCAGCGATACCCGGTAGTCAAGGAGAACGAGTACATGACAGTGCAGCGCCAGAACCGCAACCCGAACGAGGACCACCGGTGGCTGCGGCGAGACGTATATGTGACCACGCAGACATCGTACGACGAGCTCAAATCCATCCTGTTCCTGGGCCGCGCTGACCACCTACCGCAATGGATGCCGTCGATGGTAAACATCGATGCAGTCGAGGCGCTGGTGCCAAACGTGGCGGAGGTATTCCGATACTGCTTCAAGTCAGGTGGGCTGAAAGCAAAGCGCGATTACTGCCAGCTGGTGCTGAAGCGCGAGTTTCTGGGCGAGCAAGCACACAAGAAGCCGCGGATTTTCACCCCCAGCATGAGCATGACCAACCTGGCCAACATGATGCGGGCGTCGCAGTCGACAACCAACCTGGGCATCCATTCAGTGCCAACGAGCCCGCTGGCGGTGAATCCCATCAACGAGCGCGGTCTGCAAAACGCACGCAGCTTTGCGAATCTGGACAACGCCAGGATGCAGCCACTACCCGGCATCGCTTCATTCGCCTGAATCGCCGAAGTCGCCACTTCCACGACCAGGCCGTTTGCGCAACAGCCGCACCACCAGCAGGAGCAGTCAAGATTTGTGGGGCTGAACCAGGCATCGCAGGCAGTCCAGGATGACGATGACAGCGTGCATGGCGATACACGAATTCCGATTCCGCCGCTTCCAGGTTGTCACGGTACCGATAGCCCATTCTAACTGCACAGAGCAGCGCGGATACGTGCGCGCGTTCTACGAGACGTATGAAGAGGTCAGGGAGTACTCCAATGGTGATGTTGAGTGGTCGTGCATTCATCACTCGGACTTTTCGGGCTGGATCCCGTCGTTCATGGCTGATAAATCCATTGCCACGGGGTTCCCGAAAGAAGCCGATGCGCTGCTTGCCTATGTGCAGCGCGTACGAACACGTCCTTTGCATAACGAGTATTAGGCATTCAACTACGCTGAGATACAAGTATACACAAACTTCCACAATCCTACATTTTTCTGTTCCGCTGCGATATCACTTTATTACTCAAACACGACCTTTTCTTTTTGCCAAGTATCTTTCAAATAGAGCATTACCTGTCATATGCTGAGGCTCCTATCAATGACCTATTGTATGCCTGCTGCCATATTGCCTGCTGTACAGCCTGGATTAATGGAACGGATAAAGGAAAGAGTTGTGGGTGGCATCAGGCCATATCACAGACGTCTATATATACTGTTACCGCCCTCAGCATTGCTCGTCGTGCATAGGTGACACCATACGAGCCTGGCTGATTGTCTTGGGTGGAATTTTCATTACCGAAGGAAAATGTAAGGGCGATGATACTGATAAGGTATTTAGCAAAGGAAGAAAGGGAGGCTATGTGTCGCAATCCGAAAGAGGGAGGGGTTCTATATGTGGAGTTTAGTAGAGGACCCACTTGGCCTGAGCGCCCTGTGGCAGAGTAACAGTGCATCCGTTGTCGACAGAGCACTTGCCGCCCTCGCACTTGCACTCTCCGCTATTGGGGAAGTTGCACTTGCCCGACGTGCACTCGATGCGCACGTTGTAGGCATCAGAAACCTTGAAGCCCTTGGAGGTGTACAGCGGGTTGAACTGCACGCTGATGTACGTGTTGCCGTCAGCTGCCTGGCCACCGCCAAAGATGTACGGAGCCCAGTTGCCAATCGGCTTGTCGTCGTTGCCCCAGATGCACTGGGAGGCGTCGGAACCAGCCAGATTGACGTAGAACTGCGAGGAGACGCCGAGCCAGTAGGACTTGGGCACGACGTTGAGCTGTACTGAGCCGCCGGCAGATGCGACGGACGGAATGATCATGGCCTCGTTACCGGGGTACACGGTCTGGCAGGCAGAAACCGACTGGCCGAGCTTGTTCTCAATGTGGGCATTCATCATTCCGGATTCGCAGAACGGACGGTCAGGGAACGGCTTCGACAGCTTGCCGTTAGCGTCAGCCTTCAGACCGCCGTTCATTGAGCCAGCGCCGTTGTAGGCCGAGGCGCTCGGATCCCACTGCGCCGAGTAGTATCCTGGAGCGCATGCGTACGGGCACCAGCCTCCCGGCTTGCACGACTGGTCGGGCGACATGGCCCAGCCGCCATTCAACGACTGCGGGGTGATTGGGACCACGTTGTCGGCGTTGTTGTGGTTCCATGGGAAGCGCACAGCACCCGACGGCGTGTTGAAGCTATTGCCTTGCCCATCGGGAATACCGCCGCTGGAGCCCGACGACGAGTTGTCGTTGCTACCATGAGTGGGCTTGGCCTCTTCCGAGGACGAAGACGGCGACGAGGTCGGCGCGGCCGACGACACCTGCAGGTATGTGCTGGGCGCAGGAGCAGCCGAAGTGGTCACGGCAGAGCTCGACGGCTTGTTGCCGACCTTCTGCTGGTTGCTAGCCGTGTTGCTAGCCGTGTCGCTAGCCGTGCGCTCGACAACTCGCCCTGCGGTGTCACTGTGATCGGCTGGTTGCTGCCCGGCAGCAGATATACCATCAGTGGATCGCCCAGCTTCTGCAGGTCATTCAAAATGTTGTTGAGCTGAATCGGCATCGCCATTACTGTTGTCAGCATAGCAAATACCAAAGCAATCACTGTTATGCCCTTCATCTTTAGGCTTTTGTTCCTACTGCTAAGAGGGTGGTAGTTGGGGAGAGTAGCCTGCTCGGGGAAGGGGTATGTGTATGTGCTCGATATTCAATATCAAGCCAGAGACTCTTTAACGAAAAGGAGAGGTAGAGAGTACTGAGCGAAAGGAGAAAGAGACGTGTCTCGCTGGAAGACAGGTGGTATTATATAAGTGAAGCGGTGTCCAAAAGGGAGTCTACGACCTTCGGTGACAAGGCGCAATAGTGAGGAAAGATGTTTGGGACCGTGTGGGTGTCGCTTGGACTGCCAGGGAAATGTTTGTTTACAAGAGCCAGGTTGTCAAAGAGGGTAAAAAAGCCACTGGCGTGGTGATTTGTGACCTATTGTGAGTCGGGCTGCTTATTCTCTCAGCCAGAACGTCTTGTTCTTAAACAGGGAAATTGTCAAGGGATGTATCGGCGCGCGAACGAGCGGGGCGGAGGGTGAAAAGACAGGGAAAGGAGGGTGGGGTGGGTAGAGGGGTGGGTAGAGCGAGAGGTCTGCGGAAGCGAGAAAGAGAAAAAGAGAGAGAGAGGAGTGCGGCTGTGGGCGAAAGGCGGGTGAGAGAGATGTGAAGGAAAAGGAAGGAGGGGATGGGTGGGAGTCTTAAAAGTTCATAACGGACATGTATCTTCTGTTTGCGTAAGGGGAAAGAGGGAGAAAAAGACCATCCAAATGTTCAAAAAAGCAGCAACCTCCCCTCCCCAAGCGTCGCGCTTTCAGTTGTCGATCCTCTCACATTCAAGCAGCCAAAGTCAGACCACCATTCTCACTGGTCCAAACCGATTTCCCATTGTCCACACCCGAGCTCTTCACAGTCACTGGCTGAACCGCAAGACCGCTTATTGCACCTGATTGTCCGATGCAAAAACAATGCGCCGTTGTTTGTGGTTGAGCCTGGCTCGGCCCAGGTCACGCCTATTATTTTGCCACCTGATGCCCAAATCCCTTTGTCGCCCATCCGGCCACGCTCCCTCCCTCCCCTTGCATATTCACGCACTTTTGGCACCACGCGGTGCCAGGCGAGTATTCCATCGTGCGCACAGCGGTCGGGTCTGTACCCCGGCTATAAAATGGATTTGTGGAGTAAAAAGGATTACATGTTGGAAAAATCGTTGGACTTTACCAGCTCAGCAAACAGGCCGCCTTTGGCCAAAAGATTGGCCGGCGTGTCGAACTCGGCAACAGTGCCATGGTCCATCACGATGATGCGATCGCTGTTCATGACGGTTTCAAGGCGATGCGCGATGGTCAGGATGGTACAGCCGGCAAATTCCTTGTGGATGACGTCGTGGGTAATCCTGTCCGTCTTGAGGTCAACATCCGCCGTAGCCTCGTCAAGAACCAGAACCTTGCGTTTGCGCATCAGCGTTCGGCACAGACTGAACATCTGCCGCTGCCCCGAGGTCAACCAGCCACGTCCATAATATCTCTTTGACAGCCCCCAGTCTTTGTTGCGAGTTAAAAGGCTGTCTGTGTTTCTTCGCTCTTGGAACAACCACAAGAACGCACGCATCGGCCAGCTCGAATTCAGACGCTTATCCCTCTGCCTCTCTGTCTCCCACAAATAGTCGCTGTCGCTGTCCTCGTTCTTCATATCCTTCTTGGTCTTGTCATGCTTGGCCTTTGGGTTCACAACATCGACTAGCTCAGCCTTTATTAGCGCTGCCCACATGTCCTCAATCGTGTATTGCTGGAGTGGGTCGAGGTTGGCCTTGACGGAACCGTTAAAGATCGTCGGGTCCTGCGGGATGATTGTAAGGTTTGGACGTAGGCCGTCCGCTCGCAGCGTCGCAATGTCAATGCCATCGACCAGAATGGATCCGGACGCACCCTCGACTAGCCGGAACAACGCCCGTGTCAATGACGACTTGCCTGCACCGGTGCGGCCCACAATGCCAATGCGCTCACCGCTCTTGATTGTAAACGAGATGTCCTTCAGCACCAAGTCCTGATCTGGGGTGTATCGCATGCAGTAGTTGCGGAACTCAATACTGCCCTGCATCGGCCAGTTTGCTGGTGGCTGCATACCGCCTTCGTCCCATGCTGCCTCAAGCGGTGTCTGGATAAACTGGCGGAACAGATCGACAGTCTCAAGTAGCTCAATAACCCTTGTGCGCAGGTCTACAAGTCGCGACATGCTCGATACCATGTCATTGATTAACGACCCAAACACCTTGAGCTCGCCGGAGGTCAGCTTGTAATCGGTGAACTGAGACTGCATTACCATGATCACTGTGACAACCGAGCTCGTCGTGACATCGATGACTTTGACCAGAGTTCTCGACAACGAACTCAAGGCCTTCCTCGGTCGCGTCAACCGCACCTCTTCATCGACGTTGCCCTTGTGAATGCTAGTGAAGTAGCCTTCGACACCATGAAGACGGATTGTGCGGCTGCTATCGCTGAGGACGTCTCTGATCCGTGACTGTTCGACTTTGAATGAGCGAGTGATTTTGCGCACTGCACGATATGTAGGAATAACCAGCTTGCCGACATGGTTCATTGCAATCGCCATAACAGGCGCGATAAGCAGCAGCAGCGGTGCCTTGCGGCTGACGCGGTACATTGACAGGGAAATGCTCAGGATCGTGGAGACATTTGTCTGTATCAGCATTGGCAGCCTCCTTGCAAGCTCGTTTTTGCACACCCAGAACTTGGAATCAATATCCTGCTTGCTGGAACTGTCAAACAGCGACATTGGGGCGTATACCAAACTGCGCGTAAACATATTGATTACTCGCTCCTCCACATACTTGTCAGCGACGTTCCTCTTGAGCATGCTCTCGGCCGTGTTAACGACGTTTGTAATTGTTGCAGCGAGCATCTGATACCACAGATAGGTACCAATGGCATGTGGATCTGCTGCCACGCTGTTCTTGTTGAGTGCGTCAAGCTTGTACCCCTCAGTGATGTAGTCAGATACGGGGTGAAATGTCGCAGTAAACAGCGTCAGGACAAGGACAGGTAAGCCTAGGATGTCCAACGCATATTTCGCATCGTCCCAGTTAATACCTTTATCCATGTCGAAATCTTTTGGTCGCATGCCCCCTCCTGCTATCACTGCGCCTGCTACTCGGCTTTACATAGTTCGTCAATGTCGAAGTCGATCCCTCAGACATGGTATCGTCCCCAGATCCGCCTTCTGGACAAGAGCCATGCAGAGTGGCCAGCGAATGCACTCTCGGGTGTTCCTGGATCTCCACGGTGACCTGGCCCTTGTCAACCGTGATATTCTGGTTGGCAAACGCATCCAAATGGTTAGAGTTCATCGACACCACACGCAGCTTGTTGCCAAGTAGCCCAGTGTTCAGCAGGACATTGTCGAGCAGATGTCGCTTGATTTGTGCATCGACAGCAGAGAGCGGGTCATCCAGAATATATACATCAGCCTGAGTGTATACTGCACGAGCAAGCGCCAGCCGAGCCTTCTGTCCGCCCGAAATGTTGATGCCACCCTCGCCAATCAGCGTCATGTCACGCTTGGGCCACTGCTCAGCATCCTCCATTAGTGCGCAGGCCTCCATGACACGCCAGTAAAGCGACTCATCAAAGTCACGGCCAAACAAGATGTTCTCGCGCAGAGTTCCATTCATGATGTACGGCGACTGCCCCAGATATCCAATACGGCCGGTGACATGACCTGCTCCTGATCTCATTTCCACCTCACCGCACATCGCAAGCAGTAACGACGTCTTTCCGGATGCGACACCGCCCTTGACTGACACGAGCTGACCCCTGCCAATGCTCAACGATACACCCTCGAGTATGTTCGTCTCTGTCTTCTTTGTGTGCGTAAAAGTGCTGTCCTTCATCTCTATTGACGGGCCGGCTTCAGATAATCCAGGTTGAACCGCAATGCCATTCGTTGGTTCGACTGCTAGGCATCCCTCCAGCCGCAAATTGTCATTAACAGCCTCACCGATGAGGTAATAGCTTGAAAGGACGCTTTGGGCGTTGTTCTTCACTTGCGTTATCTGCTCGATAATCTGAAGCAGCTCGACGCTGGACAACGTCTCTCCGCTCTGAAGGTACAAATTCACCGTGAAAAATATCGCGAGCTGACTAGACACATTCCGAAGGATGCTGTTCGCCGTTTGCGCAGTGCTTATAAATGCATCCGCCAACCGTCGATACTTTTTTGGGATCTTTACGCTGTCGTACGCGTCCGGATCATCGTTGAGGACAAGCGTCGGATCGAGGTATTTTTGCTCCCAGCCGTTGAATTTGATGGTTTTGATGTTGCTGTATATATCGCGAGCATCTACGCGAGATGTCCAGAACGTATACCTACTGTAGCCGCATACGCGCCGAAGATAATCCAGGGACATCGACACCAATGACAACGCCATGAGAACGACGATTGGAATGACCGATATCCACCCAATCTGCCGGTATGTCAGCCAAAGAGCGAACAGCGCAGTGACCACCGATGAGATCTCAGAGACGACTGTTCTCAGCCCCCGCATTACCGACCCAACAAGGTGAGTGATATACATGTCATTGGTACCTCCCTTGCCAGCGTTTGCCAATGCGCACCGCAGTATTTCGAATCTTATAGAATCTTTGACGCGCTGCTCCTCTTGGTCCAGCAGTCGGTTAACACGCTCTGCCTGCGACTTGATTAGCTGGAGACTAAAGTTGGCAGCCAAATACAGATACGGCTCATACCAGGCGTGTGTCGACGGATTCTCAATGCACATCAGAACCATGGTGAACAGTACAGACTGGGATACCACAGCAATGCGAAACAGTGACTGGAACACAACCAGCGGCAGATACGGTCGCCATATCATCCGTATGATGCCACGAATGACAAAAAGCGTCTCATTCTCGTCATACTTGAACTCGCGATGAGCTGCATGGAGCTGGAACCGCTCAGGCAAGGCCCAGAAGTCATCGATGGTCAGCTCGCGCACGCGTCCAAGCCTAATCAGCGCTATCTCTTTGGCATAAAGTGCACTTTGGACGTTATCACGCAGTTCGTGCCAGCCCTGTCCATCGAGATCGACCATGAGCATGAACAGATGCAGAGCGATTCCAAAAGCACGCAGTGAGAGGGTGACGTCAGCCTTTGATTGAAGGAGGGTCTGAATACCGATAAAGTTGACAAGCCTGAATGCTAGCTGCCCACCAGCGAAGCGTGCTAGTGCCAGTAACATTGCAACAGATACTTGGTGCAGTACGCCCTGCCAATTGTTGCCAACAAGCCCTGAGATGACAACGAGCAACACATGGACGCACTGCACAGGTGGTGCGCAAAGGTGGTGCTTGCGGTATGGCGCGCCTCTTAGCCTAGAGTACACCACCGACCCCAGTGCATAAAGGTGGACAAGAAGTGGAATATTTTGCTTGACAGATACCATGCTTCCAAAAAAATAGAGTTTGGACCCAAGATGGGAAGAGGCAGTGCGCGCCTTGGCTGTCGGTTTTTCACAGCGGTGTGTTCCTGAGGGCAATTTTTGGCTTCGGCTGCATGTGGTGAATTGCTCCCCACACCAAGCAGATCCTGTTTCTCACACCTGAGATTTCAGCGATTCCATTGGTACTGGCAGCAGGGTTGTCAGAGACTGACAACGTCACCCCTCCCCCAAATAAATCTACCACGGCCGCAGCAGCATGCACCCGCTGCATTCCAAAACTAGGACTCTGTTGTGGCATCGTGAAGGTGGAATTCAGACAATTGCATATGCGTATTGTATACCGACACGCACAGTAAAGTGCTACATACAACTGCCTTGGAAAAGGCAAGCCGTTTTTTTGGAGTCAGCGATTAGACACGTGAGTTGGCCCTGGGGAACTCTCTAAAAATATCTTCATGCCTTTTCCAGGGCCCACCAAGCTGTAGTTAGATTCCAAGCTGCCAAAGCAAAAGCTATTCCAGCCCACTGCCTCACCGAGTGCAGCTGGGGAGCAGCCGAGCATCAGTAGCCAATATTTAGAGTGAGGTGTAATAGAACTTTGCCTAGAAAGAAAACCTGTGCCATATGTAGTATTGTCTGAGACCAATGGGTGACAAGCCTTTGCCTTTAACACTCAGCAAATTGGCCAGGATAGGAAATTATTGTGGCTTAATGTATTGGTGTGTATCCTGGCGGCCATTTCGGAAACCAACTGAGCTAGCCGGTGTAATATCTATCAGCATGACTCCGTTACCTAATCCATCTATTCATATGCCGAATCTTTAATCATCGGATATGCTGTCTAGATATATGTGGATTATGTTTTGTAGACAGCAGCCACACCCATTGCTAAGTCGCTTCAGTAGACACTGGTGGAGTTGTATCTCTGACTGATCGGCAACTCATACATCATATTTTGCAATAGACAGATCTTCAGTGCATGCAAATCGTCTTGCGAATTGTCAACGCCATCCACGCTCAGAATTTCGTCATATATGGACACCGAGTCTTCCACTACCCAGAGCAATAGGTGGTCTGCTTTAGGCAGGCAATGAGCTCATGCGAATACCTATGTTTGGGAAATACAGATCCAAATCGAGTATAAAAAGACACATGTTGCTGTAGTGTACCATTTTGGCAGTAGCAATAGCAAGGCGGTATTCATCCCACACTTATTCTTGTTTTACTTCACCATGCCCTCACCAGCACCAGCACCAGCTGTTATCCAGCCTCGATGGCGAACAATTGTGCGCCGTGTGTTTGCCCGTAAACCTGTTGGCCAGGTTCTTCAAGAAGGAAGCAAGACGGAAATGAAACGCAATCTTGGTCGCCTTGACCTCATCGGGATTGGCATCGGCTCAATCATTGGCACTGGAATCTTCGTCCTGACTGGAACTGCAGCCGCAAATGATGCTGGCCCGGCAGTGCTTATCAGCTTTATTATCGCTGCTGTGGTTGCAGCGCTGTCTGCCTTCAGCTATGCTGAGCTCGGGTCAATGGTCCCGATTTCAGGCTCTGCCTACACATATACCTACGTGTCACTTGGAGAGTTCCTGGCATGGGTTATCGGCTGGGACCTGATTCTCGAACACCTGGTTGGCTCAGCAACCGTTGCAGTTGGGTGGAGCGCATATCTTGTGCGGTTTTTTGAAGACGCCTTCAGTGTAGTGCTGACGCCCAAGACAACACAGCCACCGATTGTTTGGGACGGCACATCGCTCAAGTTCATCATTAACCATGGATCATACATCAATATCCCGGCCATATTTATTGCCTTATTACTAATGACCATCCACATTTTTGGTGTCCGGTATGCGTCATGGACCATCAATGCCATTGTGGTTGTCAAGATCCTCGTCGTCCTGTTCTTTATTTTTGGCGCAACCAAGCATATCGACTCCAACAACTACAGGCCGTTCCTGCCAGAGCGTGTCGGCAACTCATACGGAGCCCTAGGCGTTTTCCGCGGCGCCCAGCATGTTTTCTTTGCGTATATTGGATTTGACAGTGTAACGACTGCTGCTCAAGAGGCAAAGGATCCACAGCGTGATCTTCCCTATGGTATCATCGTTTCGCTTGTCATCTGCACAGTCCTGTACATGGGGGTCGCTGCCGTGCTCTGTGGTATCGCAAGGTATGATACTTTAAAGAACCAACCGGCCCCCCTCACTTTTGCCTTAGCACTCTACCCAAACACTCGCTGGCTTCGGATTCTAATTGATATCGGGGCCATTGCCGGTCTAAGTTCAGTTATGCTCGTCTCATTCTTGGCTCAGCCCCGTATCTTCTTCATCATGTCCCGGGATGGGCTGCTCCCGCGCATATTTGGCCGACTGCACCCAAAGTTCAAGACACCTTACGTCCCTACACTAGTTACTGGGACCCTGTGCGCCATCTTTGCTGGAGTATTGCCGGTTGACGTGCTTGGTGACATGACATCGGTCGGTACGCTATTGGCGTTCATCTTGGTCAACATAAGCGTTGTTATCATGAGGTTCACCCATCCACATGCTGAGCGCGGCTTCAAGACGCCTTTTGGTCCTTTCCTTTTGCCTGTTCCTGGAGCAATCATTGCAATCCTCTTGATCGTGCTTTCAGATGGTCCAACAATCTACCGCCTGTTCATATGGCTGGCCATCGGCAGCCTTATCTATATTGGATTTGGATACCGCCGCTCGAGAGTAGGAAACCCCGACAAGTGGTCCCCCGAGGACTTGGCCTATTTTGGCGACCAAGGGCTTTTTGCCGATGCGACCACAGAGCCGTCTGATTCAGAATTTGGTGGGAAAAAGTTGGAAATATAGTACACTTTGTTTTTCTATTTCATCTCAATCTCGTCGCTATGCTTTTGAAACTTTTCAAGAGCCTTGTGCTGGATACCCAGCGTAAGTAGCAGGTAGACAGCAGTGAATGGAATCAGTGCAATGAATGATGAACGCATTGCCTTCATATACGCGCCAATGACGAGCCCGCGCACCTCTTCGGGGATACTCGGCGAATGTAGCTGGCTCTGGTCTTTGGCTACCGCTGATAGTTCATCAATAAACTCTGGGAACCGAGCCATGATCTCCTGGAGGAGTGGGGCGAGTGAGTTTTGCATAACCGAGCTCAGCACCGCCACTACAATGATGGCACCAACCGAACGCAGAAATAGACCCAGCGTTGTTGCCGTGGCCATATCTTTGACTGCTGCATTAGCCTGCTCGACAATCGACAAAGACTGGTTCGCACAGCCAAACCCAAGACCGGTGACGAATAGCGGACCGATGATTTTAGCCAGCGATGCATTCTGGTCCAGCATCACCAGCAAGCTATTTCCGATGACCAGGAGCACGCCCGACAGCCAAATTATTTCACGGTACCTGCCAGTCGATGACATAACCAAGCCACTGGCAGTAGCAGAGATGATGAGAGCGACCATCATCGGTAATAGATACAGCCCTGATTCGATGTTGCTGGCGTTCTTGACTATAATCGCCCATTGTGGAATGAACATAATCGGACCATATACTGCAGCGCCAAAGAACAAGAACGAAAACGAGCTCAATGCAATATTGCGGCTCTTGAGCAGCCGCAGGGGCATCAGTGGTTCGCGCGGGATGCGCCATTCAACCATTACAAATGCACCAAGCATGCCAATGCCGGATACGAGGCAGCTTACAACTAGTAGCGAACCCCATGAATACTCAGTTCCTCCCCATGTCAGCGCCAGGAGAAATAGGACAATTCCTAACATCGATATGACGGAGCCTAGAAAATCGACGCGCAAGAGCTTGTCTTTTAGCGAGCCTTTGGGCTTTGGGAGCCGCAAAAGGAGGAGGATGATTGCGGTGGCAATGGCACAGATGGGGACGTTTATCCAGAATATGATGCGCCAAGTTGTGTTCCTGACGATGGCGCCGCCAATTACCGGAGCAATAGCCGAGGTCACACCCCATGTAGCAGCAAACAGACCGACCCACTTCCCGCGCTCGCGCTCGCTAAGAATATCGCCTAAAACCACGGATACCAGTGTCATGAGGCCACCTCCACCCAGCCCTTGGACACAACGGCTGGCGATGAGCATCCCAAGAGATGTGGACATGGCGCACATGATTGACCCGCCCAGAAACAGCACGACGGCAGCCACGATGGTCTGGACACGGCCAGTGATGTCGCTGATTTTGCCGTACAGTGGCTGGGTGGCGGTTGTGGTGATCAGGTAACTGTTGATTATCCACTGCGCATGGTCCATAGACTGGAACTCGCTGGCAATGGTTATGTATGTGGATGCAACAATTGTCGTATCAAGGGCGGTCAGAAACATGAGGATGTTTAATGCAATCATGGCGAAAATGAGGGATGCGCCAGCGAGTGACCTTGTTTGCTGTGGTGGCTCGCTGAGCTGCTCAATGATAGTCCGCCGATGCACAGCCTTCATTGGAGTACCGAGATAATGTCGGGTTTGCGGCATCCGATAACTGTTGTTAGAATGGTTGTGTTGTGACAGCGTTACTCGGCTAGTGCCAGCTGAGGGCGAGTAAGGGGAAAACGGTGAAAAGGGGGACAAGGACGAATCGTCCCTGTGGCTGTCATCTCCCCGCAAAGTGGTCCAGCTGCTCTGTGCAATCACCTGTGGCGAGGGTACCGGGTTGCTAAGGGCCTTTTTATATGGACTAGTATTAATTTGCAAAGGCATTTTAAAGATCCACTAGTATGTGCAGTAATATGTGAAGGGAATAAATGTAGGGGAGCAGGAAACATCTAGGCGCATCTCATTCGGTATTTATGTGGGGAAACTTAACTGTTAGCTCTTGAACAGCCCGTTTACGAGTCTCTAGCGCTATCCGTAAAGACGTGCTTCGTAGGTTCAGTGTCAGCAGATGTGGCTGTTCATATTCCATCTTTTTTTTTGCTAATATACGCAGCTCTTGCACTACTTTCACAGCAAAAGTCTGCATGCAGACTTTGGCAGCTGGTGAAGGTGGGGTGTGCTGCGGAGTATGAAGCAGGTACCATCCACAAAGACATGTAGGAACCCGAATTTTGGAATTCCTAATCCGAGGATGGAGCCGGGATAGCGCTGATTCGTGATTTGCGATGGCTTTTTATAGAAATGCCGCTATGTTAACATCGTGGCGGCTGTGCATGGGTGGCAGATTCATAGAACTACGCCTTTTTTTCTCCACAGCCAACTATCATCCACAGGTAGCGAAAATGGAATCCGGCTTAGCTCCACCCGATCATCCTTTTTGCTTCACATATTGCTTTGATGCTGATGTTTGCATTGAAAGTACATTAAAAATTTACTTGAGCTGCTGCTCGTTAGCGCGCTTCGAGTGCTCCTCGATATCGGTGGTGCAGTCCCATGGGAAGAACAGCCAGCGATCGGGAGTGGTGGCAGCCGGGAAGTAGTTCTTCATGACCTCCTCAGGCAGCTCCTCGGCCTTGGGCTTGTCCTTGTTGTACACGACAAACACGCCGAGCTCGGTGTTGGACGATCCTGGCTCCAAGCCCTTCTTGATCTCCTGGCAGCGGATATCCTTGAGGAGCTCCTGGACGGCGTAGACTAGGGTCTTGCGCGAATCATCGACCTCATCGACAATAAGGATGCGGCGGCCCAGCAGATTGGTCAGAGACTCGGATCCACCAAAGTTGAGCCACTGCGTCTTGGTGACCTGCACGCCAGGGATCTCCGGGACACCGTCCTTGCCTGCGTTCGGCAGCTCCTCATACAGCGACAGGCCGATGGCCTGGATCGGGATGTTCTTGCCTGTGGAGGCCTTCAGGAACGACCGCAGAATGCGCGCCGGGATGAAGCCACCGCCTCCAATGGCGATGCACAGATCAGGGTTGAAGCCCTCGACCATGTTGTAGGTCTTGACCGCACCTTCGATCAGCTGGTGGATCTGGTTGTAGGAAATGTGAAGCTTGTTCTCGGCCATGGCGCAGGGCGGTTCTTTCGGCGGTCCTCTTTTGGGATAAAGAAAGGTTGGCTAGACAAGGAAGGGGAAAGGAGATATTTCCAAATCCCTCCAGTCATTTGGTCGTGGCCAGGCCTGAAAGCAAGCCTTTTATACCTGGCCAGACTCCGGAATTTCGCGGAAAGAAAAAAAAAATTTTTTTCACGGCGATTATTCCCCAAGAGTCAGCCGTCTGACCGCACCCAATAGAAGCGCAAATGGACATACCGCCGGTGGGGCGAAAGTCTTGTGCGGTACAAAAATCCTCTAAGGGCTCGCCAGTGTTCAAAAAAATAAATATGAAAATCTGCTGAAAGGGGTGCTAACAGGCCTAGGAGACGATTCTGAGAACCGTCGACGCACCAGTCTGCCGGCTGGGGAAGATGACAGCCGGGCCGCTGCTATCGATCCAGACACTGAACGAGCGGCTGTTCTTGGCTGCATACTTGCAAGCGGCAGTGACATCGATAAAATCCGGCCTTGCGCTCCCACTAACATCAACGCTGCCCAGGACATTGCCTGTCGGGATGTTCGACTGGCCATTGACCAAGTCCTCATCCCAGTCGTTTGATGCCTCCGACGCAGTCAGCATGTACGCACCGCCGGGTGAAGAGACGGGCTGCTGCAGACGGAGCTGGCACTGGCTGATCTTGTTGAGACCGGCAGGCAGATCAAAGCCGATCAGCATGCGCACGACCTCGTCGTTCTGCAGCGATGCCGCCAGCGTGTTGTCGGTGCCATGGTTGATCAGCGCGCAGGGCGAGTCGCCGCATTGCTGAAGGTTGAACACGACCGTGGCATCCTTGGAGCATCCAACGTCAGTGACCGATGCAGTGTTGCCGAGAGAGGCGAAGAGCGCGAAGCTGAAGACAATCTTGGTGAAAACGTTCATGGCTGGAGAATAGATGGCATAAAGATATCACGCTTGAAGCTGGTGCTGAGATGTGGGAGGCATGGTTTGGTTTGCGGTGGGGGCAGCAGTTTATATAGCACCTATTGCCTTGGAGGTTCCAGCGGAGGCCAGCTCATGGTGTGGGTGTACACAGGGAAACAAAGGCAGCGTCGGTGAAGGGCTTCAGATCACAAGGGCGCGGACAAGCCCTTTGCAGCTGCAGGAGGGTTTTGTTTCTGCCAGGGCAATCAGGCACCAACGCAGAATGCAAGTCAGCCAGGCACATTGACCTAAACGAATGCTGGAATCCTTGGGCTCTTTGGTAGGAGGTTTGCAGCCTATTTGGATTTCCTGCTATCCATATGCCAACCGGTATTCGTGTACATATATAGGCACTGCTAGCTGCGCATTATTAGCCGCCTCATAAGCCTCGCTGATATCAATGGGCAATACCTGATAACCGTTCACATATAGCCGAAGTGGGAGAGTGGGTGGGAATACCCTCGTTCGAGTCATAATTTGCTGCAATTCAACCACCGCCCCGTTCACACGAACACCGGACATAGAGCCATTCTGTGTCTGGTCCCGGTTCCCACACATTATGCACAGCCCAAGTGCCGGCCGTTGATTAACTTGCGGATCTTTTTCTCCTGATCAAGCAAAAGAAAGGCGCCGCCCAACTATGCAACAGCCTTGATCCACTTTGTCTTTGCTTTTGTCTTGAATTCCCTATAATGCCAGCCGTAGAAGAACCACAACAGTCGTTGCCGCCTATCGTAGAGCGCGAAAAGGGCGAGGCACCTATCAAGAAAGAATACCTGGTTGTATATCCCACTGAGCGTGCGACTGTGCCAGCAGACAAGCCCAGAGCCGAAGGCAGCAGCGAGCCCCAGCCAAAACGTCGCGAAAAGGCCAGCGGGCAAAACAAAAACCGCAAGCAAAAGAACAAGCAGGTCTACAGCGATGCCAGCCGCCTATGTGCGCAGATCGCGCTCGGCGAAGAGTGCAAGTTTGGCGAAAAATGTACGTTTAGCCATGATGTCGACGACTTCCTGGCGCACCGCGATCCGGAGTTTGGCGACCGCTGCGTGCTGTTTGATTTGTTCGGAAAGTGTCGGTTTGGGCTGCGGTGTCGATTCTCATCAGCGCATACAACGGACAACCACAAGCAGATCGTGGACGAAGAGAAAGCCAAGCTAAAGACAGTCTATTGCACGAACGATCTTGGCAGGGACATGCAAATTAGGCTCAGGAAGAGGCAGGTCAAGTTTCCGCGTACTGAAGAGATCACCAAGATTCTAGAAAACGAAGTGAAGGAGGGAGAGCAGCCTATAGCAGAAATCGACGAGGGTGGCGAAGATGCAGAGACCGACCGCTCTAAGCGGCACAAGGGAACGCGCGGGCACATTGACTACCGCGGCAAGACGTATCTTGCACCGCTGACTACCGTTGGCAACCTTCCATTCCGGCGAATCTGCAAGGGCTTTGGCGTCGACATCACGTGCTCCGAGATGGCCATCGCCACCAACCTGCTTCAGGGGCAGCATACCGAGTGGGCGCTGCTCAAGCGTCACCCGTGTGAGGACTTGTTCGGCATACAGCTTGCTGGAAATCGCTCCGATGTACTGGGCCGTGCAGCCGAGATCGTCAGCCGCGAATGCGAAACCGACTTTATCGACCTCAACATGGGATGCCCCATCGACATGGCGTATAACAACGGCGGCGGCAGTGCTCTGATGGGCCACCCCAAGAAGATCAGCAGGATCGTGCGCACCATGCACTACGTGACTAACTGCGACGTTACTGTCAAGTTCCGTACAGGAATCAACAAGAACGACAATGTCGCGCATACGCTTATTCCACAGTTTGAGGAGTGGGGAGCCGCCTTGGGCACGCTCCATGGCCGATCGCGTCAACAGCGCTACACAAAGCTTGCAGACTGGGAGTACATTGCGCAGTGCAAGAAGACAACCAGCAGAATGCCTCTGTTTGGCGGTGGAGATGTCATGTCCTGGGAGGAGTACTGGGACCACATGGACAACCAATGCGCGGACGGAATCATGATCGGCCGTGGCGCCCTCATCAAGCCTTGGATCTTCAAGGAAATCAATGAACGCAAGGTGTGGGATATCTCTGCCACTGAGCGTCTGGATATCCTCAAGGACTTTACCAAATTCGGCATGGAGCATTGGGGAACGGACACTGTGGGTATCAACAATGTGCGCCGCTACTTGCTCGAGTGGCAGTCGTTTTTGCACCGCTACATTCCTGTCAGTCTGCTGGAGGTGCTGCCGCAGCGTATGAACGAACGGCCACCACCGTTTGTAGGCCGCAATGACCTGGAGACGCTGATGGCCAGCGACAAGGTCAGCGACTGGATCAAGATATCCGAGATGCTGCTAGGCCCAGCACCTGACAACTACACGTTCTTGCCTAAACACAAGTCAAACTCTTATGAAGGTTAAACATGGGTATTCTTGTATTGAGCTTATTTAGAAGAACATGCTATCGTTCTTATACATCTTTAGTAGGTGATATCGACACTGAACTTATCCTTGTTGGCCTGGTGCGAGTAGAACGTAACAGCCGGTCCGCTGGTGTCAAGGAAAATGCTGAACTTGCCCTCAGCAGCCGCTTGGCAAGCACCAGTAATGTCAATATCGCCCGGCTTCTCGTCCTTGTCAGAAACAGACACACTGCCAACCTGTCTAACGCTAGTTATTTGGGTCTGGGCGTTGGCTGTGGCCTCGTCCCAGTTGCTGCTGGCTGAGAATGCAGTGAGACTGTAGGAGCCACTGGGCGCATCCTTGGGAGTTGGGACATGCAGAACGCACTTGGTGATTTGGGACGGGTCCTTGACCTTGCTGGGCATATCAAAGCCGAGCAGGATTCGCTCGTAGTCTCTGTTTCCCTTGAATGTCACCAGAGTGTCTTTGAGCCCCTTAGGCACCAGGGCATCAAAGGTTCCGTCGGCGTTCTGGAAGCCGTTGTAGGCGAGAGTCGTATCGCGGGCAACATCAGTGGAGACGACGTTATTACCAGACTTGGCGAAAGCGACAGTGGCGAGAGCAGAGAGAATGGCAATGACCTTCATGATAGATGTGGTATGATACTGTTTCTGAGGATTGGCTTGGTGATTATGATGGTGGTGACTGTGTTGATGGTGGATTTTGGTGTTGGTGTAGGATACCTTGGGCCATTTTATATGCGCTAGCCCACCGCTTCAGATCGGTGGTACACCCCTCTTGCCCACCCCAAATGTGGGCTGGTATTTTTATTTCTTACCCATGTCAAATGTTTGGTCCTTCCCACAACCTCACCCCAGTGTGAAATATGCACGCGACATATTTTACAATTGCTACCTTATGAAGGACTTGGTTCCTATATTTAGAAATACCTTACATTCTCACTAACATAAGCTTGTTAGGTTCTGGGCACAATAAAGGGTGGAGAGCTCCGGACCCCCACGAGTCGACCAGATACTCACGACCCCTTCTTAAGTTGGGCAAGCCAAGGAAAGCAACTTTTCGTAGCAAAACTGCGCTGCCGGCATTTTTTTCACGCCCCTTGAGGTCAGAATTAAACAAGTCTGGGAAACAACGCAATTTATGCATGTCGAATTCAATTGTCGCAGAGAGGGCTTGGTTTGTGCGAATAGGTGCGGCGCGTGTGCACAAACCTGCACAAGTGCGCATGCGCTGCGCTCTACTGCCCACCCAATGCTGGCATGCGCACCCTTCATTCGCAATAGCTGTGCAAGCACCTTTTCGCTCGGATATGCCTCGATACCCTTATGACGGATTCTCTACAGGTCAGGCCACTGTGCTAGGCAGCACCTTTCCAGTCAGCATGGTGATGTCTGCATCGACCAGCAGAGGCCATAGGCTGCTGCTGTTTCCAACATATGTTGAAGGGAAGTGAAAGATGAGGCAGATGCTTCCTCCTTGTCGCTTGCCGGAACAAGAGGCTTTCGTTTGTGGATGTGACCTCGTGGCCAGGATCCAATGGCACTCTTCCGCCTCCTTCTAATATATACAATTTACAATGCACACAGCATCAACGGCGCTCGGCTTTGTATTCCACGGCGAGGCCCACCACTTGGCCCACGTTTCATCCGCTGGCTAAACCACCACCCTTACCCGGTGAGAGCGTCCAACATTTATAAACAAACTCGAAACCCCTCTGAAGCAGCCAGAGCTCAAAACATTCCCACACAGTATTCTTCTTCTTCCATTCTTCCTAGCATTTGCTCTCCCACTAGCCAAATGTCTTCGTTCAGGAACATCGCGGCCCCTTACTGGGCCGAATTTATCGGCACCCTGGTTCTCACCACCGTGGGACTCGGTGCTACCGCGCAGAGCCTCGTCAACAAGGACAGTCAGGCCGACGCCCTGAGCAGCTCTGTGGCCTGGGGCCTTGCTGTTGCCCTCGGTATTTGGACATCTGAGCATGTCAGCGGCGGCCACATCAACCCCGCAGTGACCATCTCCAAAGCTATCTTCCACGGCTTCTCCTGGGCACAAGTTTCCGGCTACCTGCTTGCACAGACCCTCGGAGCATTTGTCGGTGCTGTCCTTGTCTGGGCCAACTTTGCCGCCGGCCTTGCTGCTCTCAAGCCTGGAGAGGCCGGCCTCCACCCAGCCACTGGCGCCTTCATCACCTCCAACGACTTTGGACAGGGCTTCTTGGGCGAGACCATTGGCTCGGCACTCTTTGTGTTGGCCATCTACGCTGTATCGGATGCCAACAGCAGTGCCAAGAACATCGGTCCGCTCGCTATTGGCCTGGCACTCAGCGCTGTGTCTCTTGGCTTGAGCTCCCCGCTCGGTCTGGCCCTTAACCCTGCTCGTGACTTTGGACCCCGCGTCTTCGCCGCCCTTGCCTATGACTTTAATGCTCTCACTGACAGCAGCCTGTACTTTGTCGTCCCCATTGCTGGCCCTATCGTCGGCGGCACCATCGGTGCCTTTGTTTATGAGTGGCTGGTCAAGCAAGATGCCGAATACCACCACCAGCTCGAGGCAGGCACTGCCTGAATATCCCCTGCCTCCTCAAGTGAGGCAACTCACTCCGTAATATCTCTCCATAGCGTTTACTCTGTGCGACTTTTTACCCACTACTGGATAATTTGATTTTACTATCTCTACCCAGAAGTACATCATAATACATAGAGGAGCTCAGCGGTCCATGGTAGGTACACCGACCAGCTTGCCGCTCCTATGTGCGGCCGCCGCCAGCTGGTGCCTGGCATCGAGTGAGTGGTACGACTTTCTCAGTTGCTTGTACTGCTTGATGAAGTCATCACATTCGGCCAACCCAATAGTACCGTTGTGGTTTCGGAAGTTGTCCAGCACCTCGTTCGACTTGATATCGAGCTGATTGGCCTCATCGTTCATCCGCTGAATCAGTGTTTGCGGCGAATATGGCTTCTGAAGATCAACATGCTCCTGCACCAGCTCATACAGCCGTGTTGTCAACGACCCAGCCACCGCCTGCAGCTCTGCCACCTTGTCACGCATTTTTTTCAGCTCGGGCTCCGCGGTCAGGTTGATTTCCGCAAGACTCTCGTTCTCGACCCGCAGCTCGTATTCGAGCGTCCGAGTAAGCTGCACCTGCTCAAGCCCGTCAATATGCGCCTGGAATAAATCTTCATACCGAAGCAGGTCTTCGAGGTCGTCCGCTGACTTGTTGGCAAACGTTGGGAAGTGCTCTCGCAGTAGCCGCAGCTTGTCCTCTATAATTTTCCGGTCTGATGGCAGGTTGTAGTTGTTCATGGGCTCAGGAACTCGCGAATCGTACGGCCGCAATGCAACTGGCTCCCGTGACGAATGCGGCTCAAATTCGCTGAGGTCTGTGGAATCGGTTGGAGGTGACATTGTCCTCTGATAGCTATAAAGAAAAGAATGTGGAAATGTGAAAAAAAAAAAAAAAGCGAAGCAAAACAAAGGGAATAGCTAGTTCCAAAACGCCCAGCACTATGCCTGCTTGGCATGATGCCTCAATCACATGATCCGATCGGGCATATCAAAACAAGCCCCACATGCTCCTTCCCACAGGAACATGCCACCGAGGTAACTCAACGTCGCAATGCAGGTGTCTCAGGCTGTAGCCATACTAACAAAAGGTAGAGCTACTATGCCTGAACTCACAGTACTGCATGCTATTCAGTGCAAAGAGGCCAAAGTAAAAGCCAAATACTCTGCAGAAAACAATGAGTACGATGAAACGCCTGGAGGACATAGTCTCCCACTCTGACACTGCATGTACGCTGATGCACACCGTACTAGCTAGTTGTAAAAATAACCACTGCGTGTCACATCCCGCCTGTTTCGGAACCAACAGCAAAATAGTAAACCACCGACTCAAGCCGATGTCAACAAAAAGAGTGGAGGACCTGGGTATCGATCCCAGTGCCTCGCGCATGCTAAGCGCGCGCTCTCCCATTTGAGCTAGACCCCCTGAATTTCGGAATCGAAGCTAATCCGATTTGACTTCCAATTTCTGATATCGCAGAAAAACAACCATACATAGAATACCGTATCAAGTGGATTGCTCATGATGAAGCGGTGAAAGCGGGGCTCACACTCTACTGCGGACTACTGATGCACCCATTCACCCAAGCTATCACTTGTATCAGTATTACCAGCTTCTCACTTGAGATTTCGTATCTGTCATTTTTTTTTTTATTTCCACCTGTTCGTGTTGACTGATTGCACAGGATAACCACTGCCCTACGATGTCGGTGTTGGCTTGAACAATTTGAGAAAGCAAGCAACTAATAGAGGATAGGTGTTTGTTTCATTTAGAGTCTAGTGAATCAAGAGCCGGATGCATGTCCCAAGTAACATACCAAGTGCAAATGTGGCTCGTACAGGTGAAACAACACAGTCCAATTCTCACATAAGATCGAGCGCCAGTGTACAGTGGGGTTATTCAATGGTATCTGCCATCAAAGGGTGGTTTCCAACTACAGAGTCAAAGTACTTTGGCACATATTTCATGTTGCAGATAGAGTTGATTAAGGAAGGAGACAATCCAGACAAATACCAGCATAGATTAACCATGTATTCTATATTTTTTCACCTAAGATATAACTGGTTATCGGGTGTAGATGGAAAACACCTTTTCAAAAATCTGACTGAGGGGAGGAAGGAAAACTTATCGTCTGCCTGAGCCTTTGTACATGTGCGTTTCGACCTTGCCCATAGTGGTGCAAAGGGACTCCGGGCCATGAATATCAACATCAATAACTAAATGGTGGTTACAGCCCTTTTATACTACGTACTAGCATAGGAAGCATAATAGTATTTTGCTAAATTTAGTTACGTATAATCCTAATTGTGAAGAGGGTGGGGTACCTAGGGGTCTTGTGGTTCAATTTGGCGTAGACTACACGGGAATCTGCTGTGCGCTGATGGTTGCATCACTCGGTCAACGCTTATTCGATGCTCCGATTTCATACTCTACGAACACTCACGCGTGTGACGTTAGCAACGGCGGCATATACACTAATGCCATCCTGAACCGAAAACCTTTCAAATGCATCAGACCAGTCCAGAAGGCAATCTTCAGAATACTTTTGTTTCCAATCGGTGGCCAATATTGTCCAAGCCCGTGCTGGCAAAAGAAATCTGCTGATTTTTTTAAAACAAGCAAGAGCGGAAGATAGATCATAAAACTTGTGTCTACTTTTACTGGCTCATTAGGAAGCTGTATGCCGGCCATTCCTACATCACTAACCCCCAATTTGCTTGAAAACTGGGTTGACTCATTCTATTTGTTTATGACTGATAACATGCTCCGACAGTCCTTCTCGGCCCTGCCTTCGCACATACATTTTGTCTCAGACTTCAAGTAACATATAAGACTATACCTACCTTTCCTTGCGAGCCTTTCATATCCACTTTCTCAGATTTTATCTTTTCTTTCCCCTTTAAAATAATAGAATCTTTCACTGCTACTATTCCGCGTCACTAAAATGGCTAGCAGCATCACCAACCAGCCTGAATCAATTAATTTTGCTAGGTCGTGGCTTGACCTAAGCGATGACGAAGATTATTGCAGTTCCGGGCATCTTTTCAGTTTCCTGTATATGAAGCAGACACATACCAGATCAGCCTCCCCTGAATCTCCAAAAGAGCAGACGAAGCATGATCCACTTCGCTTCCTCAAGCCCACACTCAAGATAGGGCTATTCCACTAAAGCACTGATATCACGCCTTAAACAGCCAAGGTATACGACGCTGCACAGGTGTAATTCTACAACCGAGCGTTTCTTTGTAACTATAATAAAAACGAAATACCTGCTACTGAGGAACAACGCTGGCGGCTTGGTTCAGACAGGCCCCCAGCACAGCGGGCGCCAGCCCCATTCTGGCGTGATTGGTGCTGCAAAAAAAAGAAAAGAAAAAAGCCAGTGCTGCCGCCGCTTGGCAGGCAAAAGAATGCTCTCCGACCGGGAATTGAACCCGGGTCTCCAATGTGACAGACTGGTGTACTCGCCACTATACTATCGGGGATCCACTCATTTTGTTGAATTTCTTGATAAATAAATCATCCATAAGCATACGGATCATGTGTACTTTGTTTAGCGGCTGCTTACTATTTGTAGGACACTGGCTTTATGCAACGGCATCCTGGCACTAATCCACGCCAATGATAAAACAAACTTTGGGATCAACTATAGTGCTTTGTGACATGGCCAACGTGTTCTGTACGCAGCTAAATAATAGACTATATAGATATCTCGAGTAATGAATCGCATCGATAGCTTTGACCTGAAACAAGTAGATGAATTGAGATAGTACTCCAAAGATATTGTAACTCCTAAGGATACTACAGAATATTGGTTTGCATGCATGACTTATGGAGGCCATTCATAAATATAAAAGTTTAAAGAAACTAAATATCTATTATCAGAATAACCAATTAACAAATAATAAATCAATTACTAGCAGTAGATAAATATTTTAAAATACAGAATGTTTACCACTGGCCAAAAAGATTCAAGCAACTAGATTAATAAATAAACAAAGATGCCAAATATGGTGCTTCTACGAAACCCCCTTCGGCATCCTGAAAAATTTCAGTTGATACACAATTAATATGCTTCTACTGAGATAGAGGCTGCGTCCCGAGAAATCAACTGAAATTTTTCAGGATGCCAAAGGGGGTTTCGTAGAAGCACCATATTTGGCATCTGAACAAGAAAACAATAAAAATATTAATAATTATTAAATAGCTAACCATTTCTGACTGATCTCCTATAGCAGATGCACATTCCATTATATCCATACCATTTTTTTTAATGTAAGAGCAGTAGTTATAAGTTGGCTGACAAATGCAATGTAGCCCCAACCTGCATCAGTGATTTTTGTTAATGATTTGGAGCAACTGTGCCAAACCACCTGCTTGATTAGCAGTATTCGAGTTAACTTGAATACAAATGAATTGCAATGAATGGTTGTATAGGACAGTGGCTTAAGGGCTATTATTGTTATTAACCTAGAGGATGAATAGCCATTGAATACATATGGAAAATAGCTTTGGAAGAATGTGACAAAAGGGAAGAAGGAATACCAACAATCTTTCTGAGCATCTATATATACATTTCATCCTTGTCTACAGCTGCTAAAATTTGAGGTCCAGAGACCCCTGCACTACCACAGACACTATGGTTCCAAATCCATATGATTTCAGGAACCTATAGATCAAGGCCCTTAGGCCATAATGGCCATCTATACTATTTCAGGCAACTGGCACTACTACTTAGACTAGTACCTACCCTTTTCACCTGGTGATTTCCCCTTCCTTCTTTCATATAGCATATTTCATATATTTAATATATATTATAGAAAGGTGCTTAGGTATGATATACTTAGATAGACAGCCTCCTGTAGCTGTCTGGAATACATTTACTCTCTGAGACAAAATGAACAGCTCCAAACTACAGAATCAACTAGGAAATGGCATACCATAAATCACTATAAGTTACTGCTGCCCATCACAGAATATGTATCTACCTAATTTTTAGCTATGACAATAAAGCCTACTACATTATCAATAGGATGGTTTGGCTAAGTAAATATATCTATCTAGGTATTTTATCTTATATTCACTGCATAGGTGTCTGCAAGTCCTATACTTATCATATTGCCATTTATACCATTTCAGTTGCATTTTTATGAATAATCTGCATAGGTTTATATATGGTGCAATTTATTACTGCCCAGGATCACTCAGACATGAGATGTGTGCCCCTACAAATCAGTGGAATTATATAGATAGGTACTAAACTAGTCATAAGTGCAGTGTTGACACTTGGCACTACTAGTGTAGAAAATAGAAATAAAACAGAGGATATCAAAGTAATAGTATAGCCTATAAATGTGTGAATTGTCAGGTTGTTCGGCTAGCTATCACCCTCTTGAGCCAAACATAAACTAGGCACTATGGATCTTGAGCTTAAAGTCCTGAGAATAATGCTTTAGTGTGAGTGCATAGTATAGAAGTTATCAGAATTAGATTTTCCTTATTTCATTGTTCTATTTTCTCTTTATATTTTGCTACCTAGCCCAATACTGAACCAGATCCTTCTTGTCTTTCTTCTATATTTTTCTACTTGCTTAGTGCCTTTCTGCACTCCTTCACACTTTCTCAATATATACATCTTTGGGTGTTTCAGCCCACTCTACACTCATATCACTTATAACCTTCTGGCAGAAGTTGTGGGAATATTATTGCAGAAATGGTATATGCCAGGGATTGTAACTGGAAATGGCATTGTTCAGATCGATCTGTGCATTTCTGCAAGTGTGTTAAGTAGGCAAAGATGCTGCCTTATTAATAATTTGTAAGGATAGCTGCATCCACTAATGCTATCAATTGTTCTGGTGGAAAATTAATGAGGCTGGGTAAAACTGTGAGATGGTGTAGCTATGAATTAAGAAGAGTGTATCTGGTACTGAATGAGGCAAAAAAAAAAGCCAATCATATCTAGATGCCTAGAGCATGTAGCTACGCAATGAGCATCACTTGAGGCATCTGACCATAGCGCAATATCCGGGGGGGGGGGGGAACATGCGCTATGTACTAATAATACTCCGCAAGCTAATAATGGAATTACAAATGAGGGGTTTCTTCTCTAGGCCATGCCATCACCACATGGCCTGCAGAGACAGCCTTTGGTGCAGAAAGGGACAGTGGTCAAGGATAATCACACTGATTTGCCCACAAAGGACACCGCTGTGTGATGATGGGAACACAGGAAAGTGTAGGCCATGGCCCAGACCGCACAACGCCACTGCATCTGCATCCAAGCTACCCTTCAGCAAATGTGGTGTAGAAGCCACTGATTTTTTATTTTATTTTAAAAAGTCGTTTTCTCTTTCGCTTTCCTTACAGTGCTTTTATGTTTTTTTATCACGGGGATAAAGAGGGAAATACAGAGGCACACATTCGCGCAGTGCCTATCATGTACCGTAATAACGTAGGGGATTCCTGAGATAGCCCTTCTGCACAAGTCTACCGAATAGGCGTTGCAAAAGGTGGCAAACGGATCAGTAGTGCATTGCTTTGTTAGAGAAAAAGTAAAGCAAACAAGGGCAACGATTCACGGCCACTGTTACATCTGTCTATAGAAACTAATGGACATTACAGATAAGAGAATGAAGCATGCTATGGCTCTCCGATCTAGCGAGGTAAGATGTTATGAATATTCAGTGAGGATCGCATACAGTAACTCTCGCAAACATGATTTTTTACAAAAAATCAAAAAAGAACAGCCCGACGGGGGGGTCGAACCCCCAACCTTGAGATTAAGAGTCTCACGCTCTGCCGATTGAGCTAGCCGGGCTGGATTAACGGATTTGACTCATAATCCAAGCCAATTCACCTCTGAGACCAAGAACTTTAGAATAATAATTGAATATCAGGATCTTCTGCCACGGCATCGTTGTCATGTTTACTTGCTTCAAACATACCTTCAGCGCCTCTCTTGCTTCCTCAACCTCACCCTGCTATCAACAGTCTCTCAGTGTATATTAACGATATTCGACCAGCCCTGGTTTTCTTTTTCTTTTTCTTTTTCTTTTTTTTCTTTTACCAGGTTGCCTATCCCTTATTCAAGCATCATCAGCTAATTTCATGGTTACCATACATGCACTGACCAGAGCTGTGCGCCTACTATTAAATTTAGCGCACCTTTTCACATTTGTTTTTCTGTATTTAATGTACTATGTGGCTTCTCTCTTGTCACCTCTGTAAAATCCTGTCAGTTTCGCCAACCTACAGCCTACTGATTGGCCATTGCTAGCCTAGGGGATAGGTGGTTATCGGGTGTATGGAAAATTAACTTCTCAAAAATATGACTGAGGGGAAGAAGCAGAGCTGATCGCCTGCCTACGCCTTTGTATGTATGCATTTCGGCCTTGCCCATGGTGGCGCAGGGGGACTTCGGATCCCGAATGTCAACAGTCGCAATGCATTAGCACAGCTCTTCAAATATACCTATCGTGGTACTCTAATATCGCCACAGGTACACATACTACTTCCATATTCCCGTCACACCTTGCACTATAAGCCCTGCACCACATTAAAACATCTGCTATATGCCCTTTTCCTCCAATGCAAGCATAATTACAGTACACACACCGGCCGTTTACTCATGCACATACCATATCATTGATAGTTCAATACTAAATACATCATATTGCCTTCATTTCCATTCGGCATCATCGGCATTGCTGCTATACTTGCGACGAGCAAGTTGGATCCAGGTCGGGTTGAGCCGATTCCACTCAATATACTCGGTGTCCTGCTCCCATCCGCCCTTGCGGATCTCTGGCTCCGCCGTAGCATGGTGGTGCGGCGGTGGCACAATCCCAGACATGTTGCGCTGGTTGTCAGTGTACGCGTTCTGGAATGCTGCTGCATCAAACTTGTCCGGCGAAACACCCACCACATCCAAAACCGTCGTCCACGAGTACAGAAACGATGTCCGCGTCACCTTGTTCAAGAATGACGTCTTGTCTGCAACTTCACAGTCGATGCGAAACCCGTATGTGCATAGGTAGTCCTGGGCAATGAAATGTTAAATATTTTAAATGGAAACGAACTGTTTTAGATTACCATGAGGAACCTTCAACCTCAAACTTCTCAGCAATGGCGAAATACCTGGCAACCAGTTTGTGGACAGCAGGCTTCAGGTTCAAGCTGACAACAGCGTTCTGGACCTTGCTAAGGCCATGCGTCCTTACAAGTCTGATGACCTGCTCACAAACCGGGTTCGGGTAGGCCATACTGTTGTACCATCTGTCGTGGTAAACAGTTAACCACACTACCGCATCTAATGCAGCCATTAGTGAGTCACTGCTAGAAATCGGGATGGGGTCCTCCAGGTCCTCGTTGCGAAGCCGCTCCTCGTCCTGCATATCGCTGAATGCCCCTGAGTACAGCTCCAGCAGGTGCTGCCACGCCTTTGCTGAGAATCGGATGTTGAGCGCATACTCGAAGGCCTCCTTGGCCTCTGACGGGTGGCGAAGGCGCAGCGCAAGATCTCCGAGGGCCTCCCATTCAGCCTGCGTGTGACGGAATGTGATCTGCTGGCCAGTTGCACGCAGGTTGTGCATTTCAGATCTCCAGGCGGTGTAGGCGCGCAGATCATCGAACAGGATCATGATCAGGTTGTCAAGCCAGCGCTCGCACAGCCGCTTGCGAATGAGGCCATGGCCAGAATCTTCGTCACTCTCGTCGCCATCCTGACGGACACCGGCGTCCTCCTTTGGTTGCTTATCCGTGCCCTCATTTGCACCGCTCTGGTCATCGGCAGGGAGCACGGCCGCTTGAGGAGCTGACACAACATCAGCAACTTCCTCAGGAGGGCTCTCAGGCTCCGTGAGCTTAGTGTCCTCGCTCTTGGGTTGCTCTTCCTCGGCGTCTGAAAGCTTGATCTCCTCGAGCCCGTCCTCAATCGCAGCAGTCTTATCCTTGCTTGGCGTGTCGTTCTCACCATCAGCGGTGGCGCTAGCGTCAGCATTGGCGTCGGTTTCAGCTACAGGGGGTTCTGTCAGCTCCTCGGTGGATGCAGGCTCCAGCTGAGCAGCCTCCTTGAGGTTCTCCTTCGACTTCTTCTTGTTCTTTCTCTTCTTGTTCTTCTTGCTCTTGGAGCTGCCTCCAGGCTCGGTAGTAGTTTCCACGCCTGCATTTCCACCCTCCGTTTCGTCATTGACCGCCTCATGCTCATTCTTGGGCTTGTCATTCTTGATAGCAGGCTCCTCTCCTGGTTCGACCGTGACCTCAGGTTCCATTTCTGACTGTGGAGAAATACCCAAGTTGTCGTCCGCATCAGCCTTGCCGTTCTCAGCAGGCTCAGCCTTATCGTCCCCAACAGGTTCAGTCTTGGTGTCCTCAACAGGCTCGGCCCTGTCGCCCTCAGTAGGCTCATTCTTAACCGTATCAGCAGGCTCCGTCACGGGTTCAGTCTCAGCAGGGGATTCAGGCTTGTGTGCTGATGGAGTATCCACAGGGGGCGCAGCGACAGGGGGAGCATCGGCAGATTCCTTAGACTTCTGGCGCAGGGCAGCAAGAGGGAGGTCATCTTCATCATCGTCCTCGTCATCGACCGCCTGGTTTGGGTGGGCAGAGTTGCGGTATTCATCTTCCATGACAAAGGCTTGGCTCCGGAGCTGAAGCAGCTCATCCCATCCAACAATGCTGACCATACGAGTCAGGTAATCGTACGCACGTGCGAAAGTGCCCTTGAGCGTAGGTGCTGAGAGTTTGAGCAGAATGCTGTTCTCGTTGATGGCCATCTCCTCAATTAGGCCAGGCGACTCACTCTCCATGCTAGAGCGGCTGTTGGTGGGAACGGGGCCATGGGCGTGGGTATCGTTCGAAATGTGTTCACCCAGGTTGTACTCTGCGAGGATATCGGACTTGACTGGGAAGTTAATGCGGCGGGGAGTGGGCACGCGTGGGTAGTCGCGGTCAACAAAGGTGTACATGGGGCAGGTGTTAAGAGTGAGGAGGGCACGCTGGAAGTCCTCGCAGTCAATGTAGATATCAGTGAGCTTGGCCCACGCCTGGAACTCGCTCGGTGCATACTTCACAGCCATACGCGCGATTGTCAGTGCAGCGCCAGTGTTCTTCTTACGACGCAGAAACTCTGACTGGGTATAGAGCAGTGGATAGCACGAGGGTCGCACCTTCAACGCCTGGTGCATGACCCGCACTGCCTGGACCTCCTCGTCGCACTCGACGTAAGCGTCTGCCAGCAGCGACGCGACTTCAGGGTCAACGCCCTTGAACTCTGCCGCTGGCGAGTCGATCGAGCCGCGCTGTCCGCCGAGGGGGGAGTAGGCCAGTGGTGCCAGGATTTCGGCGGCGCAGTCATCGAACCGGCCGGCATCGGCAAAGTAGCGCATGAGACCATCCACCAAAAAGTTGCGGGCATTCGACGCAACCTGGGTCTCAGCGTTGGACCCTAGCGCCCAGCCATTCCAGAATTGTTCGACGATAGCCTCCATGAACCGCGTCTCCTCGCGAGAGTTGGAGACGGGCGTCACTCGCCTGAGACCTGTTACATTGTAGGCCATCGGGTCAGCATAGAGGATCGCACGCAGCATGGCGCTGATGTAGCATTCTTTCCACATTTGCTCGGTGGCCTCCTTGCGCTCGCCCTGCGCAGTTACGACGTAGGCATCGACACCGCCAGGGATTTTCACTTGCACACGCAGGTCAACATTCGAGAACGCATTATAGCTGCAGTACGTGCCAGAGGTGATCTTCCAGCTGTTATTCGAGCCAAACCAGCCTGGGGTGTCGTTCAATGAGTACTGCAGCGAGTTGATATACGCTGCTAGTGTGGCTGAGGATGAAGTATCGACACCCAGGACATGGTGGTAGGACCCGATCTACATGTTGATGAAGGAGTTAGGAGCACATTGACCAAGAAAGCAGCTGAATGTGGATTAGCAACCACCGCAAGGGGGTTTCAGCACATTATGTTTGTTGACCTGTACTTACATCAGGCTCGTTGCGGTTGGAGCTGTGGATCTTCACGATGTGGCAGAGGTCGGGCGGACCGAGCTCGCGAATCATGCCTATATGTAGAAGGGCATCTTTGGGGCAAGCGTTAGCATAGGGGTGTCGCCACTTTGCCAGCCAACTGTCAAATTCATGCGTTATGCTTCTGCTTACCGAGTCCCTCGGAGCGGGAATTCAACGACTCGCCAATCTCGTTTTCGAAGATGTCCGGGACATCTTGCAAGCAGTCGTTGTGTGCCATCTTTCACTAAGCTTGTGTAAATTTGCCAAATAATGCTGCACAAAAGGGGAACTGTTGAATGTTGTTGAGATGAGCAGGAGGGGGACCAGCGAGTCCAAAACCGGTGCCTATGACGTTGTGCATGCTTCCTTCGCGACTCCAAGACACAGGCGCCGGGATAAATCAATCAAGCGCGCTTGATTACTGATCGGCCCACGTTTCGCGTTTTGTGCCAGTGTCGTAAACAAAGCTCGTCTTCCACCTTTCTCATTCTACTAGCTGTAGCCACTATTTTCCTCTTGCTCCATTTCAATGCCGCGTGAAATCATTACCATTCAGGCCGGGCAGTGCGGCAACCAAATTGGCTCCGAGTTCTGGAAGCAGCTGTGTCTCGAGCACGGAATAAACTCTGACGGGATTCTCGAGGACTTTGCCACAAATGGCACTGACCGGAAGGACGTGTTTTTCTACCAGGCGGACGACGACCACTACATTCCGCGCTCTATTCTGCTCGATCTGGAGCCACGAGTCATCGATACAATCATGAACTCGCCCTATGGCAACCTGTACAATCCGGAAAACATCTTTGTCAGCAAGGACGGGAGCGGCGCTGGCAACAACTGGGCCAGCGGCTACAGCCAGGGCGAGAGGATCTGTGAGGATATCCTGGAGATGCTGGACCGCGAGGCCGACAACAGCGACTCACTGGAGGGGTTCAATCTGCTGCACTCTATTGCTGGTGGTACAGGCAGTGGTCTGGGTAGCTTTCTGCTCGAGCGCCTCAGCGACCGGTACCCAAAGAAGCTGCTACAGACATACTCTGTCTTCCCTAACAACGAGGACTCATCGGACGTCATCGTTCAGCCTTACAACAGCCTGCTGACCCTAAAGCGTCTGACAAACAACGCCGATTGCGTAATGGTCCTGGACAACGCAGCGCTAACACGTATCGTCGCTGACCGCCTACACATCCAGAATCCTGATATCTCACATACGAACCGGCTGGTATCGACGGTTCTTGGGGCGAGCACGATGACGCTACGGTACCCTAGCTACATGAATAACGATCTAGCCAGCATCATCGCCCCGCTGATCCCCATCCCCAAATGCCACTTTATTTCCACAGCATACACACCATTCACCAGCGACAACGCCGAGAAGGCAAAGGCTGTGCGCAAGACGACCGTCTTGGACGTGATGCGGCGTCTGCTGCAGAACAAGAGCCGCATGGTTTCGATCACTCCGACCAAGAGCAGCTGCTACATGTCTATCCTAAACATCATTCAGGGTGATGTCGAACCGACGGAAGTTCACAAGTCGCTGCTGCGCATCCGCGAGCGTGGCATGGCCCAGTTTATTCCGTGGGGGCCAGCCAGCATACAGGTTGCCCTGACCAAAAAGTCTCCGTACATCCATACGCAGCATCGCGTAAGCGGCCTGATGATGGCCAACCACACCAGCACCCGCGGCCTGTTTGCCAATATCGTCAACCAGTACAGTCGCCTGCGCAAGCGCAACGCGTTCCTGGACAGCTACCGCCGCGAGGCAATGTTTGCTGACAGTTTGGAGGAGTTTGACGATGCGCGCAATACGGTGGTTGACTTGATCAAGGAATACGAGGAGTGCGAGTCCGAGTCGTATCTGCGGCCACCAACAGCGGCTAGCAGCTAGCTCTGGATTCATTAGGATATGCAGCTGATTGCGAATATACACAACTCCTGGGAAACCCATGCATGTGACTCCTCCCCATATAGTTGCTGAGGCGTTGTCTCGGGATACGTGACGTACATTCTAGTGGCCAGGCCGATGATGTTCATCTCCATTTATTCTCCTCTTTCACTTCTCTTGCGAGTTTTCGCCTTCAGCCTCTCCTGTAGCATGGTCGTTAAGGGGATCGTCATTGCACTTGCGCTAATAGCCCTCATTCGCTACCTCTCACGGGAAACATCGCTCGACATGATAGGGTAAGTGCAGCCATTTTTCGCGGAGAATATCTGAGCGATATTCTCCGCGCTCTACCATCTAAAAATCCTGTCCTCGGCAGCTCGAATAGGAAGGCGACACTGGCTACAAGGGCATGTGCAAGCGCACCCGTGTACTTGCTCAGAGACAGGGGAAAGCGCTCCGTAATGCCCCTATAGAGCATGGCGAGCCTTGGCCGTAGTGGCAGTGGTCGCTCAAAGCTGTCCGTTACTAGCCATCTCTTTTCCACATTTATTTCAGCCCTTACTTACTGCGTCCCGCTCTCTCCAAATTCCTATCTTTCTTTCCGCCCGCTAGGAAGTATATTACCGACTGGTATACCACCACGTTTACAAACAAGCAGCAGAAACAGATGAAGCTCCGGGAATCACCCATTTACCACGAGCAGCAGTGCTTCTGGCTTTGCGCCAAGCACTCCCTGAACAATGTCCTGCAGCACGAAGTGTACACCCAGGCGGACTTGGAGCGCATTGCGCGGTATCTGCACGACATACATCCGGAGCAGAGCGGGTGGCTCAAGTTCAACTCGCACAAGAACTTCCTCGGGTTCGGCGACTACGATGTCAATGTGATGATCTCGGCACTGCAGGAGCAGGGCTACGACCTTCTGTGGCACGACAACCGCCGGGACATCGAGGAAGCGGATCTGAGTAACTGCATTGGGCTGATTATCCATATCCAGCCCGACTGGTTCTTCCGCCGTGGCCACTGGTTCGGCATCAAGTATTTCGATGAGACCTTGACCGTGCCACACGTCCCCAAGGTGTATGTTGGCCAGCCCAGAACGGCAAGGTCCGCTGCCGAGAGGGAGTCGCACGATTATGAGACCAGGACATACGACTCTGGGTTCTGGAACCTGGACTCGAAAATTCCGCACCCCGAGCACATTGGCGACCGGCAAAAGTTGAATGAGTTCCTGCGGAACTTGTACAAAAAGAACCGCGTGCATGTCCTGCTCATTGTGCCCGTCACACACTCATCCGCCTCATCTTCGATATAATTGCCGCCCTCTTCCACATGTCTGTGTTTTTAGTGGCGTCCAGTACATTGCAGTCTGTACTTTACCATTATTTTACTCTCAGGGATAGCAAAGGAAGAGAGATAGCGAGCGAGAGTGAGAAGAGGGAGTGCCGGTGGCGCATTGCCAAATGCCGGGCTTGCTATGTAGAAACAACTTGTCCTGTACTTTTAGTATATTTGACTGTCAATAATGAGACGCAGAAGCATGTGCAAAGTGCAAGACAAAGAAAACATGTGTAACGATTAAGACAAACGGTCTCGCCGGACCTTGCCCACTCAGAACAATGCGTATATTGAGCCTGTCGATGCAGTAGCGCCACAATATGTTCGACACCACGAGCAATGACAAATTGTCTTAGCACAACTGGATATGAACGCATGGCAAGCTGTCCAAAAATAACTTGGCAAGCCTGTCGATGGTGTGAGATGATGCAGGTATAAATGCACCGGGCGCTCCGTCGAGTTAGCTCAAGATACAGCAACTCAACAGCACATCTTCCCTCTCAACGCTACTTCAACAAACGTGCCGGCACTACTCTCGCTCTTTCCTCCGCAACAGCTAGCTCAACTCAAGCCTACTCTGACTACCATCTTCGAAAACATGAGGCTCTTCACCTGCGTCGCTCTTCTCAGTGCTGCTGCCATCCCTGGCTTCTCAGCACCCGTGTCTACGGGCTCTGTCTCGCGCCGTGGTCTGCTGGATCTGGACCTTGGCCTGTGCCTCGACCTCAGTCTGCTTGGGCTTGTCAACCTCGACATCAAC
Organism: Linderina pennispora; assembly: GCF_002104995.1. NCBI lineage: Eukaryota > Fungi > Kickxellomycota > Kickxellomycetes > Kickxellales > Kickxellaceae > Linderina > Linderina pennispora. The sequence continues at coordinate 582,467 of NW_024468259.1, forward strand.
AAGAGTGGCTGCTCGTCAAAGGGAACTGAGCAGAAGCCGATCAAGGTCGACAAGGAAATCTGCGGGCAGATCAGAAACAACAATGTAAACCCCGATGACATTTACGTCCATTGCGAGCAGCACTGGAGCACCAGGGAGGCCGAGCATGACAATAACAACGGATATTACAAGAGCGAGACGGGGCCTACTGGTTACGGAAATGCTGGTTACAAGTCCGTCGCCCCTGAGCACGAAAATACCGGGTACAAGACTGTCGCTCCTGAGCACGAGAATGCCGGGTACAAGACCGTCACCCCCAAGCATGAGAACACGGGATACAAGGCTGTGGTCCCCGAGTATCACAGCAAGAATGGTGCTGACTGCGACACAGCCCCCAAGCACGAGAACGCCGGATACAAGGCCGTAGCACCTGCATATGTTGCAAACCCCGCCTACTAAACACCTATGTTTCCAGAATTCTTGCATACACTTTCCTGGTGAAAGCGGCGCGCCGATCGCAGCGGCTGTGCTTCCAAACTCTGCTTAAATTCTAATTATCCTGCTAGCCAAGGATATGTGGTTTTACAGCAGTGTCAACAATGAGATACTTTGGTGAAGTAACAAACCAATCCCCACCCAATTCTTGGCACATGCGGAAAGCGGGCTTGGCACTTGGGGTGTGATGAGTGGATATTAGCTCTAGGAAACAATCACACCAACACAGACTCAACTTAAAAGCGCCCTTGTCAGAGTCGGGTGGGTCTTCGAGAACCACAAAAGCGGCACCCTTGATTTCCTTCCTGCTCCTTTCTTTTTGGCTCTTCAATGCAAACCAAATTCAACACTACCCAACCCAGCTTTTTGCGTCGCAGGTCCGAAACTATTGGCGATATCAGTGAGATGACAGCAAGCAACAGTAACGGCAGCTTTTATATGCCACAAAATAGCCGACAGCAGCCACCTCAAGTGCCAAAGCGCTCACGGCCAACGCCTCGCCCGCCATCATCGGCGCAACATCGCCTTCAAGGTCTATCCATGTATCTGGACGAACATACCCACTCATATGAGGCAGTACAGCCGCCAGAGGCTCCGATAGATATGAACTACAGAAGGCAGCAGACGCAGCAGCAACCCCCATACCCGCAACAAACTCAGCAGCAACCGACAGCCCGCAGGCCGTCTATCGACCTTGACAAAGCACCCACTACGGACCGCCTTGTAGAGTTTCGCCTGAGTATTCCTGACGGAGTACGCAACATGACGCAGCACCCTGGCGACACTATTGTCGGTTCCGTTGTTGTGACTCTAACGAAGCCGACAAAGATATTCCGCATCAGTATCCAGTTCTTGGGTCGAGAGCGTGTATATCTTCGTGAGAATCCACCCAGTGCGCCTATCGCCATGCACGCCAAGACTGACTATGTTCTGTTCGACCACCGTATGACCTTGTGGGGAGAGAGAACCACAGATGGCACCCAGCAGAACAACGGGTCAAGCAGACACTGGGGGACAATGGCACCAGGAACGCATGTAATACCGTTTTCAATCTCCATTCCCAACGTCAACTACCCTTCGGCTATCAGACGCGAAAAGGTCTGCGGCGTAAAGTACACGGTCCAAGCCTTTCTAGAACGGCCCGGGAAATTCACTCTTCGCAGCACCAGCACACGGCCAGAAGATATAGTCATTGAGCCCATTGCTTACCCGCTCCGGCCGCGCAATGTTCTGCGTATCGACTGCACTATCCCCGGAAATCCTGATAATCAGGGTATGCAGGATATCGCTGTAAGAATACAGGGTGGCATCTCCAAGCTACCTGTCGTCGCTGGCGACCGTATCCTCTACAAGCTTGAGGCATGTGCGGTAAATGACACTGGCGATGATCCACAGATCCGGTCACTCGCTAGCAACTACACCGTGAAGTACATGACCATATACATTGTAGAGTGCCTGGAGCTGAAGGGAATGATCAAAGGCATCGAGCGGTCGCAAACTCATCGCAACAACGTCCACACTGTGCGTCTGCCACCTAACAGCGATAAGCAAGAGAAGTATTCAAATTCAGCCCCATTTTTCACGACAAGCGACTACATACGACTCCCACAAGATCTCTGCCCCTTCGACAGCAAGCTTTTGACACGCACATATGAGCTTCGCATCGACTGTGAAGTTGCAGACAAGACGTCATTCTTGAACAAGGTGACGCGGACATCGTTTCTGTACTCGTGGACGACGGTTTTGGATGTGGTGGGTGTTTCGCCGGACAAGTTTGATGCAGCAGCATTCCAGAACGCGTACACTGACAACCAGCGCAACATGTCTGGGATTGTGCCACCGCCGCACCACCATGCTACGGCGGAGCCAGAGATCCGCAAGGGCGGATGGGAGCAGGACACCGAGTATATTGAGTGGAATCGGCTCAACCCGACCTGGATCCAACTTGCTCGTCGCAAGTATAGCAGCAATGCCGATGATGCCGAATGGAAATGAAGGCAATATGATGTATTTAGTATTGAACTATCAATGATATGGTATGTGCATGAGTAAACGGCCGGTGTGTGTACTGTAATTATGCTTGCATTGGAGGAAAAGGGCATATAGCAGATGTTTTAATGTGGTGCAGGGCTTATAGTGCAAGGTGTGACGGGAATATGGAAGTAGTATGTGTACCTGTGGCGATATTAGAGTACCACGATAGGTATATTTGAAGAGCTGTGCTAATGCATTGCGACTGTTGACATTCGGGATCCGAAGTCCCCCTGCGCCACCATGGGCAAGGCCGAAATGCATACATACAAAGGCGTAGGCAGGCGATCAGCTCTGCTTCTTCCCCTCAGTCATATTTTTGAGAAGTTAATTTTCCATACACCCGATAACCACCTATCCCCTAGGCTAGCAATGGCCAATCAGTAGGCTGTAGGTTGGCGAAACTGACAGGATTTTACAGAGGTGACAAGAGAGAAGCCACATAGTACATTAAATACAGAAAAACAAATGTGAAAAGGTGCGCTAAATTTAATAGTAGGCGCACAGCTCTGGTCAGTGCATGTATGGTAACCATGAAATTAGCTGATGATGCTTGAATAAGGGATAGGCAACCTGGTAAAAGAAAAAAAAGAAAAAGAAAAAGAAAAAGAAAACCAGGGCTGGTCGAATATCGTTAATATACACTGAGAGACTGTTGATAGCAGGGTGAGGTTGAGGAAGCAAGAGAGGCGCTGAAGGTATGTTTGAAGCAAGTAAACATGACAACGATGCCGTGGCAGAAGATCCTGATATTCAATTATTATTCTAAAGTTCTTGGTCTCAGAGGTGAATTGGCTTGGATTATGAGTCAAATCCGTTAATCCAGCCCGGCTAGCTCAATCGGCAGAGCGTGAGACTCTTAATCTCAAGGTTGGGGGTTCGACCCCCCCGTCGGGCTGTTCTTTTTTGATTTTTTGTAAAAAATCATGTTTGCGAGAGTTACTGTATGCGATCCTCACTGAATATTCATAACATCTTACCTCGCTAGATCGGAGAGCCATAGCATGCTTCATTCTCTTATCTGTAATGTCCATTAGTTTCTATAGACAGATGTAACAGTGGCCGTGAATCGTTGCCCTTGTTTGCTTTACTTTTTCTCTAACAAAGCAATGCACTACTGATCCGTTTGCCACCTTTTGCAACGCCTATTCGGTAGACTTGTGCAGAAGGGCTATCTCAGGAATCCCCTACGTTATTACGGTACATGATAGGCACTGCGCGAATGTGTGCCTCTGTATTTCCCTCTTTATCCCCGTGATAAAAAAACATAAAAGCACTGTAAGGAAAGCGAAAGAGAAAACGACTTTTTAAAATAAAATAAAAAATCAGTGGCTTCTACACCACATTTGCTGAAGGGTAGCTTGGATGCAGATGCAGTGGCGTTGTGCGGTCTGGGCCATGGCCTACACTTTCCTGTGTTCCCATCATCACACAGCGGTGTCCTTTGTGGGCAAATCAGTGTGATTATCCTTGACCACTGTCCCTTTCTGCACCAAAGGCTGTCTCTGCAGGCCATGTGGTGATGGCATGGCCTAGAGAAGAAACCCCTCATTTGTAATTCCATTATTAGCTTGCGGAGTATTATTAGTACATAGCGCATGTTCCCCCCCCCCCCGGATATTGCGCTATGGTCAGATGCCTCAAGTGATGCTCATTGCGTAGCTACATGCTCTAGGCATCTAGATATGATTGGCTTTTTTTTTTTGCCTCATTCAGTACCAGATACACTCTTCTTAATTCATAGCTACACCATCTCACAGTTTTACCCAGCCTCATTAATTTTCCACCAGAACAATTGATAGCATTAGTGGATGCAGCTATCCTTACAAATTATTAATAAGGCAGCATCTTTGCCTACTTAACACACTTGCAGAAATGCACAGATCGATCTGAACAATGCCATTTCCAGTTACAATCCCTGGCATATACCATTTCTGCAATAATATTCCCACAACTTCTGCCAGAAGGTTATAAGTGATATGAGTGTAGAGTGGGCTGAAACACCCAAAGATGTATATATTGAGAAAGTGTGAAGGAGTGCAGAAAGGCACTAAGCAAGTAGAAAAATATAGAAGAAAGACAAGAAGGATCTGGTTCAGTATTGGGCTAGGTAGCAAAATATAAAGAGAAAATAGAACAATGAAATAAGGAAAATCTAATTCTGATAACTTCTATACTATGCACTCACACTAAAGCATTATTCTCAGGACTTTAAGCTCAAGATCCATAGTGCCTAGTTTATGTTTGGCTCAAGAGGGTGATAGCTAGCCGAACAACCTGACAATTCACACATTTATAGGCTATACTATTACTTTGATATCCTCTGTTTTATTTCTATTTTCTACACTAGTAGTGCCAAGTGTCAACACTGCACTTATGACTAGTTTAGTACCTATCTATATAATTCCACTGATTTGTAGGGGCACACATCTCATGTCTGAGTGATCCTGGGCAGTAATAAATTGCACCATATATAAACCTATGCAGATTATTCATAAAAATGCAACTGAAATGGTATAAATGGCAATATGATAAGTATAGGACTTGCAGACACCTATGCAGTGAATATAAGATAAAATACCTAGATAGATATATTTACTTAGCCAAACCATCCTATTGATAATGTAGTAGGCTTTATTGTCATAGCTAAAAATTAGGTAGATACATATTCTGTGATGGGCAGCAGTAACTTATAGTGATTTATGGTATGCCATTTCCTAGTTGATTCTGTAGTTTGGAGCTGTTCATTTTGTCTCAGAGAGTAAATGTATTCCAGACAGCTACAGGAGGCTGTCTATCTAAGTATATCATACCTAAGCACCTTTCTATAATATATATTAAATATATGAAATATGCTATATGAAAGAAGGAAGGGGAAATCACCAGGTGAAAAGGGTAGGTACTAGTCTAAGTAGTAGTGCCAGTTGCCTGAAATAGTATAGATGGCCATTATGGCCTAAGGGCCTTGATCTATAGGTTCCTGAAATCATATGGATTTGGAACCATAGTGTCTGTGGTAGTGCAGGGGTCTCTGGACCTCAAATTTTAGCAGCTGTAGACAAGGATGAAATGTATATATAGATGCTCAGAAAGATTGTTGGTATTCCTTCTTCCCTTTTGTCACATTCTTCCAAAGCTATTTTCCATATGTATTCAATGGCTATTCATCCTCTAGGTTAATAACAATAATAGCCCTTAAGCCACTGTCCTATACAACCATTCATTGCAATTCATTTGTATTCAAGTTAACTCGAATACTGCTAATCAAGCAGGTGGTTTGGCACAGTTGCTCCAAATCATTAACAAAAATCACTGATGCAGGTTGGGGCTACATTGCATTTGTCAGCCAACTTATAACTACTGCTCTTACATTAAAAAAATGGTATGGATATAATGGAATGTGCATCTGCTATAGGAGATCAGTCAGAAATGGTTAGCTATTTAATAATTATTAATATTTTTATTGTTTTCTTGTTCAGATGCCAAATATGGTGCTTCTACGAAACCCCCTTTGGCATCCTGAAAAATTTCAGTTGATTTCTCGGGACGCAGCCTCTATCTCAGTAGAAGCATATTAATTGTGTATCAACTGAAATTTTTCAGGATGCCGAAGGGGGTTTCGTAGAAGCACCATATTTGGCATCTTTGTTTATTTATTAATCTAGTTGCTTGAATCTTTTTGGCCAGTGGTAAACATTCTGTATTTTAAAATATTTATCTACTGCTAGTAATTGATTTATTATTTGTTAATTGGTTATTCTGATAATAGATATTTAGTTTCTTTAAACTTTTATATTTATGAATGGCCTCCATAAGTCATGCATGCAAACCAATATTCTGTAGTATCCTTAGGAGTTACAATATCTTTGGAGTACTATCTCAATTCATCTACTTGTTTCAGGTCAAAGCTATCGATGCGATTCATTACTCGAGATATCTATATAGTCTATTATTTAGCTGCGTACAGAACACGTTGGCCATGTCACAAAGCACTATAGTTGATCCCAAAGTTTGTTTTATCATTGGCGTGGATTAGTGCCAGGATGCCGTTGCATAAAGCCAGTGTCCTACAAATAGTAAGCAGCCGCTAAACAAAGTACACATGATCCGTATGCTTATGGATGATTTATTTATCAAGAAATTCAACAAAATGAGTGGATCCCCGATAGTATAGTGGCGAGTACACCAGTCTGTCACATTGGAGACCCGGGTTCAATTCCCGGTCGGAGAGCATTCTTTTGCCTGCCAAGCGGCGGCAGCACTGGCTTTTTTCTTTTCTTTTTTTTGCAGCACCAATCACGCCAGAATGGGGCTGGCGCCCGCTGTGCTGGGGGCCTGTCTGAACCAAGCCGCCAGCGTTGTTCCTCAGTAGCAGGTATTTCGTTTTTATTATAGTTACAAAGAAACGCTCGGTTGTAGAATTACACCTGTGCAGCGTCGTATACCTTGGCTGTTTAAGGCGTGATATCAGTGCTTTAGTGGAATAGCCCTATCTTGAGTGTGGGCTTGAGGAAGCGAAGTGGATCATGCTTTACTTTATCTGTCGTTGGTATCTTCAGTTTGTGTTTTGATCTTGATTGCTTCTTGTGCCAGAAACTAAATCTCTTTTTACTTCTGGAGGCATCTTCCCCATCGCTCAGATCGAGCCATGACCCAGAAGGGTTGATAGACGTAGGTCGATCATCGGTGTTGCTTGGCATCTCTAGACTTGAGTACTGTGTGTAGATAATGATGCAAAGAATAGCGCGCATGAAAATTTTATGAAAAATTTGCAGGACTATTGATTCATGCATAGTCACTTATATACCCTCGTCTGAGCTCTAAGTGAAGCTGGCCATTATTAATATTCGCTATGTACCGTTCTACACTTACCAAATGTAACAAACAAACAAAATTATATTCACCAATTACAGCTTGTGAATGAGGCAAAGTGACAGAGTAGTTGGCGCAGTAGTGAGACTTTCAAATTCTAATCTTTGCAGTTTGCTTCTACGAAGAATTTCCCGAAAGGCTCCTCTCGTCTTTTCATTCCGCTAACAAACAAATACTCAGGGCCAATTAATGGCATGCAATATCACACTGTGGCGAGGTAACAAGGGAACTCGTCATATCGTTGGTACACTCTCTCCGAAGACCGAACGAATGGCTGCGCTAGAAATAACGCATTTATAAACATAACGATGGAAATGCCGCTATTCATAGTTTTTTGGGCGTCAAAAGGATTATGTAACTGAATGTACTATGAGCGTTGACAGTTCCTGTAGATGCATATTCGCCAACCGACATTAAACGAAGATTTGTTCCACAAAATTCATTCGTGTGTATTTTGTGGCTGGTGGATAAGAATTCGAAGAAAAATGTTCTACGAGTGTGAGTAAACGTCCTACTGCTCAGCACAGAAATAAAATTAAAAGCCGAATACAGCGCCCTCCAGGCGTTTCATCGTACTCATTGGTCTCTGCATAGTGACCTACGATGACACTGCGTGTCACATCCCGCCTGTTTCGGAACCAACAGCAAAATAGTAAACCACCGACTCAAGCCGATGTCAACAAAAAGAGTGGAGGACCTGGGTATCGATCCCAGTGCCTCGCGCATGCTAAGCGCGCGCTCTCCCATTTGAGCTAGACCCCCTGAATTTCGGAATCGAAGCTAATCCGATTTGACTTCCAATTTCTGATATTGCAGAAAAACAACCATACATAGAATACCGTATCAAGTGGATTGCTCATGATGAAGCGGTGAAAGCGGGGCTCACACTCTACTGCGGACTACTGATGCACCCATGCACCCAAGCTATCACTTGTATCAGTATTACCAGCTTCTCACTTGAGATTTCGTATCTGTCATTTTTTATTTATTTCCACCTGTTCGTGTTGGCTGATTGCACAGGATAACCACTGCCCTACGATGTCGGTGTTGGCTTGAACAATTTGAGAAAGCAAGCAACTAATAGAGGATAGGTGTTTGTTTCATTTAGAGTCTAGTGAATCAAGAGCCGGATGCATGTCCCAAGTAACATACCAAGTGCAAATGTGGCTCGTACAGGTGAAACAACACAGTCCAATTCTCACATAAGATCGAGCGCCAGTGTACAGCGGGGTTATTCAATGGTATCTGCCATCAAAGGGTGGTTTCCAACTGCAGAGTCAAAGTACTTTGGCACATATTTCATGTTGCAGATAGAGTTGATTAAGGAAGGAGAAAATCCAGTCAAACGTCCGCTTTTATAAGTAGCATGTAGCCTATATTTTATCCGGCAATTTAGACGTGTTTGGTTGTGTTGACCTCGAAGCAGCAGCGCATTTCAAAGCCACCATACCAAACCAACAGAACAAAGGCTTGGCACCCTGGACCACCCACCCGGTCCCGCATTTTTCTGATCCTATCCTATTTTTCCATAAGGCTCGAGGATATTTATCCCTTCAGAAGGTTAACAGGCTGTAGTAATAGACATAGTCTCTTTAGTAAGAGCTTTTGACATTAAACTATAGCTACTAGGGAACTGAAATTCAAATTTATCCAAAGTCAGATGCCTTCCTTCTATCAGCGCTCATGGTAACCCACAAATAATAATATAGAACAACGGTAGGAGCCTAATGAGACGTTAGTTAAAGTGCCTGAGAAAAAGTACTAGGTAGCATGGTTTCCTAGTAATAAACTATGCGGGTGCTGATAAAACCAATCGTAAACGCTCACAAAAATATATTGGAAAAACCAGGATGAATCTCCGCTGCTAGGAGCCAGCTGGGGGTATTTAAGCAAATGCTGAGTGCGCATACGGAGCCCTTGAGCTAAGCCGTGTATGGCTATGGATAAAGCTACACCACTCTCAGTGAGTACGCCGCCCCAGGTACGACGGAACAGCCCTAGGAGTATGACATTACTATTTTAAGCAGTCTCAATCTTGTCTTCAACAATGCCAAACTCAGAGGCAGCCAGCGCCAACACGCGCTGCACATCGCCGACGATATCCAAATCCTGGGCATCTGCAGCCACGCCCAACATATCTACGAGCTCCGGCCACACCTTCCGCACCGCCTTCTGGAACGGCTTCGGTGCCATCGGTGACTTGGCCAGCTCGGGCAGGTACTTCAGCAGAACCACAACGCACGGCCGCCATGACGATACAATCATCGCGCCCTTTTTGGCTGATGCGGTTCCAGCGTTCTTTGCCGAGACATCTGCGCCAGCAATATGCACGGTGCGCGAGCTATCTTCGCGGTGGCCGGGTCCACCTGCACAATACTGCTCCAATACATTCTTGGAAATAGCCGCCAGGCGGTCATCGACCTCGTCGGCAACGGCCGCCCGGTCGCTGGTGATGGTGGAGGTCTCCACGGTAATCCCAATCGCATCCGAGTTCATGCGCTGCAGAATATACAGTTCAGTCAGCATGCTCAGCGTCTCCTGCTTCAATAGACTGGGCATGGTTGGCATGACACCCATTTCGACCAGGCGGCGACGCACCTTGCGGTTCTTGTTGAAGCGGTGCGCGAAGCTGCGCGACTGGTCGACACAGTCCAGCAGAATGAACAGGTGGTGGGCAGACATGTGCGTGTACAGCGCCTCGCTCTCAAACAGCTCGCCCAGGGTCTGAATTAGCAGCAGCTGCAGGATGCACTTCAGTGTTATATGGATGTAGTCGGCCGACTCGCTGTTCCCCTGCGCGCTGTTGGCCCTCGGCAGTGGTGTGGTTGATGGCTCTGTGGTGTCCCCATTGGTTCTGGGCTGATCGTCTTCCTCCCAGGTAGCGCCGGCGATCGAAAATAGCTCTCGGGGCTGTGACCAGTTGAACAGCCGTGCCAGGGTCTCGCACACCAGCGCCCATGCACTCTCGTCCCATTTGGCGAAGTTGTTCTTGATCAGATCCTGCAAGCACGAGGTTCCAATCTTGCCCAGAATCTCCGACGGTTGCATGATGCACATGCTCAGGAGTTCCAGGACTTCAGCCAGCATGCCGGACGGCAGGCTCGCTGGGTAGTACTCGGTAAATAGGGCGATCAAATGGCGCAGTGCCTTGATCAGGGTCGTCGAGAACCACAGCTCGAGATCATCCACTGTGGCAAAGCGCTTGGAAGCCGACGGATCCCGCAAATCAGCAAACATGGCAAACACCAAGTCGCGCAGAACGCTGGTCCACAGACCACGCGAGAAATGCCTGCCTTGAGTCATGATCATCTTGAAGAATGAGTCGACCGCGCGGGTGCGCACCTCAAGGTCCTCAGTATGCATCACCACCTCGTGGAAGGCACGCAGGGCAGGCATCCATACGCGGTACAGCGGCTGGTCATCCAGGCCGATCTGTTCCGAATTCTCCATGGCCGGGTGGGCCAGAATCTGCCGACCCAGATTCACCGCCGCCGTATGCAGGGTGTCGATGGCGTGCAGGGCCAGGCGCGGGCGGCGTGTCGCAGCACCGACCGCGAATTCGTTGAGGCAGTCGATCAGCTCGTGGAAATACTCGAGCCCAGCCACAGCCACAATCTCCACCGGCTTGCCGTCTGAGAGCCGAGGAGCCGAGGCAGTGGTCAGCAGCCACATCTGAGGGCCATGCTGCTCGGCACACTCCTTGGCCAGATGGAAACCCATCTCAGCGATTGCGTCGCTCTGATCGCGCGCAGCAACTTGGGCGACATTCAGCACGGCCTTCCAGCCCGACCGGATATGCCGTGCCGCCGCCTGCACCAGCTGGCGCACGCACCGCAGAACCATGTCCTTGACCAGGCCGTCAACCGCCACTGGTCTAGGCGCATCTGGCACTACGCCCTCGAGAATATCAGCGAACGGACGCAAGAACTCCTTTTGGAAGGCAAAGTGCGGCAGTTCCTCCTTCTCCAAAAACTTCATACTCAGCTGGCGCAGCGAATCCAGCGCAAACAGCGCCGCGCGCGTGTCCTGGTAGGCGCCGACGCGGTCAAACAGGGGCCCCAGGATTGCCCAGATCTGCGACCACTCGACACGGATACGCTCCATGTTGTAGTACGAGATCTCGACGATTTTGGTCAGCGAGAACAGCCGGGCCGGCGGCACCTGCAGCTGAGTCGATCCGCGGCGCTTGCTCGGCTGGGGGTTCTCGATGCGGTATGTGGTGGCAATCTCACTCCACGCAACACTCGACAGGGCACGTACAAAGTCGGTAATGCCCGACCCCGACAGGTGAACCGATGACGTAAACAGCCGGTCAACTGTGACCACAAGCACCTGCGAGTTCGTCTCCAGCTTGGCCAGCTCGGCCACAGACACCACCGAGTTTCCGGATGCCGACCCGGCAAGAGCCCGAGCCGAGATGCTCTGCTGGCTCTGCTGCACATACCCTTGGTCGGCACTGGTGCGCGGATCCGAGCCTTGCGTCAGTAGCTGTAGGCGCTCGAGCTGCGACACACACTGCAGCACGTCCAGCCAGCTCTCACACAGCCCGTCGCCTACATCCGCCCTGCTCGCCGCCACCTCGACTAGCGCTCGGATCGCCTCGACATGCTTGCGCTTCATCTCGGCCAGGTTCTGCAGCTGCGTGAAGTTCCGCAGTGTCGTCACAAACGTCGCCCGCTCCAGGGGCATCCGGAACCGGCACGCCAGCGCAATGCCGCACTGGAAGCCCGTCAGACAGGCGGAGATCACATGCGGATCTGCTGCCGTCTGCATTGGCGACGATAGTGCGGCTAGAAGCGCGGCCCAGATCGTGCCGAACATAGGCGCGATGTGGTCACTGCGCGTGGCATGCAGGAAGTCCGACATGTCCAGCAGCATCGCCCATGTATCGAGCGTTGCCAGGGATGGTGCCTGCGACGCTGCCTGCTGCTCCTCCTGCGCGGAACTGTTGAGGGTGTTGCTAACAACCGAGATCGACGGCCGGCGGACAGCCCGTCTGCGGCGCATCTTGGTCATGCTGCGCAGCGACTGCTCGCTCTTGGCTGCCATTTCGGCGCTGGCGTGTGCTTGTTGCTCGCGGATGCGTGTCGCTGGGCCATTGCCCCACAGGTCAAACAGCGGGCCGGTGTGCTGTGTGTTGTCGACCTTGCCCTCAAGCGGATCGTCCTTGAGCTTGATCTCGTCAGCCACAATCTGGTCGAAAATCTGATTCAGCAGGTCGGGCTCCAGGTTCTTGCCGTCGTTGATGCCGCGGTTGTTGTTGATAAACTCCTGCCGCGTCATGCGGTTCTTGACCTGCGGTGAGTGCTGGTCCGTGTTCAGAAGGATTGTCGAGTATGCGAGCACATAGGCGGCATCTGCGTTGGCAAAACCAGCCCCTGGGTTGCCCATCAGGTAGCGCTCGGCAAACTTGAGCATGAACCGATCGATCTTCTGCGCTTCCCCGGGCAGCCGGAATGACTGCAGGAAAAGGCGCAGCGCATCGACAAACTGCATGTCGTTGAAGTTCATCATGTCGACAAACGCATGCATGATGGCGATGTTGTGGGCATCGCCCTCGCCCAAGTACTCGCCCAGCTGCATCTTGTCGATGCCCGTGTTGCTCGAGAAGAACCTGGCAATCTCCACCGGGTCGTTGGACTTTATCAGCCCACCCTTCTTCCAAGCCTCAATGCCCTTCTTGGGCTTCCACGCAAACAGCTTGCGGCCCTCCTCGAACCGCTCCTTGCGGTGCTTGATCGACGACAGCTCCTCGGGGTCATCTGCTGGCGCATCGGATTTCCGCGGCACCGGCGTCTCGGAGTCGGTCCGGTCTACCTGCGACTCCTCGGGTGTCTGCTCCGCATGTATTGTTGGGCCTGCCATCCGGTCACTCCACACAACCATGCTCTGCAGCATTGCCGCCAGCGCATCCAGCGCTGACTGCCGCACTACGTAGTCATCGATGACAGTGCTACCGGCCTGTTTCTCGCTGGCAGAGTAGTTGAGCCCGCCGTACATCATATGGTTGACACTGCTGGACTGGCTGCTGATCGAGAATGTGCGCGACGGCCGACCCACCTCGGTACCCAGCGACTCGGTGCTATTCAAGCCAGTAGTGCGAAGAGCCTGGGACACAGGCATATTGAACACTGTCTGCTTCTGCTGCACTGCATGCCACGCAGCACTCGACATTGCGGCGCCCTCGCCGGACTCGGCATTGACCAGAAAATGCGGACTATTCTTGATCACGCTGACATAGTTGCCGCCCAGCTTACACAGGACCTCAGCCAGGCGCTGGAACACATTGACGCTCGAGTCCTCGGCGCAGTCATAGTTGAGGTACAGCTCGACCACCAATGCTGGCTGGCTCAGCAGCCGCACCAGCGTCTGCACAACACGGCCGCGCTGGTACAGGGATGCCGGGCTCTTGCTCTCCAGCACTGGCAAAAGAATCTCGCGGAAAATCACCTCCAGCTCGCGCTTCATGTACATGCGCATGTGCTGTACTGCCAGCTCCCAGACCGCCAGCCCGAGATCAAGCACCATGGGGTTTGGAGACACCAGGTTGTGGCTAAGCGACAGCGACAGGCTCTGCCGCAACACCGCAATCAGCGGCACCGCCACTGTCGATGGCGTCTCAGTAGGCGACCCCTCGCCGTCCTGCTGCTGCTCCCGCGCCGTCTGCACAATCTGTGCGGAAATCGCTCTGTCCGGGCCCTCTGTGTCGAACTCGTCGCCTGCGTCGGTGCTCTCCTGCTCAGCTCCGTGGACTGACCGCAGGTAGACGTACGAGCTGACAAACACCTCGGTGTGCTCGCTCAGCGCCAATCTGATCAGATTCAGTGCCAGGCTGCGCGCGCGCAGCTGCGGTGCCCGCGGGTCCAGGTCATTAGGGATCTTGCGCATCGATAGCTTGCACAGCGATCGCAGGAGCAGGAACGCGTCACGTGCGGCACCGTCGTTGGCCTTCTGCATGCCCTCGTCCTCGTCGGTCTCCACTGGCACGCGCTGTAGCACCAGATGCACCATCTGTGTCAGTGTGCCTTGCGAGATCGTCTGGTTGCCGGTGTTCCGTGCCAGCACAAACACATTGAACGTCGTGCGGATCGCCGCCAGCATCGCCGCCTGTCGCACCGGTAGCCGGTCAGACGAAATCAGTGCAAACAGCGCCTTGACTATCTGCAGCTGCACGGGGTCTGCCGTTCCCTCGCCCAGACACCGCGACACCATTGTGACCAGCCGGTCCGCCACGCTGCGGAAATACCCCATGCGCAGCTGCTCGGCCTCTGCCCGCGCCTCCCATTGGATCTGCTCATCGTCAGCCTGGTCGCCGCGGTTCGACCGGATCCGCTGCGCAACCGACTCCTGCGTTGCCAGGCCAGAAATGCTGTCGAAATAGTGGAATGACACGAGCTTCTCGACACAGTCCAGGGCTATTGCAACCGTCGGTGCGCTGTGCTGCGGGCTGCATGCCATGTCCATGGCCTCTAGGATTGTCTCCATGTCCTCCTTGCCGAGCCCGTGGCCCACTGCCTGCGGCGCATTGAGCGGCTTCAGGATGTTCACTGCCTTGTCCAGTGCCGATTTCATGTCCTTGCGCTTGCCTTCGCGCGTCCCCAATAACTTCTCCAGTGCCCCGATAATGAACACTAGCCCAGGCAGAGGCGTCGGTGGTGTCTGTGGTGAGGCACGTGTTTCTATGCGGTCTTGTGGCTGAGTTGTCGCTGTGGCTGCCTCTGCTGATGCGCTGGCTTCTGGCTGTTCGCATGAGGTCATGGTGGGCTCCTGCACAGACTCTGCTTTGGCCAGGGTGTCCCCCGTCTGTGGTTGGCCGGTGTGGCCCTCATCGATAGTTTGTTCTTCAACAGGGTGCTCAATCTGCGTCTCTTCGTTCTGTTGTTGCTCGGCAGGTTTGTCACCGACAGACTCTGCCTCGTCAACTGCCTGCCCATCTGCATCTGCCAAATTGGTCTCCTCAGAAACTGCCTGCTCTTCAACCGAATCGCTGAATTCCTCCAACGGACTATGCACCGGAGGTAGCTCGCCAGCTTTCTCTGTCTCTGTCATTTAATACGAACTACGGGAGGATAGGGCACAGATAAAATTAAAAAAACGTTGAATTTGAGTAAACAGGGAGAGTATGAGTGAGTTCTGTGCGAGTCGGCTGGTCCACAGAAAAAAATCCGCTTCATCAGCGCCTGAAGGATGCGATTTCGAAAGGGCTTCCCCCCACCAAGAATGCCACTGCTGTGTTGCGGCTGATCGTCCTTCAGCACAGGTTTCCTCCCCGCTCATTTATCGAGACCAGGTGCGGACTCTGATGGGCTGAGCAAAAGCACGCACTCGTGCCTGTGGTGGTCTCCCCGCTAACAGCCTTCCACGTCTTAATCCACAGATATAATAAGGGTACCCAGAATATATCCGGTTCTCAGCACGACCTGCAGTCTCCTACCAACAAGCGCCGTGGAGCTCACGGGACCTCTACGTCACCACTCTATGTAGAGGATTGGGGGCAGCGCCCACATATGCGGAAACGGCATCGATTTCCACATTCCAATGTCAGCAGGTAGGGATGACTTCTTCCGGGGGGCAAGCACCGGCATTTGCAATAAAGGACACTTTGGTGTTTGCAAGTAATGCACGCCTGGCAGACAGAAAGAGATAGAGTTGCCACCCCAAAATTTCTCTCCCTTTCGGCAATTGAAAGCACACCCCTCTCGACAAGGTGGCAACAATGAACTACTAATTCGTCCTTCTGTTCATGAAAGCCTGCCGTGAGAACTACCCGGAGAGCCACACCTTCTAGAGCACCCGCCTCTACTGGCGTCCTTGGTTAAATCGCTAAACCAGCAGGTATTGTATTCGGGTCCTTTATACCTACATTATTCAGAGGAACAGGCAGCAGCAAGTCATGGGCTGGAAAAAAGTATGTACGAATCTTTATTACATTGACCAAGTAGCTACAATAAGGGTAGTGCCGAGACTTCATTTCAAGCAGAAGTCCGGTTTGCCAAACCGGCGTGTTAGTCCACGAGCTATACAGAAAAGTGGGCGAGGATCCTTGCTAGGTGTCCTACGAGCGTGGTGCTCATAGCTGCATACTCAAGGTCCAGCGACAGGGCTTTACTCGCTGCGCAGCGAGAATCCGTGCGGAGTGCCAGGCGTGTTGATGAGACGGAAGTTCAGGTTCTGGGTGTACATTTTCCACAGCAGTTGCTTTATAACAAAAAAAAAAAACAGAGTGCAAGGGGGTGCTGTTTAGTTTCTTTTAGAAGAAAAGTGGGTGAGGAAAAAACTGGTATAGAGGGAAGAAGCGCGCTTCTTGGGTGTCACGTCTCTCCATTCATATATACTGAGCCCCTCCACAGGTCAGATGAGAGCTCAATGCAGAGAGCGCAGATCACCCTCCTTTTTATTGTCGTCCTTCAGGCATCAGTCTTCGCACATCTCACCTCCTGTGTCCGTTGCCGCTACTAGGGGCTTTCCTGCCCTCCAAACCTCCACCCAAAAAACACATTAGTGGCAGGGCTCTGTCGAAACTCGGAAATGATCGCCCGCGTCAGAGTTGCTTTTCCGCCTCAGTCCATACTCAAACAATTGCGGCTCGCATATTGGTAGTGCCTCCAAGCATGATAGCGACATGGAAATGTGAAGCAAATTAATGATTTATTTGCGACATAACCGGACGTGTCCCAAACAATAACAGCTCAAGAGAGTTGGGACAGCGAGCTGATGCCAAGGATGGTCAGAATCGACTGGGGGCTCTTCAGGATAGCCTCGATGCACTGCGGGTTGGCCAGAAGGGTCTTGAGCAGCGCTGGCACCTGCTTGATTTTCTCCAGGAGCTCTGGGCTTGAGATGATCTTCACCACGTTCTGCACGTTCTGCACGATCTCATCCGCACTCAGCTGCAGCTTCACGCCGTCGGCATCAACATGCACATTGGCGTCGACTGGACCATCGACTTTGGCATTGATACCTTTGGCGCTGACATCTCCGTCGATGTGCACGGGGCCGACATTGAGTTGTCCGTCAATGCCCTTGGTGTTGGCGTGCACTGCGCCGTTGATGGGGCCAGCAGAGATGTGGCCGTTGATACCGTTGAGGTTGGCGTTGACACCGAGGTTCGGCTCAAGCAACGATGTTGTCGAGGCTGGCGGGGAGAGCAGAGGCAA